>NC_071535.1:18012156-18639534 GCF_026979565.1 Vidua chalybeata
AAATGAATTGCATTATTTTGATAAGTAATTGCAATGCAAATTTTGAGTATTATATCCAGTTTTCTGGAAATAAATTGGACAGAACTCTCTCTTCTTGAAATACTTGTTGAAGGAAATATACAAATTATTATCTAGAAACTAAAAGTAAATTAATGACAGATAATTGCAGTTGAAGAGCATGTTTATTCTATGCAGCACTGAGCTTTAGAACTGATTATGCATGTTTTCAGCAGCCCAAAAAGACAAAACAAAACAAGTTGTTCAAATAACACTTTATAATCTATCAAAAAGAGAAGTCTTGGTTTGGATCAGATACAAGCAACACCCACTTGCAGAAAGAATTTATTTATCGCTCTTATGTTCATGATAGGGACCTAGATGAATAATTTTTCCTTCCTCTATTTAGATCTGTATAAAAAAACTGTCATCCCATGCTTAGGCCTTGGCAAGTTGGGAATATGGGTATGGTACTGAGTTTATTATTTGATGCTTGTCCCAAGTTTCGCCTATGAAGACAAACAAAACTAAACTCATTTCTGAGAGAAAAATAAATCTTGCACACTCCAAAATAATTCCACTGGCCAACACCTTCCTCCACCTCCAAAGCTACAGATATTGTTTTCTCTGTTTTACCCAACTTTGTAGGAAGATTGGAGGAAGAAGCTATCTGTGGAATTGTACAAATTTTTGTATTAGCATGATGACAATCTAGAGAAATAGGCTTCACCCAGTACAGTATTTAGAAATGTAGCATTTTAAAACATTATCTTTTGCAATACACTTCTTAAAAATTATTGTATCTAAGAGATTAATAATTGCAGTTAAAGACAATAAGGTCACAAAGATCATAAAGTGAGCTTGAATGAGACTTTAGGGTTTTTCAGTTCTGGGAAATCACTTAATCACCAAATCATTGTTTTTAACACTGTTAGCTTCCACAGAAGTGTATGGTTTAGCATCCATCTCTGGCATATTGGTACTTAAAACATTTATCATGATCCTAAATAGTAAAAAGCTTTCTGAAATTAATCTGCTGACAAATAGGATTGTACAATCAAACTAAGTACTGTAAGACAATTTTTTATCTGCTTTTGTGTAATCAAGATAACAGCTCTTCTCTAGCCCAAGATAGGGTTCTAAAATTCACATGATTCATTTAGTTGAAAAAAACACCCTGCCTTGTTTTTCCTGTGGGATCTCAGTGTAAGTGGTTACTTCACCAGCATAGCATGTGCCTCTTCAACAGGACCACTGTACCTAGCTCAAAGCAAACTTGAAAGGCTGCTATAACATGAAATTTTATCAGGTCATAAATGGTCTATGACAACACAAAAATAATCCTTAATATCAGGATGACTCAGAAGCCTGTCTTACTAAATTGAGTACAGAATAAGAGGCAGCCTCCTGACATGGGTGTCTGCATGTGAATAGCCTTCCCAAGTGTCCAAGGTACTTTTGTGAAACAGAACTGAATATGTAAACACTCCCACATTGTTGTTGTTAGTAAAGTACTTGGAACATTTATTCTAAGGAACTTCAGACTTTCAATGTTAATAGGTAGACAATGAAAGATGTCACTTTTTAATAACCAAATTAATCAATCAAAACCTGAATATAATTTCAGGTGGAGGGGTATATTACCACAGTTCCAGTGAAAGCTTATTTTGATGTCTCAATTTAGATCTGCACTTTCCCTGTTCAGGACTGTTCTTGACCTATAAAGCAGCAAGAAGGTAAAAAAATTGAGCAGTATAGTTCTGTATCATGTCAGTGTTATGTAACTTCTCAAATATTGGCAGGATAAAAATATTAAATGTTTGGGACTTAATTTCAACGGAAAACATAATAGAAGGTTTATGGAATTATTTGTGAATGCTTTTGTTAAAACTGAACTTCCTAAGAATATGTTGGTTTTGCTTTATCACCCTTATTCTTGGTAACGGATAATGTTGCTCAAATAATTAATTTTCCTAATATATATTTGTTCACGCAGGTAATTGCTAAAATATTGGTTTTGCATTTACATTTCTGTTTCCTAGCACGAGAGAAACTCTAAAATGTTTTTCCTTCGTACCAACCATTACAAGTTAAATTTAGAACTAAAGAAAATACCCAGTTCAGGAAATTAGTTTAAAGCTTATGTTTATTTTTCAGTAGCACACAATTTTTTTCTTAAAAATACTGAATAAAAAGTTAATGTATTAATTAGAATATCATATGAACTTCTAATTTCCAGTTGAACAGCTTTGTTTTTCACGTGTTGGATTGTATCAATTGACCACAATTTGCTTATGCCACTGTTTGAACCCATCTTGCCAAGGCCTGTGACAGCATTTTGCTCTTTAGATCTTTTAATGTTCAGCTTACAGTTCCTGGGTGACATCCAAAACCATAAAGTGACAGTTGTTTTCCAAGTTGTATTTACAGCTTTGAATCCATTAATGACTCCTCTGCTGTTTCTTCTGTGACTTCAGCTGTTGTATCACAGAAAGAAGCAGGCAGAGTTCCTTTGCTCCTCAAGAATGCAATACGCCACGGCTCATTGGAAGTAGCATCTCCACAAAGTAAACCTTTATAGCAGGAACTAAGTGTAGCATCCACGAGTGGCATCTGGCAGTTGGTGATACAGAGCAAATAGAGTTGGAGATTGTTATTCCCCAGAGCATTTTATGCAGAGGAGATTAGACTATGCAAGAATGACTTAAAGTACCACAGGTTTCATGCTGGAGAAGCCTGGCTTTAAATACTGTATATCTGCAGCCAAGTTAAAATGCATAACATTCTTTTAATCTCTTCCTCTTGATAAAAGAAGAAGAAATCAGCAATGAATATAATTTTTTGGTCAAACAGTACAAAGTACTGCTGGAAACCCTACAAAAGTGGAAGGAGACATAGTCTCTGGAGACTAGTAATACTGCATCTCTGTAAGCCTCTTGATCAGGTCTCTGAGTTGGTGAGAAACTTGTACATATTCTATTTTATTAAAGTAGAACAAATAGAATTACACAGAAAAGCTGTCAGTGACATATGGAGCTGGATAACTATGACTAATCAGAGAAAAGAAACTCAGAACTACAAAATTAGTCAAAGAATCATGGAATTACATTCTAACTTAAATTAACCCTAAAAGAAAATTTTTGTTACCCAAGTTTCTCTAAAACATTTCCTTTTCTGAAAGCCATTGATGGAAATTCCACAGTGAAGGCACTGAAAAACAGGTTAAATAAGTCAGGCAAAGATCCATTGTTGGTAATTCTGTTTTGAGAAAGGAAATTCAATAAAATATGAATATTTTCTAGTTTGGTGAGTGAAATAAAATGACAAGTATTGCACAGCACAAATATATTAGTTATTGTCCAAGTAGTCATTCTCAAACTGGAGTTAGAAATAATGTCTTTCTTCCTTTGTAACGAGCAAGTAAAAACAATAGCTACCCCAGAAATTTATATTGATAGCCCCTGCAAGTAAAATTAACCCAGACAGCATTAGTACTTGCCCTTAACTTTTTGACATTAGTGATTTTAAGTTCTAAAACTGAGTTAACATGAACCTGTCTATCAGCTTTTTCTTCCCTGATGCAAAGGGGTATTTGTGTCTGGCTGGGACAGAGTTAATTTTGATTGGAGGACACCATATGTGGCTGTGTTTTAGATTTATGACTAAACCAGTATGGATAACTACACAGTGTTTTGTCTGTTACAGAGCAGTGCTAACACAGCATCAACTCCTTCTCTGTCTCTCACTCTGTGTGGCAAGGTGTTGTGAGGGAGCCCAGCTGGGCCAGGTGACCCCACCTGACCAAAGGGAAATTCCAGACCATATAATGTCGTGCTTTGCAATAAAAACTGAGGGTGTAGTTTTAACCAAATAGTCTTTGCTCAGAGACTAGCTGGGCATCAGACTTTGTGGGAGGAGCTGAGTTGTTGTGATGCACTAAATAGTTATTTAGTTGTTGTTTTGCACTGGGTGATTGGCAATTTGCACTGAGTAGTTTTTCTATTGCACTATGTCACACTGGTGACATAGACCTTACATTCCATACACCTTTCCCCTCCCCCCCAAGCCTCAGGTGTGATGGGCTCTCCCTGACCTGCTCTCCCTCCCCTTCTCCTCACCTGTGTCCCATTGGATGTGGCCCCTCCGTTCTGCCCCACCCATTTTTCCCTGGGCTCAAAACCCTGGGAGGACACTCTCTTGCTTTCTCTCTCTCTTGGATGCCATCAAACACCTCGGCCTCTGTTACCCCCTGAGGTGTCACCTGGATCTGAGGTGGCTCCTGATAATAAACACGATTTAGTCCTGAGGAGAAGAGCGCCTTTTGTCTTTTGTCTGTGTCCATGTAGGATTCCCACCCCGTGATCAGAGGGGACAAAAAAGGGAAGTGATTGTTTTTGCAGGACTTGTGGTTTTGGGGTTTTTTTTCCCTCTTTCCTTCACTTATTAAACTCTCTTTAACTGGTCCCACAAGTTTTTCTCACTTTTGTTCATCATATTCAGTTCCCTATCCCACAGTAAGGAGGGGAGGAAGTGAGTGGCTGTGCTGAATTATAGTATTTACTCTCTTTCAGTTAAAAAAAATCCCAAAAATTATTGCCTGAGAAAATAACACTAGCTTTCTGAAAATAATTGCATGATTTTCTGGATATCTGCAGTGCACCACTTTTACACTGCCCAGGAAGTTTTCTCTTCTGCATAAGAATTCCATTAAGTCTGTGCAATAGTATGCAGGTGGTCTGGAAAAAGTGAGAATCCAAAATATAACATCGCTTTTTATATAGAGATATAAAACCTTTCCCTCTAAAAGGAAATAATGAGTTAAAGAGGAAAGTCAAATGCAAACTAGTAGAAAACTAATCCTTGCTCTGCCTGTTAAAATAAACTTAGCAGGGGGTCATTGTAATGTAAATATTATTATATTAAGTATAAGTATTGTTAGCCAATAAAATGACTTAAGCATTCTGTTTCCACAAAAACTCCAAAACCCCACATAAACAAACAAACCAACCCCAACACTCCCCAAGAAAAACAAATGGAAAAAAGACCTAAATGTTCCAGAATTAACTCATAATCTTTTGTCTTCATACCTCATAACCTGAGGGCAACAGAATTAGAGAAAGATTAACACTTGGTAAAATAAAAATATAAAGAAACCAAGAATCAGTCAGCATTTCTCCACGTTCACAGTTCATCTGAAGAGCCACCTTTTCTGTAGCACAATACCGAAGAAAAAACTTTTAATATTTACCAAAATACTGCACGGAGTCCTTTTAATGTGTGCAGTTACTTAATAATTGTGCTCCACTTTGAATAAATATGATTTTTTCTGAAACAGAAACCAAAATTATGAAAATGGCACTTTTCTCCAGAGGAATATATGCAGGACTGACCTAGAAGGCTTCTTCTGGAAGCAAGGATTTCAGCTGTATGTTATAATCTGGATATAATTTTTTTTTTTTGTGAGATGGAGTGAGAAATTATATGACAGAGTGGATCATCTGCATTCACTAAAAATAGCCATTTCTCCAAAATAGTGTCTTTACTTAAGTAATTCTAAAAGCTGTTTAGATTTACTCTCCACAGAATGGAAACTATTACTGTTTCAAAGTTATGCATTTCCACGGTATATTTCAGTAGAATTGTTTGGTTGGGTAGTATAATCTCATAAATTTTTTCAATAATGTGGTTGGAATTTTGTTCAACATCTCTGTTTTATTACTGTATTGATGGGGCACTCTGCATAATTGTTGACTATTTTCACAAAGAGAGGAATTTTGACTGCGTACTGTGAGAATAATGGTAAAGCATGACTCTAATCATTAGTTTTTTGTCACCTGTGTATGAAATTGTATTTCATTCACTACAGTGTGGTGTCTGACACAGCAATGGTACAGTATATTAACAGCTTATGGAAACTGATTATTTGCAGCATCTGAGTGAACCGTGTAAGTCATTCAAGGGCAAAAACACATCTTAGAAGTCTGGACTTTGTGTTGAAGACTACATGTTGGTGTAACATCAGGCTGAAATATGGAACCTGATTTGATATTCAAGGATCTCACAGCCTAGATGATGCTGAGATTTCCTCTTATAGAAGTATAGGACTGAAAGAAACCTTCTAGGTCAGTGTCACACTAGGCTAAATGGAAAAATAGGCAAAAGCCCCCACCAGTCCTTGTTTGTGCTTTGACACCTGGTTCTCTGAATTGCTGTTATTACTAAAAATGAGTGTATTTTTTTACTTTATAGTAAGAGAAATTCTCTCCCTCATTAGGCCTTGTTGTGAAAAAAAGGTTCAAACTGCCTTTGATTTTGAGCAACTGCAATTTGCTACTGTGCACAGTAGAGTGTTTGAATTTAACTTATCTAGTTTCATGGTAAGAAACAAAGGAATGATTCATAGTGTTGCAGATATTGTCTCTGTGTTTTCAAAAGGGAAAAATAAGCATAAATTATTAATACAGCTGTCAGATACCTTGACAATACTTTATCTCTTGTAACTCTTAAATAAAACAGCCATTTTCTTGCATTGAATAATTTCTCTACTTTGTACCAGTAAACATACAACATTTTGTGAGATATAAAAATTTTTAAAGGATTGGAGTTTACTTACTGCAAGGACATTGACAAAAACAGTCTTTGCTATTTTTTTTGAAGACAAATATAGGTAAAATCAAGAGTATGATCTTCCACCAAAACAAAACTGTTAGAGAATTGTTTCACAGTGTGCTATTCAGTACCTACCTAAGCTTTGCATCTTACGAAAAGAATATCTTTGGAGAAGTAAATCTCATGCAGAATTATGGTGATTGTCTTAATATGCAGTTTCACTTCAGCCAGGCAAAAACCTATTAAATTGGGTTGGGTTTTTTTTTAAGCATAAAGAACAAAGTTACAAAAGTATTTGGATGCCAAAAGATGCACCAAGGATGAAAATCCATGGATTTTTTTCTAAAACTGATGGTTATATCGCCCAACTCAATGAAATTAGTTCTGGCTTCACAACTGCAGTCATTAAATGTGATGGTGAAAGTACAACAGTAGCACTTTATTTTGCCATCAGTGATCTCTTTGGCTGCTGTCAGAACTGGCTGTTTTGCTACCAGCAGGATCACAAACTCATAGTAATTTTGGATCTGGATCTGTAGTTTGCTTTCTTTCTTAAGAATAATAAGCAGCAGTGAATGCTAAAATCTACTCAGGGTTTCTGAACTGGTTAGGAATATCTTGGAGAAGAATGGGTTGAAACAGACTGACAAAGGAGAAAATTGTCAGTCCTGACTGCTTAAACAGCGACTGTAATTCTGTATAGATTGTGTGAACTGCAGATAGAATGAGTGAAAAAGTTCTAAAAGCACTAGGCATTACACAAGACAGTAAGAAACTCCTGAATCAGAAACATGGATATTGCACAAACCACTTGTGTGATTTTTATAAAGGTGGCAGTGCTATAAAATGTCTTTTGCTCATATCTCCAAAATGACCTTTATTATTAATTTTATTTAGTCAATGAAAACAAAAAACCTCTACTTAACTATAGATGCAACAAGCGCATACTTTCTACTCTGCACTTTTTTCAGAGTTAAACTTCTGAAGAGAGGAACTATTTTAATGAAATTTATTTTAAATTCATGGGAAAAATACAATACCTTAAATACACTGTACTTCCTTCAGAGATTTATCTTGGACAGTTGATGATAGGAAAAAAACCTGACAAGTAAACTGAACGACTAATTACTCTTCATCTTTTATATAACCACCTAATTGGAAAATATGGGGTTTTTTTCCAAAGTTAGTTCATGTTTAATCATGATAATTTTTTGTTTGCTGGCACCTTAGTTAACAGCCAAGGGCAATTTAAGAGCTTTCTTTACTGAATAATTTAGAAGACCCAAAATGTATTATTTTATGTTGAATGAAGTATTATCTTCATCCCCCAGTGAGAGCTGTCATTTGGATTTCAGCACATTTTTTCTGGTATAGATTTCCTTGTGGGTTTCCTTGATTACTGAGTTGAAAGAAATGTTAGAAGTGTAGTTCAAACTGAAACATAGAAAATACTCAACATTCTAGGACAATATTTTGTTGTCTTAATTTTGTTTTCTCTGTTTCAGCTATTCGACAAAATGCAGGAAAAATGAGCAAAACATGTTGATGTTTATGAGGTTTTTTGATAAAATAAGCTATTTAAACCAGAAGCTTCCACTCAGGGTCTCTATTACTTCTGTAGATTAGTCAAGCGATGCGCCTTTGAATGGTGGTTTTCTTTTACTTTGTGCTATTTAACAAAAAGATTAGTTATGGGTCATCATGTTTTTTGTTTGACTTCTGTGTAACTGCTTTCAGGCCAAGAAATGCACCCTTGGGCAGTGGAGTTTGGACAGTATCTGTGGGAGGAAGGCAAGGATGCTCTTTTGAAAATCAGAAAGTATATTAAATTAGTTGTTGCTTCACCTCAGTTTTACTTCCTTGCTCCTTGCTTTGGTTGCGAAGGCTGGAAGAGGAGAGAGGAAGGAAAAATCAAGCATTTATGAATATTATTGCCTGTTAATAGTTCAGCCTAAATAATGCATAATATTAATAATAATAATAATGGCTGACAAACTTATAAACATGGAGGCTTAAAGTGTGAAAAAAACCCAAAAACCACAGCATCAGTAGCAGCAGCTTATGACAAAGTTTGAAAAGTCTAATAAGCTGCTATCATATCAGAAAGTCAAAGCAAGCAATTGCCTGTGCACAAAAATGATCTGTGAAAGAGAAGAGGGTTAGTGTGGGTGTTTCAGAGATAACAAATAAACCAAAACAGAGGAAAATAAAAGATTCCCTTTGAAAAAGAGGAAGACTAGCCACCTTTAAAGAGGAAGATATATGAGAAACACCCTTTGCTTTCACCTCTCATCTGTCCTTATACCCCTACCATAACCAAATTGGTGGATGTTGGCAATATAGGTCCTTTTTTCAAAAGCTATTTGAGTTGTGTAATTCGTTTGCAGTGATGTCTTCCCCAGCTTTTCTAAGGTCTGTGCAGATGAGTCAACCAGAAAGCTGAGGCAAAGCTTCCTGACATCAAATGGAGTTTTTTTGTTGCCTTTAGATTAACTATCTAGATAAGCTCCTGGGGAGGGAAATCCAATACAGGCTTTACGAGGTTTGGCTGTAAAATAATTATTTTGCCTAATTGCCTAAACATCTTTGTGGCTCAATTCAGTGCTCTTGCTTCAGCCATGGAAAGGTTTGGCTTTGGCTGATCTTGGAGGTTTTCCTTGAGCCACACAGAGTGCACAACTTCCTGACTGCTCTGCAGCCCACGTGAAGGACAACTGTACTTTCATCGGTTGAAAACAAATTAGAAAATCATAATGGGAAATATTGCCAATCACAGAGTGGTTGAGACTGGGAGAGACCTCTGGAGGTTGCACTGGTACAAGATGTTCCTTCTCTAGCAGGGCTTCCTAGACTCCATTGCTAGGGCAAATGCCCAGGTGGCTTTTAAATATCCCCAAGGAGCTAGACTCCACAACACCTCTAGGTGACCTGTGCCAGTTCTTGGTCATCTGCTTGGTATAAAAGTGTCACATCTTCTTTTCCATGGAGAAGAACTGCTGCAAGAAATTGTGTGTGGCATTGTAAGCATTGTTATGTGAAGAGGAATCCATGATAAAATACCAGCAGTTTACTGAGAAAAAGCCTTAGGTATTAATATTGCTGAAAAAGAACATCTGCTTTTGAAAGAGTGAGTACTGAAAAGCCCAGTTTGAGTCTCGTCAGTGACAGTAACTGAACATGTGCTGCAGCTGCTGATGTGCTTCTTTGGTGGGTCTTTTATCATGTTGTGTTTTATATCTTGTGGTTTTTATCATGTTGTGGGTAAGCTGAATGACCAGTAAGTGTCCTCACATTTGAAAGCATCACTAAGAGTGAAGAAATGAATAAAGCACTTACTCTGCCTGGAAGTTAGTATCTGTGTAAAAGCAAAGACATGAATCAAAACAGTCATTCATCAGCAAAATTACTTCCTGCTAAAAATGGTAGATAGGTGACAGAAAAGACCAGTAAAAACCATTATTTTTCCTCAGAAAGTTCAGCATTTAATGAGAGAAGGCAAAAACTATTCGTGCATGGGGAAAGGTTTAATGCTGCCATTTCTAGTTGGGTTAAAATACCAGATGCTGGAATAATAGATGCTGAAAATCTACAAATTTTCTGTAATGTAGTATGGTGCAAGTTTCTAAATGGAGCAGGATTCTCAGGCTTATATAGGCCCTAGTCTCCCTGATTCTTGGGCTATTTGGAGAGAAATAATAGCCCAATTGTTTTTAAAGATTATCAGAACATAAAAGAATCAAGATTTGAGGGCAAAAAAAGAGAAATATTTTGATGGATTCAAATACATTAAATTGAAATTTCATCACAAGGAAATGAAAAAAAAAAACCTCTATTTTTCTCATATTGTTGAATGGAAATTACTTTTTAATAAAATTATTAACAAAAGGCTATCTCTAATCTTGAAATATCTATTCTTAATAAATATTTTATGGTAATAGGTAATAGCTTTTCCCCCCAATATTTAATAAAGATTATCAACTACTTACAGCTTTCAATAAGAGACTGTTTTAAGTCAAGGAATCTAGAATTACAAAAGAAGCCATTGAATCATCTTCATACAAAAAGAGACTCTGGAAGGTACTGTGGTCGTGTTTTATGACCCTAATCTTTCAATTACATTTGCATGGATTGGGGTCTAGGCCTACTAGATTAAATTCTTAATGTGTGCAGTTCTAGCTGCAGTCATTTTTATCCACCAAAAAGCTGGTTTTCATTTAAAGAAGGATGATTGATAGCTAGATATTTGTGAAGAGAGCTTTGTTCACAGGGAAGTACAATTCATGGTTCACCTCACATGCTAGAAGAGACCTTGAATGAAATTCTCAATATGTATAAAGTTGAGAGCAATGTAGGATCTACATCAGTGTGTGGAATTTGAATAGCCTGTGGTGGTTTGGTTCTTATATATTCATTTTTGGGACGGGCTAGTAGCAGATGCTGAGATACAGGCACCAAAATCCAATCCCCCATTGTAGCTTGTCTTTATGCTTAAGTTGTAGAAGAAACACCTTATAAATAATTGCCTCCACACACTTTCTCTATATCTTTACTATCTTTAGAACAGAGGAAAAAGGGTTTCCACACTGAATTATCTCTGAAAAAGACTTTCTCTGACTCAAGCCAACAGTTGCTTTTACTCCCTGATCTATGAATGCATGTATGTATCGATGTATGTATGTATCTATCTATCTATCTATTTGTCCATGTTTTACAGTTTTCAGTGATGATTTCTCCTATTTGATGTTATTCATGAAAGGACAAGAGTACAGTTCTGAGTTGACTCACAGCCACAAGGGTTTTGCTGTTGCACAAGGATAGATGCATGCTTACACCTCAGGGTTTGACAGCTTCCAAACGCACCTCTGCTTTGGTTTCAGCTGGGATAGAGTTCATTTTCTCCTTAGCAGCTGGTCCAGAGCTGTGTTTTGGATCTGGTATGAGAATAATAATTGATAACATACTGATGTTGATGACATACCGATGTTTTGATTGTGGCTAAGTAGAGCCACCACAAAGTCCTTACCTAAAGTCAAGGACTTTTCAGGGTCTCGGGTTCTGCCAGTGAAGAGGTGCATGAGAAACTGGGGGGAACAAGGTGACCTGAACTGGCCAAGGGATATTCAATACCATAGGTTGGCATGTTCAGTGTATATGGTAGAAGGAATTGTCTGGGAGGGTCCAATTGCTGCTGTGGGACAGGTTGGGTCAGTGGTAGTGAGCAATGGTATTTTCAGATAATATTCTGGGGGGAATTCTTTCATCTCTCCTGCCATTTTCCACTGAGTATAAATAACAACAAAGCACAATGGCACAGAGCCAGCAAGGACAGCACTGTCACATGTGCCCCTCTCAGGAGCTCAGTCCCTTCCTTTCACATTCCTAAACAAACATCTGAAGTAAATGCCAAAACTTGTTGATTGCTCCTTTATCCAGGGCTGGCCTGCCTCAGGCAATTCAAACCACTCTCACAAGGCCTCCAACCGTATCCTTGAAATGTCTAGTTGCTTCCTACAAATAAAGTGAGGACAAATATTTCAGAAGTTTCTGTTAAAACATCTATATTTGTTCAGGTGGACTTCATCTCAAAATGAAACCATAGTAATGATACTAGGTAATAACCATATTTTTCCATAAACATAAAAGAACGGACATTTTCTCTTATCTAATAATGTAATTTGAGCTATTCTAGGAACTTTATGATTTCATTGGCTTTTAGTTTCCAAGAGAACATGGAAATGTTAAATATTTATACAGATAAGTCCAAGGCTAATGTAGTTCTCATTCAAACATTGCATATCGTATGATGTTGGAAAAGTATATACTCAAAACCACAAAGAACTGGAGAACAGGACACAGTTTGAAAATCATTCTTTCACATTTTAAATGCAATTCTTTCCTTAACTGGCCATCAAGGAGTTAGCAATGAACTTTGTCTGTATGCTAACAAAACCAAATCTGGTTTATTGCTGAATTTAGAGGTCAAGTTGCATTTCTTGCCTCAGAACCTCAAGCACATGCAATTCTGTACAAGTGTCTAAACCTTAAAATGTGCTAAATTTCCATGAAGACAAAAAAAAGCTTTCAGAATACTATTCATCCAATGTCTGCTGCCTGCCTGAAATATTTCTGAGCTAGAAGCTTCTAGTAATGGCTCTGTAGTTCCATAGCTATTGTTCACTTCTTGCAAGGTAACACGTAATGTAATAAATTATTGCTCCTCTTCACAAGAGAAAGAAAAAACACAACCAAACAAAGCCCCCAAAACAGGGGAAAAATGTCGTTTGTGTCAGACAGGAAAGGAATTTATTAACTTCTCGCAGTTTAAATTCCTGAGTCATTGAAGCCTCTGAATCAGAATACCTCATCACTTTTAAGAAATTTAAGAAAATATCTTTTCCATGCTAAAAATGTCTTGCTGGGGAAAAAGGCATCATTCTCTGTGTCTGTTGCCTCCCTGGGAGTAAGAAAGCATTTAGTTACAACTCTACATCAGGAAATGGCTCCCCAGCTGCAGTCTTAGGCAAGAGATTCTTCTTAAAATGAAATTGGGATTCATGAACTACCTCATCCCTATCAGACTGGCCACAGAGCAACTCAAGCTTCTTTTTTTTCCACTCTATCTAATTCTCACAATGATCAAAACGCCATGAAATGATGCCTGTGTGTGTGGGCAGCTCTGAAGAGCTGGACCATACATTTACTGCCAGGTTAAGGCATATCATGGTCCCTGGCTGTAGAAGACATTAAACACTATCTGTTTAAAACTAGCTTGGTTATACTACAGGAAAAATGTGAGCTCAGGACGTCTGCTGTAGGCAGGATTTCACTGTAGCTGGTTTTGCTCATGCACCGTATGCCCCAGGCATGACCCTGTCGAGGTGCCAAGTGTGAATGGGCCCTTTTTTTCTGATGGAATTTCAGAATCTAATTAAAAACACTTATCAAACACACAGGTGTCTTGTAGACAGTCTAAGCAGTGTGCCCTGTATAATAATTTGGGGGCTGGATTCAAGAGTGGGGATTTCTTTTGATTCTCCAGGGCACGTTTTTGCTATTTTTACTTTCAGTTTGCCAGCAGGAGCCTTTATCACTGCTGTTAGCAGGTAACCCTCTGTGACAAGATGGAGAAAGAGGGAGATTTGTGATTTTGGAGAGGCAGGGGGGAAGCTGGCTATAGGGAAGAGATCCTCAACACACAGAGACAGACTTAGTCTTAAAAATAGATTCCCAAATTCTTGTTGGGAGTGCTGATAAATAAGGCCACAGTGCATGGTCTGCAGCATGAGTGTTTTGAAGTAAGGATTGCTTTCAATCCTTTACTCTGCAGTTAAAGATACACAACAGGCCACAGTAGTGGTGAAGTTTGACAGGAGACTTTTTTTTAAAAGTAAAAAAGAATGAATGCACCGCATAATTCACTGACATTAGTCTAGATAGAGTGCAAATATCTCTCCAGAGAAATACTTTTTGTTTATAGCAGGATCTGATTTTGACTTCCACAGAACATAAAGCTGGTGTGGATTGCATGTGTTTTGCACACCCAATAAATGTCAAGGCACTAGATATTATACTGCTTTGTAGCCACTTGTAGCCACTTATCAATTTATTAATTTTCGGACCACCCTTCACTGCATATATTCCTGAGTTTTCTCATCCATATGATGAGAACAAATCCTTACTAACGTGCTGTACCTCACAGTGTGTTTTAATTCATTCATTAATATTTGGAAAGACCACTGAGACCATTTAATAGGTGCATAACAGAAGGAAAGAGCCTTAACTATTTTTAGATGGCTACAGGTTTAATTATCCTCACTCTACTACCTGCGAGGTCTAGACTTAAACTTTAGAGGCTCCAATAATTTTGGTGGGGTTATGCCATTTATAGCTCAGTATGGTACAATTTTTCATGCAACAATCTTCACTTTCTTCACTTTCAAATTCAAATCTAGCTTTCTTTAATTTAAATTTTGCTGAAAAGAGCCATATTGCTACAAGCATAAATTATGGTAGATGAACATTAATGATGTCTGTTCACAGCTGTTCTTAGCTTAAATAATTACCACTCACTCCCTATGATCAATATTTTAAATGCCTGAACTATTCAATTAGGAGCACAAAATACTTCCTTCTGTTAGCACTATTAAAATCAAGTCTTAACTGACATACCTGTAACATTCATGTTATAGAAAAATATGTTCAAGGCTATTTATTTATTAAGCAAATTGGTTTGTGTTTCATGAGATATCTGAATATGTGTGGCATTGCAAATGTACTTAAAAACCCATTGAAATTAATGCTACATTAATTACTGATTCCATGAACACTCTAGCATATGCTGCTATTAATTGCATCCATTATCACAAAGTAAACATCTCTTTATAAGAAACAAATGATGCTTCATCTTAATATTCTTGATTTTGATATCCTCCTTCACAGCTGTTGCTACTTCTGTTTTGGTGTTTTTGCTATAAAGAGCCACCTGTTAATTATAACAGATATTTTGGATACTTATATCCTTTGCAGAAAAAAAACCCCAACATCTAAAGCAAAAAAAAACCCCAGAATCTTAAACTTCTGAATTATTTAAAAAAAAATATTGAGTTTCTTGCAAGAATCTGCCCACTTAACAACATGGATTTTTTTTTCTCATTTTATTTGTATAATAAATAAAGAATAAAATGCAGTACACACTTTTTAATATTTTTTCTACAATATTAACATCTGTGTTCCAGAAACTGTTTAGACAGCTACTAAGAGAAACAGTTGCTTAAAGTAAGATTGCTGTTTCTATTCTGTGCACAAGAATACCCTTGATAGGAAGCCCCAGAATCTTGTTTCAAATGGGCTATATAAAAATCTGAGAAAGTAATTTTGGATTAAGTTTTGCTTTCACCTAATGAGCAATTTCTGCCTACCCTGTAAATCTGCCATTTCTTAGCCAGACATTTTCATGGTGAAAACCTTCAATCAGAGAGAACAGCCTGGATTTTAAAGTGCCAGTTTCCTTTGAAAAGTGTCTCATTATAAATCACACTATAAGGTTATATTGATTTTGTTTCAGATTTATTGTCTTGCAGTTTAGATCTTCTCAATTACAAGCAGAAAGTTTCTGCTGGGGGAGAGGGTGATTTTATAAATTTTCATATTTTCAAACTGAATCTGGGTTGTACAATTTTTTCTTTCTGTCCTGACTTTTATCTATCTGCATCAAACCTGGTTGTGAGTCCCTGTATTATTATTAACTCCTCTCCACAAACATTTTAATTAATTGTATTGGAGGGCAGGATTCCTGGTAATGAGAATGTAATTACCAATTACTGTAGTGCAGCAAGAGAGTCTATCTCCTTGTTATTTGGCCATTACCTAGGCTGA
Source organism: Vidua chalybeata (assembly GCF_026979565.1). Lineage (NCBI taxonomy): Eukaryota > Metazoa > Chordata > Aves > Passeriformes > Viduidae > Vidua > Vidua chalybeata. The sequence goes on from NC_071535.1 coordinate 18,028,138, forward strand.
CATTTCAGCATTAGTTGTAGTAAAGACCTTGGAATTAAAGCAGAAGGAAATGTTGGATGTGATGTACAATGGTGCTTTATTTTTAACTGTTTCTCAGTGTGGCACCCACAGACCTGAGCTAGATGTCTGAATGGTGAAGTTTAGGGGCTATGTCAGGCCCTTCAGATGGGATCCACAGAAGTTTACAGCTTTGGGTGAGCCACCTATGATATGCATTTTGAAATGTGAAGTACAAGCTTAGCTCTCTGGTGAGACAACATGGCCCTCATCTGAGCTGGGAATATAAACTCAAAAGGAGATCAAGACATTCTCTCCTGGGTAGGGCCACAACTGGAGTCAGCTCTCGCTGGATTTTGGAAGCAGGATGACCTGCTCTGCCTGTACGCCTTTGAAATTAAATAAGGACAATGTATGTATTTCTTGCAGTAATCTTAATATCTAGATCTTTATATTGGCAGGTTTTGGTATTTTTTTGTTTGTTTTGGGGATAGAGTCTTTTACTTCAGAAACTACAATGAAATTGATTGGCAAAAAAATAATTAAAATTTATTGACATTCCTAATAAAGAAAATCACAGCTATTATTATATAACTTAGTTTTCCTGCCACTCTACATATTAATACCTAAAGATTATAAATGAAAGACATAAATAAATGAAACACACAAATATTATAAAATAATAAGTTAGTTAATCATCACTTGAAAAAAAGTTTCTCTTAAAAATATTTGCTAGGCTTTGTTGAAAAGCAATGAAAGTATCATTATTGGAGAAATTTAAAATTGAGCTAGATGAAAATATCAAAATATATCTTGAGATAAATAATGCATTAGTAGATAGATGTACTGAATGAAATAATACGTCTTTTTCTTTCTCTGACGTGTGAGATTCTGTGATTCAAGTCTTTTCTGTACGAAGTGAACTAATTTAATCAGAAACTATTATTATTATTATTATTATTATTATGTGTATTATTATTATTATGTGTATTATGCTCATGTGTCAAATGTAGCTTTTTAATGTAGGTCTAATAAGTCCTTCTGCTACATTATTAAATGTATATTAGTTGCTGTGAGAATCACTAAGTGTGTGTGCACAGTAGGAATAGACAGCAAAGTGAGATGTTAAGTAATTAATTCAAAATTAATTAAGTAATTAATTCAAAAATGTCTAAAAGTGCAGACATTTTTGGTATCTGTCAAGATGTTTTAGTGCAATGGAAGAACATATAAATTTAATCAGGTATCAGTTACCTGTGATAGTATGGTGTTGCTTTCTCACTATATTAATGTCTAACTTTATACATCCAATTTGTTATATATAAATTAAGAGGTGAGTAGTCTCTTTTAGTGAAACCAGATTTCATTTATAGTAGAATGACCTTTGAATTATTGTGCTTCTGGTTTTTTTTTTTTTTTCATCTGTTGCCATTTTATGTAGAATATTGTATTTAAACATGGTATTTCTTGAATTGCTGTCATGATTTGGGTCCTCCAGCACCTATCCATACCAGGGTTACCATTAGAAAGTCAGTGTTTAACCTGAATGCCTTTTTGCCAAATCTGAGATCATATTATATCCTCTTCTGTTCAGGGTTGGAAAGCGAAAATAATTGGTGGCAGAAAACATCAGAACAGCTGGGAGGACTAGTAATAGCTTTCAAATATCGATTATGTATTAATAGAATTTGATCTTCCAACTAGCCATTCAATGTCCAAAGTTGTGTTCATTCATTTCTAGAAAGAAAGAATTTTGCTTTCAGTGTTTTTCAGTGCTTCAAATGTGTTTTTCCTTTGCTTTTCATAGACAAACTCTTATTCCTGACAGGAGGACATATTAATTCTTATTTCACTCTCCTATAATATCCAAGTTCTCCTTGAGACAAGCAATTATTTTTCATTATATTGACTTTAAAGACACATTCAATTGTGCTTCAACATTATGTTACATATACACAACTCAGCACTTCAGAAAAAATAGAGTGACGTCTAATTTTTTTTTAAATTTATATCCCTCTAAACTGATTATGAGCCAAAGTTATATATAACCAACATTTAATTGAACATATAAGTAACAGTAATATACACACATCTTCTGTCAGGGCTTGAATTCCTGCAAGGCAGCTGTTAAAAGATGAGGTGGTGATATGGGGAAATGTCTTTACTAGAGTTTCCAGAATAAAATAAAGGGCCATTAGCAGCATTTATTTTGCAATAATATTCCCATTCATTCATGAAGAGAGGGAGCAGGGACAGAGAGACAGTTGCCCTATGTCAGCCAAGGAGTCAGATGTGAGTTTGAGTTTGTTCACTGGAGATTGTGCACTCCCCAGTGGATCCTGAAACTTTGCTGAGCTCAGCCTGTGTGACAGACTGAAAGCACTGTGTGCTAGGAAGTGACTGCACCTCATAACAACTGGAAGAAACTTGAACATCCAGAATATATGGTGGAATGATTAATAAATATTCAACATTTATTACTGATTTGTTGATTACATCTTAGAAGATACCTTTGTGACACTTGCTTGGAGTTCAGTTAACTCACAGTATATGTCTTTCCAAGATTTAAGCACAATTCAGTGTATTATTGAAGATACTTTTTCAACATGAGTGTTAAACTGATTCCTTTTTGCATTTTTTCTTGTTTTCACGGGCACAAGGGGGGATCTCACACTGTTTGTGTTACTCTAAAAGCTCCGCTCCGCTGTTAGATAGTTTAATCTGAGTACATTTTAGAATTTAAATGTATTTGCTAATGTGTATTTGATTCGGTCATTTAAAGCTCTCACCAAGATTTTTGTGAAGTTGTAATACTTAGTATTTGTTTATTCAAGGAAAGACAAAGTCTGTGGAAATGGGTAATGTCTATTATACAAACAGGTGCAGCTGTAAAAAGAGCCCTTCTTCCACTCTGAAACAAAAGCAGCAACATTTAGGGCAGTATGAATTCAAAATCAGAAAAGTGCTTTCAGCATGGGTGGAACTTCTTTCTCAGGCTGCCAGATAGAGTATCAGGGAACCTTACACATTTTCAGAAAACAGTATGATAGTTAAGTATGAGAAGCAGAGGAAAAAACCATGTAAAGCAAATATCCAGAACCCTGAATAGAGTGAGAACTCAGTCTGCCCTTAATTGAGCTGTAAGGCCAACTGTGTCTCATTATTCCTGCCAGATGCAGTAGATAGCAGGTGTAGATAAATTGTTGGTGGAGAGGTTGTTTTGGTGTGGATTTAATAGATGCTTCTTATTAGAGCAGGCTGCAGAATAGCTGCCTAGAGAAAGGTTGATGATGGGCCTGCTGGTACACCAATAAATAACAGCATGTTTTTTTCCCTTAAAACAAGGTTCTAGCACTGGTGCCTAGAGAGGTTGGTAGGATGAGTTTCCTGTTAGTAGTCTGAGTTGTACTGAAAAAGTAGTAGCAGAACTAGTAAGGAGGCCTGCAAAACCAAGTTTCTTAGTGTCTTCTGATTAAATACATTTATCATCCTAGAATAGATTTTGTTGGTCTGGCTTCTCTTCTGCCCTGTAACAGATATATGTCCCACTGCTTCAAGCTTCAGAAAATCAACATGGAAAAAAAAGATCCTATTTGTACTGTCTTAACCTCCTCTTTATTTTGTTTAGTTTGTTACATTTTGAGACTTTTAGGTGGCCAGAATTTTCCTTTGTTTTCTAAATATGACATGAAGATATCTGCAAATGTCATATGAGGTAGGCAGGCAAAAGACACAATGATTACAGTAAGAAAATTTGATTTAAGATAGTAAGGTTCAGATTTACTGGGGGAAGAGTCATGTCTCAGAACTTGCCCATAGCTGGGATCCATTAGAACAATAATTCTGCAAGAGGAAGGCATGCGAAACACTGGCCCAGAGGACACTGCTGTATTGTACCTATGTGTAGTTATAGGTGGTAGCTTAGTAAAGCTACCTCTGTGTCAGGTTCCTAAAACTTTAGTTTCTGTAAATGGCCAGGTCTAACTGGATTTAAAATTAAAATACTACTTGTTCACTGGACTTGAAACTGCCTAGGGACCAGAAAAATGTGAACAAAAATAAAAGTTTGGCTGCTTGCTTACTTTCTTTATTGTGCTTTTCTCTTCTGTATGTCCCAATAAAGTGTGTGATGTCTTACCTGAATTATGGTGATTGACTTCCATCTGAATTTGTGCAGATGGACCATCCTGCCAACTGAAGTATTTGAATTTATGAAATTGCAGATGATAATTTTCCACCATCAGTGTTGAATCTTGATGTAACAGAATAAATCAAGCTGTTTCTTAACTCAAAGTGTTGTGCAAAGTTTGAGACTTTCCTTTTTGATGTACCATGGAATTGATCAGACTCTTAGAATCTCTTGGTAGTTTTGGTGCAAATGGATGTCATTTGCTTTGGACTAGATGTAAATGCCTGTGTCTTCATGCCCTGGAAGGAGCAGTTGCAGCAAATAGAAAACAGTGGTGACTGAAAATAGCAATGGTAATTGGTAAATGTTCATTTTACTAAATGTCAAAAAATCCATAGCAGAATATGTGTTACACTGATTAGAAAATGACTCTGTGGGGATGCAAATGATATTATGAATAATAACTGTATGTAAAAAATAGATGAAAGAAGACTTAATGTAAATCAAAACCTGGAAATTTCACAGAACTCATAAGGGGAGTACAGAAGATGACATTTATAGTCAGCAGAAATAAGAAAAATAAGTGGATTAAATATATGAAGAACAAAATAAATCCTGACAATTTTATCAGTATGTTTCTGGATGGCAGTAGTGGAATTGATCATGTGAATGCAGGAATGGCAGACATGTTCAATAAATATTGAATATTGAAATACATTGAATAAGTATTTGGTGAAGAAAGGGAAGGAACTCGATGATGTAATATGCTTTGTTTTCCTGCAGTAATTAAGGACATTAAGTAACAGCTACTAAACTAGAAATCCTTCAATCAGCAGGTCCCAATGACTCCCTTATTACAACCTGGAAGAACTGCTCTCTCTGGCAGTTTGACAATTAAGCCTTTTTTTCCAGTTACTTCATGGTTTTTCATCTTTTCATGCACTGTTGCAGATACTGAATAAGCTCTCAGCAGCTCTCTAGACATTGTACATAACCTGTTTAAATCTCCTATTAGGGGTACAATGAAATTCCTTCATATGTTATTTTGCACATCTCATACTTAGCTGTAAAATTCACCTTTCTCCTCACCTATCACATTTTCTTTGAGCTATGACATGACAGTAGTTTTTACATCTGGTGTAGAAAAATGTGCAACTTTTCTTTTTCTATTCACCATATTTAATTGTACTACAGTTTTCACTGAGACCTTTAGTAAGATTAATGATATCTGCCTTTATCTCAGAGGGACATTAGGTAGCTATCTTGTCCATCTGGCTTTATGATCTACTAACACTCCCAGTAAGATAAGAGTTTGTAGTAATTGTGTTAACCCTATTCATGCTCCAAGGTAAAAAGCAAGATCTGTTGGAAAGAGAATAAAGTTTTGTGTAACAGTGTCATTGCTGCTGTGATTTTTATCCTTCATACTCTCTACACACAATTTTGAACATTATTATTTTTTTTCTCCCTAGCATGTTACTGGTAGTGTGTAATGATGATATTAAGATGTCTAGAATAGTATTTGAAATGACTATGCTGCCTGTTTGGGACTTTTCCTGGCAAGTATCAGCCACTGAAGACTGCTCTTCAGATAAGATTTCTTCAACATAATCTATTAAACCAAGCATTGCATATCATATTGACCTTTCAAAATCAGAAGGAAAAATGCTTGGTTGTTAGATCCTGGAAAATGTTACAAAACCTCAAAGAAATAGCATTTGGTGTTTACTAATATTAGAAACTATTAACACAAGTCTGTCTTAGATATTGAAAACAGCTGTCAAGAAAGTTTTTACCAAATTTATGGAAACAGGTGAGTAGAAGTGGAAATAAAAATCCAAATAATACCTCAAACCAAATATGGCCAAGATCAGAAGCTCTAAGGGGATCATAGCAAAATGATTTTGTAGGTCTTGTATAATTGTATTCTGCATGCCGGACTCACTGAAAACTGGATTCAGCAGTTTTTTCCTTTTACTCTTAGAAATATTTCATATGAAAAGTTTTTTTCTTCCTTGTTTCTTTTTCCATTTCTCTAGCCCTCTCTCATCCCCTGCTGTCCCATTTTCTTAATCGTTGATTCCTCCAAAAGGAAGTTTTAGTCTTTTTTCTACCAGAGCTCTGACTGCTCGCTACTGTTTAAATATCCTTGTTACTTGTATATGATCTCTGTCCTGCTGGGGTGATAAATCAGAATCAGATGATGACTTCTGTATGACAAGAATCCAAACTGTAGACTTGTAGTCATTGAGAGGCATAGTGCTTTTTTGGGCTGGGATGAAAAATATGAAATCACAGTCACATATATAGTATTAATTTCTACTGCACATTACTAAGTGCTGTTGAGTTTAGATATCATGGTACTTGTTTTAGAGGGAAGGAAGGTAAATTATCCACAAGCTCTATCTTACATCACTTTAGACAACCCTTACTTACTCTGCTTCTCTAGCTTCCAATATCTTGAAAGATATACAATTTTTTGATAGTGTTTAATCATAGGCTTCTTCTCTCACCCATTCATTTATTCTGGCTTATGGCTGTCACCAAGAGGAAGATGATACTCTGACAGAATTAATAAAGAGAAAATCAATAACAAATTATAATGGAGTAAAACAGAAGTACCAGAGCTAGAACTTGGATAAACTCCTTTGGGGAATAATGTAGAAGGTAGGCAATTTAGATACATACTAAAACAATATATTTTTGCCATTTAAAAAAAAAATCTTTTTTAAAAGTAGTATTTTAATTCAAAGAGAAATTAACTCTGGTTAGTATTTGAGTGGAGGTCAGAGTAGAGGATATTTACATTTAGCCTTATCTGAAGACTCTTCAGGATCTCTATTTCCTTTATATTATGGGTGATGCTACTCACTACACTGTTTACATGAGCAGTTTCCTCCTGCTTGCAAGAGACACAAGTGTCTTGTTTTCTGCATCCACAAGAACCTAATAAGGCTCAACAAGTCCAAGTGCAGGGTGCTGCACCTGGGTCAGGGCATGAGCACAGACTGGGAGAAGAACTCACTGAAAGCAGCCCTGAGGAGAGGGACTGGGGGTTCTGTGGGGGTTCTGTGTAGCAGCACCACAGTTCTGGGGAATGAAAAGCTGGATGTGACCTGGCAACGCGTGCTCACTGCCCAGAACGCTGCCTCTGCGCTGCGCTGCTCTAAAGAAGCATGGCTGGTGGGTTGAGGGAAGTGATCCTGCCCCTTAATCTGCTCTCAAAAATTCAGTGTCCAGCCCTGGGATCCTCAGAACAGGAAAAACCTGTAGCTGTTGGAATGGGTCCTGAGGAGGGCTGTGAACATGCACCCTCAAAGGAGCTCAGGCTGAGAGAGATGGGGTTGTTTAGCCAGAAGAAGAGAAGGCTGAAGGCTCCAGACTTTAGAGCTGCCTTCCAGTACCTACCAGAGATTTATAGAAAAGAGGGAAAGCAACCTTTTACACATGTAGTGATAGAGCAAGGGGGAACAGTTTTAAACTAAAAGAGGAGACATTTAGATGAGATACCAGGAGGAAATTTTTCAATGTGAGGGTAGTGAAGCACCAGTACAGTTTACCCAGATAGGTGCTGGATGCCCCATGTGGATGGAAGTGTTCAAGGGCAGGTGAGATGGGATTTTGAGCAACCTGATCTTGAGGGTTGCATCTCTGCCTGTGGCAGGTGAATTAGAACTACATGATCTTTAAGGCCCTTCCAACCCAAGCCTTTCTGTGATTCTGTGATCCCCTAATTTTTAAAAATTATTTTTATTTTCCTCACCTAAATATTAGTGTGTAAGTATTACTTCCAAATGATGTATGCGTTTTCCATTATGCTGGCTATTTGTGGATAATGGACCTTCAGTCAGACATATTCAAATAAAAGTAATATCTTGTTTTGTGTCTAACGAAATACCTGTTTGATTCATCTTTGTGTAGAATATTTTTACCTCTCCCTGTCATGATTTTTTCTTTCAGTCACAGGAAAATGTTTCTCAAAATAGTCCTTATTGTCTTCTGGATACTAGGCTTGCATTCTTGGTGGTATGCAGATGAAGAGATTTGCATTGATCCCTTCTTAAGTAGTATCACTACAATGAGATCAGGAATTCTGCAAGTGTTTGGCAGTAGAATGAGAAAATACATGGGTAAATATATCCAGTGTTTGTTAATGCAAAACCTCTCCAGTATTTATTCATCTAGTGAATCCCTCTTCCTTTATAGAATGAAGAGAAAAGGATTTTTGGCTTTTGTTTGCACTGCAGATCTCTTGTGCAAATGAGATCTGTCATGCACACTGTATTAGTTCTGTGTTCAGGATACCCACCCTTCCAGAAAGCTTATTACCAGGGAAGGTGAAAGAAACGATCACTGGAATTTCAACCATGCTTTAAATTGAAAATTTGGAGTGAGGTGTACAGAAATGAAGTTTTATCCATGTTGTAAACTTTATTTTAAACATATGGTGTCTTCCAAGGGTAATGCAGAACCCATTTTTGTCATTAAATTCTAGGGATGATGTTAAAGAGATCTAATACATCACAGTCCACTTGATGTGAAGCAGTATCACAGCTGCCTGAAACATAGATTCAGTAGCAAAATTTAGATTTAGACAGCTCTAGGTCGGAATATGTTACATTTCTGCATTGGTAATATTTTGAACAGAATTCAGTGTCTTATATCAGGCATATTATCTGGTAATATTTAGTAAAAGTGTGTTAAATATAGCTGACACTTTACTGCATCTTTGTTCTTGTATTTTTGCTGGTTTAGAGTGAAGGAATAGCTTGCAAGCCTTGTTTCCATCTGTGGTGCTGAGGATGGGTTTTAGATCCCTATTATGTTTGGGATTTCCACATACCCTGTTTTGTAGACATGGATATTTTACCATAACCTGTAATATGTTGTAGTTTTCCAACCAGAAGGGGTTGAAGTAATGAACAGTGACCTGTCTTTTTCCATGGGTATGGGATTGAGGTGGTGAAAGCTCTTGCTACCAGACTTCAGAGCAGGAGAGCTTATTTTTAGTAGGGATTTAAAGTGACTAATTATAGACATATGGTTTTAACCAAAGGACTTTGAGCTGTGAGTGTCAGCCCAAAGGCTTTCTTCTGCTCCCTAAGGTTGTCTGTGTCTTGCTTGGTTTCATTTATTCATTTATTAATTCATTTCATCTGAGCACTGGTAGCTGTGTGGGTTGTTGAACCTGTGCTGGTGAATACATGGAGCTGTGCATCAGCACTTGAACCTTCAATGTCTAACAGATTCACTCTCTTTAACTTAAATTGCCTGGTCAGAGAATGGGTTCAAGGTTAGTGTGCTCCCTCATCCATCTTTTCATGCCCATATTGCTCTTAATAATCTGCCTATAATTTATCTGCTGCCATCCACAGTGAACTTGGAACACCTACACATCCCTTTTGTTCTTGCAGTGGATTATGTTGAGCGATTTATAGTAAAGACTCTATACAGTAAAGGATGATTCTATGGGCAGATACACAACAAATAAACCACTGCACACCTGGGTGCACACTAATCCTTCTTCTAAGGTCATCTAAAGATGGTGCTTGAATGGAGGATCACATCTGTAACCTGTGCATGTGAACAACATTTAACTTTGGTTGCAAAGGCTAAAACTGATCTTCATCCTTTCTGAAAGGGACTGTAACAAAAAGAATCCATTCAGTGAGCCTTTAGAGAGGCGATTAGGGTATGAAGACATATTCTTGGACACAGAGAAACTAAGTCTGAGAGATTAAATGTGCTTCATGAACTTTCTGTGAGGCTGTTTGGGTGTGTCATTAGATGCACATTTATATGTAGGACCCTAGTGCAATATAGCCAAATCTTTCAGCTATATCTCAGCTTTGTGGAAATGAAGATGTTGCTTTCCCTTTTCCCCATTTATCTCTGCTTTACTCTCACTGCAGTATGACCTGCATATGTCTCAACAATGAATCTGTTTGTGACACCAGTTGGTTCAGGCTATAAGAGGGTTACAGTTTTGGAGGAGGCATATGTCTGGAGCAGCATTTGAAATTACTGTCCAAATGCACACTTGTAATTTTTCAACATTTTTATAGCTTTGGCTGTTCATGTAGACACAGACAACCAAAAATATTCATGCTATTGGATTGAACTGGTATTATTATTTTTGCTTTATTTTTTTAATTTTAGAAATAATTATATGAGAAGAATGGAAATGTATGGAAAATTGGTTAAAAATAAGTAAGTTTGGTTTAAAAAATAACTCTTTTTGAATAACCTGAATAGGAGGTACTATAGTATTATTGTAGAATTTTTATCCTCCAGGACACAAAAGAAAAAGTATCTCTTATGGAGAAAGAACACACTGCACTCAATATACTTGGAAGTATTTTTCTGAAGTGAATAATTGGAGTCTGTACAAACTCTATGTGAATAGAACCCAACATACACATATTAAGTTTGTCCCTATAGAGTGTAAATGAACTGGGGACACTTTGATGATATTAAGATTATCAACTTCTGAAAAGTCTGTGCTGAAGCAGCCTTCAGCCTGTGGACCGCTGGAGAGACAAGCCCACTCTGGAGGAGGTTTGCTGGCAGGATTTGTAATCTCATGGGGGACCCACACCAGAGCCCCTGTTCCTGAAGGACTGCATCCTGTGGAAGGGACACATGCTGGGGCAGTTCTTGAAGCGTGGCCTGTGGGAAGGAATCACATTGGAGAAGTTCATGGGGACTGTCTCCAGTGGGAGGGAGCCCTGCTTAAGCAGGTGAAGGACTCCTGAAGAGGCCCCTGACGAAGAAGAAATGGTAGAGAAAATGTATGAGGAACTGACTGTAAGTTCCTGTTGCCTTGATGTTTGAGGGGAGGAGGCAGAGAATCGGGAATAAAGCCTGGGAAGAAGGGGAAAAAGTTGCTTTAAGATTTGGAGCTTATTTCTCATTATCCTATCCTGATCTTGGTAATAAATTATACTAATTTCCCCAAGTCAAGTCATTTTTACCTGTGCCAGTAATTGCCGAGTGATCTCTCACTGACACACACATGGGTTGCTCTTGTGACCCTTGGGTAATTTGTTATATTTTCTCTCCCATGACCAGTGAAAAAGGGAGAGATACAAAGGCTTTGCTGTGTACCCACCAAGGGTCAAGCACAAGCACTCTGTGAGCCGATTTCTGTGCTAGGGTGTACTCACATAATTTGGTAATGTCAAATGACAAAGAGCATCTGAAGAGTCAAACAGAGTGCTGCAGACCTGATGTCTCCATGATGTGTTTCAGTGGTTTTGTGTTGGATAATTCCTGTCTAGGTGCAGGGTAGTGAAACACCTTTAGCAGTTGGAGTGCATCAGGTATGCTGCAGGAAACTGTTGAGTTTACTTTCAATTCAAACAAGTGTATGTAGTTTGACTGTCAAGCCCACTTCACGATGTATATAAAGGCACTAACTACAGGGTGTTAATTTCAAAAAGATAACTATGGATTTGAACCAAAAGGCTAATTCTTGTACACCATAGGATTGCCTAATCTACATTCCAGAAGGAATTCTCCAAATACCCTTTCCCTAACAAAATTCTTTAGCAGCTGAAGCATGTTAAAGCAAATCTCAAATTAAAGCAAAATAGCCCAAAGTAAAGAGAAAACATGGGAAATACTGAGTCCAAACAATTTTGAGAGGTTATAAACAGCTGCTAAAAAAGATTAAAATTGAGAGAATTAGACATGCCTCTCTGTTTTGTTAACAGTGCCCACATATCATGATGTCTGCTTTAATATTAAAAATACTTGTGGGTGTTTGGTACAATGGTTGTGTTGTTTTATCGGTTAAACTCCTATTAAATGTGTGAAGTTTTTGTAAAATCCTGGTTTAGATTGTAAAGCCAGTGAATACCTGTTGCTCCTAACCTGACACAGTATTCACTGCCACTCAAGAGCAGCCTGTCAGGCAGACAATTTTTTGCTGTGCTGTTGTTCATGGAACCCCTCTTTGTTTAGCACATTTTCAGCTCTGCCCAAGAGTGACACACTAAGAATGGATAATTCTTGACTATTATGATTTTAGTGCCTTTTCTACTGCCACAAAGTAATTTTTCAGGAAGCAATTGTTTGGATGCCTGGTTCTTTATCTGAAGCAGTAAAACCATGTTTCCTCTCCCATTATTACATCAAGTATTTATATGTCCATTAGAAAATACACAGTACATCACTTAATTGTTATGCTACATATTTGTTACATAAATCAAATTTGACTTTTAATGAAAATCTTTTTATGGATGTAAATAGAATTATAATTTTAAAATTTTGTACAGGCGATTAATATTTTAAATTTGACCTTCCTGGTCCCTACACCTAATTTGCCACTTACCCTGAAACTTTCACTCAGGTCAAAACAGGCAGGTTCTGATTTATTTCTGACAGGGATCTGGTCCACTTCCCATATTTTTATCTTTATACTGCAGCAAACCAGTGATACTCTTCAGGAGTGCCAAGCTGATCCCAGCAGCTGCTTTGTGCTTTCTCAAACTACTTATTTATGCACCTTTCTTCAGACTTGAAGTCTCATACTGCAGTGGAGAACAAAGGACAGATGTTGCTGAATTTTAGCCAGCCACAAAGTTCTTCCCCCTCACAGTGTTCCCCTGCTTCTCTGTGCTCTGCTGTTCAAACCAGGCACGTTCAGTAGCACAATGCACAAGGAAAGGTAAATGTATGACTTAATTTTGTAAAAGAAAGAGATTGACTTTGAACTAGGCAAACTGCAGTGTTCAGAAACTGGCAAACAGGAGAATTCTGTGTAGTGGTGTTTTTTGAAAAGAGGTCATCCACAGCATGGCATCACTCTGTGCCACTTAGATTTGGAAGTGGTAGTTCTAAACTCCTTTAAGAGCATGGTGAATGCCCCATCCCAGATGCATCAGCACTGATGCCTTGCTGCAGATCTTGGATGCTGCTTCCAACCCTGGAAACTATATGCAGGTTTTTGTTGGACAATTTATTTTATGATTTATGTTTCCAGGTGGTGTGTGTCACCAAACCAGAGATACCTGGAACTATTGGGCTGTATTTATACAGTTGGATTTATCTGCTAATAGTAACTATAGGTCTTAAGAAAGTATCTTATCATGTTACAGAGAGTATAGTCCAGACCCCAGTCTGGGCAGTTTTCCATATGAGTTATATGAAAGATACGTTTCAGAAAAAGAAAGCACCTTATAGGGAACAGGCCTCAGTAAGACTAGAAAAGGAACTGGATCATCTTTTTCATATTGAGTCACAAGATCAAGTTGTCAGGTTTTTAGTGTTTTTTGACTGCTGCCCTTGTGATGTGTCATTTTCTTTTTTCCCTACAGAATTGCTACTAGACATATTGACACTTTTGAAGTGAAAATTGGGTATATATGAATGATCTTAAATTATAACTTGTATCTAGTAAATTATATTTTTAAAAAGATTTCTGATTTGTGGTTTGTGATTAAGAAAAAAAATATACTGTAGTTACTGTAAGGCTGGACTAAGAAGCTGTTCATACTAAGTTTTTAATATTCCTTTTGGATCCCCCCACTCAGTTGATACTGGGGACAGCTAATTTTCCCTCATCAATATAAAATTTTCCTGGATGCCTAATGCTGTGCTGCTGAGCACAGAGTTGTTGGTCCTGGATCCTACTAAACCCTGACTGGGATTCAGAGAACAGATATTCTGCTTACATCTTCTGCAGTGCTTGAGTTCTCCATGTACTCTATAATAAATACTGGTATCAGCACTAAAATTCTCACTTATCTAGGTTAGTCACCAGTACTTAAAAATTTCTTATTCCTTGCTTATTTTTTAGACAGTGATAGAACACACTAAAATGCTCCATCAAAAAAGGGAAATAATGACTATATACCTGTAATTATGCTTCTAAATTCTAAAGGGAACAAAAAAAAAAAAAAAAAAAAAAAAAAAAAAAAACTAAGAAAATTGTTATTAGTAAGAAAATTATTAAAAAACTGCTTTAATTAGTTTGCCCTCAGAATTTCTTGCTGTGTTGTCTTGTGTTTTTCATCAGCTTTTCATAAGCTAGAGCCAACTCTCACTCCATGCAAGTATTAAAGAAGTTTTAATGGTCTGGATAATTTTCAGAAGAAAATTAATTAAAGCAACCATTTTCCTGGTGGCTATCAATCTCATGTCTCTCCAAGCCCAAGCTGTACTTTCTCCCTTCCAGCATACTAATATGCTACCAATTTACAAGAGAGTAATTGCATTTTCATGCCCATGGCTTTTCATGCATTCCATTTTAAAAAGCTGAATGGCTATTTTTATTGATAAGGCAACAAGTTAGAGACATCTTAAAAAATCCCCCTGTTGACCTTTTATCTTTCATCCTTCTCCTAAGCTGTTGAACTGAAGAGCCACTAGAAGTGTGTTTTCTAACAAATTAAGTGTGATGATATTGCTAGGCCTTTGAGTTTAATGGCCCTGAGTTTTAATTAAATGTCAAGCAAACACCACTGAATTTTGACAAAAAAACAGAATGCTATTTGCAGAAAACCTTGGCATGTCACCTCTTTACCTTGCTTGCTTTTCTATCTGCAAAACCTCACACTACTGCTATGCAGTGATGTGCCACAGAATAATTCTTTTGAGAATATTAAAAGCAAAACAATTACTTTTATCAAGGTGTTGTGCACCCTGATACCTCTTGAGCATCATAAATGAGTTAGAAGCTGTTTAGGTTTGTATTTCTTGGTTAAAACTGATTTTGTTTCCTTTATTTATGGTATCAAGCATCATAAATCTTTGCTGTTGTGTAGTTGATCCCCTTTCAGGGAGATTTTAAGTACAGATTCCACACTGAATGACATAGAGAATCTCCTGAATAAAAGAATGGAAGTGACTCCTAGCCAATCATGCTTTGAGCACTGTGTAAGATAGTTGCCACCACCTGACTGTTTAGATCTTCACTTTTTCTTTCTTTGTGTCCACTTGGGTGATGAGGTTTTTTTCTCATATGAAATAACACTGTGCTGCTTTTGGCATCATCTGGGGATGCCAACCTTTACCTATCTGGCTCAACAGGATTGCATTAGAATCATGATCAAAGGGAAAGCACATAAGCTTAGTGAAGCTTAAAAATTGCTTAGGGTCAGTTATGTCTCACATGATCAATTATGCTAAATTCTGAAGGCCAATTAATGGATATATTTGATTCCTGTATTTCACTGCTTGGCTAATCTGTACAAAATGAGATGCAGAGAAGGCAATATTTGGCAGTAATTATTGAAAACATACTTCAGTTTTCAGTTGCTCTGGTATAGTGATATAAATTTTAGTGCATTTACTTCCAAATCATGCCAGTTTAATTAAGATTTATTTAATATTCTAATGGTATCTGAATTTCAAGTGTCCTATCTCATTTGTACGTCTCTAAGCACATTAAAATAGATGACCTTCCACATTCCCTAAATATAGGTGGAAAAGTCTAGCTTTCTGGGGTTTTTGCTATTAGAGGGTATCTGGGATCCCTTTCTTCTCTCACAAATAAAGGGTACCATATTCACCTATATAAATTCTGGGAATATTCCCTGTACTTAATTCTCTGAGTAGACAATGACAATATTGAAGGCTAAAATATTGGTTGCAGAAGGTAAGTAAATAAATAAAGTCCTAAATCTTAATAGTTCAAAGGGAGAAAAAGGATATTTATGGACAATGGGGAGAATTACAGAGTTGTACCTTCAGGGACTAGCAAAGACAATAATGAGATTAATCTTTTGGGTTGAGTATCTATGCCCTTAGGAACTACTTACAGTACTGCAAGAAGTATCTCAGAGTTTCTTGAGTTCCACCAATCTAGTTCATTTGCATTTCTTGAAGGGATAGGGATCTTATCACCATGAATTTCCAAACTTGTTATATTAGCAGATGGCTGGACAGGAGGAAGGCCATACTCATGCATTCATATTTCAGCCTTTGCTATTTTCTCTTCTTTTTCTTGGAGATGCTGCTCCTTTCACATCCACACAGTAAGAGGCTGTGCAGCCTGGTTGGCTGGTTCACTTTCCTGTTCACCCAAAGTCCTTCATGCAGTAATGTAGGTACACAGTTTGTGGTAATTGGGAGTGGGGCTGTGGCCAAGCCTCATCCCCAGAGGGTACAGCTGTGAAAAGCAGGTGAGCAGCACTGAAAGCAATGAGCCATGGAGTGCCCAGGTGCACTGACCAGTTCCCAAAGGGAACAGAGGGCACACAGGTGCAATGCATGAACATGAGGGACATAAAAGGTTGGGCTGAAGACCAAGAAGGGTGGCTGTCTGAAGCCTTCTGATGTGGTGTGATTCTGTATGGGTGAATGCTTAAAGCCCTCTGAAATTGTGTGGTGATACTCTGTGTATTCTGGCTGTTTCAGCTGTCCCGTATGCTGTGATGCAGTAATTCCCTTGGCTTTGTTTTGGGGCTTTTTTTTTTTTTTTAATTCTCCTCCTGGAAATATTCTGAGAAGACAGTTGGAGGTTTTTGGCTTGTTTCTTTTTGTGATAGTCCACAGGGACTATAGTTGGGAGAATAGGCAAATAAAGATCATAACCTTATTTCTACCAATGGGGAAGGGGAGTCCCAGTGGAAGGAAGGCCAAGATACAGACCTATGCTACAGAAACCTTTCCCCAAGTCCACTTTTGGCAAAGTCATTGTCCAAAAGGAATGTTGTAGAAGGTTGTACAGTACTAGAAGGCTTCATCTTTTGGCTTATATAGTGGCTGTGCAGTGCAAGGTATGTGCTACAGGATAGGAAGGGTAGTAACTTCTCCACTTGTTTTTATTTCTGTCAACATAGCCTATCTTGTGACTGCAAAGTTATATCTGAGTTGGCTTTAAACAAGCAGAACCTAATTAACTTTGCAAAGAAGGGCTATTAAGCTGAATAAATGCGTGCATTATGTGCCTTGCTCTGGGGCAGAAAACAAGTACCCTTAATGTCAGATTATTATTGAAAAAAACACCACCTTACTAAAACAATCCTGTCAGGTTTGAAGTACTGTTTCATTATTTTGGGCACTTTGAAGTGGAAAATGACCAAAAAACGAATTGTTTCAAAGGCCCAGAGGAGAATTGGATCAAGCATTATGCAGTTGCTCTACTTGAGAGCCCATGAGTCCTGGGGAGTGGGACATGAGCCGGCTCACACCAGCTGGCCTACAGCCAGCCCTCTACTGCTGCTGCCACTCTTCAAACAGTGTGAGCAGACATGGACTTTCCCCAGTGGCTACTCTTTCCTTTAATAGGTGGAACAAGCTTAAAAGATAACTCACAGTTTCAACAGGCTTTTCAAAGACTTGGTGTCTTCTTGATTCCCATTATAATTCACTTATTGAAGATGGACTGAATTGGATAACTCATAGCAAAATATATTGACATTTCAAGCCTTTTCCCCCTGTTATTTGCAGTTTCTTGCCTTACTGAGTTTTACTGAAACTCTTACTTTGCTCTTTTGTTGAGCATCTGAAAATTACTGGACTGAAAAATACACTATCTCTGCTGTCTGTAATTATCTCGTAAATTATTCCAATTCTCAATTAAATGTTTCTTACATGTGGGACATAAATTTATTAAAAGTTTAATAGAAGCTATGTAAGTACATTCCCCTTTGAAAAATCAGGAAGGGAGTTATGGCATAAAAGCTTTGGAATATAATTTTCCCTTTTAAAATGAAGCCTAAGCCTTATATAAAAAGTAACTACAGTCTGTTCATTGGACACAGTTTTCAACAGCTAATACAATTAAAAGTTAGAAATATTAGAAAATAAATGTGTAATGAAGGGTAATGACTGTAAATAATCCTATAAGCCTGATATTTCTTCTGATTTAGGCCTGACAATGGCTCTGAAATGTTGGCACTGTCAGTAGTAAATATGGGGGGATTAATTGAAGCTTTTTCTCTTGGAAAACCAACTAATTAACTGTGAGAATAATACTAGTATGGTGATAAAATTTTTGACTAAAAAGAAGGAGCCAATTGATTCTGTGTAACATCCCTTCGATTAATCCTTAGACAAATCAAAACAATACATTGTATTAAAATAAACCCAAACTCCCAATGTAGCTGAAGACTAAATAACTTTAATTTAAGGATACTTGCTATAGAAATAAAATGTTAAACAAAATACTGAAATTGTAGTCAGTATTTTTTTAGTACCACCTTTTTTCTTACATGTCCATGTTTACTTTTTATTGTCCCAAGATGTTACTGAAAAACATCACAGTGAATAGAGATAAATGATAAGAAAGTCTTCAGAGAGATTTATAGCATTTTTATAGTGTCAGTTATCATAAATTGCACTGAAGTAAACAGCTAACACTTGTCTGGACTGCTGTTAATACAAACATGGAGACTGTGCTACTTTATATAAATGTCTGCTTTGAAACTGATTTTGGAAAGTCATTAGGTGTGAGAAAGGGTCCTGTTGACTAGTGGTACTTGGGCTGTGGTGAAGTGTTGCTTGGGTTTGGCTGGGAGGTGATCCTCACTGGTGTGTGTTGGGCTGGGTGCAAGATTAGTGACTTCCCAGGCCAGAATGGTCCTTAAGCAGGAGCCTGGGTCCTGAGGGCTGAGCGGAATTTGGATCCTGACTTAAAATACCAGGGCTGACATTCCTTTCTGGAAATAATTTGTTATTGATGTCAGAGTAGCACCTGGAACATTGCAAAACTTAATATTTGACCAAATCCATCTTGTCAGTGTACATGTAGGAAAACAAATGGATGCATGCCCAGGAAAGGTTTAAAAAAGTCCCTTGCACCTGGAATTGCAAATGAAAGGTAACATATGCAGAGGAATATTGCACTTGCATTTGAGTGGTAGTTCACTGAAGCTGTAAGTGAAAGACTGCCATCAAACAAAGCATTTTAAGTCTTGTCTTTGGCTTTACAGGGCCTGCAGACTACTTCCAGAGTTATGACACTAAATATAGTGTTTTTACCTTGAGAAGGCTTTGGAGATTTTTTTTGTTTTTTTCTTAGAGGGTTATATTTGGGGGTTGTTTAACTGATGAAAAATGTTGGGAATAAAATAGAAGATTTTACAGTTGTAAATATTTCATGTCCTATCAGCAGCAGGTATTCAACAGTGCTTTCTGCAAGCTAGTCTCTATAAACTTATAACTGACCAAAAAATATCTCTCTTTGAAGGTGTTTTCATCTTCATGTTGAATATTAATTTGCCCTTCTGTAACTATCACAAAGCACTTAATACTTGAATGAGTTTGTATTTTTCAACATCTGAAAAAATTTCAGCATTTTTTGTTGTCTCTCACCATATTTCATAATCCCTTTCTCCAACAATAGACAGATAAAGTTCCCAAATGACAATAAGCAGCAAGTCACTTGCAGAACTGTATGAATTGCAAGTTGTTTCCAATGATAACTATTGACCAGGCTTTTAAATCCTCTATGTATTTTGTCACTGGCAGCCATTTTCCCTTCAACACATGAATTGTATAATTTCTTATCTGAGATAATCTGCCATGTCTCTCCTTATTACCATATTATATATATAGGATAATGTCCTGGTTAAGCTACTAGTTTGGCATGAAGAAGGTTGAAGTTCAATCCTAAATTTGCCACATACAGCATGACCTGGGCAGACCATTTAATTTTGATGCTTGCTAGTTTTCTTGCTTATGAATGTTTTCAAAGCACAGGTCTATTTTTGCTGTGTGCATGAACTTCCAGAGCAGAAAGAAACCCTTACCAAAAGCTTAGAGTACAAGGGTGTGAATTCTGGCTCTGTTAATTTTAACCTTGTCACAGGTTCTTATGTACTCTGCACTTATATCTAAGTGCCAGATATTTTTTAATTTATACACACTGGTGCTCAAAGAAAAGAATTTTAGTCTAAAAATGTTAGCTCAAACTTTAGAACTTTTTGGGAAAGGAATAAAAAAAGATTTGTACCAGTCTTCAGTCTTCTGGTTTCAGAACTGTTTATTCATGAAACTATTTGAAGAAAAAATAAAGTTATGGAAAAAAGAAATAATGATCAGTGAGGTTAAATAATTTCTGTTTGAAGATTAATTAAACTAGTGTGTCTCAGGCTCACAGAGAGAGTATTGAGGGGATATGAAGGCTTATAAAATCTCGAGCAATTGGGAATGATTGTTCTGTCTCTTTCAGTACAAAGCCCTGTTACTATCCATTGAAACTAGTGGCTGCTAAGGTTAAAAAAAAGACAAAGCTACAAAAAAAAAACCAAAAAACAAAACAAAACAAAAAAGCTAGTATGCAGTTTCTGCTGCATGGAGAGGTAATTATTTGCCAGCTGTGACTGTGGGTGCTATAATGTGACTTACATCTAAAAGTGATTCAGCAGACTTGAGGAAGAAAAAGCTATTAAAGTCTGCTTAGGACAAGGATGTCAGTTCTACTTTGAGGAATTCTTGTGCTACAGATATTTAGAATTGAAAATTATTCTGAAAAATAATCATATAATGCCTGCTGTATTGCCTCTGTTTCTATTACTAGTCAACTTCCTCTTTTAGGGATATTTGTCCAAATTTTCTGTTTTTTAAATCATGCTTTCTTTCCATGTTGAAGCATAGAAGCAAGGAACAAAAATTACATCTGTATATGTGTGAGGAAAAAATATTTTAGAAGTACTTTTATTTAATTACTGGCAAAATGTATGTGTATACATACATACATACATACATACATATATATATATATATATATACACACACACATTATTATTATTATTCCAGAATAATCTCAATACTGGTGTTCACTATGAGCACAGAATATATGATATTCAACAAGAAATACTTTCACTATGGATTGGGAATTTACTTCATGGCATATCAGATTCAGAGGGATATTCAATTTGGCATCGGTCACTGTGGAAATGTGAACCATCATATTAATGCAATAATATATTATTACTGTGTTAACATATTATTATGAGGAAAACATAAAGTGGCTTTTTGCAACAGCTGTCCTTGTAGGGTCTGTGAAATTTTATAAAATCAAAATAAACAATTTTAATGTAAGGAGAAAGTGCAACCCTGACAGTTTTCACAAATACCTTTTGATCTATGTTGCTATCTCACCAGCAGGGTGAATTGGGGAACAAAAAAACCCCCATTACATGATAGGGTTAAGGCAGCCAAAATGCCAGAAAATTAAAAGAAGGGGAATGCTAACTGAGATCAATCAGACTGCAGGTGATGCTCAGTGCAGCTGACAGAGCCTTGTGTTTGATGGGCAAAATTATTATTGTGGAGTGGCCTTTCTGGCTGTGAGGGTTTGGCTTCCTTCATCAAGTGCTCCTTCATAAAGGGAAGGACCTTCTGTGCTAGGAAGTGCAATTTATCAGCATCACAATAACGATGGCTTTTGTACCTGCAGGATGATATTAGGCAGGAAATGTAGTAATCTATGCTGCTCTTTTCCTTATGATTTACTTAAAAAAAAGGAGGAAAAAAAATCATTTTTCTGCCTTTATAGTCTACCTAGTCATTTCAGTCAGCTTGAGATATAAAGTTTGGGGTGTTGGCTATGCATAAAGGAAAGGAATTTTCTGTGAGGATAAAAGTTTCTTTTACCAGTATAAACCCAATATTTTATATATGTATTGTGGATACCTGCTGTTTTTAATATTATGGTAAATCATAACAGTTACAAGGTTTCACCCTTTGGACTGTGGATACTGATAAATACAAGCTGGGTGTTTGTTTCAACACATGTACAAAGTAGGTTAGAAAATTTTGACTTTTACCATGCTGTTATCTTCAACCGTTGCAAAGAGAAAACTTAAAAAAAGATAACATTTAGAAATAGATATCTGATAATAAATCAATAAAAAGATAATAAGAATGTATTGAATCACATAAAAATCAGTAGATATATCTTAAATATGTCTGGGTCACTTTAGAAGGTGGCTTTTAATCTTCCTATTAATAAGAATTTTTGTTCCCAGTTCTAATTGCTTCCCTTTCACATATTCCTTCCTTATTATTATTTTCTGGCAGAATAGCCTATGAGCCCATAGTCCAGCTGAGGTTTTTGTAAGGCTTGACACTCAAAAGTGACCTCTCTGGGTTTAGTTGCTTACCGAGCAATACAAAATGAAAAAAGAGACCCTGAGTTCATTTCTGAGAGTTCCTTGGATATCATGTATCAGAGATAGATGCAGTCTGAAATGACCCAGGGACTATGGGAGTTAGGATTTCTGGCAGTAAAACTAATTCACTGTGAACCGGAATATTGGTAATGGCTCCCCTCTAATAAAGCTTTTACTGTAATAGAATATTTCAAGATTACAATGATAGAAAAATACCTTTAATGTTGAATATGGTTGATTCTGGCAGAAAAAAAAATCTTGAATTGTCGCTGTCGAGCAGGACGGGAACAGAGAACTCCAGATCAGAAGGCAAAGAAAATGAGCTCTGACTTATTTCAAATATACCGCTCTATATATAGAGGACATCGAGAAGACTAATTTCATTGGTCTTAGAGTAAAAACATGTCACACCATTGGTGTGCAGTGAATGACGCACAGTGGCAGAGCATATCTATAAACAATGTGAAAAACAAGATAGATTAGAGAATTATTTACATTCTTTCCCAACTGTTTCCCAGGCTCTTGCCTGGTTAGAAAACCTTTCTCTTTCTCTCTGACTGAGCTGAGAATATCCACATTGAATACAAAGACATGTGTCTGTCATCTGCAGACTTCAGGAAAATCTAATTTTTCCCAAAGGATCTCCAGTTTTCCTGTGTATCTGCATATTTGAACAGTCTTTCCTGGGATCTGACATTATGGCACCCTAAGCTTCTGAGGGCTGAGAACTGTCTCTCACAAATGGGTTGTTATGTCTGCTAGTATTAGAGACAGAAAACAGTCAAGGGAGAAACTTCTGCAAGTCATCATTCATTTCATTTTATCCCCTGGAGCATGTCTTGTAGCAAAAATGCTCCCAGTGGGAGAAGAGTATCAGATTGTAGGACATGTTTTGAAAGGTATATTCCTTATTCTGAGACCTCTGTTCTTACCCCATATCTAGCAATTAAAATGTCTCAACAGTAGCTTCCAGGCAACTTCCTCTGGAAAAATAATTGCATAAAAGAAAATTTAGTGGATGTTGTGTTGGCTGCTGCAACAGCTGAAGCCTAATTTGATTTCCATGGCATTCAGGGTGGCTGTTATTTCCTCCATTATTGAAGTTGGATTTTATGTTGCTCAGACCACTTCTTTCTAGCTCATCTAATCCTTTCCCAGGGGTGCATATGGCCAAATGAAGCTCCTCATTGATCTCAGTAGCAACAGCAGAACTTAGCATGACTTGGAATGTGTTTGCAAGAAGGGTCTGGGGATGAGGTACAGAGGCATGTGACATATCTGGTGTGATGGAACGTGCTCCTGCAAAGGAAAAGGTACTGAGGAATCAGGGTGGACAAACGTGCACAACACTAACTGATATTCATTGCTTCCTAATACTCCTACACCTTTTAAAAATTGTGCTCCTGCAATTTTCTGGACCTGTCCCCATTTTCCAGGACTACTTTAAAGAAACATTAATGATATAAAAAGTTGCTAGCTATAACAATTATATCAATTGATGAAAAAATATCCCACACAGTACATTTCAATATTTTTCATTCTTGCTGTGAAATATGTTTAAAATGCTTCGTACCAAGTACAGTTACAGGTAGTAATCTGTTTGTTCTGTTGCTGACAGCACATGAGCTAGATACAGACTCCTATTCTATCTAGCTAATGAACACACTTTGGTTGTTCCTTAATTAATAAAACTGTTACTATTTACTCCAAGGAGCTAACCTACACATAACCAATACAGATGTTTTTGTTCTTAAATCATTTAAAAGTGCCTTTTGATATTTTAGATTTATTTAGCACTGACATTTCAATGATTTCTTTATGCTCCTTTGTTAGTCTCATGAGTTTTTTGTCTGTTTTGTTCAGCATTAACTTGTTTTCCTTCTTCTCTCTGAAGTAATATTTTTTAATTCTTTGTTGCTGCTGCATCTGTTCTTGCTGAGCAAAACTGCTTGGCTGCAGTAATTTTTTCTCTTTGTTTGAAAGACATGATTTTACAGTTTTTCCTGGAATGGCTTCAGATAGTCTTCAGATTTTTTTTAAACATTTCCCTTTATAGGTTCCCTGACAGTTATGCTGACAGTAGGTTTGAGCTAATGGGGACAAAATCAAATTGTGAAATACCAAGCTCCTCCATGAAATGGATTTATCTTTCTCAACCAAGCTCCAGTGTGAAACCAAGATTTTATTAGCAAATACATGCATCATAATCTTAGACACAATTCTGGACACTACTGCTGGTAGTGGAGCTGCTGTAGTTAATTCCTAGTTCAGTCACTTATGATGATGCTTAACTTTCAAGTGAGTGGCTTTCTTCAAGAAGTCTGTGTTTCTAAGTAATTTGTGTTTTTAGAAATCCTATCGCGGATTGGTGATGCCTTTCTACTGATAATCTCATTTTCTTTTTTGAATAAAAGTGAATTGTTTTATAGGATTAGTTCTTGAGAGAATTTTACTCAATGTTGTAGAAATAGGAACATCTTTCCTTGACCATTCCTTATTAAAAGTGCATGGGGAGCTAACATCCTGCAAAAAACAGTTGATTATTTCTGTCTTACTAATTATTATTGTCTTTAAAACATCTGCCTATTCTATAACATCTACTTAAATTAGATTGTAGACCAATACCCTTTGATTTATGGATCCAGAAGCAGAGTTCAGCAGTTTTCACATTAAATTACTGAGGGCACATCAGCTTTCTTGGTCCCTAGATACAAGACTGAAATAAGGAATTAAAAAAAAAGGCTCAGGGGAAAAAAAAAAGTAAAAGATAGGTATGATAATGTAGTCTTAGATACAATATGCTATATGTCTAGACCATCAAGTACATCAAACATAAATTAACCAGTAACAGATGTATTAAAAATATAGAAGCCCCAAAAGTTACAGTTTAAGGAAGGTGGGACCATTCTCCTGCTGGAATTCCCATGACTATTTCCCCAAGAGCAATCAGTTGAATTCAGTTGATTCTGTTATATTTTGTTGATTCTGTCTTACCCACTCTACTGAAAAGAAGTTGGGAGAGGTGCATATCAGACTATTTTCCATGGCTTGAAAGGTAATGTTAAAAAGGGGAAGAGCTGGGCTTGTCAGAAGACTATCTGAAATATTTCTTCACAAAATAATAACTTCAGGCTTTTTATGTTCAGAAAATTTTTCCTTCTCAGAGTGCAGAAATGCTGTATGCTGTTCATATGGCCTGACCTGGTCAGGGACTAGTCTAGTGAGAACTCTTTGAGTCCTCCTGTTTCTCTACAGACTCCACTTTTAGGCAGTGTTCAATAACACCTTTTTCATTTCCTCTAATTCCATACAGTTCTTTCCAACTCTTCTTTTGTTTCCACAGTCTCTTCTGCATCTTGAAGAATTAGTCTTGATTTTAAAAATGAATTTCTTACTCCATTGGTGAAGCAATGTGCTTTAAGCTTTGTCCTAATTCTCAGAGAAGCCTTGGCCCTCTGCAGCTGATAGCATAACTTCCCCTATAATGTTAGGATTTGGCAGGCATTTTCCAAGTGAAGGGAATACTCCTAGTTTAGAATAAATACCAAGACTTTGAAGTTAGCCTGGGAAAATAGTAAAAACTAGCCTAGTGAGTTAGAGTGGTGTGATGACCTGTTCCAACCACATGATAGTAATAAAAGTGTAGGCATTAGGAAGTAATGAAAACTATGACTGCTCCTCCTTGTAAAAATGTTGTTACCAGGGTAAACAGGGATGCAGCAGTCTCCAGGTTGTAATACTCCATCTGTGTGCTCAAGGCCATCATGTCACAATCCTGTTCCTTTCAAGTTAAGACTTCTTGTCTGGGTTTACCTCCTATCCATTGTGCTAGTGACAGCATGCATTTGCTGTCATCTTGCACTATATTAAAGCTTTATGTTCTGTTGTCCCATATTCACTGGCTATCTGGATTAACAAGTAACTGCTGCACATGAATGGTCTTTTTCTCTTTTGATGTGGCATTTGTCACACAAAGAGCAGAACTTATGGTATCATGACCTTTTTTACAAAGCAACCCACCTTTCCCTGTTAATGCCTTTGGCTCTCTGATTTGCTCTCTCGTCAGTCCATCATAAAGAGCTACATTTTTCCAATTACACTTTTCTTGAGGGGGGATGGAAATGCATGTTTCTGCTTTTTAGTTGTGCATCCCAAAATTTCAATGTGCTTTCAAGTGATATAAATGTTATTTTTATACAGTAACAATAGGAAAAGTAGAAAAGTCTGGTATTTGCAGATTTAACTAAGTGTGCAAAAAGTATGGATTCCTTTCTAAACTTCCCAAATAGCTGAATTTACCCAATCCCAGGATGCAACACCAAAGATTTTGCTGGGAATTTGCCTGAAGTCAGTGCTATACACTGGTTCTGACAGCGCACCCAGTGTAGTCATGTAATAGTAGTTTTCAGCCAAGTCCATCCTGTGCTGTCTGCTGGCTGGTTTTAGTTTGAAGGTACAATTCTCTGATTTCTGCTTTGCAGTACAAAGCTATCTCAGTATTCTGGTTGCTTTGCAGTATATGGTAGCATGTCAATGCTAATGTAAAGATAGAGCAAATAAACAAAACAAAAGTGTTCTCGTCATCTTTGCTAAATGGCAACATTATACTTGTTTTTTCATAAATAATGAACTTCAGTTTTTGCTGGGCAGGGATATTCAAAACTTGCTATCATTCCATGATTATCAAAATGAGATAACACTCAGAAAATATGAAAACTTTTATCATTTCTTACATAATAAATCATTCTTGCCCTATAGCACTGCAGTGTGCTGCATAGCATTTCCTTTATCTTTGTGATGATAAGCTCCTTGATAGAAGAGAAATCCAGAAAGTGATGAGAAAAACACCTGAAGCATCCTGTCTGCTTCACTGTTTATTCTTACTTAGCATAAAAACTGTTTGCAGCCTTGGGCTTTGGCACCCAGATGTGTTACATCTGGTAATCCTAAGCAAATTCTCAGGAAAACAAATCAGCCACTAAAGGAACTTTAGTTTCACAGCCCTGGACATCTGCTAGAAAGATGGAGGGTGAACATAGAGAGGCTGGGATGGGACTTAAAAGTTTCAGGAACTTATAGACAGAAATGTCATAGATTAGGTCAAATAGAGGTGTGATTTCTCATAAAATGTCTTATTAAGACTAGAGGAATTTGTAGGGGACAGGATGGCTGTGGGATTTTTTGCTCAAAATATTAATATTAATCATTACTCCAGGGACAAACTGGAGAAGAGAAAGTCCTTCCAGTGCTCAGCTTGTTGTACTTCTGGTTTCTTCACCCCACGAGACCAGAAATTTAACATTTTGAGGCTTTTTCTGAGCAACCAGGCAAAAGAACTCAGCTACCAAACAATTCTATTTACTTCCTGCTTCTCCCATCACAGAACAACAAATTCTGGATTATATGAACCTATGTAACTAAGAAGTCATTCTGTCCAATAAATCATGAATGGGTTTCTGGCCCTTTGCTGAGAATGACTAGTTTCCGGCCCAAGAAAGTCCTGACTGCAAGAATGTCCCATAAACAAATGAACTCATATTACACAGGAATAGACATCTTGTACAGCCTGGGTTTATTCTTAAATCTGAAAGGGTAACATAGTGTAAAAAGTCTTTATCCTTTTCAAGTCCCTTCTTCCTTGTTCAAAATGAACAACTGGCATTAAGCTGGAATGTACCTAGTCAGGAAAAAGCAGATAAGAACTCAGATCTCATTGCCTTTTTATAAGGTGGCAGAAAAACAAGCTTCTTGAGCCATGCGGAGCAAGCTAAATCACAAGGCCATTACAGTACATGGTAGTGAAGATAAATTAACTAATTGCCTCTTGACTAGTTTACTTACAAGGACATAATATCTGTTATCTATGTCTTTTGTCCTTCTTGCAAAGAAATGAACACGTTTGTTCTAGTTAGGTGTTTAATTCAAGAAAGAAACCAAACCACAAATCTGTAGTGGGCTAAAGGAGAAGACAATCAGTTTCTGCTTTATTTACGCAACGTTTTTTCACTGTATTGCATTTATGAGTAAGGATTTTTACTGGATCAGAAGTCCCACTGCAATGTCTGTGGCATGATCTGATCCTTCCTGCTTTTATCAGATTTTATTTTAGGATATAGGCATGAAATTATTTTTCAGCAAAATTTAATATCTGAAGCAGACACATCAGTAGTATTACTAAATTGTGGAAAAATTAAAGAAGCCTCTAAATTTTAAATGTCTCAATTACCTTAAAGTGAGTAACCCTAATGACCGTTCATATATTCCTGTATTTAAGAATGGTCATTAATCTGTGCAGGATTAGGGCCTGCTTTTGTTCATGTATTCAGTTTGTTTAGTGTTTAATTGCACTATGAAATAAATTAATGTTTTAGCCATCAGTAAGGTTTTTGTGCCTTACCTGAGGTCATTGTTGCTTCACAGAGCTGACAATTTTTAAAAGAACAAGAAAAAAACCAATCTATTTTAAGCATGTTTAAGAAAAGAAAAATTCTGTAATATTTTCTTAACATTAGAGCATTCTGAACATTTTCTGAACAATCTCACCCAAACAAATTGGTTATGTAGGTTGATATTTACCATAGTGTTATACTTTTCCATGTATGCACCTGTGTGTTGTCATGCAACAGATGATTCAGATAGCGGTGTAGGTTGTTTAATGCCCATCTGTGTGTCTCAGTTTCGTCTTTTCAGCTTGCTTACAGTCTAACATGGTGCTGCATAAACATTAAAGATTTTTTGCTGTTAATTTTAACTCAGCATGTTTGAGAGATGTTTGAGGAAATTATTTATTAAATGGTGTAGAAGGACTTGGGGGTTCCCACAGATGGAAAGCTGGGCATGTCCTGGCAATGTGCAGTGACAGCCCAGAAGGCCAAGCCCATCCTGGGCTGCATCCAAAGTGTGAGCTGTAGGATGAGAGAGGTCATTCTGCCCCTCAGCTCTGTCCTTGTGGGAGCCCACCTGCAGCACTGCATCCAGCTCTGGGATCACGAGCACAGGAAATATTTGGATCCGTTGGTGCAAGTTCAGAGGAGGCCTGGAAGAAGATGAGGGGCCTGGAACACTTCTCCAACAAAGATAGGATGAGACAGCGCCAGGGTTCAGTCTACAGAAGAGAATGTTTTGGGAAGACCTCACTGAGGCCTTCCAGTGCTGAGAGGGGGCTTATCAAAACATGGGAGAACTTCTTCTATGGGCCAATAGTGATATACAAAGGGAATAGTTCTAAATGAAAAGAGGGGAGATTTGGATTAGTTATTAGGAAGAAATTCTTTTCTCAGATGGTGGTGGTACACTGGAACAGTGTGGGTAGAGTGGTGGATGCCCCATACCTGGAAGTGTTCAAGGCCAGGTTAGATGAGGATTTGAGCATCCTGGTCTAGTGGAAAGTGTCCCTGCTCACAGCAGGGGATTTGAACTAGATGATCTTTGAGTCATTTCCAGCCTAACCCATTCTATGATTCTGTGAGACTCACTGTCTATAATCTCTTTTCTGCAGACTCAACTGCACATGCAAAAGCTCTGAATTGTAAAAATTTACATTGTCAGAATCATACATTGTGACTGATTTTCCAAAGCTCTGTAACCAATAACAGATTTTAGTGTGTGTGCTGCAAAGGCTGTGAATAGGGAATACAGGGGATTGAAAAATATGCCAGATTCAGGTGTGAAGTCAAGCAATTATTTCTGAAAAAAAAATCAATGTCTTTGAGAGACCAAATATCATGTACAAGACACATAAGCAATTTAACATAATGGCTCAGTAGTCATGGGAAAGAGTTTTAAAAGGTAAAAAAGAAATTGTGAGTGTGAAATGTAAGAAATAGTCTTATAGTGAGACAAGGAATAGGTTTTGTACGTTTGCATAATAGGCAACATGACCTTACCAAAAAACAGAATTAAAGTAAAAGAGCAACACCACCCTCAGGCCCCAAATTAATAGGTGAAGCTGATATTACATATTTGATTTGCTGAATGGCAGACAGATCTATCTTTCAATCTAATTGATGAGGAAATTACATTCTCCTGGTATGACATTAGAGTTGTATAATTTTGGAACATGTCATATCGAATAAACTGTTAATAGAACAAGGCAGGTAATGCACAACATCATATCCCCTCTTCTTGGGAAGGAAGTGAAAGAAAGAGATAAATGGAAATATTGTAAAGGGTAATTGCATATAGTTTTAATTTGGACCTTATATTTATTTAAAATGAATTGCTCATATGGTCTCATGTTATGAGCTTATAATGCAGCTTTTTTCTCTCAAGATTGAAAAAAAAATAAAATAAGGTGTGTCATTCATAGCTTATTTTGTGAATATAAGATTTCCTCAAATTATTTTGCTGATAGATGTGTCAGCACGAGATGTACAGGTGTATACTTTAGGTTGCTGCTGCATTAGTGAAACTGGTTTCATAAACTGGCTGGTTTAGAGTGTCTGTGTTGGAAATATCTAGGCTACCTACTCTTTCTGCAAGCTTCAGAGATCAAAATTCCTGTAAGCTCCTTGACATACTACTGTTTTTAATATGAAAAAGACCATGTCACATGTTCAGATATGGTTTCAAATTCCAGATTTTAGGAGAAGATAAAATGCAGATGTTATTAAAGTGTGTCTGCAGATACTGAAAAGTTTATATACAAAAGTATTTAAGGGTTTCTTTCCCTAACTGGCTCTAATTAAGGATGATATGCCTCAGACTTCAGTAAGTCACAACAGAAGGTTCAAAATCATCTTTTTCACTTGCTTGTCTGCAGAATTTCAAATTAATTGACTTACTTGTAAACACAAGGTAAAATGGGATAAGATTTCTTTTTTTGTCATAAAAAAATAGATATTTGAGTTTATTAAATTAGTATAAGCAAGTCATTCTACTATGCAATACTTTTTGTGTTTAGAAATATCTTCCTGCTTTGAAAGTGTTTTCCAGTATGTTACTGGAAGAGAACTGATTACCTTGTCCAACTTGTTTTGCATCAAAATGTCTGGTTCAATTTGATACATGGGGTCAGTCTGGCATTCTGACTCAAGTATGTGGTGACCCAAAGGAATGCAGCACTGGATTGGTCTTTAAGGTGGGGCAGTTTGAATGCAGATGCAGCATGAGAGTATGATTCTTTGGTGGGAC
This sequence comes from Vidua chalybeata, assembly GCF_026979565.1. Taxonomy (NCBI): domain Eukaryota; kingdom Metazoa; phylum Chordata; class Aves; order Passeriformes; family Viduidae; genus Vidua; species Vidua chalybeata. The sequence goes on from NC_071535.1 coordinate 18,059,464, forward strand.
TGAGAACTCCACAGATATTCACAGAATTTTGGCTACCTCAGCCATACTCCAAATTCTTATGCAATGTCCTTATAGTTTCTTATACAGGCTTCTGCAGCTTCTCAGGAAACATGAAGATGTTTCATTTCCAGATGGTTATTTCTGACAAAAAGTTGGAGAACTATTTAAAATGTGCAAGGCACTAATTTGCTTGTTTGACTAATAAATTACATGCCTTGAAGTACTTTTTGGTAAGTCAATTCAGCCAGAACTCTAAAATCATGAGACTCGTATTTCTCTTCCACAGGGATTTTCAGCATGTTCTTCTTTGGCAAGGCACGAGAGAAGATCCCTTCTCTTGACCAAGTTATATATGTTTTCATATATATGTTTTCATAAGTGTCAATCCCATTCTTGTGAAAGAATTCCTATTGTATGAAAAATGAGAATTTTTGGAGCTGATCAAGTTTTTAGGTTGACTTTGGACATCTAAAGTATTTGTATTCTCGAAAGTCCATGTTACCTCCCAAATAATTAGATGTTTGGATTTGGTGGGTGTCAAGTCTGTATATATCTATGAGCAAAATCTCATGGAATGACTGGCACGCTGAATTCACCCTGACAAAAGAGCAGTGCAGACACAATTGCAGTGAGCTGTTGTCAGTATAGCTCTGAGTATTTAGACACCACATATTGACTTATTCTAAAGTAAAATATTTGATCTGTCTCAAATCCTGAATTTCATTATGTTTGCTATCACATCTTCATTAGGGTTTATAACCAACCATCTTTTTACAGCTGTTTATGAAATCCCAGTAGGATTTTTTTACATTGATTTAATTTAGCTGATTTAAAGATGAAACTTTATTTCAGTTGTTGAAATTTCATCTTATTTTAAAAGCTGTGTTGTTTCTTTTAAGTAAAATACTTAAATATGATTCAGATTTGAAGTTTTCTTTATCTCTTCTTTTTGCACATTAAAATATTTTCATAAAACTGGTAAATAGGATGTAGTATTTCAGTAAGTTGGAAGAGTGGAATGAATATTTATTAGGTATTCAAAATGCTTTACCAGCTTTTTATAATTGCCTTTGGTTTTCAAAACATAAGCTTTTTGATATAATAAAAAATTTGCCTTTTTGAATACTAAACAGTGGTGCATGAGCTTGTTTAACTTAATTGTGTGCTTCAAGTTTGTATTTATATTGAATGTTAAATATGTGAATCCTTCTGAATGTAAGGTTACCCAGCATTTGGGAATAGATCTGTGAATTTCTGTCTTCCTGGTTGTCACCAAGTTTTCTTGCATTATTTTCTTTTGTACTGATCAGGTACAGAGGGAATATTTAGGTGAGGTATCAAGAAGGGAGTAAGTTTCTGTCATAGCAAATTCTTGCTTCCACCATAACATTGTCTTTGATCTTACATTGATATGTTTCCGATTTCAGAATTTCCTTTTCTTGTATTATATATTATATAATATATAATATTATATAATATTATATATATTATAGGTTATAAAGCAATTTGGGAAAGCCTTTTGACTTCAATTGTATCAAAGACTTTATTAATGTTATTAATAATATAATAATAATAATAATACATATTAATGTAACCTGTCCATTAACAGTCTTTAAGCAGCATTTATTATGTTGAGGTTGCAAGAATATATACAAGCTGCTATTAAATTGTCCAAAAATAAATCAGTAGAACTAGGAGTAAATGTAATATCTTCTTAAAACCTGACTGTCTTGCATATTAATGAATTATGCCTTGATGACCTACCAAAAAGGAAAAGACATTACCATTTGCAGCAAAGGTGTGGAATGTAATTAGTTACAAAAACATTGCCCATGCCACAACTTCTCAGAAGATGTTGGTCATTTTCAAACCATATAAAATCATAATCAGTGAGATAAGCTAGGAATTCTTAATATTGCTATAAAGAAAAAGAGAAGGTAGTGTTCTGTCTTAAGCAACTGGCCTTCTGAATTAATTTGCTAAATTCACCCACTTTGATTTTCTGAAAAGATATATTGTTTTGCATCCATTTTTAAAAGAACAACTCAGAACTATGGTGCCAGAAAATGTTTCTTTTTTCTTCTATTTCTTAAGACTACTTGAATTCTTAGGTGCAAATTTTATACTCCTAATATTCTTTCAAACAAGGTCTTCTGAAGGTTCACTGTACAGACTACTCATTTAAGATGAAGATGGTAGTCTTAAGCATTTCTGAACTGTGCTCTATTTTGAAAAAAAAAGGATTTATTATAATTGAAATTAATGAAACTAAGAAAAAAATTTGTAATCATAAAATAACAATGGGAAATTTCGAAACACTGTATGATATCAAATAGACCAATAGATATCTCTGCTCAATGAACTTAAGGATATGAATAGCAGTGAATGATACCTCTGCAGTTAAAAGCACCATACAAACTGCCTGGGAAAAGTCTGGTAACACTATGGTGACATTATATAATATTGCGAATAGTGATGTTAGTTCCCCCTTTTTGACATTCACATACATTTCATTTACTGTCAACTATCTCTCCAAAATATTTATCTGCTTAATTGTGGATAAATCTCCTTGAGGGTTGGTTTTGTTTTTTCATTTCTTTTTAACGTGTAAGGTTGTTCAGTGTTGGAAATGAATGCAAAAATGTTTTTTCTCTTCCTAAATGTACACATGTGCCTTGTATAAAACATTTTAATAAAAACATAAGGACAGACTGCTTTTTACACACTTCTAAAGATTGCCTTTAAGGGAGCAGGAAGAGTAGCAACAGGTAGCAAGCTGTCTGTAAAATTTCCTTTTCTCTCAGACTGAGTTTCCACCTGAAGATGGATAGTGCCTTAACTCTGTACAAAGCTAGCTACATCCACTAAAAAAGCTGAGCTGCTCTGTTAGGTTCATTGCTCCCAGGCTTTCTTTTTCTCCAGTTCTCCATGTAGCTAGAACTGTTGAGAATTGGGGGTCTATGCAGGTTCCTTAATGCGCAGTTCACCAACAAAAATACTGAGGTAGTCTCAGTCTACGATGTTTTTCCAGTTAAGTTCATACTAGTACAGCCAATTCATAATGTTCTAAAGCCATCACTCAGTCTTATAATTTTGATGTCAGCATTTTTCTTTTGCCTTCAGGCAGTCCACTATCCATGGACATTATCTGTGTGGATCTCATACTCCTAATATCTAGTGAAGTAAAGAAGAACAGCATTGATTTGCGCTTGGCAGGTCTCTTCTGTGTTTCTGTCTAGAGGGTACAAGCTAGCACAGTACTAATTCCAGTTTAATTTTTATTAAAAAAAAAATAATTCTCAGGGCCTAATATAGTTATTGTAGACCAACAAAACCTGAGGTTAGTAAACTTTACTCCTTTGAAGATTTTAGATTTATTATACTGGAATAATTATATTTTAGCAGACCTTGTGAGTTGATTACCACAAGCACTATGCCAGCAAAATGCTGTGAAACATATTCTCAGTGAAAACGATAGCAACACTTACTGTGGGGTATTGTGTGGGCATCTCTTTAAACAGACTGCAATGAAATGTGGATTTTGGGAGCTGCCCATGCTTCATGGGGATGATCTTGGCCTGTGAGACCACTAGTCACATCAAAAGTTTCATGAGAGAAAGCTCTATAATTGTATGAGATTCTTATCTTGGATGAGCTCAAAATTTGGAAAAGGTCATGATTCATTCTGATACCAAGGGAAAAGGAAAAGGGACATCAATCTTTGATTTTTGCAATGTTTTTTATGGCAAGAAAAAACAAGGCCAAAAATTCCAGTGCACAGCACAGTGAGAAGAGATTTATTCATTACTTGATAATCATGGGTTTTGGCAGTGTATTACAGTAGCCTCATACTTCTGGGCTTCTGCTGATTATTCAGAGAAGTATGAAAATAATTACTTTTTCTTCCTTGAAGCTTAGAAAAATGTTGCCAAACTAGTTTTCAAAACTCCTGTAAATTTTGGGAGAGAAAGCTAGAACATTTGGAAGACTGCCTGCAAATTAAATAAAAGCACAAATTCCTGGTACACAAACCACATAGTCAAAGATTAATTTATAGTGCTGCAGCTTTTCCAAGCAGACTTGCACATCCTTAAGACTTAGTTGCTGACAATTTTAGGTGGCAATGAGCTAAAAACACAGAGTTTAAAATCTCATCTAAGAACTATTTGGAGATGTAACCTGATTCTTTTTCCTTCCTGTGAATGGAAGGAAAGCACAGGTAAAATCAACAGTATATTTTGGATGTTGTAAATTCAGACCTACATATTGTGTCCTGACTCTAGGAGCTGATAAGGAGTCTTGATATTCAACTATGGTCTTCATATTTGGCATAGCTGAAAATCAATCCATACTGCTCTAAAAAAAAAAAAATACTTTCATCAGGCTTCAAGTGAACAATTGAAAATATTTTGGAGTTATTTCAAAGGATTCATAAGGGATTGTACAAATCTGGCTGTGCACTCCAGCAGCCACTCCTGGGACGCTTCACCTCCATGGTCCCCCTGGATGGGAAAGCCTCTGCCTGAAGGGATGCTGTGCACAAGCAGTCTCTCCCACTCCAGACAACTGCTTTTTTAGAAGGTTCCACAGGTAATTTCTCTTTTAAAAATAGAGCCCTCTCTGATCAAGAGATGAAGTGAACTCCTAAGCACTGTCTAAGATTCTGCACGTTGTATTACATCTGACAGTCCTTATTGACACTTTTTGGCATTTTAATTAGTGTCTCACAGAGCTGTATAATTGACTTTGTCTCTGAAGAAGACAGAAGAGTGTACATAGGATAATTCTGAGCTCATTTAAACACTTGGACGTAAGAAAGCCTTTGTTTGTTGGTTTTCTGCAAATAATAGCCTTAGGGAAAATATTCCTTCCACCATCTTTCATATGTCAAATAAGGTTTTCCATACCAGAGACTGTTCACTACATGTATTTAGTACAGATAAAACAACATGTTTTGAAAAATTTGACAAGCTTATTTTTGTGAAGGTGATGACATTGGAGCTCATTTTCCTCCTTGGTGATGTAGTCTTACTTCAGTTTGTCTTTGGAGAAATACATAAGTATTTTATTGATATTTAGAATAGCTTTACATATTTTATGAAGTGTTATTTGTTGTTTTTTTTTCTTTTTAAATAAAATTTCTTTAGAAACAACATACTAAGTTTACACTGAGGGAGAATAATACCAGACAGACATGTAAGGAGGTAAGCAGGCATTAAGATCAAATACAAACTTGCAAATACACAGTGCTTCCAAATAAATTCATATAGTGAGGTTGAAAGATGCTTGTATTGTCCTTTAGCAGAAGTTAAAACAATTAAGGCTGGATTAATGATTTATGAATAAGGATGAAATAGAAAAATTAAAGAAAGAAAAAGTATAAATTTAGCAATCCATATTAAATTAGAAAATTTGCTTTTTAGGCAGTCAACTACACAAGTAGCTGCAATCTAAAGCCTGAAGGGAAGAAGGGAGCTCCCAACTCTGGCAATCTGTTGGACTTCAAGCTAAATCAATCAGCGCTGTTTCATTCACTTCCAGTCTTTTTCTACTAGACTTCTGTATTTCTTTCCCTCTTTTCTCTGTTTAGTCTGGATAGTGAAGCTGATCTGGCAGTGAACCTGTTATTCTTCCTATGCCCAAGGTTTAGAGATTTTATAAGTCCTTATAATTTGTGAATCTATTGTTTTACAACCGTAGGGGATTTAGTTTTAGCCCAGAGGACTTCCCTTTGCTTCCTGGAACCCTTCTCATCTTGGAAAAAAATGCAGAACTTTTCAAAAGTGGCAAGCACTCAAGTTAGCAAAGTCCCTCTGTGATTACAAGCTTCTTTCAATGGTGATTAAAGTCCCTGAATTAGTACCCCACTATCACAAGCACTAAATAAGGGTCTAAATATGCCTATTCTCTTCTTGTGTTACTTCCCTTCTTCCGTAGTCTTATGACTATGGAGGCTGATCTTTGTCTTTTGCTTTTGTGTTTTGTCTTGCACAGCAGTGCATTCATCTACCTGCTGCTCACTTCATTATATCATCCAGCTGAATCCTGTGTCATTTGCCTCCTGGTGTGCTGCTTGCTCTCAGGCCAAATATCACAGAGTCTTTAGGAAGTGGACATTCTCCATTTGGCAGGTGCATCCACACAGTTGGAGTTCTCTTTGATTTCTTCTGGTAGTGCAAGGCTCTTGCATCAATTTTTTATTTGGATCATTTTTGTTTTGATGGGGTCTTGGAAGCTAACCTTAACTGATGGTAGCAACTGACTGTGTTTTTCTGCCTTTTCGATGGTCCAGCAGGACTGAGAACTCTAAAGAATTCTCTGGCTAAATATTCAGCAGATCATAGTGTGCAACCACATTTGAATTTAGGAATTTCTCTGGACTTGGTAATTTAGCACAATAGGCACAATCTGTTTTTGCCTTGATGTTTATTTGAGATCTGGACTCCATCTGTATTAGAATATTACCATAACATAAGCAGAAGCTTTTGTACCAGAGGGAATATATGCATTGCATAAGAAAGGGAAACAGAAGTTCAGTGACTTGCTCAAAGTATATAGTAATAACAGAACTATGAAATCCTACCTTAACTGTAAGTAAGTTCTGCTATTGATTCGTTGGGGTTAGACATTGACTCCATGTACTCACATCTTAGTTCAGCCGACCTCAATGTCATACAGCCAGATCCATCAATGGCAACCTGCCTGGAATGAAATGCAGCAGCTGCTTAACGCTACTCAGTTTAATTCTGCATGTGGTTCATATTAGAAAGAAAGAAAAATCCCAGCCAACTGAAACTGGAGGGAGAAATTTAGCTAAAAAAATGTAATTATCTAAATTAGAGCTCTGGCCAGGATTACTACACAAAGGCTGTCAAGGAAAGCGTGACAAACAGAACCAGTCACAGCCTTGGCTTCACATTTTCACTGTGCCATTGCTTCTGATCTCACCCAAATCCTTTCTACTTTTATTTTCTTTAAACCTTGCAAAATGTTCTAATTTTACAAAGACTGAGGTAATTGAAAGCTTCCATTGCAAATTGCTTCCTCAAACTGGGCAGGCATCCTCTGGTGTTACCATAACATCCTGTGAAACAGAACAAGTACTGAGAACTGATTTTCTGGGGGATAAATGTCTTCTAGCTGCATCTAGAAAAGTGCTTGTGCTTTCTTCTCAGTAAGTCGTTACTCATGGATGATAGATTCATTGCTCCATGCTATCTTTTTTTTTTATATTTATATTCCTTTCCTGAGGGTTATTTTTTTCCTGTAAGGCTAATTTTTAAAAATCGCCATTTTGCTTCTGAAGTTGATGAGAATGAAATAAAAAATTCTTCTAAAAAAGTGCTGATTAAGAGAGTATAGGTCTAGGAACTTCTATTTGTTCAATGACAAATGGGGGACAGTGGCCATGGAGCTTCATCTTTTCATGCCTCGTTCCCCTACCTTTAGAATGGCCATAAAGATAATCATCTTTGTGAAGGTGTTGACATTGGAGCTCATTTTCCTCTTTGGTGATGTAGTCTTACTTCAGTTTGTCTTTGGAGAAATACATAAGTATTTTATTGATCTTTAGAATAGCTTTACATATTTTATGAAGTGTTATTTGTAACATCCTTTGAGAAAACACTCATGTTAAAGCACTTTATAGGAAAAAGTTATTATAATAGAAGCCTAAATTTGTTATTAGCAGAAGTAATACAGTATTTTGTAAAGAGCAACCCATATGAAAGACTGTATTTCTCCTGCTAGGATTAAACACCAGTTTAAAAAAAAATTTCCTCCATTTCCTATGTTAAGAAGGATTGACTGGCGAGTACAATGATAGTACACTAATTTTTAACATTAGCAATTTCACTGCATTTGTTCACCAAATACTGTTGTGCTTTTCTGTTACAGAAGTCAGTATATACTGACGACATGATATCTATTTCTTACTCTATTTTACTGTTAAAGAATGCACTTACAACATGCTGCATTGACCTTTCTAGCCAAATGCCTCTTGAATGATATCTTGATTGATACTCATGAAACTTAGTCTGTCTCAGAAAACTCAGTAGTCATCTCAGTTTTTGTTGTTGTCTTGGCTTTTTTTTTGTGTGTGTTTGTGGGATTCAGACAATTTGTTCCATGATTCTGAACTTTTTAAAAAGATGAGGTTAAGGCTGCTTCTACTCTGCTTTCAAAGAGCAGTGTACAGTAAGAGTGTACTAGTGCTGTGTGTATGGGAAACAAAGACAATGTAACAGAAGAGTTACAGAACAAATATATTTGAATTTCAGTGCTATAATAATTTGCAGGGAAAATATTTAACTGAAAATTCAGGAACAAAGCTGAATTTATGAAAAATGATCATGCAAATAGATGTGTAAGTAAAAGCAGATTTGAGAACTGGCTTTCTGGATTCTTCCTCTCCCCAAGTTTGATATATGTTCTTATGCAGAGCGTTCTCCTCTTGTGATTCTGCCTCACAGTATTTGTCTACCTGTAATTACCTGCCCAACTTTGTCTGATGTTCTCTTTAAAGACCTCTTCTATATGTACCAAGGACTTTGGTATTAATTGATAGTTGTTGTGGTGTTGGCTTGTGTTGCAATGAGACCTTTTTTACACTTTTACTAAAAATTAGTACAAAAGAGTTAGGTCAAAGATTTCAGACCTCCAGCTGTTGTAAATAACTTGTTTACAATAAAAAAAAAATGCAACACCAATAATACTGCTTTAATCATTCACATTCTGCCTGAGTGTCCTTCATCCTATTTTGCAAAGTTGTTTAATTTCCTGTTTCCATTTAGCAAGGCACTTCCATTGCGAAAATACAATTAGCTCTGTGTGGCTAGTTTTTATTCAGCTGATCTTGGTATGATTAGAAATTCCATTCAGACTTTCAGCAAGAGGTCTGACTGAGCAGAACATTTTTGATCTGCACTGAATTATTCCTCCATCATCTTTGTGAACACCTAAAATCACTGACTTGTTATGCAGAGTCCAGTCTTCAGTCACTGGTGACCTATAATAGACATGACCCAGCAACCAAGCAGGGAAAATTTTATCCAATTAAAATTCCCCTGAGTCATCCAGTCTCTTTAAAATGAAGAATCTAAATAATAGATTGCATGAAGATAGATAACATTCTCAGCATCCACTTTGTTTCAGTCTTCCACACAAAGGGAGAAGAGAAAGAGTATGGGAGTCAGCTAAGTGAGATAAATGGGAATGAGGGTCTGGAAATATGAGGAAATAGACTTAATAAGCAGCAAGTAAAAGAATGCTTCAATAATTTAAAGTATCTATAAATCAGTGAGGAGCCAGTGACATTTAACCAACAGTTCATGAAGAACAGCAGCAAGAACTGTCATGATATTCCAGCTGTATTGGTGGATGGATAGAGCAGGAGTGAGTCATCAAGGAAGAATGAAGTAAATAGCAACAATAATGTACAAATATTTTGAAGTGCATGAGGCAGAAGGATCCTCAAACTATAAGACATTTCATTCACATTAAGAAATAATATATTTTGCTTATGTATGAAACTTCAGTTACTACTCCAATTATAGAAACTATCTCTAAACATCACTTAGCACAGCCTAAAAGACTTCTTATGGATACCCTTAAGCTTTTGTTGTAATTGTTGGTATGTATTTTCCTGAAGAAGTAACAAATATGTTCATGTAGCTTTTTAGTAACCCTTCTGTGTGTACCAAATTGCATGTTTGTTTTTAATCTCCCTCTACTTTTCTTCTATAATGTACATATCTGCATGCAGGTACATCATCTCCCCCTTCTTACAAGGAAAATCTTTAGGCAAGTTCTTATTTGGTTTGTTGAAGGATTAGGAAGAATGGTTCCCTTCTCTGGGGAAGATATCCATTGCTGACTGAGTTTGCTTCTCTCTGAAGAAGCAGTCTTTGAAGACAGTAAAACTGAAAACTGGGGACCGAATTTCAGAAAGACAGGCTGTTGACTTAAATACGGGTTACTGGCTGGATATATATGATAGCATTTTTTGCACAGTTCAGCTGTAAAGGACTTCATATCCCAGAATTAGTTGTCCTATTTAGAAGAAAACACAGCATTTCTGACGTAGTGGAAAGTGACCTATAATTCTAAGAAAAATATATGAAGTACTGAAGTAGCTGACCAGTAGTTTAAGAGGGTAAGACTTTAAATGTGGTAGTGATTTTCTTTTCACAATCCTAGAATATTGTGCATAGCACAGATGAACTGAACTGAGTGGCTGGAGTTGGACTTCTCCCTGGATATGAAAAAAATAAAGTAGAACCAAATACATATGGGTCTGTTGTCTCTGGAAGTCTTTCCTCTTTTAACTGGAAACAGCCTCAATGTGATGACCTTAAAGTCATGTTGCAGAAAATTTAACTGCATACTGCTGCAGTGCTATAGGGTTAAATAGAATAGCGTCTTAAGTCTATGAATATATTCTAAAATAAGAAAGTAAAGTCAGTTTGTGACATTAGCTAAATATGTATAAAATACTTATTTCATAACAGGATAAAAAGTATTGTTCTGGGAATTATATGGAAATCTGCAGTGTCATTTTAAAGATTTCTTAAAGAAGCATTAAACATGAAAAATTTCATAAGATTAGAGCTAAATGTCATTAGGTCCTACTAATTGTACTCATGATGCTTATGATATACATTCATGATATTGCTATTCTGAATTATGTAGTTACAGCAGGACTATAATAAAAAGTGAGTATACTTAATTTCCAAATGATCTAGTGTGCTTTAGTTCAAATGGCTTGGGCCTTAAATAGCTAAGTCACCTTTGAAAAATGTATATCTTTGAACCTGAAAGGAAGAATTTATTTTGGAATTTAACCATTATGTGAAGACATAGAAGACAAAATGGACTTAGACTGGAATCAGACAAAGAAACAGAATGGGACATAATGGAATTAGTTCTGTGTTCCCACTGAATTGGGAGATACTGGTGTGCACATTCAAAATTAAGGTGGGTCACATTGCTTTGCTGAATTTGATCTTGATATATGGTCTGAGGTGCTGAACCGTGCCTAAAGTGTTATTAGTATGAAAGACTTATCCAGTGTTTGGGACAATGGCCTGCTAACCCCTGCTGTGACCAATAAACTTGTGGTTTCATGGTGGCAATGATCAACAGGTAGGAATAGATTCCTTGATGTCACTGTAAGAAAAACATTTTAAAGGTCATTATTTTTTTCAAAATAAAATATCCTCTTTCAGATAAATGCATCAATTTCTAATGCATAAATCTTAGCTGCATTTCTCTAATGAAATAAAGTCTCAGTCAATTTCTTTATTTTCTCGAAGTGCATTAAAATTGTCATTTAAAACTTTCAGCACATGATTCATAATTCAGTTTCAGGACTATTCATTCTTTACCTTGCCTAAAATTACAATGAAAATTTTGGAATTTCTTTTAATTGAGGAGAAATTATTTTTTTCCTGTGGATCAAATGCATTACATTTCAAATCATTTATTGCAGTTGCTTTTACAAATTAAGGCACAGCTTCCATGATTCAATTTCTTAGACAAGGCAAATGTTTGTAGTATTAATTCATTCTATGTATAATATTTGCCCTAATAAATATCTCCTATTTGGTCTTTTGATCACAAGTGACAAATTAGAGAGGGATAAATTTTTCTTTATTTCTTTATTCATATTTGCAATAGGACAAAAGAGCTTTTAAACCATGTGTATTTGTGAGTCACAATTAACAGGGCAATGAACTGTATAACGGTTAAAATTCCTGTTTTCCTTATGCAATCAATATGTAATAATGAGCACTGAATTACAAGTGGGTATATGAAGACCTGCAAATCTGTACTTCATAGGTGACTTCTTTTTTAACTTAAAGATGCAAAAAAAGATTAAAAATTGGGAACTTTTACAGATTGTTAGTATCCAAAATTTTACTCCTCATCTACTTTCACGTGGAATTTTCAACACGGCTGTGGTTTCTGCCTGTGTCTTCTTGCTGCTGGAACAGTAACAGTTTAATGTATCCACAGAAGTGGCTTTGAAATTGTTCTTGGTTTCCCAGCCTTTGACTGCCCTTCTTAAAATTTATATGTCTTGGATAGTATTTTCTCCAATGCTGAAACCAAATAGAAAACCAAGAACCAAGAAACCAAAGACCAAATAGAGCATATTTGTATCCTTGAATTAATAATTAATTGAAGCTTCTACCAAGACAGGAAAATGTTATTCCATGCTGAAAGTCTTGTGGCATGGAACTGAGAGCAATATTATTTTACCCAAGTGTGGGCTGAAGCTATTCAGGTGAACTTAAGAGAATGTCAAAGGCAGACCCTCATTGGGCTGGATTGAATCTCACCAGTGTTACATTTAAGTCAGATTATCCTCTACTCCTCATTTCACTTCTGCCACCATGCCTGCCCTGAAGCTGCCTGGCTTCGCCTGCCCGGCCGAGGCACAGTCAGCTGCAGGGGACATTCCCCTGTTTCTCGGGAAGATTCAGGGAGCGGCTAAGACAGAGCACTTCGCTGTCTGCCTTGTAAGGAGGAGAGATGGCGTCCGAGCAGGTAATGAGGGAGTCGACTCAAGGCTGGGGAAAAAGTCTCAGGTTTAATTCGAGCTCCGAGGAGCTCTGAATGCCATTGCCCTGACAGCTGAAACCTCTCGAGGCTTTCGCAATCATCTTAAATGCCATGGTGATAACCAGGGGGAAGGGGCGGCCACCACCCAACGAGGGGATTCGGGGGAGTGGAAGGCAGAGGGACAGACAGACACACAAACCAATGTGGGAAGTTCAAGGGAGGGACCCCTGCCCTTGTCCACTCACTTGACGCCCAAGGTGGAAGATTCTGGGAGAGTGGGATGAGGAGCCGAGTGATGGACAGGGTATCAGGGAGGGGACAGGGGAGTGACTGAGCATTTTCAGGGACACTGGCATTGAGGGAAAGGCAGGAAAGTTTGGGGTGGAACCACTGGGAGAAAATTGGGCAAACCATTACAGAACTGTTACAGAGATATAAAAACACAATATACCACACTTCTTGCCATATTTCCTGGGAGAATATGTTTTAAAAGAAATCTCACAGCTGTATCTGCAATACTTGTGTTGGTAGAAACGCTGCTCAACATCAGATAAGTTTTAGGAGTTTTCTTAAATTTTATTTTAAAATCTGCTGGTCTGATGATATAAAATTTTATTGTACACCATTCAGCTTCTATTTCCCTGTTACTCATTGGGAGAGTTTGCTTTAGTTCCTCTGTTTCATTAATTGCCTTCTTTGCTGTGATTTAGGCTCACTGGAATAGGAATTTGCATGCTGTGGACCTAATGACTATACTGAGTCCTGTACATGCATATTCCAGGACTGGAATGCTCTCTCTCTACCTAGTGACCCATCACACTTACAGTTGACTTGGACTCTGGCTCCGCTCTCAGAGCTGACCAGCTCTCCAGTCTGGGAGACTGAAGGAGGAAGTGCCCTAGCTCAGACTCAAGGTTTTCCTACAAGGCAATACGAATACATCAAGGTTGATTCTTGGGGCTGAAGCCCCAAGTCAAGCCTGGCTAGGCAGGAGACAGGTTAAATATAGCCTTAGAATTTCTTTTACAATTTGGACACAAATAGCCAAAAGAAGGATTGGAGAACCTACATGTGATCTCTTCAGAACTGCATATACACAGAAAAGAGCTAATGGTGGAAAAATGATTTTGAGTATTTGTAAGCAGAGTGCACTCACTTTCATCCTGGCTGTCACCTCACTGCTGAACAGAATAAGGGCATTACTTCATGTAGGTAAAGACTTATTGTTTGAATCTTTGGATTCAGCTTGGATTTGTCTTTGAATCTCTTCTGACAAGCACCCTTCAGCAATTCTAGTATATTTTTATTCTCCAAAATATTTCATTTTTAAGAATTATTTTTCCAGGTGGATATACTTCACCATCATGTTAATTATTTATTGCTCTTTAAGAATCAAGAGTATGCTTGAAGCTGGTCTCACTGCAGAGAACAGCAAAGGGAATGACTTGAACTGTCTTCTGCAGCTCACAGTGTGAGACCAGCTTGGTGAATATTTGATTTGCTGAGGGAAATAGAAGTGCTCTCTTAGGAGCTTTAATTAAAGTCAGTATAGGCAGACATGTCTGCATTTAAAGTTGCCCAGCAGATAAACCTACATTTTTCAAAACTTATTAATTCTTTTAACATTAATGGCAGACGTAGTGATTTGTTGCTCTTTCTGAATTTATGAGAAATGAGCTTCCAAGAGGATAGCAATTCATGTCTTTTTCATGTGTTTTAAAGGGTATTTTTCTTTCAGATACGCTTGGTCAGGTTGTCACAGGTGGTCATTGACACTGAGCTAGATACAAGATCTTGCACTCCCTAGTGACAGTAGTTACTTCTCAGCTAGCAGAGTGGCAGGGCTAAAAGAATACATGTTTCTGTGTCATTTGTACATTTGATTCCCAGATCTGTAAGTACGGTGGAAACTCATAAATAAAGTATAAAAAGCACACAAGGATTTTGAACTCCTGTAAAATTTCTTGTTCAGGTAGAAAATTGTATTTAAAAATTCACATGAACAATTCAGACATCCCCACATCTCAGAATGAGATGTTGCACAAGGCACTTGAATGCACTAGAAATCCCTGAGAGGGCATTTGCTATGGGATTTAGGCCACTGTAGTGATAAGAAGTCCAGTGCACCCTAAGAACATTGTTATATATGATGAGTATATAGTATTTAATCATATGAATGATTGAGACTGGAAGGGACCTCTGGGGCTCCTCTGGTCCAATCCTTCTGCTCAAGTTAGGCCACCTAGAGCTGATTGTCCAGGATACATCCAGATGTTTTTTGAGTACCTCCAAGGACGAAGACTTCAAAATCTCCCTTGGCAACCTGTGCCAATGCTTAGTCACCATCATAGTAAAAAACTGTTACCTGATGTTCAGATGGGACCACGTGTTTTCCAGGTTTTGCTCATTTCTTCTGGTCATCTGGCCTCCTGGATACTACTGAAAAGAACCTGGCTCCATCCTCTTCACAGGTTCTGTTTGGGTATTTGTACACATTGCTGAAGTCCCATCCCGATCCTTCTTTTCTCCAGACTGAACTCTCCCAGCTCTCAGTCTTTCCTTGCAGGAGATATGCTCCAGTCCCCTGTTGCATCCTGGGTTTGGGCTCAGATTAGGGGTTCTGTTATATGTTAGTTAGCCGGTTCTGTGTACCTACCCCCATGCACCCCCTGTGTTTCTCTCCCCGCAGTGGTCCGCTCTGGGTTACTTACCATTGGAGCTCACCATGCCAGTCCTGTAACCACCCCCTGTCCACTCCAGAGAGTTTGGTGTCTGTTACCCCGCTCCCGCAACCGCATTTGCCCCAGAGCCTGGTCCACCCCTGTCGCGTCCCCGTTGGTTACCCTGGTCCACATCACTCCCCCATACCTGCCCCCATTGGGCGAGGGGGGCTTCTGCCTCCCTCGGCCTGCCCCCTATAAAACCTCATGGCTTTCTTTGTTCGGGGCCATTTTCCGTCCAAGTGGCACTGAGAGCGAGCTATGGCTTCTCCACTGCAGCTCCCCATGGCAATTAAACCTTTCTAGCAGACTGCAAGGACGGAGTGGACAATTCCTTCCCTCTTCGTCTCGCCCCTCGCGCGGTGACAGAGCGTGGTCACACCTGCCCGGTGCGCGGAAGGCAGAAGCGCCCGGGAATGGCGACAAGCCCTGGTCCCGCCAAGAAACAGCACTCCGGAGCTGCCTGGGACCGGGAAAAATAACGCAACATTGCAGTCCCCTCCTCATCTTTGCCACCCTTTGCTGGGTCCTCTCTGGCATCGTAAGACCAAAGAAAACCTCAAGTTAGATGGCATCGTCAACTCCAGATCCTTACAGCTCCATCTTTCTCTTGTACTGGGGACTCCAGAACTGGACACAGTACTCTAGGCAAGGCCTTGCCAGTAAATGGGAAGGATCCACTCCCCTAGGCCTGATGGCAGTGCTCCTCCTAATGCAGCCCAGGATACTATTAGCTGTGTCAGTCACAGGGGTACATTGTTAGTTTCTGTAAAACACGGTATCCACTGGGAACTCTGGGTCATTTTCTGCCAAGTTGCTTTGCAGCTGAGTGGTCCCCAGCATCTACCTGGGCTTGTTCTTTCCCAGGTGCAGGAATTCATACTTTTCCTTGTTGAATTTCCAAAAGTACTTGTAATTCCATTTCTCTAGCCTGTCAGAGTGCCCCTGGATGATGGCTGAACCCCCTAGTGTATGAGCCAGTCCTCCCAGTTTTGTATCATCAGCAAACACTCAGAGGGTATAGTTCGCTTTTGTCATCCAGTTCATTTAGGAAGGTGTTTAACAGGATCAGACTCAGTATTGACCCTTGGGTTATACTGCTAGTTGGTGGCCTCTAACTGGAATTCAAGCCACTGATCACCCTTTGGGCCCAGCCATTCAACCAGTTTTCTGTCCACCTCACTCAGTATAAGCTCATCTAACTCATACTTCATCAGCTTCTGTGAGAGGTTGCAGTGAGAAACAGTGTCAAAAGCCTTACTGAAACCGATATGGACGATACCTACACTTCCATTCTTTACCAAGCCATCCAGTGCAGTGAAAGGCTATTGGGTTAGTAAAACACAAATGGGTGCTATTGCATAGACAATTGTATTTCCAGCAAGCAGAATTATCAGCAGCATGTATAAAAAATAGACGTAAGGAACTGTGGCAGTAGGCTGAGACAAGGTGTGACCTGGGTTCTTCTGTTTCTTAATAAATAAGTGCTGTTTCCCCCATTAAGTAGTTTTCTTTTTTCTTTATGTTGATACCATTTAGATCAAATCAACACTTTTCTGAAAAAAAAAAAAAGCACAAAATTTCTTTCTTGTCTCTATCTTAAACATGTTGTAGGATACCACAGTTTTTAACTCTTTTGGCTAGATTATAACAAAGGGATTAAGCATCTGTTTTCTTAAACCATTGTAGCTTTGGAGCCATGAGGGTTTTAGGATCAGGCTCATTCAGCCCCTCTTATTGGGAAGATTCTGCTTTGGGCAAGCAGTCAGCTACTTACTGGCCTGAAGAGATAATACTGCTGCAGTTGGTGATAAGGGCAGTTGAGATACTTGGATGCTCATCCCAATTCAAATAATATTTAAGGATTTTATACAAAGTAGAAAAGACTCAACAAGAGAGAAGATCCTGAAATATTTATTGGAACAGGGATTAGGGCTTGAGTCTCTCTGGTGAATGCCCTAACAACCAGTCTACAGAATTCTCCTTTTGCTTTCTCTCTTGCTCCCTGAGTAGCCCTGTGTTTCCTACAAAACAGAACAACATCAGAGCAGACCATGAGAGAGCTTTTCTTCAGTGCACTGACAGAGACCTAAGTACAGACTTCTGTCACAGATCAAGCAGAAAAAGGAATTAGCATGTTGGCCTCCTATGTGCCAAGCAAATGCTCAAATAATATGATTTCTGGATGTGAAAGGAGGCATCCCTTTTTCTGGTGCTTTGTGTGTGATTATATGTGACTTGACAGTACTCTACAGCCAAATTGCACCAGAAGCCTAGTAATATCTAGGCTGTGCATCCCTTAGGCCTGAGGAATTACTAAATCTTAGGTACTACTCAGCCAATGAAACACTGATAGTATTGGGAAATTAAAAGAGAAAAAAACAATAGATTCTTGAAAGTGAGCACCTAAAGTGGGTTTTGGGGCTTCATGCCCCAAATTGTGGGCAAATTGTCCCTAACATGTCTGATCTCTTTAATGGAAGGTGTTCTTAAGAATGTTAGAACACTAATCTTTTGTGGGAAAAAACATAAAGAGGAAAAAAAAAAGAGAGGAAATAAAGAGGGTTTTTTTCATGTTAGTGACAGGTTTGTAATATTTCTAGAGAACTTTTTTGTCAATTGCTCATTAAAAGCTGTGTCTAGCACACAGAGCCTTTCCTGCACTTGCAATATTTCTCTTTTTTTTCAGGTTGCTAGCTAATCCTTATTATTTCTGAAAAAGTGATAATCAGGAAGTGTCTGGATAGGGATGTTTGTGAAAGAGTGGTAACAGAGTAGAAAATTAAATGTCAAATTGACCCAGGTCTTTTTTTCTTTTTTTTTTTTCCCATTAAATAGATCTTCTTACAGTCACATTAGTCAAGATAACATTGATTACAAGAATCCTTATTAAAATTTGTTAAAAGCTCCCACTTAGCAGACAATTTTGTTGAAGGTTGCTGACATGAAAGCACAAATCCTTCTCACTATCAGAAAGCAAATTTACACAGAGATCTTATAAAAACAAAAAAAAAAAAGAAAAAGAAGAAAAAAGTAACAGAAGGTAGTAGTATATTCATTGCTATTCTGTGCATAGCTATTCTTTGGCAGAGGGGCAGAAATCAGCAGCTTTAAGTAGTTCATACAGCAAACTCTTACATCTGTAGTTACAATTTCTCTCCCTTTGTATGATTTTGAAAAAAACTTCTTATATTATTGAAAGATTTGCAAGAGTAAAGGTGAAATGAAAATGTGATTAATAAAATTCTTCTTTTTCTGTGTTGTGGAGCTACCTCCATTTCCTTCTTATACCCTTGTGCACAGGAAGATATAATGAAAGCAGTGGTAAAATTAAGCATTCCTTGTAGCAAATCCCACATGTTCCCATATTTGTGTTTGAGGGAAAAGAAAAAGGTCTGTCAAGCAGTAGTGCTACCTTTGTGTGTCTGTTTTATTTCAGTTGTTAGAAAAGGGCTATTGTACAGGAAAATTTATAAAAATGGTGTTTTGCAAAGCAAAAAAATAGTGGAAAATTTCTTATATATTTTCATAGTGAGCAACTCTATTCTCATGCTCAAGAGAAGATAGCTTAACACTGTTCTTTTTGTGTAATTTATTTTTTAATTAGAGCATATGCCATATGAATGATAAGGCAGTATCTGGATTGCTAAAAAAACCCAACAGTGTGTGTACTGGTGCATCTTGTGAAAATTGTGGTTGTAATGAGTCAAAATAGTAAAAGAAGGGTAGAGGAAAAGACATTTCTGTGTAGATTTTGCAGTGCTTTCCTGTCCTCTGAAAAAATTGCATGACATTGGCCCTTGGCACACCTATTTTTGCATGTTGCTTAGGTTCACAGCTATATTTTTGCTGCAAGTCTCGTGACTGCTCCTGTTTACTGTGCCTTGGTAATCACTGAAGTGTGTCCTTGGGCTCTCGCTCTCTGTCCCTCCTCACCCATCCTATCTGTCAGTGCAGGGGCTGCATTCACAGCCAGGAAAACGCAGCCAGTACATTCTTGTTTCTTGAAACCTTGAGCTGAGCCGAAACGTTTGAATATAGAATACATTACAGCTCTCTGCCTTCTCATCAGAGAGCCCAGAGGATTTAGAACTACTTTAGGACCTGTACATAACTAAGCAGTATTACTTGTGCCCAGCATCTGGGTGAAATTTGGTTTAAACAAGAAAATACCAAAGAGATTTTCCACAGTTTCTGAGTTACTGCTCACTATGTGTTGACTGTTTTTAATATCATGTGTTATTAGTCCATTGGTTCTACTGGAACAGAGAAAAATCCCAAAAGTTTTACCTATGGCAATTTGTTTGCATAAAGTATGAGGAAATGGAATTGACTTTTCTTTGCTTGGACATCTTGTTATTCTAAATATTTTTTCATCCTTGTCAATATATCAGCAAAATAATTTTAAGTAATCTGTTGAAAATAAAAATAAAACCCCCATTTAATTGTTAAAGTATAAACAAATCAAACACATTACAGACTCTCTTGTTATGGTTCTAAAATCATTTGGGCTTGAAATTAGGATTGGCAGGCCATGACTGCATTTAGTAAAGAGAAAATTGTTCTATTTTTCAGTATCCAGTCTGCAATTTGAATATCTAATCAGTTTCTCTGTTGCCTCTAAGTGATATAAGACTTTACTGCCTTGGAATTGCTCAAATGGAGGTCCAAACATGCCCTAGTTCTGGATTTGGGTGTTTTTTTTTTTTTTTTTTTTCCAATTGGCATTGAATATTACAGCTTCTTTTTCAGTTTTGCTGGTCTTGTCATAGACAGAGAGCTAGTATCAATAATCTGAAACTTTCAGTGTTTCACTTCCTTTGAAGTTCTGAATAACTGATGTTTTGAGAGAAGCTGCTATTCAGGGACTTTTTAAAGTGAACTGTGATAAGATGTAAATAAGACTTTGGGTTTACTGGCCTACTTCTGAGATCTAGGGTTTGATTCTGCTCATTGTGTGAGCAGTAGGAGAGTTAAATTTTATGGTATTTCACTGGTAGAAACTTAGAGTTTTCCTTCAGATAAAGTATCTTCTGCCTTGCTTAAAGCTTTATTTACTACTTGTCAAATTATGAATGTTACTGTAAAAAGTCTTTTGAGGCTTGTAACTACACCTTTGTTCCATATGCCTGTGTTTAACCAGATGTCTCACACTTCTTCAGTCTGAATGGAAATAAATTAAAAGCAATAAAATCAACCCTGATTTGTTTTGTGCCTACACAGTGTCTTTCCTAGTGAAATCCACTAGGCAAAAAGGCAAAATGTAGGCTTTCCTCGCTAATAGATTCAGGCATCTGCATCACCGAGTACTTAAATATAAACCTATTATCTGTAGTGATTCATTAATTAATGATCTGTCCAAGCAGACACAAGGGAGAAGAAAACATGGGTAGAACTCTTGGAAATGGAATTAATATTCAAATACTACAGACAGTTTTCAAGAGGGCAGCCAAGTGACTCAAATGAATAATGAAGTGTGTCTTAAAATTGCATAGAAACTGATGAACCTGTGGATAAGTGCATCAGGTCAGTTTCATTTAATGGAAATGAAAGAATGTCTCTCTGGAAGGGAGGGGAAAGGAAACATTCATCTTGATGTATTTGCTACATGTTATTACCTTTTTCCTCTATTTTCATAGCCTTACATCTACAGTATTTGTAAGACACAATGTGATGACAATTAATCTAGTGAAAAAGTGTTTTGAGACATACTCTGCTGAAAATGTAGGGTGACCCAAGTGTAAGAAATGACAGCCTGGAACATTAATGGAGAGAAGGGATGTTCTTGATGTTAAAGTGCCAGCAAAAGGGTTTTTGGAGGTCTGGTTTCACCTCTCAAGGCTATTGAGTGCTGTATGTGATGTTGAGTAAGTCACTCAAGCATGGGCTCTTACTTCAGCATCTGGGGTTGTTTAACCCTTGGCAGCTTTTGAAAATGACTTTCCATAAACTGTGAGCAGTACCTTTGTGTTTGTCATAGTTTCCACTTATGTGTTTCCACTTTTAAGTTTCATCTCTACAACAGAGATGGATGTCTCCTGGTTGCATTGTAGAACACCTAGTGAATGGAAGTCCTTCATGAGAGCTTCTAGGCACTCTGTGATGGTGAATGTGTATTTCCACATCCTGGAAGACCAAATTATTATATAATGATAACCTGAAGTTATCAGGTGCTTCTAATGTGGCTTCTTACATTAGAAAAATAATTCCTATACTTATACTATTTAGGATTACTAGTTCTTATTACACTCTTCCTTGAGTGAGCACTGAGGATTGTGTTGAAGCTTCAGACTTATACATCAGTACTTTGGTCACTCAAGAGAACACAGTATATTTTTTTGGAATGCTGTCCAATTTTTTGGAGATCTGTCAAGTTTTCCAGTCCTGTATTGCGCTAGCTCAATGTTTTATGTGCACCTCTTGGTGAAACTTATACCTGAAACCCATGGGAAACTCTTCTGAGACTTGAATTTATAGCTTTGTGTAATATCAATTTAGATGTTGCTTTCTTCAGGAACACAGGTGTTCTATAAGTGGTAGAGACTGCATTCTCAAGACTACTACTAATATTACTATTATATTGTACTGTCAGAAGCAAAACCTGGAGACCATTAGAGGTGAATAAATTGTTCTTCTAAGGCAAACAGAAACGTTTCAATTCTTTGGGCTTGTGTAAAGGCAGTGTGAGAATTCTGAAAAAGAGTAGAAAATAAAATATGTTAGAAAAACCAAAAGAATTTAACTTTGACTAATGGGTGCCTCATGGAATCAAAATCTTGACTGACTAATGGGTGCCTCATGGGATCAAAATCTTGACTTTGGGTCTTGCTTCCTACAGGATGCTTGGAGAGAGGCACCAAAGGTTAGGATCAGTGTAACACCCATTTAGCTCTAGGCATTTTGAGCGTGCTTCAGTTATGTGAAGCAATGGGAATGGGCTGCAGCAAGAGGGCTTATCTGGTTGATAAGGTATCAAGAGATGCCTTATCAAGAGAAGGTATTCCTTTTACATATCTGATAAAGTGCAGGTCTGTGCACCTGTGTGAGGGTGCATCCTACAAGTTTTTGAAACCTTGTAAGAATTCTTAAGGGTTTCCACAGCTGTAGGGATTATATATCTCTGTATTGGTTACCCTGTAATTCTTTACTGTGAGGGTGGTGAGGAGACACTGGAAAAGGTTGACTGGAGACGTGGTGGATGCCCCAACTCTGCATATGTTCAAGGTCAGGTTGGAGGAGGCTTTGAGCACCTTGGCCTAGTGTCTCTGTCCATGGCCAGGGCATTGGAATTAGATGTTCTTTCCAATCCAAACCATGCTTTTATTCTAAAACTTAGTCTTGCCACTCTTTGGAGCTCTTGTTTTTAAATCTGTAAGGAAATACATGCTTTTGTATGGAGGTATGAAATGATTGTCACCAGAGCATGGCCTGAATTGTTTGAGGCAAAGTTTTCATGTGAGCTTTTCATGCAAAGTTTTCTGTGCAGCTGGTTTCATGTGATGTGATGACATGTGTTACTTCATGTGCCCACTTCTCACTCCTGCCTGACACCAGCATTTAGTCTGTCACTTGGTTTGGCAAAACACCTAATAGAGCCTAGCTTTCTAGAGGAACCTACTCTGTTAAATAATAAACCACCCTTAGAGACCAAGGTCTACAGATTGCTTAGCTGTTGAATATTAAGACTTTATATAATATACCAGTGCTGCCTCTAGACATATTGTACTATGCAGGCTGGCAATACAAGATTGCAACTTTTATACAGGAATTAACACCGTTTTTTTTACACTATAATTTTAGGAATTGGATGTCTTTATAGCTTACAGCTTTTTCTAGAGAATGGTCTACAGTTTTTTATGTTACTTCTTGAATCTCATCCCACCCTCTCAGTAAAATGCAATTTTTTTCTATATATAGAATACTAAGGGCAATTTATAAGGGTTGTCTCTATGACTTCATTTTATGTAGTCCATACAATTCAAATAGACAAATTTGGTGTTAGAATACTAAAGTTGTGTTTCTGATACTATGATCCAATAGCAGAAGAATGATTACGTTGTCAAAAGACTGGCATTAAGTTTCTCATTATCAATTACTGAGAGTAAAGACTGAATTAAATATGAGAAAAAGTGAACTTTTCTAAACATGCACTTGTATAATAGGACTATCAAATCTTTATTGTAAATAAATAAATCTAATTTATTTATTATCAGAAGTCGGCACATAAAATGAAAACAGAATTTCTGATTGGAATGGTTTGGCTGGATTGGTTTAGTATTCAGTCTTGCCTAACCATTCTTGTCAAATTGTCTTTTTTTTTTATAGAATAGGATAGCACATAACTTCTTTTATATTCTGCCTCTTTTAATCCATTGAATGAAAAATTAAGAGAAACAAATTGTTTTTGCAATATTGTTGACTGTTATTCTGAATTTCTTCTTTATGAAGAAATGGAGAGCCAATATAATGATTTTCACATTCTCTTGCCTCTTTTCCCAGCAGAGTAAAATAAAAAAACATGTCTTGAAAGCCTAACACTCTCATGAAAAAGTTAAATTACTAAAATATATCTATTTTTGCTCTGTGGGGAAAAAAGCTAAGATGACTTCTCAGCAAATTGTATCTCTCTAGAGCTGATTTTCTTACTAAACTTTTTGGCAATTCAATACTAAAAACCAAACAAACAATCAAAAAAAACCCCGAACCAAACCAAACCAAAACAAAAAAAAACCCAAAAAAGAGGAAGACCACAATTTATACTCTTAAAATGCAAGAGAAGAGTTATAATTATTCATAATAATAGAATAATTTCAGCTGCTGACTTGTGAATATCATTGCAGTTACCCACCTTTGCCCTACCTGCCGTATGTGGGCACTTTTTAGAATGTGTGGTAACTCAAGAAACTACTGAATTTTCTGCTTTGTTTTATGGTTTACTTGACAGGGTGGTGATTGGTGAAAGGTTGATGATTGAGAAGGTTTATTCCAACCTATATGATTCTGTGGTTCAAGAACTGGCTACAAAAGATGAACATAAAGTCTAGTATCATTTGCAAACATGGTGGCTTTAATGTCTGGAAAGAGAGGATTTTCCTTCTGTCTTAGGTAGTTTGCTGTGGAGTTGCTCCTGAGCAGGTGCAGATTGGAGCCCCATAACCTATTCACAAGTGACAGAACTTCTACAGTTCCTCAAAACTTGTGGTTATATAGAAATATCTTAAATCAGTTCACCACATAGTGAAGGAGATTGTATTTGCCCCCTGCCCCCATATTTTTTGTGGGTATTTGGGAACCGTGAAGAGGAAAGGATGTGTGCACTGCTTGAAACACCTCTCTTTTGGTAAGATGCTATTAATGAAAGGGATATGGATCTATTAGATGTATCACAAGTCTGAAGGAAACCAACTGGCAATTGTTTTGCCAGAGTTTTTCTACTTTCTGCTCTTGTATCGCCCATATTTTAACAAAGAGAGCTCTTTCAACAAAGATTGGAAATTATCTTTTGTTTAGAATGTACAGTGCCTTATCTAGAATACGACCTGATGTCCAGATTTCTGTAATGTCTTTACATATGCAATATACAGGAATTTTTTTCTCGCAGCAGTTTTGTGAGTTAGGAATGAAGATTAATCCCTTGCACAGCTACATGTCAGTGCAGCCAATGTCACTGAATCTACACCTTTCTTACTCCCTGGAGAGGTAAGGAAACCTCTGCCTTTTCTGGAGTCAAAGGACAAATATTATCCAGCTTATCTTGCTCTTTGAGGATAACTTTTAAAGATTTAATTAAACAGCTCTGAAGTGGAAAGGGAAAAGGAATTTCTGAAAAATCAGTAGGTTTGTGAAATCCAAGGCAATTTAACATAAGAGTGAGCAATGTGTTAGGATAATGAAAGTCATAGAATCTCATTGAACCATACTGTGACTACTTGCACCTTTTAAGAGAAACCATATTACAAATCCTTGACATTCCACTGTGGTCTGTAGTATTAATAAAAAAAATCCTTGCCTGATTCGATTTCTAGTTCACAAAGATTAGTCTCTAGATCGTGCAAAAAATATGTAAACCTAGGCAGTATAATTTTACATTTGGAAAAAAAAGAAATGTGTTTAAGAAGTAAGATATATTATTGCAGATTGCTTTTTCTGCAACTTTCTAATAATATAAGATCCCTTAAGGAAAAGAGAGGACTTAACATATTTATCGAAACCTACTGATAAGTAGGTTAAGAAATATAGTAATTAGTTATAAGAGTAATTTTAAATGAGATTGACTTTTCTTTTTTCCCAACAGGATCGTGCTGTGATCCATGATCCTTGTATAACCCCTGTTTATGTTTCACTGCCTCCAGGCATTAAATATGGGCTTAATAGAGCTTGTGGTAGGCAGAATGACTAATTACTTCAGCTTCTGACCCTGTTCTGCTCTGGAAAGATTTAGTATCTATTGACATGGGTGCACCCACCCCTGTGTTTTGACTATTAATCATCCTCTAGCTGATGCAAGCACTACTGTAATTGTAAAAATTATGCAATTTTGTGTTCTGAAATTATGCATCAGTGAAGAGCTGAACTAAATGCATATCTTTCAAAGAGTCTTGGGATGAAAGTTTGTCCTTCATTTGGGCTAAAATTCTCTATATGCTAATATTACCCAAGGCAATCTTCCCCATTTGTCACACAACCAGGACAGGTGTACTCCTCCTTTCCCATCCTGCCCCCTTTAGATTTCTCTTCTCTATTAATGGTGAGTTTTGAGGGGTTTGTCTTTTATCATGTGTCTCATCCATCTGAGATGTCAGGAAACAGAGTGAAATGAACCCTATCTTATCTCAATTCTTTAAAAAAAAAAAAAAGAGCCCCACCTAGTTAAAAATTAAAACTTTCTATATGTTTTAAAATAAGGAGATGTCTTTATTTCTTTTTACTGCTACATTACTGTAGACATCAAAGTGGCCATGCCAGGTTGTTGCTGTAGGGTTGTCCATGATAAGCAAATTGTGTGGACTGGTATATTGCAGGAATTTTGGATAGTTCTAGTAAGTTCACAAAAAGGGAATTCTTCTTTTCAATGCAAACAATGTTCAAGGAGATTAATAATTTTACTCCTATGTCTGTCTCCTTGACTCATGATTTTGGTTTTTTTTTTCTGGTCACAAAAAGGTCTATTGGAAAAGAGGAAAACTTCATGTCATGTAAGACATATCTGTTTTACAGGAAAGTATACTGTCTCTCTTACAGTATATGAAGGATTTATCTTTGACATTATTTTCAATAAGGGGTTGCTACAATTCCCCAAGAAGGTACTGAACATACCGTGTATGCTTCCAGAACATTACTAGACCCTTCAGAAAAAAAAAAAAAAAAAAAAAAAAAGGAGGGGGTGAAATTGGAAATCCTCTTCTAATGAAGTCAGAGACAAATGGAACAATGATTTGTCCCTTTGTGAGCCTTGAAGGAGCATTCTGCAAAGTAAATGGATCATTGGTAACACGTGTCATTCTTTCCTTTTTCTTTGTGTTTCTCTTTTTTTTTTCCCTAACTGACATACTTTCACACATTTTGGATAGCACTTGCATGATAAATCCTGAGTAACTGCTACCAGTGATTGTATTCTATATTCTAGAGGTCAGGCCAGCCATTTGTATAGAGCCAGACAGGCTGGAAGAATGGGCTGTCAGGACCTTATGAAATTCATCAAGGTCAAGGATAAAGTCCTCTATCTGGGAAGAAATAATAACTTTCACCAATGCAGGCAAAAGACTGACTGTCTCAGGAGCAGGTGAAAAGGACCTGGGAATCTGGGTAGACAGTGAGCTGCACAGCTTGGTAGGTGATGAGAGACAGCACAGCATGGGAGGATAAGATTTCAATGCATACATTGCAGCAAGGGAGAATATATCTGGATATAAAGAAAATCTTTTTCAATATGAAGAAAATGGCACATTGAAAGAAGCTGCCCAGAGACACTGTATTCTCTCCTTCCTTGGTGGTTTTCAAGGCTGAACTGGATAAAACCTTGAATAACATGGTCTAATCTCATAGTTGACCCTGCTGTGAGCAGGAAGTTGGACTTGAGACTTCAGCAGTTTCTTCCAAGCTGAGTTATCCTACAATTCTATTTTAAACATCAGTAAGTTCCTGGATGCTAATGCACTGGATAATATACCCTTTGTTTTCACGCTTGTTATTAACTTTCTTGTTCTGTTAGATAAAATATATTGCAATAAGCAATACTATTACCTGTCTGTTGAGTATCCAGCAGTTTCTCAAGATAGGCAGTGATCAGTTCATGAGGGACCTTGTGGTCTTTGGTTAGTTTTGCAAAGCTTTGTATATTCTTGCTTTGCAAGAAGAATAAAAGAAGTTGTTAAAAGTCTTTACCTTTCACCACTATTTTAAGAACTTAGATATGTTTCAGTTTTCTTGAAGACATATAACTGTAGTTATAGTAGTAAAGACTATCATTGTAGTCTTATAAAGACTATATTGATACATTCTACACAGTGAAAAATAGAAGCAAGAAAGCATAATTTGCAGGTAAAAATTTAAAATCAACATAATAAAATGGAAGACTGGTCTCTTCTGTAATCCAATATTTATGTATAGATTTCAAATACAGAGAATTTTTTTCAACTCTTTGTGCATTTACACTTTTCCACACTTGTTTCACTATTTTTGGCACTTCTCCTTTGTTCTCACATGCTTTTATTTCATATTTTGGTAAAGAGTTCTGATGAAAGGAATGGTGTCAGTGTCTCATGTGAATATGGGCCAAAAAATATTTTTCCAGTAGTCCAAAGTCAGTGGCTTCTCCCAGGCAGAACACATGAGTTATTTCAATAAAGATTTTTTACTTTAATAGCTTCAGTTCAAAGAATTTTCAGAAGTATGCATGGACAAATTTATTTTAAAATTATACAAGTTATAAGACAATTTCTTAATACAAATGACAGTTCAAAATCATAGAGTCATGGAACAGTTTGCAGCTGGAAGGGACTTTAAAGATTATTTATTTCCAACTCTGTTGCCATGAGCAGAGACACCTTACACGAGACAAGATTACTCCAATCTGGCCTTGAACAATTCCAGGCATCCAGCATCCACTGAGCAACCCAGGTCTTACCACCCTCACAGTAAAGGATTTAGTCCTCATATCTACTCTGAAACTCCTCTTGCAATTTAAAACCATGATCCTTTGTCCTATCAGTTCTAGAACTGTGTACAATTTAGTCCAGAAAATAATGTTGTCCTACTGAGGTACTAGTTTTGTCCTTTTAATTCAGATTTGCAATGAAAGCGACTCCATTGTAGAAAAGTCAGAAGCGTGTTCTTTAGGCATGATTTCTGACAGTGTAGCAAATAGTCATTGGAAGAACATCTGAATTTCAGACAATCTGTTTGAAGATTGTCTGGACTCATTTAGTCTGTGTGCAAAGGACTTTTCATTGAAAATAAAAGTGCACTGGAATTTTTTGTGTTACGATGTGAGTAATCTTTAACAGATTGACATCTGCCTACTTCCTGATTTAGCAGGTTATACTTTCTGGGAATGGTCTTAAAGCTGAAATGATGATGAAGTTATCTTTCTGCTTTTTTTTTTTTTTTTTTTTTCTCCTTGTTGCACCTGTTCTTTTTCTTACATCTCTGTTCTTTTTGTTTGTATATCTATGTATGTACACTAAGAGTTTTGCCTAACAGAGTCAGCAGTAATTTTTTACTTACTCTTCTGGGTTTTGTAGAAGGCTTTTAGGTCCAAGAGTCTTTATAAGCCAGACCTTCAACTTCTGAAAATTAAATTTCCTTTTAGCATTCTAAATATAGTTAGTGACAGAGAATCTTATAATGAAACAGAAACAGTTTCAAGGGATATGGTTTGGGGGTCTCAGATGAAGGACAGAGATTTTGACTGTTTAGGTGAAATATTTTGCTATTTCCAAAATAATTTACTGATATGTCATTATTTCCACAGAATAAGAAAAACAAAACAAAAAAAAAAAAAAAAAAAAACAAAACCAAAAAAACAAAACAAACAACCAAACAAAAAAAACCCCAAAAAACTATTGTAAGAAAACTAGTTTAGTTAAGAAAGTATCTATTAATTTCCTATAACTTCCAAAAAGATGCATTGCTTGAGACACTTAATTTCTCTTAATTATTAATAAAATTTAAAGTCATACCTGAGTAAAAAAATCTCAACTTTTTTTTCAAGAAGTTAAAGTTGCTAGGCCTTAATGAATGCCAGTAAACATTATGCCCTCTGGCATTCATTCACAGACTGGTAGAAAATGAAAAAATATGCAGATCAGTAGTAATGCAGAGATAAAACAGGCATTAAAAGATTAAATGTCCCTTTTTGTTCTTCCTGGGACATTAGAGGAAGCTTCAGCTATGGGACTTATTCAATGTATAATTTTGTGCAATTTTTAGTGATAGCAGTTATTATTTGAATGGTCTGTTTTCCCTGTTTACATAGTATCACAACCCCACAAATTTCTACCACAGAATTGATTTATATTTCTTGGGTAATTTCTTTGCTCTCACAGTTCAATGTTGGAAATATTCACTTCT
The DNA here is from genome assembly GCF_026979565.1 of Vidua chalybeata. Classification (NCBI taxonomy): domain Eukaryota; kingdom Metazoa; phylum Chordata; class Aves; order Passeriformes; family Viduidae; genus Vidua; species Vidua chalybeata. The sequence continues at coordinate 18,089,319 of NC_071535.1, forward strand.
CCTTGGAACAGAGTAAATTGAGGTTTACCTCTTGTTAAAAGCAAGTGACTAGTATCTACATTACAAGGGTGTTTATTTAGGAGGGACTTTGCATGGGAGTTGAATTGTTGAGAAATACTTGTGTGTTAACAACCTACACTTTCCCACAATAGGAGGTTTCTTGTTAATGCCTTTGATTTTGGTCTTAGTTCCAGCCTGTGTCCCACATTTTCCTTGCTCTCTCTTTTGAGTTTTCTACGCTTTGTGTCCCTTTTCCTACTCCACTTTTATTTTAATTGGGCCTCAGCTGTTTCTTCATGCTGTCAGTTCTGAAATGTACACCCACCTTTAGGTGATGCTGCTTTTATAGATGCTTTCAGCCTTATTATCTGTACCTGATAAGGCAGTGAACAATAACTAATGCCTCTTCCCGCGTAAGCTCTCTTGCAGGTATTATTTCTGGGATCTTCTGACATATTATGGAAGGGAAAATTACACCTTGGCTCCCCCTTTCATATTTAATAATATATTTCAAAAAGTCATTGTTAGAGTGAATGTAAAATTTTGACTGCACTAATGAAAAAGATATAGTGCTTACTAAGAAGTAGTACTCCCAGTGAACAACAGGACCTAAGGGCCTCTGAGTCTTTACCAAGTAAACCTTCCATCAAAGTTAAATTTTTAAGAAACGAAGGGTATTGCATATACTTCTTATTATTAAGCTAGGATGGTATATTTTGCAGGTTTCTAAACCACTGTAAGCCCACACATTTATCATCGTTAAAGATATTGTAGTTTGCTTGGGCTTGCCACACTTAATTTAATTAAAGTAGTCCTGTTTTTCTCTTTACTTCAGAGATATTAATAACCTGTATAACTTTGTTCTTTAGCTAAACATTTTTCAGAACTCAGGAGTTGGAAGTATCAGCATTTGGCTTTACACATGTAAAAATCCTCGGAATCAAAGAGGGGTGAAAAGTCCTCAACAAACCAAACATATGTGGTATGTTTGGTGGTGATCTCCTTGTAAAACCAGGCTGTGAGCAGCCAAAGAGATAGAAACTTTTTTTTTTTTTTTTTTTTTTTTTTCCTTGAGAGTCTGATCCTGTGGGTCAAACTGGAAAATGTCAGTGACACATTTTTTGGAAGGCTCTGCTACCAGCATCTCTTTCTTGCCCTTGCTGTGCCAAGGGTCCAGGAACTGTCAGATTAGTCACTTTCATAAGCAGCAAAATTAATATATATCACAGTAAATATAATATGAAGTATAACAATACTCCTCTCAGTGTGCACGGTGAGCTACATCAACAATTTAAATACAGATGCTTTCATATATACAAAAGGTTTAATAAACTTCTGTAAAGATTTTTTTTTCTACAGTGCTGTCTGTAGAAAGCAGTCATACCAAAATTCTAACTAAAAGCTAGTGATAAAGCACTTTAAAGCATTGATTAAAAAATAGCTTTAAGTGCCTAAATTAAAATCTGACAGAGCTCAACAGTACTGAGTCAAATTATTTCACCTCAATGTAGATGTTTGGCTTTGGTCCTGTAATTCCAAAGAAGGGCTTTTAAGTCTTCATTAAGAGTATTGAGGAAAAGGGGCCCCAGAAGATGTGGTTGCAAAGCTTGTTGCCTTTGGCAGAGGCCAGCCCAGAGACTCCTTCCCCAGGGCTTTTTTCCATCACAACTCCATGCAGGGCTTTGTGGATTACCTTGGGTTACAGCATCACTGGAACACCAAGCAGGCCCTCAAGGTGGGAACTTAATCAGCTAACTGTGCCACCAAAAAAAAACCAGACTCTTGCCGAGTGGAGTTAATGCTTCCACCTGGCAGTTTTGAAAGACAAAAAGGAGTTCAAGGTGAACTATTTCAGTTACTAGTCTGGAAATACTATTGATGGTAGTATTAAATCCCACCATGTTCCAAGCCTGAAGAGTTTGTGTTGACCTGAGGGGAGATGGGCCTTTCCCTCGAGTGTCTTGGGCGAGGGCTCTGCACATGAGTGGATAGGCAAGGTCTGAGCCAAGCACATTGTCAGACTTGCCTTAGATACCAAGGAAAGCTTTTCAATCAAGCAGATGCTGAAACTTAGGACTCCCTGGTGATCTCATTGGAAGTTTGAATCAGTCTCTGATTTAAAAGAGAAAGTGTTCACAGATGTTATACTCTGGTAGCCTGAATATGTGGTAAAATGCTGGTGATGGGTTGCTCCTTCCTTCCAATATGTTCACAAAACTTGGGCAGCTGTGACATCACTGTCTGCTCTGATTAGGGAACAGTTTAAGTTCACCTTTTTATGTCTATAATTTTTTTTATTGAGCAAGTATTTTAGTGTGATTTGTTCTTTTTTTTTTTTCCTGTGAGGGAGAGGGTGTCCTGGGGCCCAGGGGTGTGGCCACTTTTATAGACATTCAATGTGCCTTCCATCTGGACTAGCAAACAAGATATTTCAGCTACTTCTGGAGAAAAAAATAGTAGTATAAAATAGAGTTTGGATTGATAATTTGCTTTTCAAATCCATAGTACAAAATGCACAAAACCAAAGAAAACTCAAAAGTATTTGTCAAGTAAATACACTTTTTAAAATTGCTCTTCCTTTTTTTTTTTTTTTTTTTTTTTAATTCAAATTTAATCCAGTATGATAATATTCCTATTAAGGCAGCCAGGCCTGTGCACAAAGATTTGGGATTTCCCTGCCTTGTGTAAAGCTGAGCTTTCCCTTTACTGGTCTTTTTCCCTGTCACTTGATGCAGAATTAATTAGAAAGTCATCTCTATTAGTTTCAAAGTCTGTTTTTTTCCACTTCCCTGAATTTTATTCTGATTGTATTCCATGATTTGATGTACATTACTTTTGTACAGAAATATGCCATGACTCAAAAACTGGTATTTCTTCAAATGACTCGTCCTCTTGTGTAACATCTCTACTGATAGTTTCTCTAAATGCTTTTGTGTTTTTCAGATAATGCTTTGTGAGCTTAAACACCAATGATTTCCCAAAAAATCACATCTGTGAACTTTATATATTCTCCAAAAATTTATTGTGGCTCCTGCTAGGAAAGAGACTGCAAAAATAACACCTGTTTAATAAATACCTTTTGCCAAAACTGTATGGCTTGGATTTGTGTAATTTTTCTTTAGTGACAGTAACAACATGAATAATGATAAAACATGATAATTTTTATTATGGTCAAAATTCCAAAGTAAATTTATGTAAAAACATTCAGACTTTTTGTGATCAGACTTATTTACAATTTTTCAGAATTCAATCAATCAATCAATCATATTGAGTTTTTTTACACATTCTGATTTTTCCATTTTTCTCCCACTCTTTATTCAGAATTAATTTTTAAGAGATAGTGTTTTGTCCCACCACAAAATTTCTGAGTTGCTTTGTTGAAACAAGCAAGAAAGATAAAAATCCTTTAACTGATTTCAGAGAGCTTTCCAGCACCTTTGCTGTATGTATGTCTTGACAGAGTGTGGCAACTGTGTAATAAATTTGATGGTCATGAACATTTGTTTTACTTGTCTGTACTGTAATTCCTAATTAATCTGTGACAGGATTTCTTCATAAATGCACCACCAAAGTGCTGTAAAAGTATTGTCTCTCTTCTGAATGAAAGGTGAATTGGTAAGAACATACAGGTCATTCAACCATATGCATCTCCGGAGGTCAAAAGTAGCAAAATTAGAAATAAATCAGATATTTGCTTGTTTAAATGGTAAAGTTGTGCTTCTTTGAATCATGAATTAATGAACTATTTTCCATAATATGTCAAGAGACTTTGCTTTGCTTAGATAAGCAATTAGATAAGGACTTCAAGCACCAGAATAATGAAGTTACCTGTCATGACCACAAATAGATGCATGTGGTTCTTTAAATATACATTATGTCTCCTTAAGTAATTTCAATTTAGGTATGTTCCTGTTCTTAGGATTTATTGAAGGCAAGTTACTATACTATAGAACTTGCAGGTAAATCCTAATGTCTACAGGAGGAAAATGAAGAGTTCTGTGGGTGACTGTGGGGAGGTCAGTCTGGATTTCACTGACAGAACGAGGTAATGAGATTTCTACAGCATGAGAGATTTTTTCTGCTGGTCTTCATCCTACTGTAATTAGACATATTGTTCAGGTGAGCAAATCCTAAGTACTTTCACTGTGAACAATACTAAACTTGATTCACTTCCTTCTGACTGATCTGAACACAAAGCAGGTGAGATTTTTAATTTACTGCTACACTGATGATGCATCAGCTGCTTTCCTTTTTTTTTCCTATTAACTTTTGTGGAGCTTTCACTAAGCTTTCAGGGCATTCAAGATTTGTTGTTGTTGTTGTTGTTGTTGTTGTTGGTTTTTTTTTTTATTTCTTTTAAAGACTTTTTCCTTTATGAAGTTTTTTGGTTTTCTCAGGTGATTCTTTTTTTGATGGGGGTTTTGTTTATTTGGTTTTTTTAGCTTTTACAGCTCTTCATGTAACACTTTAAGTAATTGCTGTACTCTATTTAATTGGAATGACAAACAATAGAAAGTTAATTAACAAAAAAAAGTCCACCAGAGGGCAAGTTAGTAGAATGCTAAAGAAGCCATGATTTACAGTATTTGCACAACTTTCTTTATAAAGCAATTGCTCTTCATTATAATAATGCCAGGAGAGCACATAGAAAAAAAATGTGTTGCATTAGCAAACAATTAATGAGCATTTGTAGCTGAATGGAACCCACTTTTATGTATTATTTCATTAAAAGTTTACAGGATCCATGAAACCAGAGAATAAATAAAAGTAATGTTTTCAAGGTAATGGTCTCCTAGGGGGCATGAATATTGAACAAATATGTTAGTCTTGCCTACTTACTTAAGCCTTAAAACTAGGGGCTTCTTATGCCTTAATTTTTCTACTCTTTCATTGAAAGATCAAAGTGTGCTACTAGATAAAAGAGAAATGGGCACAGGTATTTAAAATTTATCATTAGTGCTATATTCTTTATTGAGGCTTAACAAGAGCTCAGTTTTTCTGTTAAATCCCCCACAATTTAAATCCTTTTTTCCATTGTGAAGGATAGCTCTTTGTGTCCTTGAGGAAAGTAGCAAATCTTTTGTAGAAGTTGACAACTTCTGAAAGATTGATCAGCATTTTCTTGGCTGTGTATCAAACTACACTTTTATTTGGAAGTTTTCCGTCAAGGCTGCCCCTCCAGTCCTGGTGCTTGCATTCACACTTAGGTGAAAGGAAGGCTTTTCACCCTCTTCATCATTGTTCCACATTACATTCTTAGGCAGACCTAGTTAGCAGCGTCTTCATTTCAGCTGCCAGAAAGGTTTGGTAATGATAGTTTCTACACAGGGCTGCTTTTTTTCCTTATGTCATGAAAATGTCATGTAACTAATGGGTACAGAGACTGTCTGAAAGGACAGCTGGAGCTCGTGTAAAGAAAAGTTCATATGAGGATCTTTGCAATTTCAGGGTGCTCCTTTAATTCAACATTCTACATATGTACAGAAGCAGCAACTGATGCTCATTTTCTTGTGTCTTTTCATTCCCAGTTGTCTGCCTGTATTCATCTGTTGGTTCCTGCGTCATATTTCGATTCTAGAAGTTTTGGGAACAAAACTGCCTCAGTTGTATGTTGCTGTGGGGTCTAGTGCAAAGGAGTGCCAGTTCTTGGCTGAGCTTAAAAACAAGAACTATGAGAAAATAATTGTCAGGTTTCTAGTAAAATTCTGCTACTGCTTTCCCATTCCTATTTCTAAGTACATCCAACATGGTCTAAGATTTTATTTTTTTAAATAGGCGATAAACTGTCAATTAATTTATAATTTTTTTCAAAGTTTCACTAGAATTTGATAAAAATTGTTTTAATCATTGTGAGTGTGGTCAAGACAAGGGTAGAGTACTCTGAACACAAGTGTAATTTGTGGCCTTACACCCAGGTAAGAGGCCTTGCACATCTGTGAAATGAACACATACACCAGTGAACAATGGGGGGCTACTTAAGAACATTCTAGGCTGAGCAATCATCTGAAAGGAAGTTTGAACAAGGGATAGAAAAGATCTGGACAATCCTTTGAATACTCAGAATGGAAATGCCAGAGATGATTGAAAGTTAATTCAAATCTAAACCAGACTTCGGGGTCAATTATATTGAGCTGGAGGCTTTGTGTGGATTTTTTATCAAGACAGATCCTTCTGAAGAAGATGTAATACATTAAAAAAATAAAAGGAAACTAACAGGAAGGTAATGAACTTCCCAAAACTACCGTTAATATTATTTTGAAATGGAGAATCTTCTTATACATATTGATTCATTGTATATGATCTGGTTTGCACTTTATTTTTAATTTAGTAGTTGGATGAATTTGAATGGGCAGCTCCTTCCCAACTCTCTGATACATCTACATTTGTATCCAAATAAAATAAATGAAAATTTTTCTGTTTCTATGAAAAAAATAGCTCTTGAGGGGATCTGTAGACAAATGCTGTTCATCTGAAATGTTGGAGTCTTGCAAAGTATAGCTTTAATTTTACAGAGTTTAGGAGATTCTTTGTGTTTAGGCAGAGAGATGGAGTTCCTTGTGGAGAGGCAGTATTCCTTTCCACACTTGTCTATCTGATTACTTTTCACTACTGGCAGTGTGACTAGCTTGCTACCTGGAAGAAAGAGTAATGGAATTGGAAAGGCATGAACATGTTAAAGTATCTTTGTTTTATCTGAAATTGAAGCCCCCTGATATTTCCTGATGAAGCATATAAAGTAAATTCAAACAGACACCAACATGGACAAGTATCAGACATTAATCATTTGGTGGTTCTTAATGAGGAGTGTCAGTTCTTTCTTCTCTTTCTTTTATCCAATTCATCAGGGCAAACCAGCCCACAGATCTTTGCAGAAACATACAAAACAATTTCTAATCCCACAGTCTGTGTCAATTCAAACAGCATTTTTACAAGCACAGTGGCAATCTATTGCACTTCTTTAGAGGGTTCATTTTTGGTGTCAGTTATAGCATCATAATGTGCACTGTATTATTGTTCTACTTAGTGAATTGCTGATGTGTATAATGATGCACCTGTTAGTCAAGAAATCCCTCAGAAGCCAAACGATGCTATTAAATTGACATACTCACACAGAGCCAGAACCGTCAGGATGTTTCCTCTGCATTATGCAATATTTTCTGCTTTATGGCCATTAAAGACAATAATAAAACAGCTGTCGCTGAGTGTATGTTGTCAAATATCAGTAAAAAGCACTGAGATGATGATAGCAATGTGAGGCACAGTGCAATAGCTAAGGATGGGTCACTGTTTTTATTATCAACACTGGGTTTTTTCCTGTGTGTATATGTCTTACCCTAGGCAGGAACTTTCCAGTCAGCAGATTAAGTCCTGGAGCAATGATCAACTTTTGCATTTGCAAGATTTTCAGTATATATAACCATACAAGTTGATTTATTTTCTGGAAATGAAGTTTAATGACAAGTTGCCAATGAATTTTGCAGCTTTGTGGGTGTACCACTGGTGCTGAGAAATGTTCTTACTTCTTTGTCTCTCTTATTGTTCAACAGGACTGCCTTTACTACCATGGAGAAAAGGTGAAGAGAGAGGGTAGAAGACATTCAGTATATCTTGGGTTGTAACATCATAAACAAATTATTTAATACATATTTTTCCAAGAACACTCAAATACTAGGGAGTCTTGGAGCTTCTGCCCAAACTCCTGCATATGTCTTGGCCACCTAAGTTTACGATGAGGCTACCTGCCCTTCTGAGGAAGATATCAGATATCTGCAAGCTGTCTGGCTCTGTTTAGAAACTTTTCCACTGATAGGGCAAAGGGAATAAATTATCATCTGGGACCTGTTCACTGTACAGGTCCCAGTATGACGGAGGGTGTGCTTCAAGCACCAGAGGTGTGATAGCCTGGTCTCCACAGATGGCCCAGGAACACTCCTATGGAGAAGAAATGTCAGAAGGAAATATCTTGACCTTGAATGCCATTCTATGGAGCTACGTGGTGTTTATCACAAGCATAATCTCAGGATTACAAGTATTATTTTAAGATAACCCAAAGAGACATAAATAAATAATTTATTTACATGAATAATGGTAGTAACATCTTTTCTTGTGTAGCAAATGCATAAAAAAAATATTGCCCTTTAGAAATGTTTTAGTCCTTTCTCCTGCCCTTACAGATATGTCATACAGATACATAGTGTATTACAAAAGATTGATGGAAACCAATTATGCTAAATTCCACTTCAGGAATCTAGAGCAGGACCATGCCTATTTCTTTAGATCATGAGTCAGCATCCTGATTGGTTTAATGATCACTTCTTAAGATAAAGAACAAGTTATAACTGGAATATGACCAGACAACAGAGAAGAAAGAAGGATTAAATATTTTTGACATAATATGACTTCCACTTGTTTTAAAAAAAACAAACCAGAGAGGGAAAAACAACAAGATTGACATGAAAGCACTTGGAGAGATTTTCTAGCTAAAAAAGCCCAAGGTCTATTACCACAACTGTTTTATCTGGCTTCAAATTAGAAAAGAAGAGATTTCTGAAATACACAAGAGCCTGCATATGGTCTCATTTGTACCTTGATTTGGGCAGAGGCATCTCTTGTCATTAGACCATAATACAGATGTAATAGAAAACATGGCTAATTCACCTGACCAATGGTATCTGTGACAAATAATCCATGACACATAATCCAGGTGATATTTTAATATTTACGAGGAAAAGAGGGGAAGAGTACAACATGAGTTACATTGTGTATCAGAAAACATGGTGATAATGGGAGATGTGCTGTGTTGTGCTTTGTGAAGTTAGCTGAGATGATTGGTGAAGTTGAGAAGCCACTGTGATGAGCTCCTCTCTTGAGCTATATGTCACAGCTCAGCTGTAAAAAACACAGTTTGAAATTAGATTTAATGTTTCCGGGCAAATATTAGAAAGATACCATTTCAGTAATTGCACTGAACATACTGTAAAATAAGGAAAGAGTGCTTAACTTCCCAGGAAAAGAGATTCAGTGTAAATTATTTCAGTTCAACTATACTTTGCATAATGAAGCAGCCAGTTATATATTATGCTGAATCTTCTTCTTACTTTCATGTCCAAAATAGGTTAGGCACTCACTGGAAATATGAGTTAACATTTGTTTAAATATTGATGTTGGCCCCTAAATGAGTTCTCAGTGGTGAATAATCTGATTAAATGAATAGAAAAGGTTTCTTCAGGAATTTAGTGGTAGAAAATATATATTAGACTGTCTTTTCTGATTCCTGCAATTTTGCAGTTTAAGATTTCTGAAAATTTCAAGTAGATAATCTAACATTTTAAAGCTCTAATCTCTGCCTGAAGGGGAATGGATAAAATTTATTGGCAAGGGCGTATTGCTAGTTACAAAACCAAACAAACAAAAAAAAAAACAACCCAACCCTAAAATTTTCTAATAAACCTTTACCCAAAGATTTATTGACAGAAGGTGGTATTATTTGAGAAAACAATCTTGAACATCATGAACGCAAGAAAATCCTAAAGGCAGAATAAGATGCAAGGAGATACTGTTTGAAGCAGTCAGTGATTCAAGAGATGATGCCCTGAGCAGTGACAGCTGGGCATTTGTAGAAGTCAAATATCATCATGACAGATAGGAAATTTGTTTGGTCATCTCTGACCCATGTTTTGTATTTCTCCAGTAAATTAAAACTTATCCTTCATGTGCATGTTTTGCAATATTTGGTGCAGAGGGTGATATCTTTCAATTACAGAGAATTCCTCTTCTATTTTTGCTTTCATTCCAACACTTGCAAATGGATGAAGTTGTTGAATGCACCTTTCTTGCTGTCAACCTGTAATTAAGTGTGAAATCATCATCTTATAGAGTGAGCAACCCTTAGAGGCTTGCTTCCTTTCACTTTGAAGTACCTCTAGCAAGACATGGCCCTTTCAGTAGCTTCTGTTCTCTTCTGACTCTCTCAAAATGCCTCGCAACAGAATTTTTTATCCTCACAGAGTGATATTGCCTTTATAGTTCTTTTCAACCTACTGTGAAAAATTTGTTATTCAATAAACTGCTTTTTGAATTTGTAGATACTGTTCAATTCCACATATTGTGTTCACTTAGAATTAAATTCTTGCTTGGAAATGTAATTAATAGCATATGATTTCTAGGAATAAAAAGGGGAAAAATAAATAAAGTAGTGAGTGATTTAACTGGTTTATGTAACGTGTTACACTACACGTTACATAAATGTAATGTGCTACACTCATCACATACCATAACAACAGGACAGCAACACCTGAGCTGATGTTAGAAATGTGGACAAAAACAAACCTCCACTTCCTTTCAGTCCTGCAGTGTAGACCTGGCTTCAGGCTGGGATGACATTCAGTCCATCTCCCAGCCTCCCTAAGTTCACCACCTAAAAGCTATAGGGACTATAAATATTTACCTCCAAAAGCCTATTATTCAATGAAAAGGGTGTGAATGGTTCATATACAATAAAAAATGGTTACCCTGTAGGCAGCTCCAGAGTAACTAGTTAAGACGAGGATTTGCTTTTTACAATGATGTCAGTAAAACAAACAATGTGAGTAAGATGTATAGAACAGTATATCTTGGCCTTCTGGAAAATGACCTAACAAAAAGAAGATGTGTCCATTAGGGACAAAGGTAAAAAAGCAGAAGGTATGCAGTGGCCTTGTGCTCTAAATACTGAGCTCCAGAGGGTCTAATGTAGCATATTTCTGCATGAGATCTGTAAAATGTTGCTGTTCTATTTGACTTTTTAAATATTTCTGAATAGATATAGTATGGGATGTTCCAAAAGGTGTTTGCTGAAAATGAGCCCAGGCTCTGATCCTGATTGTGCCATAGGCTTTTTTTTTTTTTGTGTGTAGCCATTCATCTTCCAATTGGAAGTTTCACCATGAAAGAGCCCAGAAAGAGGCTAGGAATAAAGGAGAAAGTCTCAAATGTCTCTGTGTGTCATTGTGATGTGTTGTATTTAGCTCGTTTAATTCTGGGGACTACGGATTTGATGTGAGTGTGAGTCAGCCAGATTTTGTCAAGATGTAGCTTGGTAATCATAAAAACCTAGGAATTAGGAAATTGTATCAGAAAGAAGAATAGGAGTCTGAAATAGTTTCTTTATTTTTTTTGGTGATTATATAAATCACAAGCCTGAGATCATTTTTGTGTACTCTGATTAGCACTGAAATTGGGAGAGAGCCTAAACTTTTCCCTTGGTGCTCATGTTGAAATGCTGCCTAAACATTCAGCTCCATATCTGGGTTTTAAAAGCAGAGATTAGACATACAGATTTTTTAAAAATGAATTAGATTCTGGTTATTAAAACTACTGATAAGCCAAAAGTTTCAGAGCTTGAATTCCATTCAGGTGGTACTTAGAAATGCACTCATCATATATAGTAAAGATTTAGCTTACTATTTTTACAAGAAAAATGTGACAAAATATTGAGCGGAACCTGCAGGACTAAACCTTGCAAGTTAAAATACTGACCAAACATACCTGTAGCTACTTTGATAATTGTCTGTGTATCATGCTGTAAAGAAATGATAAACAGACAACTTTGACCTCATGGCTTGTGCTTTCCTGGTTGCAATGTTTGCTGCCAAAATCATTTAGCCCTTTACCATAAGCCTTTTCAGGCTATTTATCAAATGCAAAATGAAAATCTCCATACGGGTAATTTATAATTTTTCCTGCTTCATAATGAAAGGTGTGTTTTCAAGAAGGAAATTTACTTGGAACAAGAGCCTGTGATGTGGAAAATACGGCTTCTAGCACTATTTCAGAGACATGGAAAGGCTGAGAAAGAAGAAAGAGTAAAAAGAAATTTATGGGAAGCCTTTCCCTTACAGCAGAGCCTAATAAATCTGTGCAGGACACATCTGCCTATATACATATATATATACATACTTATATAGAACTATATATATACATATATAGTTAAATATATATTGAATACAAAATTATTAACAGCTGTCTTTATAAATGCAATGTATGTACTGAGTACTCACTGCATTTTATTCCAGTCCTGAGACCATTTTCTTCTTGCTGACTGACAGCTTCAGGACTCTGACTGCTTCATAGCAGTTGCACACCCCTTTTACTACACTGACAAAAGCAAAGTTTTTATAATTTCCTCTTAGCAGGATCAGATTAGGGTATGCCTGTATGCAAGATTAGAGGTATGCCTGTATTAAGTGGGAAATCTTACCCTTCCTTGTGCTAATAACCAATGTATTAATCTGTAATAAATGGAAAATTATTCCTATTGTTAACCTTAAACATTAAAAAAAAAACATAAATTAGAAAATAAATGTTAGATTATCTTAAATAAGAGTAAAAATGTTAGTTCTGGTACATTTTTTTTTAAGAGAAAAGGTCAAGAGCTCTTTTTGAGGCCTTATAATACATAGAATTACATTTTTAACATTACTGAATGTTCTGCGTTAAATTTTGTTCCTTAAAAATGATGTCGGAAAGATTCAGCTAAAGTGGCACTATAGAAAATGTTGGAAATTTCTGTACTTTTCAGGGAAAATTGCATGAATGATTAAATTTGCCTGTTCTTTTGCAATTTTCTACCCAGTTCTTTCTAAAGTGAAGGCATGGTGTAAGAAATGAATAACTGGCAGATCTGTTTATCAACAGTATTTTGTTTAGAATGAGTGTTAAAATACTTGATCAAATAAATCTGGGCAGTGGCATGGTTAGAGAGGGTATCCACACCCTCAGTGTCCACATCAGATCAATTTGCTCTATAGATCTACTTTATATATCTGCAGATGACTGAAATTTGGAGAACTTAGTGAAGACAAGAAGTTCTGGAAAGATAAAAGCAGGAATGGGGAAAAAAAGAAGTATTGTAGTGCTAAAATGTATGGAAACTTAGGTGAACTGGAGACCTTGGAGACAAACAATGGTTTTCCTTGTGCGCAGAAATTTTTTTCTAAAAGCTTGGTAAAAAAAGATAACATAGATAGTGGAACATCAAATTCGAGATTTGTTTAAGTGATTGGTATATTTTCTGCTAACATTCTGTTTTAAAAGTATATTCAGAAACTTGGCAAAGCCTTCTTCTAGCCTGTCAGTTGTGAAACTTGTGAACCAGAAGATGATACACATGAGACCTGCCTTCCACTCATGCTGTGTCCCACAGTGCCGGTGGTCCAGTGCCAGGGTTTCCTGAAAGCAGCCTAGTTAGGGGATCTGTCTTGTGCTGCTCCAGTAATGCATCTCAAGATTAAAGATAAAACTGTAAGCGTTGACAAGCATACAGTTTTATCTTTCTGTTGCTTCATGCAATTTGATAAAGAAACTTGGCAAGTCACTCCTCATTCTTCTTAGCTTGGCTTACTGACTCATATCTGTGTCAGGCAACCACAGTAGTACTCTGTTTCTGAAAGTGGAAAGGACTGGATATTGATTATTTTATAGTTGTTTGCTTGTTTTGTTTTTATGCAAATCTTTTATTCTCACTAGCACTTACAAAACCTAGAGAAGATTTATTCCTGCTTTGGTGTTCACTGGTCACATCTGATCACATCTGCACAAGGTCTGTGTGACAACTTTAATAATTTTTAAAATTTGCTTTGGTGAAGTACATCAGTAATATTTTTACTTTGTTTAGGTTTTGCTACTAGCAGCAAGTTAGATCAGAGTTGCTACTGCCAAGGAGCCAACTACTGAGTGAATTTTTCATTTCAACATAATCTTTTCCATGGCTTGTCTGCTCAAGTAAACATGGCAATTTTTGCTCTCAGGCAACTGAAAACATTCATAAGGTCAAATCCACTGTAAACAAAAACCTGGGTCCTGAAGCACAGAAAACACACAATATTTTTTTCAAAATGTTTTGACTTCTCATTTTTTCTCACAGCTTTATGTAGTCTATATAGGAAAGCCTCATTCTACTGTTGCTATTCCTGCTGTCAAGTGCAGTTTTAAACTCCTTTTCCTCACAGGGCTTGCTATTTAGGAGAAATGCTTGGTGCAATGGAGTTCAATAGCTGCCCTTTCCTTCAGACAACTGAGCTTTCTCTGTTGTGTTCTGGGAGCTCTTTGACCTCATCTTTCACATTCCCTGTTGCACAAATAATACTGAGTTGTGACTTCAGCACATAACACAGTGACTGACTTTATCAGTTGCTGAGGCTTCCATTATGCTTTTGAAGCAAAACCAAAAAAGCACTGTTACTTGGAATCCTGGAAATTACAAATTTGATTTTCAGCTGTAAAGGCTGGCACAGCCTTTGATAAGGCTTTTGCTAGTTTACAGCAATTGAGATGTTCAACCTACAGGGGAAGAAAGGAATTTAGAGCTTTAAAATCCATCTTAGACATTAAAATATAGTTAAGGATAACATAATCTAGTTTGTCTTAGAGAGGGACTCTGACAGGATTTAAATTCTGTCTTGAAGAGATTAAAAAAATCCTCTGTGTTTGTCCTTCTTTTTCTGCACTTGGGCCATAGTGCACCTGTAGTGTTTGTGCTATTGAACAGATAGACTTGAAACAGATCTAGTTTTAATATAAGCTGTATTTTGGGGAAGGATTGTTCTATATTGATCAATTGCATCTTCATTTTGAATGTAATTATATTTCCAGATGGAAAATATTTTAGCCTTGTAGCTACAATATTGTTGTGTTGTAGCTTTTCGGCTGCTCCTGAGCTGTGTTGTTAGGGTTATACAACCTAGCAGGCTTTGCATTCTAGTGAAAATTAGAGTGTGGAATTTCTATTTCTCCCCAGAATTCCACAGAAAAGGAACCTTGAAATAACTATTAGCCTTTTGAGTTGGGCACTAGTCTGATGTGTAGGAAACTTCTCTCCTAATACTTAGGTGCAGATGCTAATGACCTCCTTTTAATAGTGCAAAGCATCTAAAGGGCCTTGAGCCAGAAAGCAGGAGCTTTGGTCTGTAGATTGCACAAATTCTACCATAGGGGCTCAGCAGTATCTAATGAAATCTCTAATTCTGCAGCTTTATAGTGGCATTCCAATTCCATAGTGAATACATTATTTTCAGTCTGATTCTCTTCATCCCAAAAGTGACATCTTTCTATATCCACATTCTATTTCACAACTTCTGCCAAGTGTTTTTTTTCCCAGGAATGCACATGTAAATGTGTATATGTCTTGTGTGGGTATCAATATCACTGTAATGACTGCCTGATTTTCTCATAACTTAAAGCATAAAAAAATAACACAGCTGTGAGAAGATTAATAGGACAGCTAACCCTAAGCTGCTTCCTGTCTAAGGTGAAAGGATGTTGGTGTGTATACTTCAGATGGTGCATTGAAACTGAAAAAAAGCTACAACTGGCTTATGTGTGATGGATCTTAACACAGGTAAAGATGAAACCTTGGATTACCATGGTGTCAAGCAGCTGTCACTGGCAGCATTGGAAGCACCTGGAGTAAGGAATTTGATGGATGTGCTCTTCTAATGTAGAAATAACAGAAAAAAGAAGTGAACTGTAGCATATTTTAGCCATAGCTCTTAGAAACTCCTCCCCGCTGCATTCAGCAACTGCCATTGCCCAAATGTGTCACTAGACAATGAAGCTTCACACAGCTGGGTTACTTCCTGCTGAAAGCAAGACTAAAATGAACTGGAGGAAGTAGAGAGGGGATGAGAGACACAGCCAGAGACAACAGCTAGAGCTCTCTGTTCAGTCACTTTCCTGCTATGATGGTTGTCTATGAGACTTGGCAAACTCCTAATTTACAGTTACTTTTTGCTTGCAACACCTTTAAAGTTAGTCTGCAATAAATTGTTAGGGAGCATGGAAGGGAAAAAAAAATAATTGCCTATAGAAAACCAGTGCTGTGCCAAGTTAATAAAGACCATTCTGACCACAGAGTGAAAATTATTTTAACTGAAAGAAGAAATAAAACTATTCATGTCATTTTGAAAGACTGGGATCTAGAATAACAGTAAAAATGAAGAGGCTGAACACACCACCAGCTAAAAAGGTGAGGGGTAACCAGAAGCTGAAGGTACTAATGGCTGAAAAGGAAAGGCATAACCTCCAATAAGCTGAATTTCTTATGATGTTCCCAATACTCACTAGGATTATTGGTGTATGATTTCTGCAAATCTTAAGACAATATGTCTGTTAAGAGTTTATTCTCCTTTGCATGGCTTTTATGTAAGCATGTGAACTGGTTTGAAAAGCAGAGTATTGGCCAAAATGTAAGAGGAAATAAAGAAAAGACATACAGGCAAAAAAGGCTGAAAACAGCAGAGATCTGATGATGAAAGTACAGACCATCTCACTGGAGAGGTTCAGTTGGGTTATTTCCAAAGGCTCTCTCTCCAAAGAAGCAGGTTGTGGTAATTTGCTTACAGTCTGCCACTGGCTTTGATGGCATTCAAGTGCTTCAGTCCCACAGGTGGCAAATTTCCTGTGAACTTAAATAGGGCTGGCCAGCAAAGAGGGGAAGAATAGCTTTGTCAGAAGGCAAATTGTGTTACTTAGTTCATCATTGTAATTACCTTCATTTGGTTCAGCGTTACACAGCTGTCTGAACCAAGCATATGGGAGCTGCCCTTCAGCTAGATACTATATGAGCAAGTCTATTCTGCAAACATGTGATGTGCAATTATGTAACATTTTAGAACTAACTTAAGAAAGATTTGGACAGTTAGATGCTTTGGAAATCACTAGGAGTGCAGTCTGTGTTTTCACTAGGACCTAGAAATAAATGAAAGGTTTTCACATTTGTTCACTGATTTTCAAAACGTCAAAGCGAGTTGGCATTAGGAGTTTGAGGTCTCTGTCATTTGATGGGTTTGATCAATTGTTCTGCTTCTTTGAATTACTTTTATCTTTCTGATAATGAGCAGCTGTCTCACAACTGTCACTCACTCCTAGGGGCATTATCCACATTTGCATATAGGTTTCTAATGTTTGTCTTATATCTGAGATTTGGACACCTTTTATCTCAGGAATGAAATATCCATTTAGCTTTGAAAATAAGCCCCAACCCTTCCAGATTGTGATTGACATTTCTGCATGCTTATAACCTTAGACAGTATATGAAATACTATTCCTATTGGTCTGTTTTGGCTTTTTTCTCAATTTCTCATTGTTTCAAGTGTTGAGGGGTTCCATGTTGTTTATTGATTTTTTAAATAGAAATTATTACCGTGGATTTTTCCATTATTTCCAGCACTCTGCTTTGCAGGCTTAGCCAACAAAGGTTTGAGCCATCTAAAACAATCTTCTGACGTTGTGATGTCACAGACTATTTATTTACTTGAGTAGTAGTTCTCAGTCTTTGCTTTCAGTTTTATGAGTGGTTGGATATAGGTAGACAAGGGAACAAAACGAGGTCTAAGGCTTGCAGTAAAAAGAAGGTAAGCCAAGAATATGGGACTGTGGTTTATGGGAAGAACCTTTTTCTACATACAAAAACTTTTAGTTAAAACTAACTATTTAGAAAGGAATATTTTTTTCTCTGATTTTTGAATGTTTAATTACAGAAACCATGGGATTTGGACAACTGTTTTCTCATCAGGATCTTGGCTTTGCTGCACATTACTGACATTTATATTAAACCTTAGTACATGGGTATTTCATTTTTTTGGCAAAGCAGCAGGTGGAATATTTGAACATCTGCCCATCAGCCATGGAATCACACCTCATTTATTGAGAGAACTTGCCCCATTAATTTGGGCTTGTCCTTTTATACACTGTGCTGGGACTTGATTTAAGTCTTCTATTTATCAAAATTTGCACCGCTGAACACTTTTACAGTGCAGCTTTCACTAACCTGGTTTTATAAATGTCATTATGCTATGAAATTCATTCATTGCCTTGACTTGGAAAATTAGTTTTGAACACCAGGTGCATATAATGCGTACCAAATGGAGTACTGTTATGCAATTTAATTGATTAACTGCTATTGTTACTGAGCAACTAAAAGTATAAAAGTGATGTTGAGTATGACTAACTAATATGACTAATGACTTTTTAAGTTTTATGAAACCAGCAAACATGAAGTATAGAAACTAGGATGAATAGAAAGGGTGAAGAACTGGTTTTGTTTCAACAAGAAACAAATATGTATAGTGCATTGAATAGTTCTGGCTGACTCCTGAATCCCAAGTACGCTCTAGAAACGAGATCTCCTGATTAGAGCTGTGTCTTCTGATCTATTGTGAACCTACACCTTCAGGGAAGAGTGTTTGTTGAAGAGTAAATTACTGTGGTGGTTTGAAGGAGAGGGTTCTGTGGAGAAGAACAAGAGCAAGGTGAAGGTGAGCATTGCAAACTGCCAAGATTCTTGTGACAGTGTATTTGTGTTGACATGATCAAATTATCTGTTGAAAGAGTTCTACTTTTCAGCATAAATGTTCTACGGTTTTCCTGTTTTGCTCCAAATTTTTACTAAATCTGAAAGGTTTTTGTATAAAAACTATTTTAGTGTAGGCCATTTCTGCACCTATGGTAAAAGTCAGATATGTGGGAGCACTGACAGTGAGCCACGGAGTGTGACAAAATGCAGAGACCACAGTACTATAATACAATGGCTGTTGCAGTTGTGGGCTAAGGAACCAGATTAGTTTCACTATGTAATTCATCTGACATTATTGAAAAGGTGTGTAAGAATGGGTTGTTTACGGGTACCTTGGTTTCTGTAACTTAAAGGGATCTTGAGTACGCACAAAGACCTAAATTGTCAGATTCTTGAGTATTAGAGCTAATAAAAATAGGTTGCAAAGATATGCACAGTGTAGGTATCCTGTTCCAGGTCCACAAAGCAGGATGAAGCCCCAGCTCAGCCCTGAACTGGGTACAGTTTTTGGCTGAATTTACCTACCATTGTCTGCAAATCAAGCTCTGATTACCCAGTTCTGGGCCAGACTTAGCTGGGGCACAGCTCCTGGTAAACATCCCATGATTTCTCACAGGGCTGTGATGCTTGTGTCCCTCTGTCTCCGGTGTCTCTGCTCCTTTCTTGCCCACACTCCTTGGTCTGGGGTTAGAGCTGGCAGAGCCAGATTAGGTCTCACACGTGTTTGGCAGCAGTAAAAATACCTTGTCCTTTGCCTCTCCTTCTTTCTTTACTGTGTTGTCCCAGGACTGGTTCCCAAAGGGACTTCTCATTACTGTTCTATTTTAGTCCCTACTGTAGATCCTGTGGACAAAAGAGTACAGCTTCTAGTTTAGCAGAAGCTTGCTAGTTTTGCTATACAGAAGCATCCTTCCAGACTCTTAGCCAAGACTCTGGCTTCACAGCAAATAAAATGACCTGCAGTAGAGGCAGCAAAATGATTGTGCTTTAACATGCTTTCAGATACGTGAGGGTCTAAAAAAAGTAACACCTCTGCAAATCTTAAGAAATTTTGAAGGAATATTAACAATATTCACAAAATCTGCTTGCTTGATTTTATACATGTATGTCTTCTTTTAGCATTTTAAAGGTTAGTGAGGAATGTGTTTACAATATAACTATGGATTCTTTGCTTGTGAATAATGCTGCATATACTTGTCATTAAAGACGAAGTTGTGCTGTATGCTGAATGTTTTTATTTGCTCAATGGCATCTCTAAGATAGGGAGAGCTAAAATGTTCAGTATAGAAAATACCAATGCTGTTTACTTGCAGACATAAACCAAGATTCTATTACAGGCTTCAAATATAGGATTTTAATAGAAATGTAGGAACTCAGGTAAATAAACATTTTAAATTCTAGTTAAAATTTGGAAAGCAAGCAGACTGTTCCTATGTAGAGGCGAATAGAATAGAATTAAGGGGTAATAGTAAATGTAGCACACTGTGTAAAGATCTATATTTTCCTTAGTAATAATATAATGCTGTGAAGTAAATCCATTTAAAAAAGAAGTTTTAAAAAAATTAAAATAAAAAACTGTTGCATCTGTATATTTTATTACTTACTTACATAAGTAAGATTATAAATCTTACTGGGTCTCCTCAAAAATTTTTCCAGTTCTTCTTGCCCCAGTCCTTTCAACATTGCTTTTTCTATTTCTTTTGGATCCTCACACCAGTAGATCAGTTTACAAGGCAATTCACACATTCATCCTCATCTAATGTAGTAGAGCTCAGGGAAGGAGAAAAAGACATCTTTTACATGTAGATTGTGAAGGTGATTCAAATGCAAAAAAGAAAATGTGGCATCTTGTCTTTTGCTGAGTCTGGTTAAGATCTTACTTTTTTCCAGCCTCAATTAGTGCCCTGGGGTGTCATTTAAGGATCATGCCCCATGAAAAGAGCTGGATAGAAACAATTGCAACCTCTGCAAAACAGAAGCTGGATTCTCCACTTGATGATATGCTATGCCTCTGAGTGTTGAAGCAACACCTCTAACCCTGTAACCCTGCTATTTCATGGACAGTCACAGCACAACTGATGCAAAGACAGGCAAAATCAGTGCCAGTGATAGTCCCACACTATTTTTGTGGTCAGGGTTAATAGGGAGGAGCAGGTGCACCGAGGCGTGTACGCTCCCTTCTCATAAGTGAAAATGTGGATGTGATTTTTCTGGCTCCCCAGCGTGTGCCCGTTTGAGATGCAGCAGCTGGAAGCCCAGTGCTTAATTGAGAGGCCCAAGCCATAAGCAGGGATCATTGTTCCTCCTCCTTTGTGAACACTGCATGAATTTGCATGATTGCAAGTACCCTTGCTGTGGGGTTGGCATGCTGTGAGATTTTAATGCTTTACTAAAATTAGAACATTAACTGTGATACTGTTTTGATGCTTTTAAATTATTCTCTTCTGAAATAGTAACATTTAACTATATCAATCTGTAATTTGAAACTATTTTTAATCAAATAGTTTCAAATTTCCTTTAAATTTTGAAGTAAAATTTGGCTTTCAGAACTTTTCTGTTTCCTTTATTTTAGGGCCAAAAATCTGCATTAGATTACAGAGCTCGTAGTATTTTTGCTCCTACCTTTGTACAGAGTTCAGCAGTGATTTGTGCCTGACTGAACCATTTTTTTCTAAAGAGTATCTGATCTTGATTACAGCAAAGAAGATGGAGAATCCATACCTGCACTTGGTAGTCTGTTACAGTGGTCATTCATTTTTGCTGGTGAAAATGCAAGCCCAGTTTAAAATGAGAAATTGTCTGGCTTCAGCTCCTATCTCTTGAATTTTATGCTTTTTTTCTCCAATAAATTACTAAGATCACTATATTACTTTATATATTTGTGAAGGAAAAAAATGTACTTCCATACTATGAACAAAGTACTCTTTTAAACCAAGACATGGGTAACCTGTTGCATGTAATGTCACAGAGTTGTAACACTTAACTGGCAAACTAAATCTCTGCATTGGTGGTGGGACAGTGAAAAAAAAAAAACCACCAGATTTGCCACATCAATATCAATAAATTGGACATCTGCTTTGTCATCTCTTAAAAGTCATTTGGTTCAAGTTAATTGGACCTGCTGGATATATAAAGATGATTGCTTTTATACTGAAAACTTTATACCCAAACCTGTCAGAGCAGGACAACCTCAAACATCTATCCAAACAGAGCAGCAGTTGTGAAAAAAACTGACATCAGATTAGCAGTTACAATCTCCATCTTCTAATGAGGCTGCATGGATGCCTTCAGTTTTTTGTTTTTCATATTGTATTTTAGAAGATTGTTATTCTTAATTATGCCATCCATAAGTCCTCTAATTCCCTCAGGTTTCTCTGTCCAGCTGATTGATTACTGACCTCTTTTTCCCAATGGGCAGTTTTGTTGCATATTTCGCCTTTCCTCCCCACTTTTTTGTTTTTGTTTTGTGCTATTTACTTCACCACAAAACCAAGATGGGATTTTTATCCACAAATTGTTCTTTTTCAATCTTGTTGAAAATGAATGTTGTTTTAGCTTTCTAATGAATTTTTTTGACACAACTTCTCTTAAAAATGTCACACTTTTCTACGTAATCTTTTCAGTCAAAGAATTTTGGCTGAAATTTTATTTCAGCTTTGGGGAAATTTAAGTAATCCAGGAAAAAAAAATTCTTCTTCCATATCTTCAAAATATTTTTGAATATATGAGATTTTAAAAATATATTTTAAAATCTATTAGTTCTCACTCATCATCACCATAACTGGTTGTAATTTCTGAGATTTTATCTGTTTTTTCTCTTGACTTTGACTTAACTTGAAGGGACCCTCATGCAAAGATGCAATTTTTACTAAATAATGAACAATAATCTGTATTTTAAAGTGTGTGTATATATATGTATATATCTATACATATGCATAGAAGACAATAAGAAATATATAATACAATACAGAGTTTGCAAATGGAAGTAATTCTCTGATTTGAAACACAAAATTCTCTGCAGCTGCAGATTTGACTGTCAGCTGCAAGAGCAACCACAATGGAAATTTACTGCCATTATGGAATCTGAAACAAAAGCACTAAAAAAAAAATAACTTTAAATTTTATTCAAAGAAGCCAAGGGGAATGTTGCAATAAATTAAACAATCCATGTTCTGTGGGGTTCAATCATGCCTGCTACTGATTGTTAAACTGGAATGGACCAGCTACAGTGCACGACCTGGGCCAGCTCTTTCTCCACTTAGGGTTGCCCCTGCAGTCTATTGACTAACACTTTGATTAATATATTTTCAAGTAAATCTCTGCTGGGACTTTTCTATATTCTTCTGGGAACCTAACACTTGCCATCTTTAACATCCTTCCTTTGCTTAAATTATTCTGTCTATTCCATTTCTCTTGCTTCCCCCCAACATACAAAATTTATTCCTTCCCTTAAATATTCATGTCCTAAAGTTCTGCATGCAGTGTCTTCATCACACAGATTCACTGACAGCAATTTTCTCAAAAAAAAAAAAAAAACCCAAAAAACCTGGGATTTTTTTAAACTGAAATTTCTGGCTCTGTAGATACGTGTTGGCCAATATTGATAGCATTTACACACACCCTTTATTTATTTATTTTTAAGCTCAGTTTTGAAGAACTCAGTATTTATTCATTTGCTTCTGTTTCTCACATTTATGTCAAGTTATAATCTCCAACAAGCAGCACTGATCTCTCTCATTATTTATTGTTTTGATGCAGAGAGCAATTAAATATAATTAACTGGCTGATTATCATTTGCTGGTAGAATATGCTAAGAATGCATATGCTCCTGCAGGGAGTTGCTTGCTATTTCCTGCACCACTGATCTGATGCTGTTGGGAGAGAACCTCTTTTTCCCCTCTCTATTTACTGCTTCACTGATCTGGGGAAGGAAGAAAGTAAGTGTATGAAAATAAGTATGCCCTAGCTTGTGAATAGCAATCTCACGGAGAGCAAAGGGATAAAGTTTCACATTGGCTTTGTTGCAGTGCTGAGATGCAGAAGCACTAAAATATTCATAATTGGACCATGAAGAAAGGTAATGATGCAAGATTTTTCACTGCCATGTGATGCTGGGGAACTCACTTAAGCCAAAAGTTTTTGGGTTATTTTTGATATATTTTCCAAGATTTCTTTTCAGATATGAGATTCTATGTCAGTAAAATTCTCTTCATGTGTAGAACTGTTACATTTCCTGCATTAGGAAAGAAAGTCATCGTTTTTCACATAGTCTGTCTGGTTAGCATGCCAGTAAACCTTTAAGTAAACCTTTACTTAAGCCTTAAGACATTCTATACATGAATTTAAGTGAAGGTTAGCTGGCAAATAGGTATTCTGCACTGTGGTTTTGTAATTGCCACTATTAAACTGATCTCTGAAAACTGAAGTTAATATACTGTTGTTTGCTATCATACAAGGTGGTAATTTGAGCTGCTGATCTTGAGATATTCAGCACCTCATCTCATCTGAAGTTAAAATTCCTTTCATTAACTTGCCACTTGGTCCTCCCTGTTGGAATTCACACCTGGTTCCCATTTAATTGTTAATACTTTTCCTTGTTATTCAATTGTTATAAAGCTTTTTCTGTTAAGGTAAGCTGTGGCCTGATACAAAACAAAGTATTTTTTAATCAAACTTTGTTTAGGTAAGTAATGAATTAAAGGTCTTTTTTTACTGTATTACAGAAATGCTTTCAATTAATTTTTCTTTACATTTAGGACTTTGAAGAACTGTTGTTCCACCAAGTTTTTGCTTGTTAGATTGGCATTTCCAGTAAACAATAAACCTTTTTCTCTCCACGTCTTAGAAGCCGATCCATTTCTCTTAGTACATTGCTTCAGTCAGATTTCTCTAATTGATTCTCATATTTATATATTACAACTTTATCTGTAAAATATTTTTCCACCTTTCACCTTTGCTTTTGAGAATGTCTGATCCGTTTCTTACAAACTTTCAGGAATTTTAAACTTCTGTTTAATCTCTTTTATATCGAACAATGTTATTTAAAAATCCCTTTGGACATGCTGGCAAGCACCACACTTAAACAGAACTTTGAGATGACTGTGTAAATGTTAACTAATCATGTCTGCTGTCATTCTGTGGGATAGGCTAGTTTTATCATCTGCTTTTGCACAGATGGGAAATTCAAACTGAGATTTTCAACTCATTTGCCCTCAACCAAGGCAGATGAAACAGTCCCAGAGCTGAAAATGGAGCCTTGGAGTTTTTGCCTCCCACAACCCATAGCAATTCACCTAGGTTTTGGACACTAACTGACTCTGAATAAATATATCTGTTGAAAGTACAGCACCTTCATACAAAATATTCTGTATTTCTGGCAACAGCAACAGCTATCCTGGAAAGAACTTGAGATGCAGTTATCTTCATGCTGTAAGGGACAGCTATGATAACCCAAATTGCTGTGTAACGTAGCCTATGCATTTCACCAAAATGATGCACGGCCGCCAAACATGGAATATGAATCACTGTTCAAAATGAACATTTTTTTGGCATAGAGGTTTTATGGGGTTATTTACAATCCTCTCTTTGTCTTACTTATGTCAATATGCAAATTAGCACCCAGTACTTTTTTTAAGGAAAAGTTAGAAAGGAATTTTCTAGCTACTTTTTTCCTGTTGTTTTAGCAACTATATGTACACAGCATTGTATCAATGTATTATATATGGTCAATGTGTATATGTAAAGAATTATAATAGGCATTAATTCATTGCAGATCTGAGAGAGCAGGGAAGCACCATGTCACCATAAGAAGGAAAGGCTCAGGACTTCATATCAGGATTCCAGTACGTAAAGGATGGCTTCAAAGAGGATGGAAGCGCTCTCTCCACAGGAGCCAGACAGAGGACAGGTGGCAGTGGGTACCAGTTGTACTGGGAGAGGTTTCACCTTGCTCTAAGAAAGATGTTTTTACAGTGAAAGCAACTATTCACTGGAACGACCTCCCCAGAGATGTGAGGCCCCATCAGTGGAGGTTTTCAGAATGCCATTAGAGAAGGTGCTAGATAATCTCATCTAGACTCCCATGAAGGGGGTCTTTAGAGGTCTATTCAAACCTGGGTTATTCTGGATAAAGAATCAGAATTTCATGGGGAAGTGTACCAATGCAGAGATGTGTTGCTTAGACACAATATTTTAATGGCCAAATGTGCTAGTCCGCTCTTGTGGAGTTCCTTCAGAGACATTTTCAGCAGCATTTCACAGAAAGTTGCTTAAAGTTTTTTATTCATTAAAGTTAACATTTAGAACTAAGGTTTTACACGTGCTAAGACCTTTATACCAAAATATTAACTAGTATTTAGTTATATTTTGCCCAGAGAACTTGGGGATGCCCCATCTCTGGCAGTGTTTAAAGGCCAGGTTTGATGGGGTTTTGAGTAACTTGGTTTGGTGGAAGGCATCCCTGCTCAAGGCAGAGGGGCTGAAAGTAGACAATCTTTAAAGTCACTTCCAAACCAAACAATCCTATAATTCTATAACTTCTAGTGGTTCCACTCTCTTCTCAAGATTAGTTTGGATCAGACAATGATCAAAATAAAAATCAAGACTAGGATATAAAATTTTTGAATTAACATGCTTGGAGCAGAATTACACCTGAAAAATACCAAGAGAAGACCTTATATGCATAGAGTCTACCTCTTGGAAGGTAACTGGTTTTTCATCTGTGTTTGTTTCATTTTGTAGGGTGTTCTAGATCCGAATTCCCAGATCACTCTGACAGGCTGTGAGAAGCCAAATCTGATCTGGGTGGTTTCATACAGAACTTGAAGGTTACTTGTTCACCAGTTTAATGAAACTGCTCAATTATTGTCTTCATAGCCAACCTACACAAAGCGTCTGCCAATGCAACTGCTATTTTAGAAATATAGCCAGCTACAAGTAATGCTATTCTCTATTTATTTCTTTCCAGCTGACATCTCTGTTACTCTTTTATCACTTTTTGCTGCTTCACATTGTCCATTGTTCTGACCGTATCTTACTCTCTGAAACTCCCCCATATTAATAGTGTGACAAATGCGATAGGCAGAAGTACATGTATTATCTGTTAGATGATAAGCCAACTGTCCACTTGCTGACCTCAAAAATATTTAATTTGCCATTTTTTTCTGATATCATCCTGATGTTTATCTTGGGAGGTGTATTCATGCTTTGTAATGAAAAATATACTTTCAGTTCAAGCAATTAAAGAAAGCAGATTGTTCTCATTACTTGAGGGGATTAATCAAATTCAAGTTTGAGATATCCCTGTCAATGCCCTCATGAGGGTTCTGCTATTCTAAGCAGAAATATTTGGTAAATCTGTAATTGAGTCCACTGGTTTCTTAGAGTTACACTTATAAAAGACACACAAAGGCTATATTCCATACCTTTAAACACTCCTAATCTGCTTATAAATGTGATGTCAGACATCTTTAGATGGACTAGCTCCATGGGCAACAATTTCATAAAATTTTACCCATTTGTTGTTGTTTAGCCCCAGCCAGCAGCCAAGCCCCACACAGCTGCTCAGTCACTCCCCCAGCAGGACTGGGGAGAGAATCAGAAGGACAAAAGCTGAAAAACTCATGAGTTGAGGTAAAGACAGCTTAAATAGGGAAAGCAAAAGCCATGCACACAAACTAAGCAAAATACGGAATTAATTCACTGTTTCCCATCTCCAGGAGAGCAGGGTCCCATCCCATGGTGATTTGGGAAGACAAACTTCATCACTCCAACTGTGTCCCCACTTCCTCCTCCTTCCCTCCACTCTGTATGCTGAGCATGATGTCACATGCTCTGGAATATCCCTTTGGTCAGTGTGGGTCACCTGTCCCAGCTGTGTCTCCTCCCAGCCTCCCATGCACCCCTAACTTCCTTGCCAGCGTGTAAGTTGGAGAAGCAGAAAAGGCCTTGGCTCTGTGTAAGCCCTGCTGTGCAGTAACAAAAGCATCTCTATATTATCAATCCTGTGCTCAGCATAAATCCAAAACACATCCCCATACCAGGCACTGTGAAGAAAGTTTACTCTACCCCAACCAAAATCAACATACCATTTGAATCTTATTTTGACTGTGAGAATTATTCCTTCTTTCTCTCTGTTGTCTTTCTTGGCCCTTTTCTGCTTTGACAGGTAAGTTGTGAAATCTTAGAAACAGTCCCTGAAAGGGACCTACTGGAAGCCTGGCTCCTGTAGGAGTTATTCAGAGCAGACATATAGCTTAACCTGAGAAAAATTTTTCTTCAAAGATTACATGTTGAGATAGGAATTATGTACATTCTCAGTCCATCAAAATAAGTTTTGACAAACATTCCTATGCTGAATTACAATGAAATGTTGTAATTTATTGATAAAAAGAATATCATTCCTATACAGGATAATATTTTTGTTCAGAGAAGTGTATATGTTTTATTAAAAATTAAAATTAGAGCTTTCTTGTTTGAAAATGTCAGGTAGAGTCTTGACAAGCACTTTGAGACTGTACTCCAAAAGATGATTAATTAAATTTGAACTTCAAAGAACCTACAAAACTTAAAATGATGTTTTTGAATGAAAAACACATTTTCATGAAGCCTTTCCAGACCAGTTATGTTCCATACAGTATTCAACTCTCTGTTTACTTATGCAGTATAGAGTAATGTGGTGATCTAATTTTATAATAATGACTGTTAAAGAATAGTAAGAAAGAAAATTTAAGAGAAAAGGTGAAAAAGAAAGGAGAGGATAGTAGTATAGTGATATTGCTCATGCTTATCCTGGGAGGAGCTCCCAGCTAGAACTTTAGTTGCTATAACCATGAAAAAATATTTTACTTCTACATTATTAAGCAAAAATTTTTAAGGCCTCCATTATGTAGAGTATCTGTCAGCTGTGGTGAAATATATTACTATTACCTTTATAACTTTTCACTTATATGTGCACAGTCTTTGATCTAGAAGAAATACATTATTGCAAGAGAATATTCTAACTATATATTTCAATTTTTCACATTTATAAACCAATCTAAATATAAAGACAGTATATGTAATCCATATGTGACTCCAAATCTTTCCAGAAAATACTGGACTTGCAAAAATAACAGCTTGTCAGATCTCAGGTACATTTCATTAGTAGTATTTGAAAGTTTCAATTACTACTCAGCGTTTTTCATGTCTGTCAGACCTGCAACAATTTCTATATATCTCATTCCAATTGCTGCTCTGTCATTTTTGAGAATGGGCTTTGAGCTTTTGGACATAATCAATCAGAGAATTACTTCAAACCACTGCATTATCTGCTTTAGTGAAAGGAGTCAGATGTGGATCTGAATGCCATCCACTGGCTTAAAGGATGATGTTTTGAATTAGCCTCCTTCATTGGCCACATTTGCAATGGAGAATTTTCTGTATCAAAACTGAAGCCTAAAAAACTGCAGGAGTCAAAATACCATGTGTGGGATAGCTATTTTCATTTGTTGTTTTACACATCTATCACTTTTTTTTTTTTTTCATTCATAGATATTTTTATATATTCTAGTGGTTTTTAGTACTGTGTAGATTGTGATACTGGCCAGGCAAAATTAAATTCCCCAGCTGACAATGGTACTGCAGCCATTTTTCGTTCTATGCAGCAAGATGTTACCTGACTACTGAATGCACTTCTCCCTGTTCTGTGAATGTATTTATGTCTACTTCTTTTACAGCTCTGTACTTTTGTATTCTTTTACTTCTCTGTATGTTTTCTGTAGACATAAGTCCCTTTCTGTGCTTTTTCCACATATTTGTTATGTCAGCACATGCTTATTTCTTAAGGTGATCTCTTTGTGAAAAAATAAAATCTTCCCTCTCTCCCATCTGTGAACACTGGCCAAAATGCACAGTCAATTCCTTACTGCTGTTTTAAAGACAAGATTTTTCTTGACTCCACTGTTCCCTTTCTAGCTGTCTGTTCACTGTGTTTTCTCCCCATGTTTACTATGAGGTTTTCAAGATATTTTTGGCAGTTAAAGTCATAAATGTCAGAATAATCACAGTTAAACACTGAAAAGAAATAAAACTTTACTGATTTTTTGTCAGATTGGTCAGAAAAATATTACTGAGTTCTCTTCATTGCTTGTCAAATCTTAATGCCTGTCCAAAGGGGAAGACAATCAAATCTAAGCATGTCCAAGGTTAAGTAACAAAGTTAGAAAAGTTGCAGCCCAGAAGCAGGAAAGAGCATGATTACAAATGTGCTTCATAAAATTAGTGGGAGGCCTTGCTATTCCAAGATTATTTATGACCTCTAAACCAACTTACCAAAAGGATTGAAAATTATGGAGAATGACCTTTTAGCAAAGACTGTGCTTCCTGCCTTTAGCCTGTCTGATGATCACAGGTCTTGATTGAGATAGTTTTCAAGGTTGAAATAAGCAGAAGGTAATCACCGAGTTGAAGGTCACCTATATGTAATGAACATGATAAAGCTTCTGATTGCACATGATAAATTAGTTCTGCATAGAACCAAATAGTTTAGAAAGACTGTCTGGAAAGGGAGAGACGAAGAAAACAGGGTAAAAGTGTACCTATCAAACAGGGTCAAGGAGCAACTTGTATTAGTATGTGGCCTCTCCTGCTGTTACCTAGAAAATACTCAAACCTCATCTAACAGGCGCTTTTCTGGTTTCCAGCAGACATGCAGTTATTATGATGTGTTCTGCAGTGGTTTATGATGGAGTTACACCTTAGGTGACACACTGTGTCACTGTGCTCTGAAGGTATATGTTAAGCTGGCAGAGCCATTTTAAGTTTCAGCTAGTGACTAGTGCTTTAAGCAGATTAAAAACAGACTCTTGAGTAGCAGAGCAAGCCAGCTTTTTGCAAGCAGCCATCCATTAGTTCAGCCAGGGGCCCTACTTGCCCAGAGAACTGATGGCAGGTGCCTCCAGGGCTGTTCTGGACTGCTGTGTAGTCTTTGCTGTTGGATAGACACTGTGCAGTCCACACTCATGAATAATGCGGCAAACACTAACCTACCTTTGCATGCAGTGGATTTCTTACCCAGGAAACAAAAAATCTGTGAGGGAATAAAGGACTCCTGTGTAGGGCCTTGTTAGTTTACTTTCCTTTCCCCTCTTGCACAGTGATATCCCACTGATGCTTGGAGTCCCTTTATGTTTGTAGCATTTAGGGCAGGAGTTACATCTCTCTAAACATAATGAACTCCCAAGTGGAAATATATGCTCTCGTCTCAAACCATCTGTACTCATGTATGTGAACAGAGACAGATTCAAGAGATTTGTAACATATTCATGGATAAAAATGGAGAACAGCTAATTCTGATATGCTAGAGGAAACTGCTGCAGGATTATTACATTTATAAGAAAAATTATGACATTTGTACAGTCTGTGTTCAATATTTACAAAGATAATGGAGACGGAGCATTTGATTATCTGGCAGTGGACCAAAAACACTCCTCCCAGACCTGTGATGTAGGATATCTTGAGGACAATAAAAAGAAGTCAGAAGCTTGTAGGAGGGATTGCAGTTAATGAAATTTTATGGACATATGAAGTGGGCTCTGTCTACCAACACATTAATAAAAGTCATAAGAAAATATAACAGTCAGGGAAAACTGACTGGTAGTCCACTTGAAATGGGATTATAAGACTGTAGGGTAAATAATAAAAATCCAGATGCAAAAAAGCCTCTTGACATGTTTTAGTAGGTAGGCGAGGTTTGCAAGTAAGCACGAATTTGTTTGGAGAAGATTAACAAAAAGTGGTCCGTGTGATGGGTGGGGAACTGGCTGACAGGCAGCACCCAGAGTGGAGGGGTAAGGGGCTCCTTTTCAAACTGGCAGCCTGTCAGGCTGGGGGGTCCCTTGCTATTGATATTAGGCCCAATGCTGTTCAATATCTTAATAAGCAATTTGGATGGTGTGATCAAGTGTATGGTGACCAAGTTTGCCAACGGGCTCAAACTGGGTGGGGAAATGGACACTTCAGAAGTGAAAGCCACCCTGTGGGAAGACCTGGAGAGACTGGAAGAGTAGGCTAACAAGAATCTTAACCTTAAGTTCAAGAATGACAAGTATAAGGTCATGTACGTGGGAACACATAATAAAAGATTATTTATTCAGGAGGTCCAGCTGTGCAAGCAGCTCAGTATGAGAGAACACCATGCTGCTGTGACAGAAAGTACCAAGAAAATGCTGGGCTGCATCAACAACAGCATCACCAGCAGATGATGGTCATCAAAGATGTCATTATCACTCCCTACTCCATGCTTGTCAGGCTACACCTGGAATAGTGTTTTCAGTGTTGGTCCCCACTATACAAAAAATCTGTGCACAGGATGGAAAGAGTCCAGAGAAGGACCATAAGATGGATCTGAAGACTGGAAAGCTGGAGGAAAGGCTGAGAAACCTGAATTCGTTCAGCCTTGAGAAAAGAAGGCTTAGATAAGACATTATCACCATGCTTCTGTATTTAAAAGGTGACTACAAAGAAAATGGAGACTCCCTTTTCACAAGGAGTTGTGGGAGGGGTTCCTGCTCTCCCTTGGGAGGCAGCAACAGTTTAGAAATCAGCTGCTGCTCTCCACCCCAGAAGAGCTGTCCATCAATGTTTAGCATACTCCCCAGTTCCAGAAAGTTCAGTTATTCTGTTACCCACATTGGCTCCTGTTAGAATACCACTCCTCCTCTGTACCCCGATTAGTTCTCTGTATGTCACCCCACTCTGTCTCCCCCCTTTACCCGTTGCCATTGGCTGTCTTGTACCCTAACCACTCCCACTTCTTTGCCCTTAATACCCAGCCCCGCCTTTCCTCGGGGCTTCCGGAGTTCGCTCCCTTCTGGAGAGCTCGTGTGAAATAAAGCCTCTAGGAATAAAGCCACTTCGGAGCCCTCTCGTCCTTACGGTGGAGCTATCCGGGTCCCGCCACATCCTCCCCGCGGACCAGTCCTCTGAGGGTTTTCCCCCGGACAGGCTGGGCACCCGGGTGAAGCCCGGAGGACTTGTATTTTAATACAAGGAGTCACATGGAAAAGGTGAGGGGTAATGGGCTCCTATGAATCCTGGGGAGATTCCAATTCGACACAAGAGGAAACATTTTCACAATGAGAGCAATAAGACATTGGAATAATCTTCCCATTGGTCAATTCCCCAGTGTTGGACACCTTTAAAGTCCAGAAAGACAGGGTACTAGGCCATCTTGTCAAGACCAAAAAAGGTTGGATCAGATGATCCTTGTGGTTCCTTTCAACCTAGTATTCTATGATTATGTGAAAATAAAAAAAAGATCACAGTATTAAAAGTCAAGAGCATGCAAGAAGTGTCATATAGCAATGCAAAAAACACCTCCGTGGAATGACAGACATGCAGAAGACACTGTGTTTATAGATAATAAAAGAAAAAGTGAAATAAAGAGTTTTATATTGGGATTCAAATGATTCAGCCTGACTTATATGGTGAGATGTATGTGTGACAGCAAGAAAAAAAAATATGTGTACAGTTGTTCATAAGTAAACCTTTACACAGGGTTTGTTCCAATATGTATTTGACGATTAATTTTGCATAACATTTTCCATTTTAATTATTGTTTTTCCTTATATTCTGACTGTAGCTTAATGACTTGTAGGCTAATGAAAACTGCCAGGAAGAACAAAAATAAAACCTACAAAGGAGCTTGCTGCATGTCTTTATCCCCAGCAAAACTCTGAAAACATTTGCATATAATTGTACTTCTGGAAAATGCAGAGACACTTTGGTGGCAGTCTGAAGAGCTGCCTGAAAGATGGTTAATCACTGATAGTTTTAGAATAATGGGATTTACAGAAAAGAGTTTCAGTGATAACAAAACCTACCTTTTGTCCAGTTCTTCCATCACACTACTGATTTTTCCCTTTTCTATTTTATGATGGCATCTGGGGTCTTTGGCTGGCTCAAAATGAACACAGGAGAGTGGAAAAGGCAGTGTGGAAGGTGAGTTCTGAGAAACAGACTGAGAAAACAGCCATGAATTCATGCATATCTATGGCTAGCACTGAGGACTGGGACAATTGTAACCATTTCAGCAGTTCATCATTAAATTTGCCAGATGTATTCTCTCTTCTGGGTCAGACTTCCCTTTATTTGTTATGTTAGAGTCTAAGAGAGAAAAAAAAATAAAAAAAAAAAAAGATTCAGCAATTTTTTTGTCCTGCTGAAGTTTTGGTAGGATTTTAAAAATTGACAAAGTGTATAATTAGTCATAATAAAGTCCTATTTGAGAAACAGCATATGCCAAAGCAATTAAAGTCATTAAAAGCACTCAAGAGATTTTCAAAATTGGCCTTTGACTTGCACCTCACTCAAGGTCAACTGGTCCTGTGATGGCAGGACTTAGAGCTTCACTCTCTTCTGTGCCCTGCAGCTCTTGCTTTGTTTCTAAGCTACTTTCCAGGAATTAATTCATGCACTGGAGTTAAAGAGAATGCTCTGCCATGCCTTTTCACTTCTAAGGCTAACTGTGCTTGATTTGTTCTTTAATGTTTTCTTAATTGCATCTGTTAATTTGCCTTTGTGGGAATTAGGTTGTGGGTCTAAA
Organism: Vidua chalybeata; assembly: GCF_026979565.1. Classification (NCBI taxonomy): domain Eukaryota; kingdom Metazoa; phylum Chordata; class Aves; order Passeriformes; family Viduidae; genus Vidua; species Vidua chalybeata. The sequence goes on from NC_071535.1 coordinate 18,123,233, forward strand.
CAGATCAACTCTGTCCGTAACGAATTTAAAGCATCTCAAAAGAATTCATGACTGGAAATTGATGTCAATGGCATATTTTTCTAATGAGAATATTGATTTCATGCTGCTTTAATGATAAAACTCCCAAAATTTCAAAGGCTGAGCAAACTACAACCTATAAATCTGTGTGTTATAAATATGTGTATCATATGCAAGTGCTTTGTGCTTCAGATTCCAAGATTAAAATTTAAAGTTCCATCCTTTATGGTATTTATCTTATTGTAAACCACAGATTTCTTTGATCTTTACAACCCTTTGTACAGGATGAGGCAGCAATAGCATTTAATATATGACATGAAAAGTAATGACTGAAAATTACAGTGCATAAATATTTCTAATCAAGACATGAAAACTTCTAGCACAGTACATGGTACATAATACAAAAATACAGATGGGTAAGTAAAGCTGCAAATTAAACAGTGATGGTGGACTAACTTCATGTTCTCTTGTGAATGACAATTTGAAGTGAAAGCCACATATTAGCCCAAGCTGATGAATTTGACTGAACAAAAAGGTAGGAAGGGCAATGTTTACATAGATATGTCAATGCATGATCCAGCTGAACAGAGCATGACTTTGTAAAGCATTTATAATTTCACCAAAAATCCTTTTACATTGCTTTGAAAGTGGAGGGAAAAAATGTTTTCTGGGATAGTTCTTTAAAAAGGAAATTTTCTGTATTTCTGTAATAGGAGATGTTATAAATTTGTCTAGGATCAAGTCATACCTGTCTGTAGTCTCTTTGCTTTGTGTTCTGCCTGTGTAGTCCAGCCAAACACGCCTGGGGAGGCCTAGGGGATGCCCTACCCCTTGTGAAATAAAGTCCCACTTGTTGCATGTGGATGAGGTTGAGGTCATGCAGGTGGTGTAGAGGGAAAGATGCAGCTGAATGACTTCTTTATTTTATTTGAGACATGCTGGTGGTGCCTTCTGGGTGAAAAATATCTTTTCGGATTTCACAATTTCCTTTTTCACATTAATTTCCTTTCATTTCCTTTTGTAGGTAATCACTTGTGGCCCCCTCAAAGGGCCTTTCTAATATCCAAGACAGTGTTATCCTGACAGTTACAGTAAAACAGAAGGAGGGAGAACTTAAACACATTTCTGATATTACTTCATCTCACTTACTATTTTCTGTTTATGCAGCCAGATATCCACATATGTCAAACCTTGATTCATTATGGTCATCAGCTGAAATGAAATTACAATTAATATTTATAGGGAGATCTAAAACTTCATGATTTATTATCATGGAAAAGTATTATGGCAATTCCATGATTACATGTAATAAAGCAACATCTGTCTTTTTATTTGGTTTAAACAAGAAGGTTGTTCTGTCTGTGCTGTTGACCAGCTCACATGAAGTTGGTTTTTAACCAGCAGAGCACACTTACCACCAACAAGACACACTGGGATTAAACAACAGTTTAATAATGTTTCTTGAGTCTGAGTTACTTGTTTAATCAATATTCAAACTAAAATGTGTAAGATTCAATGAATGAACAAAAGCAAATGACTAATTTCTGACACCATGCCCTGCTTGCCAAAAGCTGGGAGCCTAAAACTGCAAAACAGTCAGACAGCTTTTCTGATAGCTTTCCAAAGGCATAACATGGGCTCCTTGTCATTTCTGGACTAGTCTACCTTATGGTAGTGTGGCTGTACCTTCCCAAACCTACTGGTGGGCCTATGAGAACCTAATAAAGTCCAAGAAGTCCAAGTGTAAGGTGCTGCAGCTGGGTCAGGGCAATCCCAAACAAGGATACAGGATGGGAGAAGAACTCATTGAGAGCAGTCCTGTGGAGAAGTATTTTGGGGTTCTGGTGGATGAAAAGCTGAGACTGTGCACTTGCAGCCCATGAAGTCAATTGGATCCTGGACTGCATCAAAAGCAGTGCGACCAGCAGAGTCAGGAAGGTCACTCTCCCCCTCTACCCTGCTCTCTGGTGAGAGCCCAGTGGGAGTGCTGCATCCAGACATGGAATCCCTGACTCCCCACATCCCCTTAACATCATAAGAAAGATATGGACCGGTTGGAGAGAGTCCAGAAAGAGCAACAAAGATTATCAGAGGGCAGAAACACCTCTCCTATGAAGACAGGCTGAGAGAGCTGGGGTTGCTCAGCATGGAGAAGACTCCAGGGAAAGCTCTTTGCAGCATTCCAGTACTTAAATGGGGCTTATAAAAACAGGCATAGTGACTTTTATCATGAGCAGATAGTGGTAGGACAAAGAGGAATACTTTTAAAGTAACATGAGAGAGATTTAGGTTGGGTGTTAGGATGATACTCTTTACTGTGAGGGTGGTGAGGCACTAGAACAGGTTGCCCAGAGAAGTTGTGGATGCCCCATCTCTGTAAGTCTACCAGGCCAGGCTGGATTTAGTGGGTGGCAGCCCTCCCATGGCAGAGGGGTTGGAAGTAATTGATCTTTAAGGTCCCTTCCAACCCAAAACATTCTATGATTCTGTGATTCTGTGATTCTATAATAATAAGTTCATCATTAAGTCAATGAAAATTGAGCTTCCACTGTTATGAAATATATAAATTGTTGAAAAAGCATACTTGAGTGGCTAAAGCTAATTTATATTAAAACAAGACCAACAAATTTAATCAGATGCCTCCATATTTTTACTTCAGTTTCCACTGGTACTACGTAGAGTCATAAATAATGCATAATTATTAAATTATGCTGTCGAGAGCTTTCAGGAGCGTAGACCACCAAAGATTTATATATGCACATCTGCCAGTTTATTTTGGTTCGGGGTGCATAAATAAAGGTGCATAAATGTGCAAGGCATATAACATGAGTAAATGAAAAGAAGGATTCTCATAGGTAAAGCCTCCTCCTTTGATCCTGCAGTGTTCTGTGCATCTCCTCTGGGCTGTATATATCAGTCTTACATAGGCATCTCATGTGGAATCATACCAAATGAGGCCTTCAGAGGGAAAAGCTTTTGCCAGAGAAGAAAATTCCACAACAAATTGTTATTTTGCTATGAATAGTTTTCAGCTATCTGCATTGTTGAATGAGCACACTGTATTGGAGATATTAAAATATTAATATCTATGAAAACCAACACCTAACAAACTGGAAACTTCTCTTTATGTTTATCTCATAATTTTCATCTAAGGGACTATGCAGGATTGCATCATGCTGGTAACTAAATCTAATAAGGGTGTTGGCAGGGGCTGACTTCTGGGTAGGCACATGTCAAAGGCATTGAAAGTGGTAGACTGTTACTTGTTTCCCGTGATATTTAGTGAGACAACTAAAATAGCAAAATATTTATTACAAATCAGAGAAAAGTATTTTCACTTGTACGCATTTAAGAATGGACCTGTAACTATTAATAAAATACAGTTTGCACAATGTTAATTTTACTGCAAGTATGAGTGATGAGTAAAATTCAAATGCAGTTATTAGGTTTGGTTTGCTTTGCTTTTAAAATGAAATGTAAGTTCTGATATTTGGCTCATTAAGTACTCAAATTTTCTATTGAAAAGGGAGATGGATCACTACACAGTTTAAATTTCAAAGCTGTTATTCTCCTATTGTACATTTTTAGCCTCCTCCTTAGTTTATCCTTCTCCTTCCATAGCTATCAGGAGTTAAGACAAACCTGGGTGAATCCTTGTAGCTGAGTAGAGATGATTCAAGATCAGATTAGCTTGGGGGGAGCAGGGAGAAATACAGTAACTGAATAAATAGCTTTTGTTAAATATTTTTTCTAATTTTATTTTTAGTTTTTTTTAATAATAAATAAAACTTGCCCAATTAAATTAGTGAATGGGCTTGGTGGAAAACAATATCTACTTCTAGGAGCTATATATGTGCTGTTGTCTAGAGCTTTATGAGGAAAGTTATTTCTAATCTGGGTGCTGCAGTATGATGGGAAATGCCCATGCTTGCTTGGGTCTAGTTAGGGTGATGTTAGAAGCCAGGTAGGCACAGCAACCCACAACTCAGTGAAAGTGCTTTTAAAATTGCACAAATCTGGCTATATAAATGCTTCCCAGGTCTTGATCAGAATATATCTTTACACTGTAAGAAAAGAATTTGAAACTACTGCAGATATTGCAAGGGTAGGTGGAAACTATCTTCATCAGAAACCTAGGTTGATTGATATTAGCTAGGGCCAGATTTTGAGGACATTATAGTAACATCTAATAAAGCAAAGGTCTCGGACAGTCAAAAATGGCAAAAGATTTGAGGTAACAAAGGAAATCTTTAAAGGCTTTTATTTTAAAAATATCAGTTATCCATCTTCTGTAGCTGCCAAAATTTTTACCACGAATCCTCTCCTTTCTCCTTTACCGTTTCAAAGTATTTTAATGATTCCAATGGCTATCATTTTTGGAGGAAAACAAAGAAGATTCCTTTTAGAGGGCTAGAATAGTCTCTTGATTTTACATTTGACTAAATTTAACAGGACTTCATTTTCCCAAAGAAGGAAGGCAAGTGCAAAAGCAGTTTTAGAAGGCAGCTAAGTGACTTTTTTCAAATTTTACTGTTAAGGTGTAAAGTGTCATGTATAAAACATGACTTTTTCATTCAGTCTGATATGGGGCAAACCTGTTCTCAGCAAAGTTATTTAAACTGTTTTCATTTGGCACATGTTTTTGAGAGGAAAGCTGTAGGATGTACAATACTGGTCAGTTTAATCAAGTCTTTAATAAAAAGTGCAGGGGAAACAGAAGACAGAGATAAGAAGGTAATGGAAGACAGACAGAAAGTCAGTGTTGGGGAGAAAAGGGTCCAGATTTACTTGCTTAGCAGGGGATTTAGTCAAAACTGGGACTGGTGGTGAGGCTGACTCCTTTGTCTTGTCTGCCCAGGCCATCATGAGAGTGATAAAAGTTCACCAATATTACAGTGGCTTGTGAGGTTTCAGAGGAAGTTTGCTGACAACTGTCATAGAGGAACTAGTTCCTTTCAGCTCCTTTCTGGTGGCAGTGTACAATTTTTATATCTCCTTCTTGCTGGCTGGTTAAACTAAGGAGCCTACCAAGCAGTCGTGGGTGGAATCACACATTTTCTTTGTGTTTTTTTTTTCCATGATGTTAAAGTGACATCCCTTTGTACTTGTTGCTCATATGTTTAACTGGAAAATATCTTGCAAAATTTCTTCTCAATATAGTTATGAGATTTTAGAGCATATTTAATGGTTTCCAAACACTGAAGGAATATAAAGATCTGGTTAGCTACAGAAAAGTGGTTGCACTTCGACACATACTTGGATGTCATGAAGCATTCTATTAGTATTCTTTAAAGCTAGAGTAGGACATTTTATAATTTTATTCAAAAAAAAATTAACTTAGCAAAACCCAAATGAAGAAAGAATAACATACTAAATAGTTTAGAAGTGGAGAGCTAGATCGGAACCTTAATTTAACAAAACTCAGTAAGGTGAATTAAGAGGACTACCAATATCAAGTCAACATGAAAAGAAAGTAGTTTTATAATGCCTTTCATGGTATACTCTTTAATATGTGATAACCATATTGAAAATTCATTAGTATGCAGAAAACCAAGATGAGCATATGGAAATATATCCTTCAAAGGACTAGCACACAATAAATTTTACAAAAGGCATAAAATATCTTTAGGATGAATGATCACTATGAAAGTAATGCGCACTAAAATTGTAGGAGTGGTATTCACTCATTAGTTGTATGAAGCCATTAACTGCACAAAATCATTCTATTTTGCATAACCATTTGTCATATAAAATCATTAGCTCCCTCCTAAAATTGTTGGAAATGTGAAATGATTTTTCAAGAAAACCCATTAGTTACAGGGTATTACACTATAAAAATCAGTGGCATATTACTTCATCATTTTCTGCATAAAAATGTCTCATTTATGCAAAATCATTTATGTTGATAAATAACTTTTTAAGTAGCCCTATTGTTCGATAGTCAGGCTGTTAGCTGTTCAGTTTCAATAGTAATTTTTATGGCCAAGACATTTATTAGTTATGAAAAACTCTGAAATGAACTAGAACAAACATTACTTTCTACCCTGCTAAAATTGACAGTTTTAAAAAGCAATCTTGTTTGCCATAAATGTGCTCTTAGAGTTTTAAATAGTGGCAGCTGTTCCCATTTATTTACCATCATTTTTTCACTATTTGAATTCTATTCACTACATCTTTCAGGTTCTCATTCTCACATTCTAAGCTAAAATCAGGGTAAAGCTTTCATAGCAGTGTTTTTGATCATATCACAGGTAGTTTTATATAATTGTACTAGGAAGAGTAATTTACACATCAAAATGGAACACATTGTCCTGTTCTCTTGCACAATAATCAGAAAACATTCAACCACAGTTAATTTCTGGGAGTGAAATATTTGAAAATTCAAACTTGTGCTCTAGCATGTGAGAAACACATGAAGATGTCCAGTATTGGGGAGGAACACCCATAGATTTCTAACCCATAAGAGCTCTGTTGAGGAAAGGAGCCCTCTTGAGCGATGTTTGTTAAAGGCCAGTTATTTTTGCTATTGTATTATCCAGTTATATCTTCAAACATTATTGGGTACAGAAGCAAGAAAACCGTTTTTCTTCCAAGGAGTCCTTAGGCAAAGCCTTGCCTACTGTTGCCCACCTATGGAAAAGGGACCAGAGAGAAACAGAGAAGATGTCTCCATTACAGAAGTAAATCATGTCTTATCAAAACCAACAGCATTCCTTGAATATCACTTGTATTGTGTTTTCCCTGGTCAGAAGCTTGCAGCCACCCAGCTGCTTGTTCATTCCCTTCTCCAGTGGGTGAGGAAGAAAATCCAATGACTGAAAGTAAAAAACAATTCACAGGCTGAGATAAGGACAGTGTAATTAATGAAAGAAAGGAGAAAAGTGATAAAAAGACAGTTTTTTATCAGGGCACACAAGCAAGACCAATGCCCACATGGTGTCTGAGCAATGACTACTTTGGACAAGCTCCATGTGCAGCTTCTGTTGCAGAGGACAACATTAGATGGTAGAGAGTACTCCTTTGGTCAGTTCGGGTCAGGTGTTCTGGCTTCTGGTCGTCCCTTCCCAAACTCTTGCCCACTTCCTGCCTATTCACTGAGGGGTGAAAGAAACAAACTTGGTCAGAGAAAGACTTGTCCTTGTGTAAGCACTGTTCAGCAATAGCTAAAATATTTGCATGTCATCAACACTTTTATTCACAAGTCCAAAACACATCAATATATGGGCTGTTATGAAATAAGCTAACTCCAATGCAGCCAGACAGAGTATGTCACTACATTAGCTATCTAGCAATACTGTGTTTAAGAGACAGCACACAAACCAGCAAAGAAATAAGACACTCATCAAACCCAGGAAAACATGCCCCAAATCCCCACCCCCAAAGCTAGGTTGCAGTATTTTCAGGAGACGTGGCCATTGACTCAGTAATATATTCTATTCATGGTAAAAATGAAGAGCTTAAGACAGTGGTTTGCTCCATACCATTTGGTGTGGCTTTAAAATAGAAAATAGTAATGTCAGCTTCCAGAAATGTTTAAAGTGAACACAGAAGTACTGGTAGTTTGCTCTAGGTGGGTAATTTCTGATTAAGGCCTAGGATGTGGATTGGCTTTGGTTTCTAAGGTTAAGAAAACAGGAATTTAATTGGAGTGATAAACTAAAGTGATTATTAATCTGATCAGAAGAACATTTTCTTTCAAAAGCTATAGTATATGTTCTCTTCCATCCCTGTTTCTGCCAACAAATTTGTTCTCTTTGGGTCTTGATGCTGTATCTATTCTCTGGTATTTCTGAATTAGTGGAATTAGTTTCAAAAGCCAAAATGGTGATAGAATATCACTTAATTGAGATAATCTATCTCACAAAAGTGGAACAGAGATGGCCTCTAACCCTTCATACCTGTCTGTTTTGGTGTCTTTTCACTTCTGCATGCTCTTTCATGAGTTACTTTGTCCTAAGTCCCCCAGCCCTGCAATGCTGATTCTGTGGACAATTCACCCATGTATTGTGAAGGCACTGAGTTACTTGTCACAGCATGACTGTGGTCTGTCCAGCTGTGCAAATTCTTGGTAACAAAAATGTCTGACCCTGAAGAACAATCCCAAGGTGAAACTTTCCTCTTATGAAGGCAACTGACTGGAACTTAAGTTTTCTTTCTATTGCTACAATTTCTAGTGTAAGAACAATTTCAGTCACATACAGATATGTGCAACCCTGCTTATACAATTACTTCAGAGAGTGGTGAGGAAAAGACATGGGAAAGAGCAAGAGAGTCAAGAGAAGGAGACAGAAAGCACAAGAGTGGGCAGGCAGTTCCTCAGAGGCTCTCAACAATTCATCCTGAACAGGTAAATGACTCTAGTGTGCAGAGCAGCTGAGCAATTCAAAGTAGAAAGCATAAAAATCAATATGCCTTCACCAAGCTATTATAAGCACTGTAGTTATCTCCCTCTATGTAGCAAACAGGAACCACATTTTTCAGTAAGAAACCTGTAATAGCAAACAAACATGTTCCTGTATTTCAGTGCTTGGAAAAATCTCTTACTTTTTTAACTTTTGTGGTATGTGTCTAGCCAAACACCTGGCTCTTGGAATAAGCAGATATGTTACTACATTCTCCAGATGAACTCACCTTTTTCACATTGGTATTGGTCTTGGTGATATATTTTATATTGTCTCTTTCCACCTCAATCCAGAGGTCTACATCTTTAAGGAGTCTTTCAAGTAATACTAATAATTGCAGTTTTTCTTCTCCAAGTGTCATCTATACTGCTTAAAATCTACTCCAAATTAAATAATTTTCCTCACTAAAACCCGAAGCTAATATTATAAATGTGATTTGATCTCTATTAGTTCTTCAGCCTTCCTGAATTTTTGCAAACTGTAACTTTACCAGGTTATAGCTTATACAGTTTCTGAGAGGCCCTAATGATGTCCATGAGGACAGAAAACCCTTTGAAAGAATACCTGAAATATGTTCCTCAGAACTACCAAATTATAAATAGTACATAACAATCTCAATTGTGATTTCACAAAGAAAATAGGGCTACAAAAGATCTTGAAAGGATATTGCAATATATTCACTACTATTGCTGATAGATGTTTGTCTACATTTTTCCTAACACAAAAAATTTTCTTCACAGGAAGTGTTGCAAAGCACTGAAATAGGATGTCCAGGGAAGTGCTTCAGTTACAGTCCCTGGAAGTATTTGAAAGAGGTATAGATGTGGCAACTGCGGTCATGGTTTAGTGGTGCAGTGGCAGTCAAATTAATGATCTGACTTGAAGGTATTAGAGGTCTTTTCCTGAATCATTCTGTGATTGCATGATTACAACAGCCTCTCTTCCTTTAGGATGGTTATTCTGTAACATTCTTCAGACATTTTTCCCAGTGTTTGAATCTTTAATGCTACTAATTTCCCCCTTTTTTGTGCAATTTAAGCTTTTCATTTCTTGCCGTGTCATAAATGAGCCATAGTGTCTATGTTCTTACCCTTTGTTGTACAAAGTAACTGTCCCACGTGGGTCTCCAGAGTAGGTGAACAACAATTACAGATTTGAAACTTCACATTTCAATTATTTCTTGCTATTTTTTCCCCTTCACATTTTCTGATGCTTATCACAAGGTAATTGCAACTCAGCTAGGTACGGCTGCTTGCAGTGGAGTGGCTGCTCTAAGTTGTCTCTTCTTTGAAGGAGGGATTGAAGTTCATGACCTTTGGAAGTGCTATCCAAAATTATTCTTTTTTTTAATAGGAGCAGCACATCCCTGACATATATGGCAGCCATGAGTCAAATTCAAAGATCTTCCTCCAAAACACAAGAGTTCTGAAGTTTTTCAAAGTATTTATGTCTTTGTGCCATGAAAAAACCATTATCTGTGGGGTTTTGCATGTAAAAGACTCTCTCTAAACAGATAAATATGTATTGTTTAAAAAAAAAACAGAAAACAAAACATTATAATTTCAATCTTTCTCAGCATGAAAATTTCAGCTCAAATTCTCACAGGTTGGAAGCATTACAAGCAGTTAAATATGGGTGCCTAAAAAGAGAAAGTGATGTAAAACTTAAGTAATAAACAACAAGTCCCCACCACTATTTTGAACACATTCTTTTAAAGAAAAAAGTTTTTCCAAATCAAAAGAAAACCAAATATCTGTTCTTCCCTTCCAACCAATAAAATAATCAGAACATGTTACATCATATTTTATATGCATTCTTCCACATCCTGTGCAGGTTATCAACTGAGTCTGCATTATTCCCAGTAGCTTAGGTTGAACTTAATGATTGTCTAATTTTGCTATGCTTGAATGCCCTGGTGTCATATCTGTGCATGTGGTAGAAGCTGTGGTGAACAAGTTATATTTTATTGTCCTATGTGTCAATGTTCTATGCATTTTTTATGGCTGAAGGGGGTTCTGCAATGAGTCTAGAGTGTAAAACCTGGCTCTGCCAGGTTTCCCATCCCTCCTAGAGGAGAGGCCCATCAATCACATCTGATAGCATTAAGTGTCAATAGCTCATGGCTTACATATTGGTAGTATCCTAAGAGTTACATTTAAAAACAAATGCCAAGAGCTCTTCAATCACTTTTATTTTGGGAATTGGTCTGTGTTTATAATCAGCCTAGTATGCACCATGACCTTCATTGAAAATGCTCTGACATCTTGCAGCAACGCACTGATTGATGATTAATTTAGGTGAAATCCAAATCCTCCCCCAAAATCCAGTTTTTGTTAAATTAGCTGTGTTTTTATAGGAAAACCAGACATAGACTTGTAGGCCAAGATCAGTACCCCATTCTGCAATATACTCAGATTTTCTCAAAATTGTAGGGTGTAGATATGCTCACATGCATTACTGGGGTTTTAAGGAACCTGTAGAACCTGGCTATATGCATGTTCTACACATTTTTCTACAGCCTTTCTCTGTTAAACTTTAGCTTTTTATTTCAGCAATCCTGGATCTATAATGCACAAAACCAGAAAACTGAAGCTATTCTTTTCTACATCCTAGTGCCATTGACCCACAAAGTACAGAGGCATGAATGGCATCTTTATAATGAGGAAATTTTATCCTTACGAGCTTTAAAGGGATTTCATACCTTGCTTTGGTAGTCTAACATTTGTTTCTTAATGTTACTTGAGCTAGGTTAATACCACTTAGCTAGGGATTTGGTTATTAGTATACATGAGTGGAATAAAAGTTTTTTGCCATACCTTAGGCATCCATATCAAAGTATAAGTTCGATGACTGTTCTCATAGGCTGTAATTCTTGTAATTCTTTCCTCTTGCTGAAGTAGATGATGATGAAATCACTGTGAAAAGACACGAGAAGCTCCCTGCCTGTAAAATCAAGTTTCCTGGGGCAATACTATTGGTTATAGGTCCTCAGTTGCAGGTCTCATGTAAGTTTCTTGTATTTATGCAATGATGCTGTGTAAATTTTGATTCTAGGGGTCGGTGTCCCAGGTTCTTGAGATATTGAGTGTTTTACTGACATCAGATGCAAAGCATTAAAATAGATTTCCATTCAGTCAAAATTCAGTCTCATCTCACTTGACACTTTTTGGGTAATGTGGTTTGAAGGTAGTGAAGGTCAGTCTGGTAGAGAGCAGAAATGGCATGTTTGAGAAAGATAAGCAGTACAATTCATGAGACAGTCAATTGAAATGTTAAGAAAGGGAAGGTCAATGAAGGTTCAATGAGACTCGAAGTTTTGCTTCTTCTTCTGTATGTGAGAGATGTGGATATTTACATTTGTTGGCCTAGTTGCACACAGGTAGCAATTTAGACTTTTTTTTTTCAGAATGTGTAGTCCTTCAGTGAACAGCTTGGACAACATTGTGCTCATACAAACAGCATTGAAAAGTTTAGAATTCTTAGCAAATGATGCTGTGCTTAAAAAAATAGTGTTTTAGAACTCCATGTTGTGTATTCAAGCTCTAATCCAGCCTGTAGTCTGATGGGAGGCTGTGATGTCAGTCACTTTAATTGGATCCTGGGACCTGCTTGCTTACTTTTAAGTCCAAGTGGGTTAAGGACAGTCAGTAAAAGGCAAAGGCCATGAATGTCTCTTCCATGTATTTCAGTTATTTATCTCTATTTGGCTTCTAAAGCAGATCTGTATTTCCCTGGCATCTGATTAAGCTTCTTAACTTGCAAACTATGTCCTGCAAGAGCTGGCTATTTATCTATAGACAATTCCAGTGTGGCCAAATGCAGATGCTGATATTTGGTTTGGAGATGTGAGCACATTCAGCAGCTAGTAACATCAACATGCAGTCATGGATAATAGCTCTGTTGTCATGCAAATCAAGGGTTGCCAAATGCCCTGCTTTGCCCTGTGTGAGTCAGCTGCCAGGAAGATATGGCAAATATTTTAGCAAAGGTTCTTTAGACTTAATAAGAAGTGATTTTTGACATTTATTAGAAATACGTTCATCCATGGTCCCTGCTCAGCTATTATATTTACTTTTGTTCCTATTGTAAAGCAGGAAGCCCATAGGTAACATCTTTAAATAAGTTGTTCAAAAAATACTTCTGCTGCCAGAGATGAAGGTTTAGGGATACATTAGCTCCTGTCAGCCCATCTCAATATTTGCAAAATAAATATTCTTGTTCCAGGGCAGTAAGGTTTAACAGTATAAACAATATGTTTCACAGTTGGAAGCGTATACTTGCTTCATATGTGTCTTTACCATACAGTAAATATATATTAAGTCACTATATATAATTGCAGAAACAATCTGTAAAAGTTGTCTGTACAAGCCAAAAGAATTTCAAGTATGAATATTGATTGCTGTATTTTGTTTACAAGTGCATAGTGTCAGCAATTAGTTTAATACTCCTGATGTTTAGCCTTTCTCTGTCATGGGATTCTTGACTCATACAGTAAAAACCTGTCAGTTCAAGATCTATGAGCTCCATTTGGGACCAGAATGCTGGATAATGATATTTGTTCTTAGTGCTTGTCACTGTTTGTGAGCCTGCTTGAGCAATTTCTCCGGGAATACGAATTATATTGGTTGTGCAGTTTGCCAGCAGCATCCAGTGCATGGTAATGATATGCAAAAAAGTAAGTAGAAGCACAATCCAAAGATGTACATGGCCTATGTTATATGACTCCTGTTTGCAAAACACATTCTCTGTATCAGGGCACTAGCAGTCCGACATGTACCAGTCACGGCATACATTTTCTAGCCTCCTCTGTGCAGTGCAAAACACACTATTTTATTCACATTAAAAAAAAAATAATCTTTTGGATAAACCAGTGTTTTCTTAAAGAAAAACTTCCCAGAATTGGGAAATGCCATACTTTAGGCACAAATTTGTTTATTAACATGTTGTCAAATGGCTGGTGGGAGAAAAGTAATTTCTTGGTGATATTAACAAAGAGAAGAACCAGTAACTAAAAACAATAACAAAGAAAAATTAAACATTGCTGGTTTGTGAGCAATAACACTAAATAACACTAAATGTTGGTAATGGAATATTCATTCTAATAATGTATATATACAGTGACAAGCCAAGGACTCTGTGGATAGATGGTGATTCCAGCTTCTTCCAGCTCTTTCTTAGCTTATATTATGCCATCTTTCACAGCAGAAGTGTGAAAAAACTGCTGCTGAATGGTCTCAAGAGGACTGCAAAGGATAACAATGTTCCTATAGGTTTAGACAACAGTCAAAAACATGATAGGATATTGCAACTTTAATAATTATGATTTTCTTCCTTTAAAAGATTAATTGAATTCCGTTACCCTTGTTCACAACAACATATGCTGACTGTTTAGCTCAGCCCCACTTTTCAAGTCCATACTAATGGCATTTTATGTAGTTGGTTTAGACAATTGGCAGAGGTTAACTTTAAGTGAAACAATCTCTGCCGTTAATAACCATTATCAAAGTGTTTTCATCTGCAGTTTTGTCTATGAGGTTCATTAGCAGGAATATTTTTCTAGTTTACTTAATGCTATAGCTAGGGATAAGAATTTGGCTATAGTTTATGTCCTCACTCCATTAACAGATTTATCCTGCAACTGTGTGCTGTGCCCATGTTTTATTCCACCTGGCACGGGAAATTGCAAGAATCGAGGGACTGGTGATGAGAATTATTAGAGACTGGAAATACTTCTGCATGAGGAAATTAAAAAGTTTGGCACTCCTCCTTAAGAAAATAAATGAGAGAGTATAGAAAGCAATAAATTAAAAGGTGCATTGCTACTCCTCATGGGGAATTCCCATTATCTCACCAGATTAGCCCACCACAATGTTGGCCTATGGAGGTTAGAGTCTATAGAGATGATTACAACCAACATTTCTATGAATTAAAGTAGTGCATGTATGGATTTCCAGTATAATTTCCAGAGAAACTGCCTGGTTTTATCCCTGTGTACTTACTCGTTCACTGTAAGGTGTGTGTATAGCTAATATGCATTATAATAATGGTTTGCATGTACAATTTTATACTTGTGTACCTACTGTACTGAATCAAAACTGCCATCAGCTGGACTTTCATAAACACCTCAATCTGACATAATCAGGTAGTGGTGATTTTTACCTATATTTTGCAATGTTCACTTGATTACCTTGTACAAAGGAAAGAGTTGTAAGGTTCTGCTATTCACACAGAAATGTAATGCAGTCTTTTCATTGCTTCCTGAACCCTGCTTTTCATGCTTTCCCCTACTATTCTTTCCCTTATATTGATCAAACTTGGAATGCATTGATGTTTCCTGCCTGCCTTAATCATCTTTTTTACCTCAGTGCAAAAGGCTCCAATGGAGATCTTTGCTACTACTGGTTGATAAAAGAGAGGTTTGGTCATGGCCATACCTGGAAACAGTGTGACATTCCTGCAGATCAGGTGGTAATTCTCCGTCCAAGAAAAAATTTCATTTTATGCTTTGTAGCAGCACAAAATGGGCTGGAGACAAGCGAGGACAAAACATATAATTTCAGATAGAATATATTTGAGTATAATACATTCAATTAATCATAGAGAATTTTCCAAGTCTTTTTCTACCTTAAATTTTCTATTAAAAATTTTCAGAAGGAATTAGTGTGCTATCAAATACATTAAATACTTGTTAAATAAAATGTGATCAGATCTTCCTGTAACACATTTCTGCTGCCCATATAGATCCAACTTACCTGTTCCCAAACAGCTGAATGTTCTTGCTGTGTTACTGCCTTCTCTACTTATTATCTAAATAACTAAGCCTAAAGCTTTCTCAGGGTCTGAATGGACCATTCCTATGATACCTGTACAGTTAGTACCCACCTAAGGGGAAGGGCAGGGAAGCACAAAAGGCTGGACATAGGCTGTCAGAAGACAAAGGAGCCCTGGCCAGCTTTCAGATGTTCCTGTTGATTCTCTCCAGAATTAAGCAGCATATGAGCCAGTTCCTGGCAGTGCAGATGACTGAAATTCAACCCCCAGATTAACAAAATGATAAATACATATAACCCTCAGTGCTCATTTTTCATATTTTTCAGCCTGTTAGTGAAACATTTCTTTTTGAGGGAAAAAAAAAAGTGAAGGAGGCTACCGTGTCTGTTTTAAAAAGAAAAATATTTACTAACTAGTTTGGAAACAAAAAACATAGTAAATGTTAAGTTGAAGTTCTGCTTCTCTTTTCCGATGAGATGCTAAAGACTATTTCTTTCCTTTGTTGCTTCCCCTCTTGGAATCTCCTGCCTTTTTCTCATTTCCGTCTTCTGCTTTTCAATTTTCCTTCTCTCATCTTTCTATGAATCATGTTCTTTCAGCTGTTTAGGGTCAGTTTTTTCTCTCTCTGAGACATTGCTTTTGTAGATATAATGCTGGTATGGAGTCTAAAGCTGTTCTTCATTCTCTTTTTGACTCAGCCATATTACTTCAGTCTCAGACTCAAACATGTCAAGGGAAAGTAAAAAATTCTAAAAGAAACAAACTTTTAAATTACAAACCCAAACAAATTTGCATTAGTTGCAAACAACTTCTGCCCCAGAATAAATAACCAGCCAACTAAGGGAGGAAATACTAATAACAAACAAGTTAATCAAATAGAACAAGAAAGGAAGAAATACCTGGAAATAATGATCAGTTTTTGAAGAGCTTTGATCCCTCTGTCTCCATCTGCAGCTTGGAACATAAACAGTCTTCATGTTTATAAACATGATACATCAAAGGCAAAACTCTCACCTAGGTGTATTAACTTGCTTTTTCAGTGATAAAAAATGCCAAGATACTCTCCCCTCCACATAGGTCACAACATCTGTGGACCTCATAAGGTTTTTAAAATTTCTTTTAAATTTTGTGGTGTCTAGATGTTTGATTTTTTTAAGGTTTTCCTTGGGATTAAAGCAGCTGTTTGACAGTATTTTATGTTTCTTTTGGAATTTATTAGACTGTATTTAAAAAGCTAAGTAAAAAGCTTTAAAGCTGTTCTTAATCACATTTCTTAATACTCCAAGAAAAGACATCAATGGTTTTGAAACATTTTGCATTATAGAATACTGTATTATTTACAGCAAACTCATGCCTTACAGCAGAAATATATAAGAAAAAATGTACATTAAATATTATTATGAAAATAAACTGAAGTCGGAGATCCTGAGAGGAATCTCAAATGTAGGATAATAACAGAACTGATATTTATGAATTCATTCCATATTTAAACATAAATATTGTGTAAGAAGCCATTTATTTTAGGCACTTACCAGCCTGAGATATTAATATGGATGAATGAATCTGCATGCTAAATGTTAACCCTATCTGTGTTGAATTGCCTCAGTAGCCTAAAGATTATTTTTGGCTGCCTTATCAAGCAGGGGAGCATCTCTTAACACCCCATATTCTGTTTCCCTGGTGGAAACACAGACAAAATGAACAGTTCTAAGGTCTGGGTTGAACCTGAAAGATTTTGGATCTGGAACTTTAGTTCTGATTGTCATGGAGACTGTGGGTAAACCAGCCCTAATTAGCTGAGCTCTCGCAAAGTCCTGCAGAGCAGCAGGATAGCTGCATGAAAAGCATCTGTGTGGAAGAAAAAATTTAAGTTAATCTCTAAAATAGGAAAAAATTATTAATAACATGATTTTTATTTTATTTTTTAATACATTTTACTCATACAATCAGTGTGGAAGCAGCAAGTCTAATTTAAAACAAAAACCACTAACCTGCTATATTAGGCATTCAGTTTAAGGTATAATGACTGCTCTTAGTGGTTTGCAAGCTAAATGAGTAGAACAGAATAAGGGAGCCTGAAAGGACCCAAGTATCCTGAGTTTTATTGATGGGAAGTATACAGACATTAAAGTATTTGCCTAAGGACATATTAGGAAAGGATGATTGTTAGTTTAATGAATGCTTTTGCTTTTGTGTAACTCAGTCTCTTTATACTTCAATCTGCTTTGATCAGTTGATATCAAAATTACTTTTTAAGACATTTGAAAATAACTCATAAAGGAGATTTTCTGAAAACATCAGACAGGTCTGATGGAGGAGCACAAAAGTCCTAGCTTGAAGTGTGTCAGAGTCCACAAAGCTAAGAATAACCTTTTGAGCTTCTTTCCTTTTACCTTGAACCATTGCAATCATTACTGTGATACCTAGGAAGATGAGTGGATTTTGTATTTATGTATTTTGGCTCCTAGTCTATCTAAGCAATAACTTTTAACAGATATTTCCTAGAGAACTTGGTCTATTAAGCCTGGAGAAAGGGAGACTGAGGGGAGACCTCACTGCAGTTACAACTTCCTCATGAACAGAAGAGGAGCAGTAGATACTGATCTCTCCTCTTTGGTGCCCAGTGAAGGACCTGAGGGAATGGCCTGAAGTTGTGTCAGAGGGGTGGGTTGGATATTAGGAAAAGTTTCTTCAGCTAGAGGGTGGTTGGGTACTGGAACAGACTCCCCAGGGAAGTGGTCACAGCACCAGTCTGACAGAATGTAAGAAGTGTCTGGACAGTGCTTTTGAGTGCATGGTGTGACTCTTGGGGCTGTTCTGTGAAGGACATAGTCAGACTCAATGATTCTGATGGGTCTCTTCCAACTCAGCATATCCTGTGATTCTGTGATTCTGTAATTTTGTGTTCAAGAAGAACTGAGATGAAGTCCTCAGACATTTTTTTCACATTCTTTTGGCATAGGAGAACATGGAAGGGAAAAGAAGCCAGACTTGCAGCAGCCAGGGGTAAGGCAGAGGTGGTTACTTTGAGGTTTGGCTTCATAAGATGTAAACACACCAGGAGGGCATATATTGGCCTGGCCCAGCAAGGAGCTCATGAATTTACCTTCTCCCTGGGAACCTGTGCCTACCTCTTACTGCCTTCATGTTGCCCCATGCTGCCCATACAATATGATGTGTGTTTCTTTAACAGATTCTACTAAAGCTGGTCTTCTTTTCCTCTCATCACCTCTTCCCTCTTACTTCAACACCTGAAGAGTGGCTTTTGAAGGGAAGAAAAAAATAAGCTTAATTTTCAAATAGCCAATTGTTCACACATGGCAAATATTCAGGGATTCAGATGCTGTGCATGTACAGATGTGATCTGCTACAGAGTGATAACTGCACAAAACTCATTTACAAATATATGTCACCTTACAAAAGATTCTGTTGACTGTCAGCTGCAAATGGTTTTTTTCAACTTTACAACTTTCCATCCATACTTTTGTAATCTTGTGATTTGACAGGATTGCAATGACCAGATATATCAGGTGCTCAGGGATAGTAAGTAGTGATTTGAAGAATGTTAGACTTGTGGAAGAGGCAGATGTAGACAGTCCTATCCTAACCAGGATCCTACTTGACTCATGAACCTTCTGTACTATCCATCCACATTTTTACATAGAAAAATTTTCCTTGAAATATGGTGTTTCTTGACAGAAAAGGAGAAAAAAGCAAACCAGAAGAGTCATCAGTGACCACAAGATATTAATTATAGCTGTTGTAGAATAAGCTGCTTTTTACTCCTGAAGGAAAAGAAGGAAAATTCAGAATTCCTGAAATGTTCTTTTCCCATCTGTGTGAGTAGAAAAAAATAGTAGTTCAAAATGCTTGTTAAAAGGTCCTCCCCTTCTCTGCACATTTCACAAGGAGATATGTCTGCTGAAAAGAATTGCAGTTATCTGCTTTATCATAGTTTGTGGGAAGAAAGATTGCAGTGAAGGGACTTCATGTTTTCAGTGGATTTCAGGACACCAGGAAGCCAATAAATTTGGGCTTTTTGGGGGGCTAGAGTCAGCTATTTCCACAGAGATAGGAGTTCTACAAACCCAAAATAATTTTTTCAGCCTAATGTAGAAGTTATTTGAAGAGCTTACATCTGCCAGCTGGAAATATTCAGCCTTCAGTAGATCATGGGAATATATTTTTGTTTTGCACCAGCAATATCTACTTTTGGAAATGTCTCACTAACAGGAATTTGTGGATAGTTTGGCTATATTGATACTGATTTCTGCAGTCAAACACAGGAAAAAGAATTTTCAAGGAGTTGTCCAAACCTTAAAAATTGACTTCCATTTTAGAAGCAAGAGCATAGCAGAGAGTTGCAAGGAAGAAACATCTCAAAAAGGCTTACCAGACCTCTAAAAGCCTCAGGCAGTTCAACACCAGCAGCTTGTGAAGTTGTCGTATTAGTCAGTGGCAAATGATGACATTTCTGCTCTAGGTCTAGTGTCAAACTGTCAGCAGGCTGATATCTTAACCTCACGACAAAAATAAAGGCAAAAAAATAGTTCTCACTTTTTCCTGTAGATTTTATAGACTTACAGGTTACAAAACTGATTAAAGATAAAATGAAGCAAAAAACTACAAAACCCCAGTATTCAATCAATTTGATATAAAATCAACTTGATAACAAAACAAGTGGGAGGCATTATTTTAAATGAGATGTTTTTGTAAGGCTATCAGTGACTTTGCCTGTGTAAGAAAAATGTACAGTAAATAAGACAGGTATGTTTTCTGCATTTCAGTTTGTTATATAAGTGTTTTTGACTAAGAATGCCGATGAGAAAGCAAAGCAGAGGCTGATCTGGAGATAATTAACAGACATAAATACCAGAAATGGAGAGCAATTGTCTAGACTGGCAAAAGTGATGTAATAAGCACAGTTTATTGAATTTGACAGATAAAAGTGAAACCTGGGTTGTAATATCTGGCAGTCAATGAGGTAAGGCTGTGAAAGAGAATGACTTTTGTTTGTTTGGGCTTTTTTGGTGGAACTGGAGGTTCTTAGGACATCAGAGACCCATTTCCATCTCTTTAGCAAATCTGGTTGGAAAAGGACCAAATTTTGTCAGGATATGGTTTCTTCTCTGTGTTGAGGTTTTGTACTAATGTCACCACAAAAGCAATGCATGCCCCTAAAGAACACATAAACCCCCTTTTCTTTATCCTGCTGTTCTTATTTATCTTGAAACACAAGTAATAATAAGCATTGTGTCAAAACTTTGTTTTTGAGAAAGTTCTAGGAAGTGTCATTGCTTGGTTTGTGAAAATTAGGTTTTAACACCAAGGCAGAGTAAGAAATAATTACCTCCTCTTGTCTTTTATGTCATTCCCTGTAGCTTTAGACTAACAAATTTCAGACTTTCTCTTTTGAATTGTAGCAGGTGGATCACTTTTTTATCTGTCACACTGAATGACCTATTGCTCAAAAAATTTTACTCTTTTGAACAGAACAGACTGAATCAAGGACATGCACAATGTCCATGTACATTATGATCTAATAAATATTCAGACATATTTAAATAGTACACATGAGGGTCTTGTTGAAAGTGTATCAAGCCTGAATCTTTATTTGATCAAAATAACTTCTTTTGCAATATAAAGAAGAAAGTGGCTTGTACCAGTAGTACTGATTCCAATCTCACTTGTAATTGTTAGGTTGATCTAAATTGCCATTAATTTTCCAGATTTATGCTAATAAAAACAGAGCAGAAGTGGGATGATAACTAGCCCCAGCTGGTGCTCAGTACCTCGTAGCAATAGTATTTTGATTCATAAGTGCATTTGTAACTTTCATATTATTCTTTCTCTACAAAAGGAATATTTAAAAATATTAGCTTATATTTATTCATAGATTACTCCTCTCCTCCCCCTTTCAGAAACACAGTGGGGGAAAAACAAAACCTACCACAGAATTGCAGAGCCATGGAACAGATCGTGTCTCAACTGTTTTTAACATCTGCAAAGACGGATACTCTGCCATGTCTCTTGAAAACCTTTGCCAGTGCTCCTTATGTTCAGACAGAGCTTTCTGTGTTTCAGTTTGTCCCCTTGTTCTGTTACTGGAAACTGGAAAGAACCTGATCCCATCCTCCTTGCGCCTTCCCTTCAGGTAGGTGTGCACATGGATTGGATCCTGAGCCCTTCTCATCTCCAGGCTGAACTGTTCCTGCTCTCACAGCTGCTCCTGATACAAAATATGGTTCAGTACCATAATCATTTTAGTGGCTTTTATCTTCAGGCCTCTTATGAACTTACAAAATATCAATAGTTTAATTCTTTAAGCATTGAGTTCAACTGTCCTCTAAGATAAAACAATGTTTTGTTTTGATATATTTGATAAATTGGGGAGGAAAAAGTAGTCATAATTTGGGATATGTTTTACAGTGATGAAGTCTAACATGATGAGAAAATAGTGTTGCTTCTTAAATATTCCCTCTAGGGCAATAGAAAGAAGAGTTATATGTAAAATTTTTCTTTTTCCTCTTCTTCTTCGTATTATTATCCTATTACTCCTATTACTTTTCACCATGGCAAGTGTTAATTTAATTATTACCATTATTATTTATTTATTTTTATTATTATTATTACTTCCATTACTTTTCACCATGGCAAATGTTAATTTAATTATTATCGTTATTATTATTATTATTATTATTATTATTATTACTACTTCCATTACTTTTCACCATAGGTAAGGCAAATTATCATCATCATCATCATCATCATCATCATCTTATTACTCCCATTACTTTTCACCATGATTTTATTATATTGACCCTTAACATGTAGGTTTTTTGCATAAATCATCATTACAAAATACAGAGACATATTGGAGTGTCTGTATCCAGACAGTATTGTGGGAAGGATGAGGAATGTGAAAGGGTAGGCTTCTCAGTAGTGGGAAGGATTAAAAAGATTTCTTATACATGTGTAGTAAGAGCCCAGATTTCTAAATGGCAGCCTGCTCTGAAGCTGCTGCTTTGCTTACAGTCCTGACTAGCTATTTATCCTCATCTCCTCCACAGTGGGAACAGGGAAGTCTACTCAGTCCACTGTCACCCAAATCTGGGAAATAAACTCTCCAGCCAATTTACTAGATCAGAAAGCCAACATTACTTTATTAGCATCGTTAGATGCATGGGCAATTCTCCTCATGCATGCCCAGTATGCTAAATAGACCAGGTTATATTCCTGAAATTAATAAATATTAATCATATTTCCTGAATACATGCATATTTGCTAATTATTTCCATGGATTTATTTGGATATGGTTCTAGATCTTCTAAATAATTTTTTCTCCTTGAGAATATTTCAAATGTAGAATATTTCAAAAGTCATAATGTAGTTTTCTTATTTTCTTTGTTCTGACATACAATAGGATATCTGCTAGTATGTATTAATCACTAACATAAATAAATAAGGAAACATTAGCTGGCACAAGACCTATTAATCAGATACAGGGTGTTACCACAAGAACCCTGCTATTTGTACTGAGCACTGTAGGGTACAAAACTAAGCATTAACCATGAATATAGAGATCATACACTATTTCACTAAAATTAAAAGAGTTTTCTGACATTTTCCCCCACTTCTGCATAGACTTCTTACATAAATATAGTTTTCTCAGTAACCCCATTATCAGACTCTGGTTTAAGTAGTAGATCATGCTACTTCTCAGGACTGAATTGACATCAGATACTATAAAGGCATATTGAAGAAGCCAATGATAAAACCTTCTCTTGTATTTTCTTTGGTAATAGACATGTTGCAGTTACCATTCTCATCCATTCTGATATCTTCCATCAGCACTGAAGTTACCTGTTCTGAAAAGTGCATGGCCAGAGTATGAGCAGAAGTGTGGTTACTATGAATTCTTTCAATGAGAAG
The DNA here is from genome assembly GCF_026979565.1 of Vidua chalybeata. Classification (NCBI taxonomy): domain Eukaryota; kingdom Metazoa; phylum Chordata; class Aves; order Passeriformes; family Viduidae; genus Vidua; species Vidua chalybeata. The sequence continues at coordinate 18,146,356 of NC_071535.1, forward strand.
AACTGAGAATAAAAAAAGCTTTATATACACTAAATATTTTTTCCAAAATGTGTCACATTGTTGTAAAACATCACTGGATTTTAAAAACACTCTAGTCACCTTAAATATCAATACAATATGAAGCTGTGATATAAACTGTCTCTTTATATAAGTGTCAAACTAGATTTCCATTAGCAAACTGAAACTTGATTGCAGAGGTAGTGAACAATCTATCTCTCTGACTTATAAATAAAAGAGAGTGATTAATTCTTGGTTTTTATAGGAATCATTATGGAAGAATGGAAGAAATAGCTCTAAAATTAGCAAAATGTAAACTAAAAGTTGTTGTATGAATACATAAGTGGCACATTAGTATTGTTAAAGGAATACATGAATAAATCTAACAAATTCACAAGGGAGACGTGAAAGGGTGACGTTACCATTTCTTTCTGCAATGATCATTGAGAAAGATGATTGTCTTTCACAGTTCAGAGAAAGGACACCAATTCAGAGGCCAATTTAAATGATAAATCAAATTTCTGTCCTATAGTTTCAATGTAAAGTAGTCAAAACACTCATTGATTAAGTACTTAAGAGTTGTGAAGTAGAATTCTTGTAGGAGAACTTAATCATATTTGAAATACATTGCTAAACAACAGGTTTCTTTTGCAACCCATTAACAAAAAAGAAAATAAAAAGAAATGTTCAACCTGAGGCTACAAAGAAAAAGCAGTCTCCACATGAAAACAAAACAATACCTAATACACAATACACAACAGGGAATTCAGAAATGTTCATTGTTACCTAAGCCCGCCATCCCTAAAGGAATGGGCAGTCCTTGTTTTAGAGCTTCTGGCTCAATCTTTGGAGGTTTGCCTTCTTTACAAAGTTACTTGCTTTTAAAAGTGAAGAACATGTTTAAAGCCAAGATAAAAGCTGTTGCATTGGGAAGACTGAGCCAAAAAGACTTATACCACACATTAAGATGCTACCAGAAGTGTGGGTAGCACTATGTGAGCCAAGGATCTTTTTTTTCACTTTCTGAAGTTACTCTTAAAAACCTGTGTACTCCTTAGCCATTCCTTGGCTCTTTCCATGAGACCTCACTGATGCAGAAAGGCAGGACAGCTTTTAGTAAGAGTTTAGTGTTCCATAAAATCTAAAAAGAACCATATAAACACGGTCAAAGTCTATTGGAAGCCTTGTAGCAAGGGACAGTCCCTTTCTTTTGAAAGGACTTTGTAATGCATTTTTATTGAAGAATTCTAATTAAACTTTGTCTTTAAAAGTACATGAAAACTTCACTTGACATCATTCAATCCTATGGCTTTTGAGGCCATTAATTCAGGCACGTGTACTGCATCAGCTTCAGGCATAAAAAATAAAATTTTGTGAGGAGGTGTGGTTTTGCTGTTTGATTGGGGTTTTTTATTTAGGTTTTTATTTGTTTGTTTGTTTTGGTTTTGTTTTGGTTTTGTTTTGGTTTTGTGGTTTTTTTTCCTCGTGTTTTGCCTTTTATATAACAGAGATTGAGGGCTACAGCAAGGCTTCTCTGAACTTCTTTAAATGTTCATCAGTAATAGGGCCCATTATCACAAGTGGTGGATAAGAACATGTTCCAATTTTCTCACTCAGGATTTTCTGTTTTAGTCTATTATTTATTTAAGGAAATTGGTCAACCTTAGAACAACCTCAGAGTGCTGTGAAGACATCTAAGTTTCAAGTTATTTGGTAAAATTAATGTTGGGTTAGCTGTTTCTAGAGAAAAACCACAGTTGTAGGAAAAAGTGCTTTATTTGTACAATATTGCTAGTCTGAAATTTAGTCAAAGTTTAAGATTTAGGTTAGAATTCTGAGCCAGTATTTCCGTCTTGTATAACATACTGGTTCATTTTTTCATTAGTGAATTGCTGCTTTCTCTGGTGTCCTGAGCAGCAGATGTCTCATTAGCACCTGAGCTATGCCAGCTTCTGTGGAAGGCTACAAACTGATTAAACACATGCTCCATTTTTATCTCTTTATGAGTCATTACTTAAAGGTTTTATCACCAGATTGCCACACTTAATTACATGTAGCCATAATTAAATATGAATATCTGCAGATCTGGATTGTTATTTTTGCTATAAGTTCAATAAAATATTTTCCTCTTTGCTAATTAAATGCAATAGAGAAAGAGAGAAATAAAAAGGGAAAGAAGAACCCAGCCAGAATTAACAAGTATATTTAAAATATCTATCAAATGTCCTTGTGTACTACTTAGAAAAGGCACCTTTTCTAAACAAGGGTGAAATCATGTGATAAAGATATAAGGCAAAAAGCATTGTTTTGATATTTAAAAGAGTCATCTGTTATCCACCAGATATAATCATTCAGAAATCACTCCAGTCCTTACAAAATTCACAGACTGAGTTCTTTTGGAACATGGCTTTGGGTACGTAAAGAAGAAGTCTTTGGGAGCTGTCAGGATGTATTTATCAACTATAAACAATGCCTAACAAATGTATTTATCTTCTATGATAAAATGACTCAGTGGATGGCTAGAGAGCAATCTTCCTTGACTTCTGCAAGACTTTTGATGCTGCTTTCTCCAGTATTCTCATATTCAAGCCGAGATGCTGTGGTTTGGCTGAGTAGAAAACTCACTGAGTAGAAAAATCACTGAGAAAAAAGTAAATTATTTGTGTTAGAGATTTAATTGGTCATATTGAACCTGGCTGCGTGTGACAGATGGAGTACCAGAATCTGGGTCTGTCCTGGGACCTGTGCCCTTCCCCAGCTTAATCAGTGACACGGGGGAAGTAAGGGAATGTTTGTTCATCAAGTTTTCAAATGGCACCAAACTGGGGACAGTCAGTACATCCAAGGATGGGACTGCCACCCAGAGATATGTGTGTGGGTTGCATGAAAGGGGTCAGCAGGAATCAAGGACATGTACAAGACTTGTGCACAAAGTCACTTGTGCAATTTAGAAGAAGGAACCTTGAAGCCATAGAGGCTGGGAAAGCACTTTCCTGAAAAGGTCCTTGATTCATGGCTCATGAAGCATGTCTTGGTTCACAGTGAGTTAGCTGGTGGCCACCAGCGTGCACAGGCAAAAAAGATCCTGGGCTGTGTTAACAGGATTGTGGCAGCTGGTAAAGAGAAGTGATTATCTGCCTCTGCTCAGCGCTCATCAGACTGCATGGAGATATTGCATGCAGTTTATGCCCTCCTGAAACAAGGTGTACATGACAAACTGGATTGTGTTGAGCAGAGAGCTACAAAAACCGACATGACCAGGAGCACTTGACCTGTGAGGAGAAGGAACTGGAGTTCCCTCGGCCAGGAGAAGACACCTAGCAGCAGCCCTGCACCCAGTACCTTGGAAGTGCTTGCTGTGAAGATGAAGCCTGTGAAGATAGAGAGAGGACAAGAGAAAAAAAGCATACAGTGAAACAGAAGACCTTTACATCGTGTATCAGGAAAAAATATTTTCACTATGAATATGAATACAGCCGAGCTGCAGCACAGCTTGTCCAGGGAGTTTGTGTACCTTCTGTTCTTGTAGGTTTTCAAGACAGGACTGGATAAAGTCCTAAACAACCTGGCCTGATCTTATAGCTGACCCTTTTAGAAGCAAGAAATTGGACTAGAGACTTCCTGAAGTTCCTTTCAACATGAACTTTAGTATGATCCTAATCTTCCACCATTTTGGAACCTGCTGGGATCTGTACTGATACAAGATTTTGCCCATAGAAAGCTATGAAACTATTTGTTGCCTTAAAAATGTTGATCACAGTGGTCTGTGAGATAAAACCAAAACATTCAGGTCAGATTTTGGGGTATGAAAAATGATTAAATTCAAATTTGTTGACTTAGGTACATTATGGACACATAATGATTCTTAATTATATTAAAAAATTGTTTCTTTAAAGTATTATGAAGAAACAAAGGGATATAAAGGCTGTTTCCAGTTTGTAAGTTCCACACGTAAATATTGTATCTAAAAAAAATTTTTGAAATTTTAAGGTAAGAGCACATTATTTTGTTGTGTTTAATGAAAATCATTGATAAGGCAAGAGTGGTGCTACTGTTTTATGAATGCTTATAGGCTCAGAAGGCACAACCTGAGCTGAGTGTTACACAGGTCATTAAATGTGCCCTGCTGTCTTTTCTAGCAGACCTGACTCCTGTGTAGTTCCAAAATATACTGATAAAGTTGCTATTTTTTAAAAATCAGACTCTTCTTCTAGCTGATAATATGATAATATAATATGCCTATTGTATGCCATTTATTGAGTGTGCCCTGATTCCTTATTTTTTATGTAGGCCAAGGTCTGAGAAACTTTCTCTCTGAGTTTCAGACCAACTTCTGCTCCATAAAGCTGAAGTAAGTTTACAGATAAAACATCTTCTTTTTCAAATTCTACTCCTAGTCCATGAAAGCTGTCATTCTAATCACAGTGCATTCCTTTTCCCATCTCCTCTTGTTATGTGGGTTAAAATAAATCATCAGTCTCAGAATTGTGTATTAGCTTTGAATTGCCTCATTATAGGAATGCTAAAACGGAATATTCAAAAAAAGAAGAAGAGAAAAACCCTGAAAACCTTTCAATCACTGTTCAGTCATGATTTAGACAGATCTTTAATGTAAAGCCTCTAGAGGAACCTAAACTACAGGAGGGTTCTGCAGTGGATGGAATAATATGATAATGCATGATGGAATGTCATAGTGTAAAAAAGCTGGAGTCTGGGGGGAGCTAGAAAGAAAGTTAAAATTTCACTAAATCTCTGTCTGTTGAAAGCAATGGGGAATTTGTCTCTGAGGTTTCATTCATTGTGGGTTAATATTTTTTTACCTTTTTCAGTTAGTTAGTGGTTTTGACTTGATATTTTGAGTGAAGAAATATAGGTCTGGAATGCTTTGGCAGCAGCAAGCCTGCAGTTTGATGGTAGATGCAGTCCTGTTGTGGAAACTGGACTGTGTCACGAGAGGGGAGCAGAGTATTAGGCATGCTGACTCAGAGCTCATGTCCACACTGAAGCATGAAAATGTTTGTTTTTGCAGGTCTTATTAGCAACAGGGATGCTCACTGGTGTGGTTTTGAATGTAGGAAACTCACCCTGGTAAGTACAAATTGTTGAAACCAGTGCTAAAATTCTCCATTAATATATTTCTGGAAAAAAGCGAAATATCCTTTCCATTACTTCACAAGAGATCTGAGACCTGATGCTGATTAATTCATGTTAGCTTTGTGGAAGATAACAAAGATATGCTAAAATGTGTCATAATTTTCCAAAATAATTTCAGTAATATATAAATAAAAATAATTGTGCAGTAGGCAGATGAAGATACTGTTAAGAATGAAATGGTTTAATATAGTCTCATTTTTAAATTCTAGCAAAAATAAAAAAACAGGATTTCTTTTTAGTGTAATAATTTTCATGATACACTTTTCCACACAATGGCTTTGAGTTAAAAAATGCAGAATTGCATCTTTGAAATGATAGTGGTAATTAATGTGAGTGAATTCATATATAAGCTGGTGTTTTCAAAGGAGTTCTTAAATAAATATCTTTGACATCTTTGCAAGCTCTTTAAATGTTCCCTAGAAAACATCAGTGTTTCAGATGACATTGATACAGGCTATTAAAGACAGGCTGAGTATAGCTAGAGACACCTGACAGCATTTCCTTTTTAAGTGTTTGAAGTTGGGAAGGAAAGACCTGATTCAAAACATCTGGGAAAAAGGAAGGGGCAGGAAGAAAAAACAGAGAAAGTGAAAAACAAGCCACATCACATCATCACTCTTTGTGGAGACTGGCTATTGGAATGGTAGCATGTCCTCCCATGGAGCCTGGGAGTTGCAGGCTTCCCCTGCTCCCTGTGGGAAACTCAGATTTCAGAAGGTGAGGGGAGTTGTGTTTGTTTCCTGGATCTTTGCCTTTCTGTGCATATAAAGCATTTTTCTTCTCTAAACCACAGAATCAGGAGGGATGTCTTCAAATGGAGGGTTAAGAGCTTTCCCCATTTGTATTACACTGGGACTTCTTAGCACAGTGCATTGATTTTATTTAGCACCTTTATGGGTACAGATAGTGGCTTTATGCTGAAACTCTCAGAGCTTCGTAGCTCTGCCCCAGTATCTAACTAACTTCTACTGGCACTAACACCATGGCAGTTATGCAAGTGAGATGAGTAGAGCACAAACTATATAATGAAACTAATGAATAAATGGTAGATAATAATTTAAAGCATTTATAAAACTGCAAGGCTTGACAGCATAGATATCTAAATGCTAGAAGCTGCATTCCAGATATAATTTCTGAGAGTGTTTTCTCACCCCTATGGGCTAGAAGAGGGTCTGCATCTGAATCCTGGAGTTAAAATTATAGAGGGAAAAGCAGTGCAGCTTAGAAAATATGTGGTTATTATATTGGATTAAGTGAAAATATCCATTAAATATCAGAGAAAATGTACTTCAAGAGCTATACAAAATATAAATTAAAAAAAATAGGAGTTTGGAGAACATAAATTCCATATTATCGTACCTGGGACTAAACCAAGACTTTGCAGAGGTCATATAAAGATACATTTTAGACACATGTTACCACATCCTACGTAACTGCAGTGACAACTTCATAAGCTCATGGAGAAGCACTCTGTCATCCTGTGGTTCTAAGCTGGTCTGTGTAGACTCAACAGGACATCAGGACATTTAACTTGGCAGGATCTCCAGCTTTCCCTAGCCAGACTGCTTCTAGTACCTGAAGTAGATTAAGCAGAACTACAGCAGCTTTGGTGGATTTCAGGCTCTCTGCCTTTGGGTAAGACTATGCAACATTTATGAGGTTATGATGATAATCAATTGGTTATGAGACCACTGAACAACAAGAAAAACATTGGTGCATGAAAGACAGAAAATAAGTCCAAGAGATACTTCAAAGGCCTTTTCCCTCTAGCACTGTAAAATCCAAGCCAGTGAATTGTCACTATCCTATCAAAGTAAAGTATTCCTGCTTTTTGAAATCCATTAATGTGAACATATTTTACAGATAGGTTTCTAAATGAATGCTTGTGTTGCAGACAAATTTCCTTCCAAGAGCTGAGGAAATTTAATGGTGTCCTGTAGTTAAAACTATTCCTCTTCTGGTGGTGTCATCAGTGTTATCAGTTTCAGAAAAATGCCCAGCATTTAAAAACCTGTTTTCTTTGATGGGATAATTGATTTACAAATATGCAATAAATACAGATTTCACTAATAGAAAAAAATGGAGATTTAAAAAACATTTGAAAAAAAGGATGCTCTGCTTTTAAAGCTGTGCCATCAATCTGAGGGTGTGTGTGTTTATGTGTGTTTCATAAAATCCTGGTGTTCAGGATGGCTTGGTTTTGGGGAAAAGCTTTTATTGTCTTCTCATATTTGTTCTTGTCCCACAGTTTTCATTTTGGATCATTTTGAAGCAGGCTTTCACAGAACACTCAGGTATGCTGAAATGAAAGGAAAAAAAATAGTCATGCTCACCCATTCTTCCCAGTATAAATATTAATAGTGTTGAGCTTGTCCCACTGGAGCACAAAGAACACCTTTAAAAGTGACATTTACAAGGCAGATCAAGTGTCAGCTAGGGTGAACTGGTAGAGTTGTACAAAGGAAAAGTGGAAGAGCAAACTCAGTCTTAACCAGAAGCAGATCCACGCTGAGGTTACATTCTCAAATGTAGGTAGCATTGCTCTGTTTTTGTTACTTCAGTGTTTTGAAGTTAATTTTCCTTTTCGTGGAAATTCAGTGTTGTACAGAGGAAATAAGGATACTATAATTCCTTCATCAGTCAGAGTGGACTGGGATTTTACTCCTGTGACTTGGTATCAGAACCATCAAAACAAAAGGATCAAGCCCTATTTTGTGCTTGCGCACTGCACTTTGCACTAGACCACACCCTCTTTTTCACAGATGATACTGGAATCAATGTACTGAGGAAAAGTCCCTTTTCTTCAGTTTGTGTCAGTTCTGTTGTTAGAAAACTGTTCCTTCATAAGGGAGCCATCAGAATGCAGATCTGTCCAATATTGCTGTTTCAGGTTATAAATTATGATGGAAAAACTGATGATAACTGAACCTTCCACAAGACAGGGTAATTGCTGGAATTTACTGGTGTTGGTCCCAACCAGAACCAGTGGGGACACTGAAACAACATAATGAAGTGCTAGTTAATTAAGAAAATCTAGTTAGCATATGCAGTAAGAACTGAATGAGAGATGATTTTAACCCATAGATCAAAATCTGTAACTCCACAGTTGAAATGTGCAGACAAATGATTCAGCCAAACAGAGAAAGAAAGAGCAGGTACTGCTATGGAAGGAAAACCCCACAGAACTGACTGACTTATTAACCTGCTTGTGGTAAATCAAGATGGAAAAAAGCTCTTAACAGAATAACTTCTGAGCTTCATTGTGGATGACTTTGTTTCCATTGGTATGCATACCTGGTGTGGTTCTTCATCCTGTACCTGAGCACATGCTAAATTCAAGGTAGTAAATGCATCTGACCTAGGATGAAAATACATGAAGAAATCCTGAAATACAGGGATGACTGAGTAAATACAATCAGAACACAGTATGGTTTCAGTACTTAAACTTATATTGTTATGATTAACTCACATATGGTTAGACCTAATATTCAATTTGTATGGCACTGTTAGCAAGGGCCATAACATCAGAAATTAAATATGGATCCTTTATCTGGACAATGACCTGGACTAAACTCTGTATTTCTTCACTAGCTGCAACATGGTCACTAAATTCTTCCCACTCTTCAGCTGACTATACTGATGCCTTAAGTTTTAGCTTTCATATTTTCCAGATTTTGTACTGCATTAATATATAATTCTGAACTTCATAAAAAGCATTAACAAATTCCCATCCCAGTTCAGTTAGACAAAACAATCCTTTTCCAGCCCAAGAAAAAGGATACCATTGCAACTTCAGGCCCAAAAAGTATAAACAATGGGAAATGGAGGAGAGCAGTCTGGAGGATGGGACTTCATAACCTGAAGCTGCAGTTAGACAACCCCAATACATAAATAGACCAAAACTTATAAAAGTGTGAAAACTCGTGATTTGGGGTCCATCTTGGGTGTAGCCTCGGCTGGGCTCTTGTACTGCCCAAGGTGTGTCCTTTGAAGGCCTTTTAATAAATACCTACTTTATTCCTTTAACACTCTATAGCCTCTGTTCTAGGTAGCCTCTCAAGGCATCAATATGATTTATGAATTACCCTGAGACTTAAGAAAAAACCTAATGAAAGATTAAAAAAGATGGAAGTCATGACTAGCAAAATAAAGGACTAAAATATTTGTTAAATATCTCCAAGTCAGAAGAGAACACTGTGATCCAGAAGTATAACATACAGTAATTGCTCATTGTGCAAAAACAAGATTTTACATTTGCTCATCACTTCCAGTAGCTGCTTTCTTCAAGGCAATGACAAAGCTGTAGGTGAACATGCAGTATTGCATTTCTGCACAAAATTATTTCATGGTTGTAGGAAAGCTTAAAGAAAAATTTTGTGGCATAGTTATCTGATTTTGTAGGAAGCATCCACAAAGATTGTTGCAAAAGGAAGAAACTGAGTAATCGTGATAAGAATGGGAGAAGCTTCAAACAAGCTGTGTTAATACCAAGCATCTCAGTGTCCAAAGCTATTAAATAAAAATAATAACACTGCCTTCCTTTGTGAATACAGTGAGATCTACTGATTAGAAGAATACATTAAGCTAAGAGTAAGGATATCAGTATTATGGGTTCTGAACCTGTGGTTGTGGCAGTAATGGATGCAAACAGCTACATTCATGCATCTTCAGATACTGTGGTAAATAGTGCTTTACATATTATAATTGGCAAATGCACTAATAATTTTTCTAGGAGTGGTTTTGTTTCATAATTTGTTCAAAAACTATTCCAGGTGATTAACTGACCATTCACAACCAAACACTTATTTTCATTCTGTTCATTTAAAAAAAACCCCAAATATAAAGATGCTTATCTTATTGATTCAAATACCCAACACATTCAATAATGATTTGTTGTGCCTCCGGCTGTTTGGCAAACAGTACAGGAATAAACAGATTATTCAATGTATTATTCAATGAGGATTTTTCAGCTCTAAGGAAAATTTATTGAAAAAGTTACAACTGTATAAATTTGAAGCATGAATGATATTGAAATATGTAGGAAAAATACATTATTTGTTTATGAAGCAGAAAGGAAAAATATACTTTCAGTAGTCTGCAAATTAGGCCCAAGATTGATCACTTATTTACCCAATTGTGGGGCACAGGGGCTAAACTCGTGTAAGGGTGGACTTCCTACTGTATCATAATTAGTGATAAAAGGGCAACAAATAATAGCAAGGCTCCAATTTACTTCTACTCTTTGGTTGTTAGGCTTTTTTGATTGTAAGGAAAGGAAAATGAATGATTTTGGAATGTGGATTCCTGCTATTCACTAACTTAATTTTTGTCCTTATTTAACTTAAATGAAGCACAAAATGAAAAAAAAATAGTAAAAACAAGACAATAAAAATGTTAGAATATCTAAAATGAAAGTTTAGAAATAGAAATGTTTGGGACCAATGTGATAAGGATCCAGACATAACAGTTTAGAGTTTTACAAAAATTGTCAAATGTCATTGTTATAAAAATTATTGTTGTCATAAAAATTATTATTGTCATAAAAATTAAGCCTTTTCTTAAAATCACAGTGCTTGGTGTACTGTGATTATGTGAGGCTCCTAACTTTTCTTGTTTTGCCATTGTATTTACCGGATACAAATCGTAATACATATACATATTATACACCAGATGAGTTAGCATTCAAAAAACAAGAAAAATAAGCAACCAGATCCAGATTTTTAAAGCTTATCTTTTAAAAATATGATAATTAATTGAAAATTGGGATTTAACAATATTAATTTAAATCCTTACTGGCATTTATTTTATAGACATTAAGACTTTATTTTATGTGTCCCAAGGATACAAAATATCTGAGTACATCACATTAACTAAATCCAAAATGTGTGGGGGGGTAAAATGCAATGGAATAGGTGAAAATGTTTTTTAAATTGACTATGTTTAACAATGTCTTAAGTAGCCTCTTAATTCTCTTGTTATAAAGTGTTGTTTGTCTCTGAAAAACCTTTACATAAACCCACTGGAGTTAATTTGACTCAAAACAATAGTTCTTTTGTACAGTGAAGAAGACTCTAAGGAAGCAGAAGCAGTAAAACAAAGTTCTCCTCACACACTTTTTTAATAATCTCCACATCTGCATGACTACAAAAGGAGAATTTCAGACCTTTTGGGGACTTAAATTTTCATAACAGATGGTTGTATAACAAGCAGCAATTCACATCAATACCTTGATTTTTGCTTCTTTTTTTACCTTGGTGTCAGTTGGGATTGAGTTAATATCTTCCTAGTAGCTGGTACATAGCTGTATTTTGAAATTAGGATGAGAATATTTTTGATAACATGCTGATAGTTAGGTTGTGCTGTTCACTGCTTACTCTCAAGTCAAGGGCTTTTCAACTTCTTATGCTGCCCTGACAGTAAGGAAGGTGGCAGGGCTCAAGAGACTGGGAGGGGACACAGCCAGGATAGTTGACCTCAACTGATTTAAGGGCTATTTCATACAATATAGCACCATGCTGAACAATGAAACTGTGAGGAGCTAGCTGTGAGGGGCTGGGTACTGGTCAGAGGATGGTGAGCAGTTGCACTGTGCATCATTTGTTTTGTAGTTTCTTTTATCATAATGATTATTTTTCTTTACTTTTCAGTACTATTGTTTTTAGCTCCACCCACAAATTCTACCTTTTTTCCAACTCTATCCCATGTCCCTCTGCTGGGGAGTGAGCAAACAGCTGTGTGCTGTTTAGCTACCTACTGGGTTAGACCACTCTGGGACTGCGATTTCCTCAAACATAATCATTGTCTCAAAGAATTGGCATTTTTATATTTCAAGAAGACATCAAAGCTCATTAACATTGCATTGCTGGATTCCTGTCTGAACTGTGCTCTTTTGCTATTAACTGAAACGAGCCATACAGCACCTCTTTTTGGATTTGAATAAGCAAACATATTTTTGCTGTTGTAGATGGATAGAATAAGTATCTTAGACATCTATTCTCTGAATTTGAGTGCACTTTAACTTCATCTCTTCTGTATGGAAAGGACAGATTTATAAATTTGTGGAAGTCATATAAAAAAACCCAAACAAACCCAACAAAATCACAGCACACTGTCCTAAATCCTTTTATTTTACTTTGTTTATGGTTTTGAAGCCTTATGTCTGGGTGCAGTATTTTTTTAGTGTTCTTAGCAGAGAAGCAGACATAAAGCAGATCTAGAATGTGATAGTACTTGACGCATGATTCATCAAGAATAGAAAGGGGCAGATGGAAGCTTGTACACAAACTCCCAGCTTATAAGCTTCTGGACTCACATATCCCCTGGGAGTCATGCAGGAAGGTTACAGGGAGTTCAAATTCCCAAAGATATACATGTCCATGTGAGATGAGAGAGACTCTACTCTGGCCAAGGTTAGCAATTGGTGCTTTCTATAGCATTGTACTATGAATCTCACACATCTATGACATTTTTATAATAGGGCTAACATTTTTTTAACAGGATCCCTCCATTCCTGGATTTATTAACCTGATCTTAAGATTGTGTGGGTTATAAGAAAATGCTCCTTGACATTGTGATACTGCCCTAATTATGCCATGATGAAAGATCTTGCTATCCTGATTTCAGTCCCTTTGCATGACTCTGGTACTCTGGTACTGAGCTGGTAAGCTCAGAGCAGCCTTTAGGGCAGCTGCTTGGCTCTTGGAGCAGCTGTGCGAGATAAACCATTTTGTTTCTCTAAAGGCTTGTTTTAAAGTCTTTTCCAGACAACAGGAATCCCCCTCTGGATCAGGTCCAATATCCAAATTCTGCAGTTCCCATTCAGGCTAATATCATAAATGGAATGACACACCTGAGTAAAAGTAGCAGGGTCAGAGCCCCAAACAGTGTAATTTAAACTGTGCCAAAACCTCCCCTCATGAAACAATGAATAGAAACCTCCAAATAACCAAACCAGATGCTGCAGCTTGTCTTTGGATTCATTTATTACCCTGCTTTTCTGTAGGAGGATTTGGATTCACCCTTTTTTAATGTCACTTAATACAGCAGAGATTGTATTTAGTCAGTAAATTTAATCATAATCTACACATGTTTATGACAAGTTGAGATCCAATCTTATAAGATATAAAAAATTCATTACATTTAAATATTCATTGTTAGAAGAAGCTGTATTTCTATCTGTGATAACAGAAGTCAGTATGAGCAGGCAGACAAAATATATTAGGAAGTTAATTCAGAAGAAAAAAGAAAAACAATGCAAAGTCTTTACATGTATCTCATTTACTAAAAAATGCATAAGGACAAGGATATGAATCTGGCTTTGAGAAAATGTGTTCGTTCACTGTAGAAATCAGTCATACCTAATTAGAAACACCCCCCTTTCAAGCACAAAAGTCACCAGCTTGTAAATGGATCCTTGGTGGTGTTTCCTTAAGGAGCCCACATCTGCCAGTTACCTCCACAGTGCTCCCTCAAAGACTGCAGCTATGCCCTGGTGCAGCTGCACTCCCTGCAGCATTTCATGTTCCTGGTTCCCCACTGCTGAAGCACAGATCCCTCCTCTTCAGACTGTTTTCATGGAAAATCAGGGCAAATGGGGGATGGGGAACATTCCTGTTTCTTCCCCTTATGCAGATGGTTGGGCCACAGCTAAGAGGCACATCTGGGTACTGGAACCACAGAGGAAACAGAGCCCACAGTACTGAGAAGCTGTAATCATGAGTTAGGAAGTAGCATAAGCATTCTCTAATATGATCTTAAGAAAGTAGTCTTGTTAAAATGACTGGAAACAAGATAATAAAGATATAAGTTATCTCATGAAGGAAGGTTAAAATCCAGAGGCTCAGGGTGTGAGAATGAGACATAGAGACTTTCACCATTCTGCATGCAAATTGAGATTTGCTTAATTCTCAATTGCTTATAGAGAAAGTCAAACCACTGATGGTTGTGGAGTGACCTCAGTTCAGACTCCAGCAGAAGCACAAGAACATCCTTTAGCCTTCTCATGGTTCAGAACCTAGGGTAGTCTCAAAAGAGAGAATTACAGGATGGAGAAAGGCATGAAAAAATAAGACATATTTCTAATGATGTTCCTCCAGAGCAATACTGAGCTGTATCTGGAGGACAATGTGAGAAAATGTGTTCAGCTCCAATTTCTATAATTTGTAGATAGAACCACAGCGCTTGTTCAGCATTTTTCAGCAGTGCTGGTGATAATAAATAATAAACATTTTATCTACTTTTACTCTGCCTCACAATATTTCTTTCACCAGCTTAAGCTCCACCACTGCTCTCTCCCTTGGATGATAACATGGACATGGGCTTATGGAAGATATGGCACGAGTCACTGCACATCTGCAGAGCCTTAGTCCTTGAGAACACCACCAGTGTGGACTAATTAAGCTTAGTGGAGTCCACTTGCACTGTGAGATAAATTCATTTTAATCATAGTTGCCTTTTGGGTTAAAATCACCATTGTTCAGGCAGTATTGCCTACAGGTTCAAGCAGGCTGATCACTTTTCCAAGAAGTGTACTGGTGCTTTTTAGTATGCTGATTAAGTTTAGTGTAATATCTGCCATTTAATTTTGGATTTATGGTGAGACTTTGCTATTTATATTTCAACCACTGTAAATACCATATTTTAATTAACAGTCTTGATCCCAATGGATGCTATTTTAGAATATAGTCTAAACTGAACCAAAATATGACAGGATTGATAAATGTGATTCTTGGAATGCAAATAAAACAAGGAAGTATTTGCCCCTCCTTCTTAAAGGAATTCATGCACAAGTGCTGAGACATCATTATCTTTTAGCCTAGAAGCTTAATGGACAAAACATGAAGGGAAAATTTATTCTATGACTATAGGAGGGACACAGAGTTAACCAGTGAAGTGCTGCTATATTGCAGCTGTAATGGAAAATCAGTGCCAGTAATCAATGATGACATGTGAAAGAATTCTCTCTGCCAAGAAAATCCAATCATCTCTCTTGGCTAACATTCATCCTTTTATCTTTTGACAAAATGAATTCTTAGGCAATAGATGAAAGAAAACATTGATGGACTTCTTTTTACCCCAGAAAAAAAGAAAGACAAGATTGCCATCTGAAATATAAGCAAAAATTTATTTTTCTTATTTTTTATCAATGAGACACATGTTTTTTAGAACATCTGAATATCTAAACCATTTATTTGTATATTGGTAATTCAAAAGATTTAGCACCATGCTGAGACACCAGAAAAGGTTGCACAGAGAAGCTGTGGATGCCCAATCCCTAGAAGTGTTAAAGACCATGTTAGGTGAGGTTTGAGCAACCTGCTGTAGTAGAAGGTGTTTCAGTCCATTATGGGGGGTTTGGAACAAGATATGTTTAGGATCTCTTCCAACTCCTTAACATTCTGTGATTCTATAATTGCATGATGCTATGATATGATCTTGGTATTTAAAAGCAGTAGAAAGGTCTCAGGGCAAGAAGAAGGAGTATGTTATACTAAACAGCACATAGGTTAGAGATATCTGAAGGAGAAGGGCTGAAGGTCTGGCAAATACCTAAGGCAAAAGAGCACATGTTAATTCATCAGAATTGTATCTTTCAGCAATCTCCACAGCTGGTGTTTAGAGATATTTGTTTGTTTAATGGGTCAGTTGTGTGAGGGCTTTCCAGTTTTGGTTGTTTGTTTCTTTTCTTCATTTTGCATATTTTTTAAAATTATCTTTACATAAATCTGAGTCTTATGAAAGTTTTGGGATGGTGTTTTTTATTGTTGGGGTTTTTTGTTTAGTTCTATTCTGTTGGTTTTTTCCCTAAGCAACACGAGTATCATTTCTTCCTGTGCTGAATGAAAGCAGGTGGAACGTCATCCATAAGTGCAGAACCCATGCTAATGGGTGAAGTTACTGATGCAACACAGCAAAGCAACTCCTGAGTGCATATGGAACCCAAGGCTGTGCCACAGAACCCAGCTGCTCTCAAGGTCACATATGGCAAAGCAGCAGAGAAGGTAACACTTAGGTTTTTGATGCATGCAGGTTATCATCACTAATATGACCAATACCTGCTTTCTAAAGCAGCTACTTCATGAATAATCAATGAGGGAGCTGTGAATAAGCAGATGGATTGTAGCTGCTGAGTTCCCTCTGGGCAAGCAGAACACAGCTAGCAAATAACATATAATACAGGAATCCCACACTACAGACACAGCACTAAAAAAAAAGGACATTGCCAAGGGCAGCTCTGCATGGGTTAGCATATAAAAAAGAAGGGTGACTCAGAAATGTGAAACCCAGATGTGACTTCATGTAAGTGTGTGTTTCTGTATGTGTATTTTAAAGAAATAATGCATCATGTATAGAAAGGCGATAAATCCCCCTCCTCGCCCTGTCATCCCCCTCCCCCTGGAAGGAATCAGGAAACACATTGTATTAAGTGTTATACATTTATAAGGAAACAAGCAATTACTAGTTTTCTGCAAGGACTACAGGTATTAACATGGCTAATATCTATTTTTGGACAAGCTTTTCAAATTAAAAGGCAAAATGAAAAAACAGTGGTGAGTTGTTTCATTCATTTTATCTTCATTGGAGAATATGTATATATAACATTTTAATCATTTTTATACCACAGTAGCCAGGATAACCCTAGCCATTTTAATGAACTACTTAATTATTAATTAGTCTTTTCTAACAGTGATACACTCAACAAGATAAATATATAAATAGAAACACTTCCAGGATCTAAAAAAGTTCATTGGATTTGATTTACTCTCCTCCTCTTTTGCTGAAGTAGTTGGAGAATGTATCAGACCAAATAAAAATAGCTGCTGAAGAGTCGTGGCTTGAGAAGAAGGCAAAAATGGTTTGAGAAAATTTATTATAAATTACTTCAGGAATAAAAAGTTATGACTAGTTCACCCAAATTGAAAAAGAAAGAAATTTTACACAGACCATAATTAAATGAAGTGGTGGACTTTGGCAAAGACACTCTGTTTTTAAAGGAAAGCACCACTAAACTTATAATGATTAGATCTGATTAAGAAGGGAAGTTTAGAATTGATGGAGTACCTCTTGAGAGAATGACATTACTGGATGCAGAGAGCTGATCAGGAGCTAGCTTTCTAGTTATGGGCAATTTCATTTTTCAAAAATGCCATAAAAAAATTATGAACAGTATCCTCCAGTGAACAATATTTTCTGTGACATGATTTTATTCATCATAGCTCTCTCAGTGACCAGATCCAATTTTATAAAATACAAAATGCCTCCCAAGATATAGTGTGTTCTGTAGTCATCATGTACTTCACAGGTAGTATAGCATATTTTTCATCTTGTAATAGTAAGAAATCATGACACTACTATATCACAATGATGATACTTCTATGTCACAAATATAATCTCCTTACATGTCTTTGGTGGGGTGGAAGAGAATTTTTTTTTTGCAATGGGTCAGACATCATGAGTAAGAATGAGAATAAAAATAATTATGAAATTCCAGAGTCATGCAAAAGACTATCTACTTTAAAAAAACCCCAAACAATTCTTATACAATTATAATAGTCTGTGAACTCAGGCTGGATTTTATTATTTATATCTAACATTGGTTATGGTTTACATTTTTGATTTCTGCATCATCATTGAAAATATATAGTACCAAATGACCCAGCCTGGCTACTCACTACCCCTATCTCTTATATGTAAAGCAGATATATTAAATGCTATCCTTGAAGGGCACTCGAAAATCTTGCCAGTAAAAAGTGCTATACAGCTTAAATGTGCCTTAACGTGACCATCTCAAGTGAAGGCACATTTAAATTTTTTTCCAGCACTACTGCTGGCTTAAGTGCTCCATTCCTCTCATGCTATATGTGCAGGACTAGAGAGAGTGTCTGTCCTTCTAGAACAGAGGCCACAGATGAAAGCTGCTTTCATCTTCCCTTCTGATTCCCTTCATCAATTCAAGTGCAAGGCAAATGTATGTTTTAGAAAACTCTAGATTGAATGCAATGAGATACTGTATGTCATCTTAACTGAAAAAAATAAAGAGAAATGTAAAACCATTTGTTATTGCCCAGATGAGTGGGAAATTATCTGGGTCAGAAGCCATTGTGAGTGTAAAGAGTCCTTAATTACTCTAAAACAAACAAAGAACTTCAGCAAGGAAATTGCAGCTGAATGTAGCAAAAGGGAAGAATAAACATGCAGCAAAGAACCCTGGAAGTAAGTGTCCATACATGGACATAAATGGATCCTTTGAACAAGTTCATAATTACTCTGACTTTTATCTTTAAACAGAGAGTTCTTTTATTTATTGGAGGAAATGCTACCTGGGAGATAATGTGATGATAAGAATTCTCCAAATGTTTCCAGGAGATGGTACAGATACTATCTGACATGCTAAAAATTGATGCAAAGTGCTGCACTTTTAATTTTTTTAAGTTATTGCCTCACTGACCCTTCCCCCCTCCTCATTCCATTTTCTCATACATTTTGAATAGTTTATAAATACAAGAACAACACTAATGTCTCTGTGGAAAATGTAATTGCTGGTAAATAGCTGTCTCTGTCACTGTCTTTATAAATAAAGCACGTACTCAGACAAACAGAAGAATGAATGCATATTTTTACACAAACACAAGCCTGGGTTTCAAGAGACATCATCTCTGCAATTTTTGCTGTACCATTTTTCTCATTTTGTCAAAATTTTGTTCAAATCAGCCATGAGACTGATTTGTTATTACTAAATTGTTTTAACAAATGGAGCAAAGAGGCTTTAAGGCTAGCTTTAGAAACCTTTCTCATACTCTTCACATTTTAACATACTTTAATTAAAGGTCACACTCTTGAACTAGAATGCAGTTATTATGAATCGGATATAGCCCTGAGTGACAGTAATCAGAGACCTTTTTTTCCCACCTTATGTACAGAATAAGCCATTGTTCCCTGTATTATTTTAAAAAGCTGCTTTTTCGTAGCCTGGGTTAATTGTTTGTGTAAAATGGAAAACTAAACTTAGTTTGCCAGTACTTTTTTTAACTTCTGTTTTTCAATACTTTTGGTCTGTGATAGCTTAAAACTCATTTCATTAGCAGCCAACATACAATTTGCATGGGTTCAACATAGGAAATTTGGTCCTTAAAATGTGAAATTCACACCTTCAAGTATGACACTCACTGCTGTAATGCTTTAAGAAATTCTCTACTGAACTGCTGTTGGACATGCTGAGAGTCTGACTTTTTGGTGTGATAGACATGCAAATGACACAGATGGTGATGTCTTTCAGTTTTGAAGATGAGTTTAAAATGCACCTTCACTTCAAAATCATTATCAGTTGTTGAACATATTAAATATTCCAAAGTATGACCATTCCTTTCTGTTCATCTAAGGCATATGAATAAGTCTTGCAAATCACTAATCATAAAATGGACATTTTCTTGAGTCAGTGTTTCTATTTACATTGATGAAGTTTCTTTTGCCACTGAAAGCTTTCCATAATGACATATAATATCTGGATTTAAAATCATATTTACTCCTAAGTACAGCTGATATGATACAGAATGATCAATGAAACAGTCCTTTCCCACAGCAGAGCCCATCACTTATCCTGGCAGCCCTAACATGGGTATGCCACCACCATTTTCTCAGTGGGACATCTGGATTTGTGCCTCTGCTGGGATTGGCCTTTGCACACACCCAGGTGCCAAGGAAATCAACACCATCCATGGGAACCCTCACAGTGCAGTGCTCTCCTCAGCCCAGCACTATTGCAAAAGAGGAAAACTGTCTCTGTGCCTTCCCACCTAAAACAGATGAGGCAAATTTAGCCCTAAATGCTGATGGGGGAAGAGTGGCAATTAGCCTTTTTAATGGATTTCAAAAAGTGACTATTTATTTTAGTTGTAAAAAGCTACCTTTTATAGGATTTAGAGAGCAGCAACAAAGTAAACAGACAATCCATTAGAGGCCAACTATTCCTGTGTCTGAAATAGATGTGTTAATCTCACAGCTTTCAGGGAGTAATGCGTGACTTTTAAGCATCCCTGCACAAGCTCTGCTGACCACTTGTCATTTCTTTGTGCAGCTATTAATGGGAGTGACATTACAGATTATGAGAAATCAAATTACAAGATAGTGAAGAAATTAATATGTCAGCACTTCATTGTAGGAGAAAACAGTAACAGCCTACACATTTTTAAATTAGTTATTCACCTGGATCTATCTCATCTCTCAGAACAGTGTGTGATGTTGCTGATAATTTTATTTGAAACTAACAAAAATAAAGGAATTTCCCTGAAAAAAAAAAAGTGTTGAACAGCACTAGAAATGTTTAATGGTTGACTTTTAGAAGTAGAAATGCTCTAAAATTTCAGATAGAAGATATTGTATTGGATTTATTAGATGTCTAACAGAGCAGCATATTCACTGCTTGAGCAGAAGAGGTCATTAAAATATTATAAATGCCTTCACTGGAAGTTAAGGAGGGACAGAGCAGTGCAGCAAGGTTCATGTGCAGGAGACAAAGCAGCAGTTCAACACAGATGAAAGATTGCTTTTGGTATGCTAAGATGTTTGGGGCCTGTTGGAAGAGGGAGCTTCCTGGTGCTCAGAGCAGAAGAGCAGCAGCTGATTAGCCTGAGGGAGTAGGGTATTTTTGGAGAAGGCATGATGGGACAGTTTGGGGAATTTAAAATAATATCTGAGCAATAATGAGGCCTGAAGGTAATGGCAACACTGATGAGTTGAATATTGTTTTCATGTTACCTGCCTTATAACAGAATGAAATTATAGTAGTGTCAGAAGAGATATAAACAGATACCATAGAGAAAGAGACTGGTTGAGTTCCTTTCCCAAAGAAAAAAATATATCAGCTAAAAATAACCTTTTCATAAAGAACTGGACATTTACTTTTGAATGCAAAATAAGACAGGTCATTGAGCTGTTTCATTTGAAAAGAGAACAGTGTGTCACTACCTGTTCTGTTTAAATATGTGAGAAAAGAGATGCAAATTGGACATGGCACTATAATACTATTTAGGGAAGATTACAGAATGTTCAAGGAAGTTAGATTTTATTAGGTTTCCTCAACTTCACTTTGCAGGTAATGGCCTTCCTTATTGCAGCCATCAGAATGATTATACTGATACCACATCATTTAGTCATGGTCAGCTTCTCTTAGTATGGACATGACCAGCCTGTGTCCTTTTGTGGCATTTTTCTTCCACCCCCTTGTCAGCCCCAAGGCTGACATATGTTTCTATACATATTACTTTGCTTCTGTAATATGTACTTTTTCTGATTGTAAGCAGAATTTTACAGTTATAATTTACTGTTTAACAGAAAACACTTATACCAGGACCATCATCATTGTTTCTTGCCATCAAATCATGTCTAAGGAAGACCCATGATCAGGTACTTAAAATGAGCTTCCTACTGTGTGCCACAAATATTTGAAAAGAAAGTCACTTATTTAAAGATAACTCTGAACATTTCTCTCCAAGATATGACATTGACATGACTTAAAGAGAATATACAACAAAACCACAACAAAATATCAGCTGCGTGGTTCTGGAAGCCTTCCAACCCAATTCATGGAGGGATTTTTGTTATACTTGCTGCTGTCTGGTAAATATTTCATTATTCTTACAGAGTATCTGGTAGAAAATCATCAAATATATATATCTATACATATGTATATGTATATATCAGCTAAATCTTTAACATTTACAAGAATGTATATGAAGGCTTTCTTTATAGCTTTGTCATGTTTTTATTTCACTTAGAAACATTTTCAGTCCTGGTGATCCAAAATCTGTCTTCATATTTCCTTTTGTGGTGTCAAGAGAGCTTAGGCCCCACTCAGTTTTAGATGTAGTGTGGTATGGTATAGAGGGATCCTTTCTATTGGTAGGGGTAGACTCTGAGGCTCCAGCTGAGTAATGTGGTTCCTCAAGAGACACAATATTTCTTCCTGTACCATGGTGTTTAAAATATTAAATCAAAAGAATGAGCATGCTTTGGAGAAAAAGTGTCACCTCTTTTCTATAGATGGGGATCTACAACCTGAATTGCTGAGTGTAATTCTAAAATAAATGGAAAGCACTCTAGTTTCTTCAGAAACTGCTGCACAGCCATATTCAAAGGAGATCTAAGAAAAGACATTAAATTTCCTGGTTTCTTCACAAGGTGTTTTAGTGTGAGACTATTTTTAATTCATAATGATCAGGAGTCCATAGTGTATTCCCACTTAGACATGAGCTTTAATGAATAGGATAAAGAGATCCAATATACACCCAGTTGTGTCATCATGTATAATTTTTTTAAAATTTAGAATGGAGTGATTACTTTATTCATTTATCAAGAAACTTTTTAATAAGTATCATATATGAACAAGGTTGTCAACTGTTATTTTTAGGAAAATCTCAAAGATATTTCTAGTACTGCACTTTGGTGATGCAAGTGTATTTCAGTAAGGAAACTAAAGCTTATGCACTTCTTTTGTTCTTTTCAAAAATTTTGTATTCTTTTTGTGCTCTATGTTCTTTAAATATTTTTCCCATTTAGAGAGAGCTTTGGGAACATAGCCCTTTCCTTGCAGTGCTAATTAAGTTCACTCATTCATTGTAACAATAGCAGCAAAGAAAGATGAAAAAGCTGAAATAAATTGTCCCCTGGCAGAGAAACTAAAGTGTTGCTGTGCTTAAAATAACTCTTTTCCTCATCTCTCCCATTCTTTCTTATTGTAAGAACCTAAATTTACTTTCAGAAAGAAATACAATTCTATCAATACTACAATCTGGACAGCATGTAGACCATTAATATCATTGTGCAGTATATTCTAATGTTAAATTCAGATTCACAAAAGCTTTCCCTGAGTTAATAATTAGATTAAAATTATACCAGCAAAGCCCCTCTTTTTACCTATTAATACATGAAATTTAATTTTTCTGCTGGAAATCCATCAGTTCCAGGACATAGCCCTTATATACCTTTTGACAGTAAAATTAAAGACATGGAAAATTGCTGCAACTTTACTTCTTGCTACTTGAAAGACTACCATAATTCATGAAAAGTCAGTTTTGCAATCCATTTATGGTGAACTGCATGGTTATTGGATTATTGTCTCAGGGACTAGGGGTAGTTTAAAAAAATAGCACTCCCCAATTTCCATTTTATGTACCAATGGAGACAGGAGAATGAATTTATTCTGAAATAATAAAACTTCCTTTTCTTCCTATTTCTATATAAATTACTTGGTTTAAAATTGAAAAATAAGCACGCTGGCTTATGTTATCACTAGCAAATTGTTACTCTCTTATGACCATATTTTCTACCAGAGACAGTATTTTAGGTAAATTTTGGGGTATTTTTTGGTTCTGCATATAAAATAATATAAGAATAATAATTTGAGGTTGACCAGCAGATGACCATACAAGTCATTCTCCAGGTTTGTCTGTAACATGTCAGAAGGCAATAATCTGACATTTTAAAGTCAAGACTTGACTTTCACCAGTTTATCCTGTTAATACACAACTAGAAAAAACAAACAAAAAATCTGACATTTTAAAGTCAAGACTTGACTTTCACCAGTTTATCCTGTTAATACACAACTAGAAAAAACAAACAAAAAAACTATGAAACTGATTAGTTGCCTTAAAAAAGTTTTGTTTTTCTAAAGGGAAAAAATACAATAATATTGTTTTACTCAGGACTTTGACTTAAACCAAATGTCTTGAAGATAGCCATGGCAAAGAAGGGTTAAGAGAGAGAACAGACAAAAGGGACACACAAATTCAGACAATTTAAAGATCTGAAAATCAGCCTACTATGTAGTTGTCTGTTTTCAGACACAGTATCATAGTGAACTTGAGTGAATGAACACCCTGCAATGTGATACCTGTAGTTATGTGTAGAATTAAAAATGTATCAGCCTTTGGTTTAAAAACTCCTTGAAGAGTATTTCCTATGCCCTCCTTTCAAAGAGTTACAGTATAATTGACACTCAACTGTGAATTGTCCTTCACTTCACATAGTGATTTACATTATAAAGGTGACTCAAAGAGTTTGCATCAGAACTGTTCCTGTAGAGTTATACTTGAGATAGAAATTTAGACCTAACAGTCCAAGGGCAGCTTCCAATTGGTGATGATAGGTATTTAGGATAAGCAATGTTAGACTGATTTGCTATTGATATCTG
Organism: Vidua chalybeata; assembly: GCF_026979565.1. Taxonomy (NCBI): domain Eukaryota; kingdom Metazoa; phylum Chordata; class Aves; order Passeriformes; family Viduidae; genus Vidua; species Vidua chalybeata. The sequence goes on from NC_071535.1 coordinate 18,170,693, forward strand.
AACAAAAGCAGGCCAGAGTCAAACAACACATCCAGTTTGTGTCCATTAGCTGTGTGTTTTGCTGTTCAGAGGGTTCAAGCAGAAATAAAGAAGCAGAAAGATGGAGCATGTATGCTAATACTAGCTTTTGTAGCAAAAATAATTGTTCCAATCCCATAAGAAGCTCAGCATAAATAGACTTCTGCATATATGGAAACATCTACCAAAGTGAGTGAAATAGCCAGGGGAACCTCCCTCTCAGGATCAGGACCAGAATGAGCTGCTGGTAAGAGCAGGTGGTATAAAAACAAGCATACAGAATCTGGAAAATAGGAGAATAAATTATGCCAATTTATCATACAGAAAGTACTGTCAAATTTGTGACTGCAATTAATACTATCAGTGTGCCAGCAACAGCATCTCTGCAGTTTCATTCAGACTTGTTATTTAAATAGAAGAAAAAAAAATCTTTGAGTTATGACCAGTGGCAGCATTGGAGAATTTGTGAGCATGAGTCAGATGTGGAAATGGAGAAGAGTATTATGTGCTGCAGGGAAGCATGCTTTTGGGGCTAGATGCATGCAGACTGTTTTTGTGGGTGTTTTTTTACTAAATTCTGCCAAATGCAGAGTGCTGTACAAGAACTGCAGTTGGGAATCTTATGTGTTATTGCTGTCTGTTTTTTGTCACAGTAGAAAGCTGTGGCTTTGGCAAGCCCACAGCACTCATCAGTGAAGGATGGCTATGCTGTGTGCTACTCATCTATCCAGAACTCAGGACAAGCATTGCTTCTGCTTTTCCTTCAGCAGAATAAACCACTGCAGTCATGCCTCTATGGTATTGAATTTATAGCCCTCCTGTGACATAGGCTATATTTTATGTAGCAAGGTGACCACTGTCAGGTATAGTTTCCAAAAGGGGTACATTTCTGCTTTTCCAGTGCTCCTCTCTTCTACTTACAGGCAACACCTCTGCAATTAAGCTCAACTGACTGGGAATCCTGCTGAGCTAATGCCACACTGACACCTACACATGCTTTCTAGAAGGGGCACATTTCTTCTCACATTATTATTTTATCTGGGTCTAGAAAGACTGTCTTAAGCTCGAGTACCCATGTCAGGGGAATGAGGCAAACACTGAAGGCAGGAGTTACAGCCTGCCCCTTGCCTGTTGCTGAGAGAGAGCAAGGCCAGAGGAGGCAGAGATCAAACTCAAACAGACTCTAATACTATCCTGAGAGCATTTGATGCACCCCTGAGAAATGTCTGAGGCACTGTTCTTTGAGATGCTTTGGCAATGTTTGTATGTGCTGATGACACTGCAGCAGGGTCTGGTTTGAATGCTCCTTCTCCAGTGCAGTTCAGCCCTCTCAGCAGTGAATTTCCAGTTCTGGCTACAGGAAAATAGGAGGAAGAGAAGGAAAGGCATGGAAGAAATTAATGGGGTCTCTCTCATTCCCTCTTCATCTAGCAGTAGATGAAAGGGGCAGTAAGAGATGGATACAGTCAAGCTGATTTCAGCATGGAACATGATGTTCAGTTGGGGTAATTGAAGCAGATCAGTAACCACTTTGTTTTCTGACACAAGCACTGCTATGTGTGCATTTGAGACAAATGAATGAGGAGAATAAGAGTAGGATATAACTTTTCAGCTTTACTGCTTTCCAGTGAGGGAAAAGAAAGAGCAACAGGCAGGTAGAGTACAAGGTATCCTCATTGATGCTGATTCCTTCTTATTACAGGATACAGGATGATATCTCTACAAAAGGATAACTTTCATTTTAAAATAAAATAGGATGGAGTCTTACATTCTTGCAAGGATTCCTTGCAAGAGAAGACAAGGCAAGAAAAAATGCCATTCAGGCCTTTCAGGCCTATGAGTTTATTTACACAGAAATCCCTTTATTTAAACTCAAGACAATTCCCTTTATGTGATTTGTGGTTAGAGGGTGTATACAGCTGGAAGGTAGTGATATTTGCTGAAACTCCCAGGATACTGGGCTTATTTATTTTAAATGGAAGAGAAGATAAATATGAACAAAACGAAATAATGGTAAAAGGCTTTCACACAAAACATTGTCTAGTACTTTTTCTAGAAACACTGATCACTGCACTGGGGTCACATGTTCTGGAACAGGTTATGCAACTCAGTGAAGTGAAATTTCAAGATGCCTATTACTAGTAGGATGACAACTTATAATTATTCTCACAGAACAGAAATTAAATCAATTTCAAAGACCAGAGGAAGTCAGTGGCAGTCAGGAGCAGTCTGAAGTTCAACCAGCAGTCAAGTATTGTGCCTCCCAGGATTTTGGTCCAAGGATGAGATGCTGCTTTTCCTCAGATGTATTTTCTGTTTGCTTACTCAGTGTATCTCTGCAGCAAAAATAACCAATACATAGTCGTCTAACTTACAAATAAAATAGTTTTCCAAAATATATGAAGACTTACAAGGCCTATCTGCCTTATCAATAATTTCTGAATTCCATGAATGAATGGTGTCAAAGTGAGGTTCTCAAACAATCTCTAGGTAGCACATATTTGGCCATTTTTAAAATTAATTTTCAGGTGATAGAAATCATTGATTCTGTATAAAGTCCATGATGTCCTTTCTGAGATGCATGGCTGCAAGAATTTTCTGTAAGATATTTTAAGGTTCACTAATGTCTAATAGATTCATTTGGAATATAAGGGCAAAATAAGTAAAAAGTATTAATAAATGAGTTTGGTTGTCATGGGAACCAATTGTCTCAGGTGCTCTGTTCCAATACAGCTATTAACCCCTAGTCCATATTTATTATTCAAGGGAAATAACTGACTTGAAAAAGGAAGATTGGTTGTCACAAAAAAGAGAAGCCAGTGTGCTAAAGTTGAGTCATTTGCATGCAATAAAAATGAATTAAAGAGGATGAATCTTCTTCAGCTCTAAAATGATTTGCATTTGGGTTATTGCTCTATTTTTCTCAGTTCTCAATATTATAGGATGTCAAAAAGAACTAGGAACAGCAGATCTGGAATGAAATACAGTACCCTACAGCTACTGTGTTCTGACTTAGATCTTTATCATGCTCTTTAATACTTTCATCCTACCATTACAGCTTGTCCTAGCACATATCTGGTGGCAAAATTCATAGGAAGAGCTCATATTACTTATAATCTAATGATTTTTTTTTTGGTAACAGCCACTATTATTCAAGTTTGTAGTTGTGATTGTACCCCACTTAACTGGACTGAAAAGACTGAAGGGGATTGCTTAATGGACATTTAAATAGAATTTGCACAAAGGCAGTTTCTTGATGCAATAACATATTTCCAAGGAATATCTACATATACAATTTTGTTTTTAAAATATCAAAAATCCAGGACTGAAAAGCATTTTTAAAAAATCATTCTAGCTATTATTTGCTTAAATTTGTCATGTATTATCTCAGGAATGTACAATAAAAATTATTCTCTAGCAAGTGTTTGCCTTCCTTTGCTTTTCTGTTTTGCAGTACCCAATATGTTCCAACACCAAATCCCACATCTAGAGTTACCAATTTTGTTGCAGGTTCCCTTACTGAATCCACATCTATTCAGACTGGCATGGGATTTATGTTTAGATTATGGCACTTACTCTGCTGCCCTTTTTTTTCCTTCAAAGTAGTAATAATAAAAAGGAATTTTAGGAACTGTTTATGAAAAGGAGAAAAAAAACCCCAAAATTCAAAAAAGTCTCTGTGTTGCTTTTTTTTTCTGTAACCCTAGACTAAAGGCTTTTCACTTGCCAGTTTCAGTTTGATATTTTACCAATCACAAAATAGCCGTAAAGAATGCTTTTATTTAGGTTACCAGAAGCTGGGATGAAATGATCTCCTGGTTGCTTGAAAGAGAAGATTTTGAAGTAATTAGTCAGGAGCTTCATTTTTTTGGTTTTAACTCTTGCTAATGGAATTCTTTAGTAGATTAAAAGTAAGACTTGATTATAAATCATGTTTATAAATATTGATAACTCTGAGTATTGTGATTACTTTTAAGATGTTTTCAAACTTGTCATTTCAGAAACTTTCTAATCAGAAAATAACTACAATATATAACAAATAAAACCTAAGAATCCTTATTTTTCAAAATCCTCTGATGCGCTTGGAGTCTTGGGATGATATAAGTAAAAATGCTGGCTAAAGGAAGATAAAAGAGAATTTGGCACATAGCCTTTGTTATCACATTCCCTATTCTGTCCTGTCCTCTTTTGCTGTCCCCAGTTAATAATGTATGTGTGTTGGATAACCTTTAATGTGAACTTGCTGTTTCTGAGAGAGAAAACAAAAATCACATCCCTAAAACATGACCTCCTCTCTTTTTTCTCTGTTTTTACTTACTCTTTGCCTGTTGCACATTATCACTACTACTCCCTAGTGGTACCTACCATTGACATGGTAGGCAGATTCATTTATCAACCCGAGAACTGATAACACTTTGTACAGTGTTCCCAGTAGTGCAGTCGGCCACTAATTTTTCTGCCACAGATGGTCTCTATAGCAGCAGTACTGCTCCCTTAGTAATCTTTTTCAAATGATACATCACTTCTGCTTGCAAAAATTATGATTTATCTATAGGTGGCAGCAGACTTACACTGTAAGACAGAGCCAGACCTGTCAATTACTTTCAATTATTTTTGCATAATCACTTTATCTTTGTTAAGACTGTGTACAGGACAAAAGTCCTGTAGAGGCAAATACATGGGTGGATTAGGCCATAATTTTAGCAGCTGAGAACAATATAGGAAAAGAATAGATAGAAAAATATTTGAAAGGAGGAAGAATGTTCATTCAATAATAAAGTTTACTTTGCTGATGATAATAATTTACTGTCTCCTTTGTACAAAGCTATCATTTGGGAACTAACCTACATTCTTGAATATCATCTCTTTGCAGCAGGACCCAACAGAGTTTGACCAGGGTTCTGATGTTGATAATCTATACTGTTTTTTCATTGTAATGTAATTATGGCAAAGCTCTTCTTAAGCCTACAACTAGGAAACCACCTGAGAATATTTATGATGGAATATCTTGTGTGTGTATCATAGGTAGGTGAACTCGCTTCAAGGGACTAGTTGGCCTCTGTATTAGGTTTCACTGGCTGAAAATGATCAGTGACTGTTCTATTCTCATGGTCTTATTATCTTCTGGTCCTTCCTAAGAATCATAAAGGAGATTAAATTCAATTGTTCAAAAGGCAGACCATTAAACCCTTGATATGCGCTGTGTTGCATGCATCAGATATCACAGTGGAAAATGGATTTCTTATGGGAGATTATAGAAGCTAATGAAGGTAAAAAGAATTATAAAACATAGGGCCCAGTGATTATCGGCACCATCAATATTTGCATATTAGACCCTAAGGACTAATTCATAGCACATCTGGTTTATTAGTGAACTTACATGAGCCAAAGAGTTTTGCTACGCATTTGTCATTGTTTTTAAAAACCTATATGAAAGAAGAAAAGTGCACCTTGATATTTTTAGGCTTCCTGCAATTCAATCAAAACTGACAGTAGATGTCTGGCAGGGTGAAAATAACCAATATACCATAAAATTATCTGAGACAGGAACAGCATAATAATAAAATATTCACTTTTTATTTCTCAGGTGATTCATTGACTGTAAAAGTGACACCAAAGAATTGGAAAGCCTTGGTTTTCTAGCCATGTGTGCACACATAAGGAAAAGGTCAGAGGCATAATCAGCCTAATTTGCATTTTCAAAACAGTTTACACTCATTTTGCTCTGGCGAAGTAAGACTGGCCATTCAAAATCTCAGTCACTTTAGTACTCATTACTCCTGAAAAGTGTCATCTCTTTTTTCTCATGGTTCATGTGGAGAAGCCTAGGTTGCTGAAATGAACATACCCACTGGTGGGTTTGGTCAATGCTCCTGACTTGCTCTTGTTATCGTTATCCTGCTTGTACCAGCAGGTCAGGCCTGTCCAGCATGGAGCTACAGGGACAAGGAGCAATAGGGAAAAGCATGTGAGAATTACCACTTCTCTGATAACTGAGACACCTCATGGGCACTCAGAAGCAAAATCTGAAGGTGCTGAGAGCCTTGAAGTTCACAACCAAAAGGTGACAGCTGATGCTCATGGCTCTAGGTGTAATTAACAAAACTCCCAATTTAGGACATAAACCTATTTGTGTTTTTGATCCTAGGTTACATAACTGGCATTAGATTTGCTAGAATTGAGTTCTTCTGTTTGATCTAAGCGAAGAATTCTTTTACCAGACTGAAAGTTTTTGTTTGGACACCTTTGGTATTTATGTGGAGCAGGTATAAAATATTATATAGCCTATCAAATATGTTGTGCTCCAACAATAGCAACAGGAGACTTTGTAGGCTATGACTCTGCCATTAAATGTATGTGTGTAAAAGTACAAAGGTGTTTTTGTTCCTTTTTTGAACGAGTTTTCCTCCTGAATGTCATAACCAGAGCAGGAGTAAGGTAGCTTGTAGGTTAACACAAGAATTGAAGGTCAAAAGAGGGTAGGTCAGATCAGCTAACAACATCCACAAGTTTTCGTGGACTGCTGTTTCAACTCTTTACCCTCTGCTGTATTTCTGTGTCATTCTGTGTGCTAGTTCTTAACTTGTCCCCCCCCCCCCCCCCCACCAAAAAAAAAGGATGTTCTACTTCCAATGCCACTTTTTTCATGATTTGGTATGACATTCATCCAATTTAAACTACAGTGATAGGACAGATACACTTTTCACATCCTCTACGGGAAAGAAATTTTCCTTTTGAGAAATCTAAGAAATGTCATGGTCTGCAGAGATTAAACTTCTTAGCGTAATGCACTTAATTTCATTTTATGTCGGTTATGTAAGAAAAAATGTGTGAAGCTTTATCTGAGAGCATGAGTGCATTGAAAACTTTTGCTTTACCCTGAGAAGTATCTTGGCTCGATGGCTGAAGCCCTTGCAGAAAACCAGTGAATAAATCTTTGTCATTGAGATGGTAATGGAATTTTAATAGTTTGATATTTAGAAAACCTCCACCTTTATGGAACAGGCAAAAATGCCTGTAGTGGTTAGAGTTCTGAATAGGCATTAATTCATAGATATGCTGTCTGTAGCCAGTAGGATGTAGCTTCTTTAGATGAAGTTATGTGTTTACCACACAGCATATGTCTTGCAGACATAACATATGCTTGCAAGATTGTGCCCTTTCTCTTCTGATATCTTTCTCTCTCCATTTCATTCTCCTTTGGGAATATCCAGAAACGTTAGAGAAATAAAAAATTAGGGATTAAAAAAAAATACAATAAAGATATCAAGCTCCTAGAATTTAGCTGCTGGGGTACCTCATCTGTAGGTGTTTTGAGCTCAAGATGCTGTGCAGAATCACGAGCCTAGTTATGCATTTTCTTTACTGTATAAAAGTGATCCAGCTTCCCTGCTGTCTAAGAGTCCCAGAAGACTATTAGAGAGGGAAAAATCAAGTTCAGTTCTCTGCTTAGGCTGAAAATTTTTGACTTACTACTGTCACTTCTAAAGGAGTATTTTAACTACCATACTAGGTTTTCAACTGTCTTCTTCACAAGCCATGCACAAAGCCCTGGCACTGCTGGGAGTAAGCCCCTACTTAAAGCCAGAAGTTAGAGATGACATCTTCTGCATCCCTGTTGAAATGCTGAAAATTCCTCCAGAATTTCCTTGCTTCTTTCCAGTTGGATGTCAGCTCAGCAAGCTCATTTAAAACATCAATTCAAATGAACAATCTACTACAGCTTATTTTAATTGAAGACACTCATGAAAATTTGCTTGCAACCAGCTCTGTTGGGGATAACATTTGGAAGACAGGAAATACAACAAATTAGTGGCTGACTGTAATGTCATAAAGTTGCACAGCTATTTACTAGGTGGATGTCTAGTTTAAGCCTTAATCTTCCTCTCCTAACACAGAGAGGACTTCAGCAGATTCACAGGCAGATTCAGCTTTCTTGCACTGCTGTGTTCCAATTAGACTGACAAATATCAACTGCCATCCTCAAGGCATTCAGCTTCTCCTTGCAAAATCTGAGAGTTCTAGTTGATTGATCTAAACTCTCATACTAGAACTAGATGATGGTGTCTAAAAAGAAAAAGGTGAAAAAATTGCTCAACAGCAGGAAGGAAACCTAACATGGGAATAGAGCAGATAGAATGAAAGACACTTTCACACCAGTGCAACTATTTGTAAATGGAGGTTTATCAGGTGAGTGTTTTGGCAAATAATTATTTGAAATTAGTGATATTCATATATTATGAAAAACTATTTCTTTTAGGGATTTTATCCATTTCAGAATAATAAAATAAAGAGTACTTTATAGGTAGAAATGATTTAGCACATTAAATAACAAAATGTTCCTCAGTCATCTCTCCCTGTGTGAAATACACAGGATATGTTTCTTTCATGGTTGACTTTGTTACTTCAGAACATCTAGTAGCATGTAAGGCGGAATCTTAAAAAAAGACACAGTATTTTTTTTTATACTTTTGACTTAATAAAAATCCTTTAATAATATTTTCATATTTCATGAGTAAAAATTTACTTTTTGGTAACTCTTCATTTCCAAAGAAAAACAGAAGAAAATGTTTCCAGAGACAGAGATAAGGACATTTTTTGTACTTACAGGGAGATTAAAAAGAAAGGTTAAGTTCTCATTTCTTCTGTCAGGCTTCAAATTCCATACCATTTGGGAGATAAAAAAGACCCCAAAACCATAGTAAGATAATCTGTAGTCTTGGGAGAAGAAGAATTAGAAGATTTGATTTCATTATTCAAAAGATATTTCTTTCTTTAAATATTCAAACAAGCTTTGGAATACTGTTACCGGGGTGAAAAGTAAAGGCTATAAAACATCAGGAAAAAATAGGGTGAAATAAGGTAAACATACGAAATCAGACCGTAGTTTTTAAAGTTACCTCACATAATCAGTTCCTTCTTTCTCCAAGTACAGGATGGAAAGAGATTCCAGTGGAACAGAAGAGCTACATTTCATATGCAGATCATGCAGCTCAGCTGTTACCCGGGATTCAGCGATTTCAGACCCCACTCTAATCATCACAACCTCTCTTGTCTAGTGAGGCTGTCCCACCACCTGTCAGCATACCGGTTTGAGTTTATCTCCACAGTTTAACAAAGTGCTCTTTTTGTCTGCTGCAGCACACTGATGAAAAAAAAAATAAATTGTAAAGGCAGGGAGCTGTGGAATCATAAGTACTCACTTTTCTTAAAGAGTGCATGTTGGAGTAATTGCAATAACTCTGATGTAAAGAGCATAAAAGTGAGAAAAGGAACACTGATTAGGAAAGCCTGTCCTATGGCCAACACTGTGCTTCTGTAACATGCACAGAATTTCATAAGCTTGGGCTTTTTTTATCAGAAGCAATGCAGAAATTTGGGGTCCAGGCTGTAAAGTGGTGAACAATCCCAGAGAAATTAGTGCAGCTAAGCTTTCCCTGAGACCTTCTGGATCAGGCTGATAATAGCAAAAAAATGTATGTTTTACAATCCATGGAGGCTCTTAAAATCAGAAATATTTCTCAGAAAAATTTTATGAGATCTAAACCTCATTTGTAAAATTCCATCTAGATTTCATCTAACAAGGGAATCTTGTCTTATTGATTAAATAACTTTTTTTGGTGTTAAACAGTAGCTATCAAAATTCATTAGCTTTGATAGTGTGCATGCTAGAAAGCTTTTCTGATTTTTTAAAAGCATGTTAAAGTAAAAAAATACTCTAGATAAGCAATTCATAGAACCAAACTTGCAACATATTCTGAACCAGCCATAATTACTTGATAGAAACTGAAATTTTACTGAGCATTTATTTCAGTTGTTATTGAAATCTTAAATCAAACAATTTTTGAAATGTTATAAATATTTTCATACTTGAAATGAGACACACAGACTACTGGACTTCGAGCCAGGTTTATTGCCTTTCCCTTCTGTCTTAATTTCATCATGTCAAAGACTGTAATAATTGCCAGAGTAACTGTGAAAGACAGATATCCTACATAGGATTTTAATCTCTTAGAATTTGAACTCTATCTACAAAATACTGTTCTCTATCCTCTGATGTATCTCCTTATAAAACCTTTCTTAACTTTCAAGTTTGTTCTCTCTCTAAAAAGCTGATTTTAATCCATCTATATTATACAGAATCCCTAATCTTTCTATGTCCTGAGCCATAGCCTTATAAAAAAAATCCCTTAATTTTATTTCATTAGGAAAATAAGCTTTTATTCTTGGGTATGCCCACAGTGATCTATTTTGGAAAACTAATTTTAAAGCAGTGGATAGAAATCCTCTACCTCACTGATACTACAAAGTGTGAATTACCCTTGTATCAAAAATCCAGAATGTTGCTTAAATGAATTGTATTCCTCTTTAATAAAGATTGAGAAAGTCCAGCTCCTGTAAAATGACCAGAACATTTTTTGAGAAATTTATTTTAAGATGTAGTATTTTATTTTTCACTTGAAAACTTTTTTGAGAGCTCTCTAAAGTGAGTCATAGGTAACTGGAAATTGGACTAGCTCTAAATTACATACTTGTTAGAGGAAGACAGAAAAATTCAAACAAAAATGGGTTTCACCCTCTTCCTTTTTATTAAAAAACAAAATTAAAAAATCAGACAAAATAAACAAACAGACAAACTATCCAAAAACCACCACAGTTTATTTACCCTAAAAATCAACTAAAGTAGATGGCTAGAGAAGAGTACAAACCCAACACTTGGAGATGCTCCATCTGTTTAATATTTTCCAGACTCCAGGTATTTTCAGTCTGGGGCTCTCTGAGCTCTAGCATGACTATTGTGCCCAGAATCCTTTAACAAAGGAGATGTGCTTGCCATGGGTTACCAAAGCAGACCTTTAGCTCCCAACACATTTTTTTGGAAAGGAGCTAGATAGCTCAATGATCTGTTATATCAAGAATTATTTCTATTGGAAATTGCCTTCCATCAGGTTCATCCGATGCTCCATTGCTCCGAATTTGCAAGAAAGTACAAACAGTTGATCACAATCTATTGTGTCATTCATGATTTTGAAGGCCCACACAATTTCCCTTTTCGTTATTTATTTTAGAAACTGAATCCTTATTTTTTTATAATGAACTTTTTTTTTTTTTTGACTGTCATTACTGTTTGGCTCAAACCTTTTCCAATTCTACTCTCTTCTTTATGAGATGGAGAGTAGTAACAGAAAGTATTCAAAATGCTATGAATTGGTGCATTAGTGAAGTAAAGGCACAAGCAAACACTGTTAGGTATCTCAGAAGTTATTAGAAACTTTTGATTATCTTAGCACTGTATCTTTATGCCTTTCTCATATGTGGGTGTATCTCTTCAGTGACCTGGGAACCAAAGCATTTGGTTTTGTTACTCTGTCAGTCAAATTGCTAAACTAAGTCTTTGAACATTTTTTAAAAATTATTATTTTATTCATTAACAGGACTGAAATTATTTTCTCTGCCTCAGAGGTCAGACAAAATTGCTTCCTTTGCATGCCATCCATGCAGGTGTGAATTCTGGAGTAGTCACACTTGTAACAAGCTGTACCTCCCTCCCGCTGGCCATTTCCTCATCAGCTTCCACCTGCAAAGGCTCAGGTGGCCTGCTGAGAGGTCACAGGTGTGCTCAGCTGCACAAACAATATGTAAACAGAGAAAAACATTTTAAACTGCAGCAATTTCAGTGCTAATGGCCAAGAAAATGTGTAAGACTTTAAACTGTGTCAAAAAGAAACAGAGTGCCCTTTTCAATAGTATTGGTGGTGTGTGTGCCTCATATCTAAAGATTCACTGGATATTTTCTTTCTCACTGAAAATATTCCTGAAAGATTAACTGAATAAAGATAAGTATGACTGTTCTTTCTTCTGCTGTTTCTCTATATGGGAAAACATTTGCCTAGTGTCTTACCATTGCCATGATTGCTGTTGCTGGTTTTAACATATATCCTCTTGTAGGCTTGATGAATAGAAATGTCTGAAAATGGTGTCATATGGCCTAAAAGCAGAGTAACATCAGGCTGTAAACAATAGCATAAAGTGCTATTAAGTTGAGTAAAAGCACTCAACATGACAAAATGAGCCAACTGATGATATTTCATGGATTTATGCTGGCTGAAGTGAACTGATCCTTCTCCAAACTCATTCAATCACACCTCTCTTCAGAGCACTTTATAACATTACTAAGTTGAAGACAAATATAGATAAAAGTCTGATTTATGTTTTCAAGTAGGTAGTATCTTTAAAATGAAGCTGAAATATAGTAACTGACATATATTTTCAAAACAAAACTTATAATAAGCTATAATAACACTATAATGCATAGTTTTATGGTGATTATAGGGCTATTCCTAATGTGTCAAAAATAATGACAAAATATATTACAGGCGCTTTTAATTATAAAATGCTCACTAGCAAGGTGAAGATATTTACATATAGTGATGGTTATAGAAATGCTTTATAATCTTTACAGCATACAATCTGATAAGTTCTTGTTATATTAAATTATAAACAGAAGATATATTTTTAGTAATTGTCATCATATTATTTGATTACAAGAATCATGTGTTTTACATGAAAGACAAATACAGTAATCCTTAGTGAAAAATCTACATGAAGGAAGAGATGATTGTGATTTTTTTCTTTTAGAGAGAATTGGGTCATTATGAACATTTTATGGAGAAACTAGGCCATAACTTGCTAAACCAAGGAACTGTGTCTTACTTATTAGTGTGATTTGATTTTCTAAAAACTTCTTGAAGTGTAAATGTTCATGAATGTGCAGAAGTATAAATTGAACAATTTTTGCTGCAATGACTATAAATATGGACTGGCTATTATGATAACTGGGGCAGAGAATTTAATCTAAAAGTCACTTATTAATATAACTTGATCTCAGAGTGAAGTATTTGTTTGAATTCATACTTTTGAAGAAAAGTTTTTTGCCACTGCTTAAGATAACAATCACATTGGTCCTTCTTATTCAGTGTATATGTGTAGGATCTCCTAATATTCAGATGATGCTCAATACAATGAGAAAGAAAAAACAGTGGGCTGTTAAATACATTTTTAACCAGACTGGGGAAAGATACAAAAACCAGAAGATATTTTAAGAAACTAAATACCATAATGGTGTAATAGTGTATATGTTTAAAAAAATGTTTACACACATGAAACATTTTCATTGAAGGAAATAGATCATCTTGCCAACTGGTAATGATAAAAGTTCAGCTTGTCCTGAAAACAATGTTGGATTGCATGAAGAATTTACATTCACTTGGTTAAAAGCAGTAGTATTTTCCAGCATATTTTAAAGCATTGTCACCTTAAATACATTTTGAAATGATCTTTACTTCATTAAAGAATATTAAAGCATTAAAGACCGGCGGAAGTCTGAGACCAACCTTTTCCCAGTAGAGTGCTGTGAGACTTCAAATTTTGGCACAGTAAAACTAAGCATTTACTGTTCTCATTCTATTTTCTTGGCTCTCTTTTTAATAATGTGACCTCTGAACATACCATTAATGATGGATTAATGACTCTGCCAAACCTGCTTACAAGTGAAAGATGGGTGTGTGGAGCTACTAGAATTTGATTTTTCTTTTTTTACCTTTTGAGGAAAAACTTAGGTTTTCATTAAAACACTGACACACAGGCTTATTTTTTTTTCATGCTTTTATTTTAAAAAATCAGTATGGTTTTAGAATTTCTTTAGAGAGAAAGACAAAAACTAGTTTAAAAAATAGTTTTCATTATTAAATGTCACCATTCTTCTTCTGTTAATCTACCTATTTCCATGGGACAAGATCTGATTATCTTCTTGCTATCTCATCCACAAAAACTTAACACTGCTTCTATCAGCTGCTGATAAGTGCTGTCATAATATAATATTTTTCCTCATGCAGAGAGTATTTTTTCATCCTTAAGGATGGCAGGATTTAATTTAATTTAATTTAATTTAATTTAATTTAACTTAATTTCTAATGTGGTGTCTTCTGCTTTGTTTTGGGGTTTATAGGTAAGTCCCAACTCAGAATACCAGCCAGTAGACTTGAAATCCTTTAAGTATATGTGTATCTTTCCACATGCTTTATATATAATTTACCTGACATTCCCTATACCAATCCCAAGGTATTGTCTTTTGTGAGCAAAGGGGAATGTCTGCTTCTACAATGTGATTCAGATCCTTGGGGGACTAAATTGCCCTTTGTAAGTACCTGTGTGATTTCAGTAGTAAAGATAAACGTGAGGGCAAGTAAGTTCTGAATTTATACATTGTATGCTTTACAGCAAATTAGCCTTGTTTTTCATAAACTAACTTTAGGCTGTGGATGTCATCACAGGATTGAAGAAATCTACTTCTGATGCAAGTTAACTTTAAAGCACTTTCTTACCTCATGTCTCCAACACCTGGCTCTGTTAATGCAAACACATCTCACATACCAAGAAATGCATGATTATCACATTTCACTATCAATTTTCACTTTCCTTTTTCTGTTCCATTCTTTGGAAGTTCATCCTGGTTTTCTAAGACATTTATTAGGTTCTTTAAAAGATGAGACATGGGAGGCATCGGGATTAGTACTGTAGACTTCATGGCCAGAAATTCAATGAGGCTCTTGAGAATATTTCAGGGCATTACTTTATTCATGAGTTAAAGACAGTGACTGCTGAGTGAACAGTGATCATCATAGTATACCCAATGGGTTTGAAGCTTCTTGCAAGGATATGCTAAAAGCTTTTAATATTCTCTCAGCTTGTAGCAAATCCCTCCATTATTTTGTGTGTTAAATGAATGCAAAGTGCACTCATCTAGAAATCTGTCTATCTAAAAATAATATTTTTTGGACAAGCTACTTGGAGAATAGAAGAGAGGAAGAAAAAAGACTTCTCATGCTTTGACAGAAAGTTGTTTTATTTTATGTGCATTAGCAAAACTGGAGTCAGCATAGGGTTTGAGGTTTTTTTTCTTTTCTTTTTTTTAGCATAAGGGAATAGTATTGAAGTTAGAGATGCTGTCAGACAATATGGTGAAAGAGAGTAGAAGAGCAGTTACCATAGTAAAACATCTTTGAATGAAAGGAAACTACTGAAAAGGGTGTCCTGCAGTAGCCCTTGTCTAGTGTGGGTTGCCAACACAAAGTTGGCTATCATCTGAAAATTTATGCAGTTTAGAATACATTTATGCAGGAAGTTCCTTCAGCTGATCTCAGAGGACTTTACTACATCACTGTAATGCAGACAAAATGAAAAGTAAACTGAAAAGAATAATGGTTCCTTTGCTTTCGAAAGATCATTAAATGGCAATCAGGTTAGTGGAGTAAATCTAGATATGTGGTCTGTTTTTCAAAATCAGCCAGGAGACCTGAGCTGTCGTTTACTTCTTCTGAATGCAAAGGACATTTGTTGCAATTCATCTGTGCAGTGGGTTTGCAGAGTGTTGGGGTGCAGACACAGGTCCCTTTGCACTGCTGAGCCCCTGCAGTGGTACAGTGTGCTGACACTGCTCTGGAGTGTGTCAGTGCAGCCTCTCTGCAGCTGGGACAGCGCCCCAGGCAGAGCAAAATGCAGCCAGGCTCGTGCTTGGAACAACATTCTGCATCCTGACTTTTAGGTGATGTGTATTGCCCACTCTGATGCTAAACTTATCTCAGACTTGACAGCTGGGCTGTAGACCAAGATACAAGACTTTATACTAATCTTAGAAATTACATGGGGAAAGAATGGTGCAAAAAGTTCGATTTCAGTCCAAGAAAAGAAGGAGGTATTGAGTCCTGTATGTGTACATGGAAGGGGTTGTGGTTTTGTTCCAGAGTGCTGTGTGGCCATCTGTAAAAGAGTTGTTGTCCTGTATGTTCCAGCATTCATGTAGCCACATTGCTAGGCTGTGAGAGGTTCTTCAAAACCAGCATATGTATAAATTTAGAACCAAATTATCAAAGATATTCAAGTGACTAATTTTGACTAATTCCCATCAAATATACTTTAGCTGGGTACCCCAGTGCCATTCCTACCTTTGATGCCCCTATGAGTTTCAGTAAGGACAGCATTTAAATATAATACTGATTTTAAATTTACATTGTTTACAAGATGGGTCTTAATACACCAGACAATCAGTAATGGCAGCTCTAGATATGCAATGTAAAGGATACATATCTACAGTGTCTTTATCCATCTGTTGTTACAAAGGATGAAAGGAGTGGATGCTATGAATTTCAACTTGTTTGCTGAAGCCAAACAACCAGAAAACTGGAGAGAAAGTTTATATCCTTGCTTGAGGTCACCGAGAAATACAATTCCTATATCTCAAGAAATTCTATAATTTACAAAAAATTTGGTTGAACCCAATCCAAACTCAAACCTTCACATTTCAGTAGCAGAAAAAATTGATTAACTCTGAGTCTAGAGGTACTTTTAGGCCTTTTAAATTTGTTATTGATAAATGCATTGTAAAATTAACCCATTCTCATCAAAAGGAAATAAATTTTACTATAAATAAAATGGAGTATTTTCAGACTGTATTATTGAAACCCAGGAAGAATTTGAATTTCATGTGGGACAAAACAAGTATTGTGATTAGGATAAAAATATTTTTCATCTCTGATGTTGTACTTTGGGACCCCACAGATGAAAAAAAGAGATATCTTCAATTAGTTACTATTAAAATACACTTCTTCAGTTAGTCATCCTGCATCCCTTCAGGCATGCGTCCCTTGAGAATTTGAGAGTGTTGGTTTGGGGTTTTTTTTAAAGCACGGTAGATTTAGTTTAAAGTAAGTCTTTAAAGAGAAGACAAAAAAGACCATACCTTTCAGGGACTTACATGCCCATGCACTTTTTTAATTGGAGCCTTCTGGAATGACAGTTGCCTCTAGAAATGTCAACTCATTTGCATTAATGTTGGACCATTACAAACATAGACATACCAGTGTTGGATAAAACTTGAACATTTGTAATTGGCCAGAACATAAATTAAGACTTGGCCAAAAAATGTTGCTTCATGAGTGACAAACAGAAATCCAGATATTACTGACTTCCTCATGATAGCAGAAGTCAGGGAGCATGGAAATGAGAGTTTAAAACATACGAAGTCAAAGGTGCATCTTTGAGGAAACCACTCGATTTTTCATTTTCTCTTGTAATTATCTAGTGCGCATCTAGGATAAACCATCTCTTCCTTCTAAAAATTCCAGAGGACATCCATATTTTATTACAACAGATTTGTCACTAGTTAAACAAACTAGCCTAAAGCAAGTCTCTGTGTTCTTAGCCTCTACTAATATAAGGAAAGTATAAAATATTAAATGCACCCCACTATTAATCTGCAAGTGAATGAGTATTTCCAACTGACGTTAAAATGTTAAAAACATGCACTAAACAAGCTATCGTTAGCTACTAAAATTTCAATGCATTCTTTATTAATAAAATACTTTTCAGTGTCGGTCAATGTTTTCAAAATATCTCTTAAATAAGAAATAACAATATCTAGCTTGATGAATTTAAAGAATAACTTTCAAGAACAGTGAACCAGCCACCAACATTTGCTTTAGGCTTTGTAGTAACCTGTGTTGGTTGAGATATTGTCTATAAGGAAACAAGAATAAATGTTTT
Source organism: Vidua chalybeata (assembly GCF_026979565.1). Taxonomy (NCBI): domain Eukaryota; kingdom Metazoa; phylum Chordata; class Aves; order Passeriformes; family Viduidae; genus Vidua; species Vidua chalybeata. The sequence continues at coordinate 18,188,312 of NC_071535.1, forward strand.
TATAAGCTTACTGAAAAGTAAAGGGTCTCTTGGCATTACAGGCAAAAATACAAATACAATAAATATTAAAATAAATATTAAAGTCCAAGATAGATTTATTTATATCAGTTTGGATGTAAACATGATATTTGCAAAAATGAATCTGGACGTTTTAGAAGACTGATGGGATTAAAAGAAATTCTAAAACCTTTATGCTGCAGAAGCCTTGGAGAAACATAAAGGTTTCTGTACCCTAACTGAGGAATGGAGGTAACCACAAACTGCCACAAAGTTTTTATTGGTTCTTTCACAAGCAAGTCTCTTGTGAGTCAAAATTCCACAATGAGCTTCAGGTTAATATCAGAATATTGTGGAAAATACAGAACTGCTTCTGATTCTCAAGAAAACTCTCACAGAGTTCTATGTTGCCATACCAGAATCCGAATCTGTATACTTACAAGCCATCAGCTCTTGCTCCTTGATGTCGAGTGGAAAATTCTGGGTACGAACATACTATTTCTAGAATACTTAAATTACTGTATTATTGCCCTCATGCCTCAGTTATTCTTATAAATGGATATTTTTACCTTTTCCTGTCCTGAAAATTATCCCTACAGGCTTGTTAACTGAGAGTGGATGGAAGATTTCCATTACAATATATTTGATGTACCTACCCCAGAAGAAATGTCAATTTAAACTAGCACTTGTGCAGGTGTCAGCTGAATTGAATATTTCGATATACTAAAGAGTTTGAATTTGTGAATATCCAAATAATGTTAAAAAAATGAAAAAAAAGCTTTTGCTGCCAACCTTGGATTGCTGCTGCCTGCCTGTACAGCAGAAATGTTTCCTATTACACTGTCGTTCAATTTTCAAATGATCAGGTTTCTAGGAATAAAAATATAAAAAGTGTGAGAGTGAGAGGGTGCAGATAGAGATCAATTAAAAGTATTTAGAATTAATCTTAAATTACTTTGGGTCTGCAAGGGGAAGCAATTATGCCAAGAAGGTACTTTGCTTAGAAGCATGTTAGACAAAGGTGGTGGGGTTTATCGGCTAAAAATGAGGGAGTGCACATATGAGTAACCACATTTAAAGTTTGATTCATCCTTCAGTATATGCCTGCTTTCGACAAAGGAGTAATTCCTTAAACTCCTCTGACTATGCTAACTGGATCTTCTTGACTCTGATGTGGCCAGTGTAGCTATGGATAGATATGGCATTATAGATAACTTTAATGGAATTAATCCCTTTAGATCAGAAAACTTACATTGTCTAAACACTGTCTAGAGTGCAAAAGTAGAGACTAGGGGATATACTAACAATCTAACTTGTCCAAATGGGAGTTCATAATCAGAAGAGATGAAAAACCTAACCACTTTTAAAACTGGAGCTGGCACATATATATATATATATATATATATATATATATATATATATATAAATACATAAAAGGAATTGCAGAACACACTGTAGTGAGAGAAAAGAACAGGACTTGACTAAAAATATCCTTTCCTGTCCTACATTGTATTAAGTAAACCTAGAGAAATTGGTTCAGAATTTCAGTATAAATATTCATATAAGCATATGTTAAAGCCCTCTCCCATAGTTATACAAAACTTGCTATTTACAGTGAATAAAAAAATCCAGCAAATAAATTTAGAATAGGAAAACACTAATAATGTAAATATAATGCTACAATGAAAACAGTGAATGCTATATTTTATCCTGGCTAATATGCATGGTAAATTACTTTTTAAAGATATTAATGGTTATTTTAGGTGTGCATTAACTGGCTACCCTTATAATTTTCATCCTAACTGTTGCTTTTCATTTCTTGTTAGAGCTTTTCAGATAACACGAAAATCCCTTATGAATATTTTAATGAATAAATAGAGTTGCTATGCTGTTACTGTATACCTTATTGTATATTATTTTACACATGACACTTTGTTCATGAAATAAGTGCAAATCCCACAATTGCAAACCAGCATTGTTCATCCAAAAGCCCATACCAATAATATATTCTATGGCTTTCTCTTGCTGTCACTTGTTACATGCCTGTTTTAAAAGATTAATATATCCTTAGGGCTCCAAAAACAATACTATAAGACTTAAATGAAAGATGAAATATGACAAAGGAATGCCCCAAACTAACTGATTGTTCTGCGATGTGGAAGGCAACAGTACATTTAAATAATCTGATCAATGATTAAGTATTTACAGTGTAAATAATTAAGGCTACAATCAAACCACAAAAAAATCATTAAAGACATAAAAGAGCTTACATGGTTAGAGAGAAACATACTTTTAAACTCTTTGCTGGTTTGTAATAAAACCTGTTTACAGATTGTGGTGTTAGTTTTCAAGATGCTAGAATTAACAAACAAGGGAGAGGGAAGAGGAGAGAGGCTGACAATTGTTTTGTTTTGCTCTGGTTTAATATAGATGCCACCTCTACTGATTGTACTGGGGGTCATGATGGGAGTAAACTCTCAATTAAATGTAATAACCACAAAAAGACAGAAATCAGCAAATCCAAGTATTTGAACAAACACATAAATATAAAAAAGCCTGTGATCTTATTTAGGAGCCTGGATAAAAATATATGCTGATAAGACCTAGTCTTCTGTTTTACCTCCTGCTTGTGGTGATTTTCCCTCACCTTGAAACCATATCTCTAGCTTTTCCCTTTGACTAATAGTTTTTGTTCCAGCTTCCATTTTCTGATTGATAGAGCTCATAGTTGTCATATTTCCTTGTTTTAAATATTTCAGGTTTATTTGCCTTTGAGAAATGAAATTTCTACAGTTTTTGTTCTCAAATTCCTTAATTTTTGAGAGAACAATCTCTAGTATCTGTTTATTCATCTTTAAATTTTAGGGTTTGGCTTGGATTTGATTTAATATCTGTTATAACTTTATAACCCTTGCATGGATAGCTTTGATGTTCCCTTGCATCCAGTCAATATACATTCAGCTTTTTCAGTCTTGTTCACAATGCAGAACTTTGTAGCTAAAAAAAAGTTTTTGTTTCAGTAGGATGTACTCAATCAGCAGCAATTATGCTGGTTCCAAGATGTAGAGTCAGGCAGAGTGAATACACATCTAATTCCAATCTCAAACCCAAAGAAATGTGGTTTTTTTTTTAAAGACTGAAACAAACAAATAGTGGCACTAATAATTTTAAATGATTTACTGTTATTTTAGTAACTAGAATGAGGCTTTTAACTATTTATCTGAGATACATATATCTTTAAATATATATATATGTATCTCATGAGTCATTGGAACAGCTAATCTTGAGAAGATTTAAATTTGATCATACTCACAATCTGTCTTTACATTTTTACTAAGTTTAGGCTTGCTTCTAAGAATTATAGTATTGTGTTTTTAGGTTCTACTGTATTAATGTTCAAAATGGTTTATCCCTCTGAACCCCCCTTGTGCCTTTTTGGTTCATCCCAGATTTTCCCATCAGCACCTGTGTGTTCATCAATCCCAAAAACCCTGGCTCATGCCCCTGACCCCTCCCAGGTGACTTGTCCATCCTTCCCCTCTGTCTGGAGGCTCTGCCGGGGTCGCTGGGTGATGGACAATGGCCTGGGGTCCCTCCCCTCCTCCCTGCTGAGTGGATACCCCGGGTGTCCTTCCTTCGGAGGGCCACTCCCATGGCTTCTCCCATTGCCTGATCAGGTTTCCACCCACCCTATATCAGGGCCTGCTCCAGGCCCAGAGCTCACTCTCTTCTGGGACCTCGTCCAGTGCTGTTGGGCTCTGGGGCCCTCCTTGGAGTCACAATAAATCTTGGACCTATCCCCAGAAGAGTGTCACCTCTTTCCTTGCCGGTGGGATCAGCGGTGTCCTCGGAGCCATGAAGGCTCTCTCTAAAACCCAGCTGGGTTCAGCAGGGAGTGCCTCTCGCTGCCCTATCGCCCCGAAAAGAGCTAGCCAGGGCTAGCAAGGGATCTGCTCTTGCGAAGCTGGGACGAGACGCGGCACAGTATAAAGAGAAAATGTCACATGCAAACTGAAAAGTTCCTTCAGGATCCTACTTTCTCTCCATTGCTAAGCTGCTTAGTGATCTTTCTTACCAACTTCTCCTTTTCGTGTTTAAGTTAGGTGCTGGAAATTGATCCAGGAGCATGGAAGCTGGGTTATATACCAAGAAAGTGACAAAATGATGTTAAATTATACCAACTGAGGAATTTTCTTTTTGTTTATATAATAAAACAAATATAATATTCTAATATTCTAATAATATATTATTATAATATATAATAATATATTATAATATATTATAATAATAAATAATTATATATTAATTATATATTATAATTAATAATAATTATTATAATAATAAATAATATATTATAATATATTATAATAATAAATAATAATATATTATAATATATAAAATAAAATAAAATAAACATAAACATAAACATAAAATAATAAATAAATAAAAATAAAAATAATAAATAAAATAAAATGAAAATAATAATATATTATAATATATATAATAAAAATATTCCTTTTCCATATTAGTTAGTCATGGTGTTAAAAAGACATGGCCATATAAGAGAAATCTTTAACAGCTGGACCTCATTCCCAACTGTTCTGAATATTAACAGAATTTAACCCTATTGTCAGTATGAAATTTTTCATGATCATGAATATTCATTTTATCAGGATGGGAGTGAAGACTAGTCCCATCAGCTTCTACACTAGCAATCCCTGGAGCATCATGAGATACATAATGAATTTAAATCTGATCATGGCCTTAATTTGTCTCCTAAACGTGATGGTATCTCTTCTTAAGAGTTTATACAGATAAAAAAAATGCTTTATATATTAGAAAAAACAAGGCATCCTATCTCTTAACTTTATAAAAAACTTACAGAATTGCAGAATGAAAAATGTATCTTTTGTAATTTTTCAAGACTTCTCCCAGCTTCAGAAAAATTGGATAGACTCCAGGTGCACAAATACACTAGTCAAAAGAAACAGTGGAATATAAATAAAATATGTTTTTGATTGATTAACAGGAACATAAAAAAAAAGAAAATGAATGAAAAAAAAAAAGGACAGTAATTTCCCTTTACAGTATTAATAGCAGAAGCAGAAAACGAGAAGATTCAGGGGAAAAACTATTAGAGTAATTGTTGGTTGGGCATCTTCTAACTGGCTGAAGCTTCCCCTGAGTGTGTACGAATTTGGTGGGTAGCTACCAGACAAAGCTACAGTCTCCACCCTCCAGGTTCTCCTACGAGAGAGAAAACACAGAAGGCAACTGCAGATTAAGTCCCAGTTTTGCAACTGAAAGGAAAAACTGATGCCCATGGTACCTTCTGTACCTGCCTGTGCATACCTCTGTCCTTGGGAATAAATGCGGATTTAAGGACATTAAAATATATGACAGTATGTAGACATTTTTAACATAGTAAAACAACCAATACCAGAAGCAGCAATAAACTTTTTTAAACACAGCTAAATAGGAGGTGGTATATAACTGCAAACAGGCAAATGGAAATTTGTGGTGTGCTTCCTCTAGCATGGTGTTTTGTGGACGTAGCAGAATCTACAATGTAGTAGAATCTACTATACAAAGAAAGTACAGTGAGAGATGTCTGATAGAGTAACTGTGCCGAGCAAGCAGAGAAGATGTTTGGTGAAAACAGAACAAGTCCTGTCCCTCCCCAAATAGAAAAAACATGTCAAAAGCAGGTGAGATCACCCCCTTTATTTTGTAGAAAGCATTGTGCAGAACAAAAAATGAGTAAGGAAAATGAAGAAAAAAACCCATCCATATTTGGGCCACTGTTTTCTTCATCAAAATGCTCTGAACCCTGGCCACCTCCATCTTGGTGACTCGGTACCCCTGGTCATCAGCCCTAACTTACCTTAACTGGAGGTGTGTAGGATTGTCCACCTGCAGCTGATTTAATAAAAAAGTGTTAAGGATTAACTGTTTTCATATGTACTGCTAATGATTATATTGACCATGTGTACTGTCAGTGAACGCCAGTCCAGTAAATTGTAGGACTGAAACAGATTTCTCAGTTTTTTAAGCACTTCTATCTAAATGTTTTTAACATTCAGATGGTAAAAAGGCAATATACAAATATATTCAGTCTGTGGCACAGGTAGTCTGTCTTGTCAGTATACTCTGTAGTGGAGAAATTGTTTCTTAATGTCCATTCATAGACTGGAAAAAGCTTTTCTTTGCTCATGCTTTTCAGTGCTACTGTAGTATTATTAAATAAAAGTAATCTGTTATTGTATTAAGAGAATACTGGAATCTCACCCAAGGAAATTATTTTGCAGATTTGAATTTTATTATAAGAACAAATAGCTCCTGTTAAACCCATTTACAAATACCTAAATGGCTCATTAAAAGAAGTCTTTAGGATGGGCTTTATTCCTCTTCTGGCTTTTTTTTTTCTTTCTCTTTTCATTATATATTATGGTCTATCAACAGCAATAAAGCGCATGGATGTGTTTTAACAGTGCTGCAGATATCAGCATATGAGTATACTTAGCAAATCCAATAGCACTTCACCACTCGGAATATTTAAAAGTGTACAAAAGTGTGAAGATAAACCCCCTTAGAGAGCCTCTTGTTCCTAGTGGCACATAGTAGCAGTTCTTTAGCAGTCTCAGGAAGCATGGTCCTTGTAGTTCTCAGATCAATTTGTCTTATAAAATCCAGAAAACTACATATTTTTAAAAAGTGAAGTATAAAAGAGTGAAAAGCTCAAGATAATTTTAATTTTTTTTTTTAATTGTAACTTTATATATGTTTTGCAATCTGTACAAAAGGTGAAATCAGTGCTAAACCCTTTGAAATCCATTGTGTTCAAGCAGAAGAGAGCTTCATCTATATGCTTCCTCTGGGAAAGTTCAGCAGGTAAGGTGTTGATGGAGACTGTGTGTGGAAGAGCCCGGCATCTCTGTAGATGTGTCTTCTGACATTACAGAATGCAGAATGGGTGAAAAGAGGTACAGAAAAGGGACTGGTGACTCTCCAGTGCAATCCCACCTTGCTTGCAAGTGCTGGCAGCACAGTGCTGTTTAAAGAGCATTAGCTGAACACAGATGGTCTCTGAGAAGGCTGTCCAGCCCTCTCTGATCTGAGTGGAAGCTGTATGATGTTGTACCTTCCAGAATTAGTCAAATTTCTGATGTGACTGATTTTTGAACCAGTTTCTGGTTATATAATGCCATAGATTTTTTATTCAGAGACACGTGGACTAAGTTACAGCCAGCCAAGTACACACCTAAAGGTCCCATTCAAGGAAAATGCATAGATACACTTTAAATAAAACACATAGGTGGGATGAAACTCCTTAATATGAAACTTCTTATGTCTGTGTCTAAAATAAACAAGTGCTTAAATATTTTGCCAATAGATGGATTATTTGCACTGGCATGATGAAGAGCTTTGCTGCAAAAGCACTTGTAGAAAGAAAAGACAAAGCTATTATTTCCCACATAGCCAATGTGCCATGATTTGCTTTTGAGAATATTTGTCCTGAAGGTAGGGAAAGCCTTTTTAGGTCTACTGATAAATGAAACAAATATTTCTGTTCTAGTAAGGATTAGAGTTTATCATTATGAAAGACCATAGGAATTAGGGAAATGCCTAGAGAGCACATGCTTGACTAGAGATCTCTTTATGCTGAGTTCAGTTAGGCCCCTTCTCTTTCCTCTGGCAGTTCTTGTCTTACCCTATGTCCTTTTCCTTCTATTTCCTCATTTTTATCTGTGTAAGCCCCCTAATTATGTCCTTTCCAGTCTTACAATTAGTTATATTTTTCTTAATTTAATTACCTCGCGTTTCATTGCAATTTTTCTCTGACTCTGTGCCAAATTACTTACACTCTCCACTCCATATTTCATTTCTTTCCTTGTCATTTACAACCAATGTCTGACCTAATTTTGCTCCAGCAATTCTGCCTGCCCATACTAACAAACCAAAAAAAACCCACGTATTATGTGCCTAAACACTGATCCACAATCCTCAGAACTGCTTAACAGCCACCAAGCTCCCAAAAGCAGTTTTTTTGCTCATCCCTGCTCATTCTGTTGAGGGCAGTATTTAGGCATGGTTCAAGCCACAGCAAATGTCAAGGATATTCTCCACATGCAGAAAAACCAAGGTCAGACCAGTTTGATTCTCATGTCCTACTGATGTCCTACATTCAGGACTGTGACTTTGACCCCTCCAACACCTCCTCACAACGGGGATCAGGGAATGCTCATTGATTACTGTACAGACCATGCAAGATTTCAGGTCTGAACTGAGCAAAACATATATTTTTATCTCACTGTACCTTAGGATTTTTGGCAGTACGTGGGTCTGAGAGAAGGCCCAGGGACAAGCTGTTTGTAATGTATATATGAATACTCTGCTTTAGAAAGTGCATTGCTGCTGTGAGCTTGGCTGTGCCACTCGGTCTCACATGAGAAATCATCCTCAACTTGTTTTATATACTGCTGTAGGTTTATCCAAAGGACAGACTAGGACTGGCTTTGGAAAATACCTCTAGTTTCCTCAGCTGCGTTCTTTATTCTGGCATCCTTGGCAGGAGGGATTTGCAAAGACTCTGCAGAGGAGAAAGTGGCTGGAGCAAGCTGCCTCACTGGTGCCTTGAACTAGAAGTCCCTCACGGTGGTCAGAATTAGTCACACTGATGTTAAAGTTCACAAATGTAGGTAGATCTTTCACTGAACAGGCCCTGACATGTGAATGTGGGGTTTCAATCAGACCTACCAGAGCACAGCTCTGCAACAGGCACAGAAAACAACACAGAAATTGCAGTGATGCTTATTTAAGGGTGTGAAGCTGGTTATTGGTGGAAACTTAATCTATGTGTAGATTGCCTTATTTTTGTGCCTAAAGAAAAGACTATCTTCCACTGAAGGCCCTCAAGTTCTATTATTTTTGTTTCAGAAAGGACTACCTGAAATAGCAGAATTGGTTGTCAAGGAGTCTATATTTACGATATTTTAAGATAGCAGCTATTTACCTATTAAGAATATCTGTCATTAGCAGTCACCACATACAAACACACACACACGCACACTGGGGATTTTGAAGCCCTTTAAGCCTCTACTGAAGCCACTGTTATGACTCTTTCTAACTTGTCCTTATTTTATGTTTGCTTATTACTGTTATGAATTTTCACAGGCGAAACATGGTTGCCCCATTGTCCTAATTTTTCACCCTAAAGCTGCAATCACAAAGGCAAAATTCACCAGTTTAGTTTGAATGAACAACCTTATAGAATCAGGACTCGTTTATGTTGTTGCCAAATGCCTTATATTTGTACCGAAAGGTATAGAAAGCACCAGTAGATGGCTCTGTAGTTCCTGAATTATAAGCAAGGAAACGGGAGGCTTTGATAGCTTTGACTTTAGCGAGTAAATTTGATTTGGTGACACCAGTGACAGGAATAAACTTCATGCCGACTTGCTGAAATGGGACACTTCCATTTGTTATGCCACACCGTTTCAAAATGGCCCATCTGTCCTCAGCTCGCATCGACCTTGAAGATTTCTGAGGGAGCAACAGGAGTGCTGCTGTCCTGTACAGGCAATGGCTCCGAGAAAATCAGCAGCAGCATGACACCCAGCTTTTGGGAGAGGGCAGAATTACCGAGCATTGCCATGTGCTGCTTGTGGCAGAGCAATGAACATGAAGGTGTGGAGGCTGCTACAGATGCCTGAGCCCAGTGGTGATGTCCCCTGGTAAATGGGATTAAAAATGTGCATGCTGAACATATGCTTGCACTGAAATTACCAAACACTCAGAAAAGGTTGTTTCTGTTTTGCTTCAAAATAAAACTCAGTGAGAAAGGGAAAGATAAAAGCACCAAAGAAATGTACTGTTAAAAAAATTTGCTTTTATAAATTAAGGAATTTAATAATTTTTTTAGAGGCAATTTAGAGGAAGTAGTAGGATTTCCTCTCTGCACAGCCCTCATTCTTGAGCACAGGACCTGGGTGGGCTTTCAAAGGCAAGGGAGATTTTAAGCATGCCTGAGTGCTCTGGCACAGGTCAGCAGGGTCCCCTTGGTGTATTCCATCACAGCTTAAAACTCCTTTGAATATGTGCAAAAATTACTGCAGGAAAAGGAGATTTTTAAAATTCATATGTGGCACTCTGCACTGAGTATAAATGTTGGCTGTATCTAAAAGTGATATGTAGTTAAAAGCATGAGAACAGTATGAAACTCTCTAGAGTTTGAAAATGAGCAGGGAGCAGTACAATTTCTAACACAGCAAAGCAGTTGTATCTGTACCGACTGAGATGATTATCTGTGTGCTTTAACTAAATCCAAACCCGTGTCAGAACAATATAAGAAGTTTGGGCAACAGGACACAGAGAAGTGACATGTTGAGACTCAATAAACCAAAATAAGTTAAATTTACATCTATTAGTTTTCTCCCTAAAGTAGATTTTCTACCTGAAAAATACTTAATTTCATACTTCATAATGAAAAATATTATTAGTAAACTTCCAGAAAAATTGTCCTATCTGTACTTCTGAAGGAAATGCATTTTACAGACATTTTCCAGATAGTCTTAGTGTGTTTCAATGGCTGATAGATAATGTCTCTACTATTTAACTGCTTTAAAAACAGATGCAAGCTGTTTTAAAAAGTGAGATCCATCTATTTTATGTAAATGGCACAAAATTTGCAAGGATGTTGATATTCAAGTATTAAAATGAAAAATTAACATTAAACATTATGTGTTTATGTCAATAATTCACTCTCCAACCCAGAGTATTCTATGATTCTGTAAGCAAAATAATGGTCTGCTATGCTTTTTTATAAATACAAAACACTCTCTAAGACCTTAATAGCTTCCCTTGCCATTGGCAATGATTTTCAGAGTAAGGAAAGTAAAATTACAATGGAGAAAATTCAGCTAGCACTATTCTTTATTTCACTGCAAAGAAGCTGCATATGGAGAGATCATTGCATTTATATAATGCAGTAAATTTCTGTGACCTTTCCCTTCCTTAGAAATGGCTAAAACATCTCACACAACTCAGCATTAAGCATTGGTGTTTTCTTGGAAACAATGCTCCTTAAGTAGTCTGAGAAACAAATATTAATATATTTTATAATGTACAAATACAGTCATATTTGCCTGGGTAAAAGACAAATCTGAGTTTAAGGTGACCCATACCTTCTAAATTTATAATGCCCAAACCATATTTTTAATTTCCCTTATTGCTTCTATTGAAAATAATAATTTTAGGGTAAGCTAGTTTGAATTACATTGCATTCACTATCTAAGTGAGCCAAGGCAGTGCTAACAGAATAGCTGATATGTGGCAAAGTGCTTTCCTGATAGCTATATTCAACTTCTACCCTATGGTAAGTCTGAGGTAATTCAATTGCAATATGTGAATACAACATGACCCTTGGATTCAAATGCCTAAAGAATTGTGAGGGATAAATTAAATTTGGTTCAATTAACTACAATGTGTGTACCTGTTTAACTTATAGTGGTGATCTTATTATTTGGTAATATTAACATATTAGCAAAATTTGATTTCACCAACCTTTGACTTTTTTGTCCTCATTTTGTCACATGCCAGATTGGTATCTCTCTGCACCAGACAGCTTCTGAACTCCCAGCTTTAACAGGCATCACAGAACTGGCAGAGGCTGATGGGGAAATGCTCCTTCATTTCAGATTTACAGAATTATCCTTATCCCCTTTCCTGTCTGGGATCAGAAGCATGTTTGAACACTGCAGACATCTTATACCTGAAAATCAGAATTCAAAGTTTTATCTAAAAACTGTTAAAACTCATCTCAGGATGCTACAGGGAGAGAACAGATAAAGCAATTAATATATAATACAGAAAAAGAAAAATACTCTAGACACACTCTTTGGTTTGTTTTGGTTTTTCCCCCTGTCTACTGTTGGGAAGTGCCTGTATATATTCAGTCTTCATTCTAACCACTGGCAGATTACCACAATATGAACTATACAATTCACATTATGTGGGATAAATGCAATAATTTTACAGGAGCAGAGAGAAAAACTCCAGCATACTGAATTTGCACTAAGTACTTGAAAATAACATCCATTCTTCTCTGCAAGATACAGTATTAAGACCAGATATTTTTAGGGTTCTGAATGATTACACTTAAAGCCACTTAACCATATTGATAAAATAACTGCTAGAGAAGTCAAAGCATGGATGCTTTTAACTTTATATGGTGTACACTTGATATAAAATATTTGTAGTATATATCTGTTTCAAACAAATATATAATTTCCAATATGGATATAGAAGAATGAGAAAAAAATTATATGGTCTCAGTGGAGATTTTCCAAAAGTTTTTGGAAGTGTTTATGGATACAAAAAACCCATTGGTAAGTATTGTTAAAAAAAAACCCAAGCCCCATGTGCATGTAATATATTAGGGGACTGTAATACATTAGGGGACTGCTTGCCCTCATTGGTCTGGGGTTTTGGTGTGGTTTTTTTTAACAGAGGAAAGATTTGGGGGTTGACATTCTCCTTCTTCCAAAAGTGGCTATACCCTTGCCCTCTATCAAGCAAGACTGGAAAGAACTGAAAGCAGATGGTATAATGTAACCAGAGTGAGAGATGAAGCAAATACTTCAGAAAGAATAGTGAGAAAGCCGTTCTATCTGCATCATGCCAGGACACTTCTCAGCCCACGTCCACTCTATAATTAGTTAGCACATGGAATCCATGGCTAGTAATGCTTTCACACAACAAGCTCAGAATGATTTAGTACAAAATTTAGAAAATGTGCAGGTTGAAAATGACAACTTTATTTTTTGACACATAAGGGAGTCTTTATTTGAAAAATGTTTTGATATATACATTTTTAAAAGCTCTTAAATGTATAAACATAAAATAGCATAAAGTCATAAATATCTAGTAATTTTCCTTAAAATGTATCTATTTTTCACTTCTATGTCCATGTGCTCCACTTTAAATAAAAGCAAGCTCATGTGATATACATCTCTTAATTTCATTCTTGATGCCAATACTGGGGGAGACATCAGCCTTTCCCCATACAAGTTCTCTGTAGAAATTCTTTAGGGAACGCTCCTATTTCTGTAAGTGAAAACTAAGTTTCTCTAGGGAGCTGGTTGTGCCACTGATCAAATGAAGAAAGCCACAGAATCCACAAACCCTGCTAATGACAACATATCCCTTTATGAGCCAGAAGGAATTATATTCTCTATTCAGAGCTCTCCAACAAGGATTATTTTATTGATTTTGGAAAGATGAGTGAATTGAATGTCACAAATAAATACGTTCTTAACATGCAACAGCCTAAAAAAAATATAGGCTTAGATCAGGTCTCCAATATTTGCTCAGCTAAAGGATGCATTGGCACCTTACCAAGAGCCCAGAGATCGCATTTAATTTACATAAAGGAGATCAGATCTTCTTCCCTCTCATCTGTTTAAAGGCAGGATGAGATTCACAGATTCATTTATTCAAGCAGATGTTGGTTAGACAAATATATACAGGGAAGTCCTTGGGTGATTGATAATGGACTTCTCTAACAAATCAAAATAATGTGACCTTGAAATACAGGGATTTTGCCTTTCCTTAGAAACAGGTATCTGAACAGTGGTTAGGTGTATTGCTTTCATTTTGTTTCCTATTTGCTATTTAAAATACTGTTATTTTACTTTCTCTATGGAAAAAAACAATGACTCTAGAACCTCTGAATTAGGAATGAAAAACCTCTCATACATTAATCAAACACATTAGTTCTCCAGTGGCCACCTTTACTAGAGACTCTTCCTCTTGTCCAGCTGGGCTTAGGTGGAGAGACATGATTATGAAGACTATCAATCCATCTGACAGCAACAAGGATATTGAAACTCACCATAAATTGTCACCAGTGTGAATTAAGGAAAGATATAAGGAAAGCAAGACCTGAAATTCATTAACAGTATAAGCAGAATTAAAAATAATAAGTGCAATTTTTATATGAATTTCTAATGAATGGCAACTGTTTTGGAAGTTTGATAAATTTTAAGAACTGACCATTTTGAAAAGGCATATGAAAGAAGCGATATTGTAGAAAATTGTTCTTTTAAAAATGGTTGGTTTGATTGTTCCTAACTCCTAATATAAACAACACAGTTAATTGAAAACACATTATTTTATATTTACTCATGGATTAAACACTCAAAATGTAAGAAGGACAGATTGCATTCCTTGTACAAAACTAAATTATTGAATTCTTACTATAAGTAAACTGCTGAACACAACATTAATTATTAATTAAGAATCAGCTGAACCTAGGATTAATTATAGAACAGCTGCTGTTGCAGACCCATGATCAAGTGTCTGCTCTTGAGTGAGCAAGGATACTTGTTTTGGGAATTCAGGGTGAGAAATTCTTCTGTGTTACTGAGGTGAATCATCCAAAGATGTCCCCAGAAAATACTTAAGAAAATGTCAAATGACAGCTCTAGTAAGAGCCTATTGCTGCTAACCCAGATTTAATGAAGGGATTGAGAGGCAGATGAGGAGCTGGTGTAACAGTAAGAGCACGTATCTTCTCAAGGACAAAAACAGCCCTTGTCTGCTCCAGTGCAATTTATCCAGCCATGCTAAAAGAGATAAGGAATGCTTCCTAGTAGCAGACAACAGTTATTTGAAGTAATTGCATGTCCAGAACAACTTCTCTCCAAAACCACATGAGCACTATGGGTTTTTTTTTTGCATCTTAAGGTTTACCAAAGTGGTGTCGAATAACCAACCACAATTCACTACAGGAGAATGTCAACAGCTTGTAAAGCTCCACAGGAGGAAATCACAGACTCATAGACAGCTACCCTATCTTAAAAGCAGCAGAGACAGCACTTAAAAATAAATGCAGAGTCTTAAGGGAAAGAAAAGATCCTTCTCTATGCCTGGCAAACCTTGCACAATATAAAAGTGTGCTTAAAGTTCCTACAACTGGAGATCTTATTAAGGATTTTGTTTCTTAAATCTGTCTTCCTTCTTCATTATGTTTTTAATGAGGAGATTAAAAGACCAATTTGGTAAAGTTTATGATAAAATTTAAAAATGGAAATTACTGGAAAAAGAGAATCATGCCAGCCTCTGCTTTGATATAAATGTCTGTGAGGGTCTGTGTTTAAAACTCACAAAATATGTATCTATTCTTTTACTCTCAGAAGAGGGACGCAAACCCAGAACAGTTAAAAATTGAATGTAATTAAGAATTATTTTCTTACTGTAGATTTGAGAGTTTTGACTACCACAGAACCAACTAGGACCACACCAGAAAAAATAGATTTGGCCACTGTATGGGTTTCAGTGTACTTTTCAGACAAATAGCAGTGCTAAGTTGAAACCTACTACACGAGTGGCAACTGAAACAAAATAAGATGCATATTCCAAAGTGGATGCAAGGGCAGTGCAGGTGGGATAGTATGTGGTTAAATTTCATGAATGAAGGTTAGACAAAATACCTGCAAAAGGGGGGACGAAATGAATTGTACTCTTCTCCTTGTATGTTTACAGCATCCAGGGTTCTTTCCTTACTGTCTTTGCAGAAATCTATACAATTTATCACCTTGGTTCTCTGCATAGAAAATAGTCTTAAAATTCAAGACAAGATTTATTACACTCATGATCTCTGCAAAAAAGAGTATCTATTTTGGATTAAGTGATATTAGCCCCTACTCTCTGTATAGTTGCTCCCTGTTAAAACCAGATCCTGTTTTAAGAGCAGATCAAAGCATTTCAAATACATTTAGCGTGTCTCTTGGGAATGAGGAAAAATTTTTATTTTTGGAGACATAGGAAAGCAATCAGATATGTGAATGCTACTCTAAACTGCACAGGAGCACACAGATTGCTCACCCAAAATTTGAAAACTTAATGAAAAAAATATTCTTCTTGGTGCCACAGAATCCCTTTATAGGCTTATTTGTTTGTTTGCAATGGTAGCTACTATATAGTACTTCATAAAATTACATCTGTTGTATGATTTCTCATCTCAATAGCTTACTTTCTTCAGAAGTGGGACTGCTGCTGTGCATCTAAATAAGAATTTCTTTTCTCAGCCCTGTTGGCTTAAATATTCCTTCTCAAAGAAGAAAGATGTTCCAAAGGCTCTTTCAGTTCCTTTCCAAAGAACAATGTGAACAGCATTGAGGTGATGGATCATTTAAAAGTCTCATAGCTCTGGGACCCAGATCCTCTTCTATTATGAAGTATCATAGCCCTGTGAGTAGCTTCTTCTCTCTTGAATTCAGAGGAGTCAAGATTTCACTCATGGAGACCATTGACATAAAGTTCCAATGGAAAATTATTTTGTGTGACAGTTCATTTCAGCGTTTTGCAAAAATTGTAATTCAGACTGCTAGTATAATTTATAGGTTTAGCTTATTCAGTATAGCAAATGGTTTGGTGTTATGCAGTACATTTGTCACTGCATTTATTTCTGTGTGCTTTATTACCTTCTCATATAATCTGTGTATTGTGTCAATAATTTAGAGTATAATATCTTTGAAGAGAGAGAGTGTATATGAAAATTTGCACTAAAATGTGTGCATTTATACAAGATATCTGTAGTAATTTTGGACTGTGAAATCATATATAATATTGGATGAAAAAGATTGGATCATTTCAATTTGAAACCAACACTGTCTCCAAACATTCTGCTGACTTATCTTTCATTAATTTACATATCTCTATCTAATGCCAGAAAGAAAAACACTTCCTTAGGATAAACCTGTTTGAGATTAATAAATACATCAGCTCTAAGCAGTTTCAAAATAAAGTTTCATTTGCTGTGATTTCAAAGCAAGAAAGAATGTGGTTTAAAAAAAGTAGCAATAGTAACAGTAGCAATGTTAAAAATAAGTATCATGATGAAAATATTTACTTTCACTCCAGTAGAAGATGTGCATTCCAATAAGAACTCATGAAGTGCTGAATTAGACAGTACTTGAATACAGCAGGACAATATCTGAACACAGATAAGATTCAATTTCTCAAGTAGCCATAGCTAACCAACCAAAAACTGGACAGTTGCATATAATAGGGCTGAAATGGTGTTCAACAGTCAAAGCCTTCTGCGTACTTGCTGTCTTTTGCTGGAGAGTCCTAAGTTTCCTAGTCCACTATTTTTTAATCAGGAAGTAAAAGAGAGACCTATTTTCATTTCCTTTGCTTTCATATTCAGAAGCACATTAACTGTGGCAGCACAGAGACAGGTAGTGTAGCTTGTGCTTCAAAACGAAATAGACAAGCACTTGCCTTTATAGCAATTTGATATTATAGGTACTTTATGAACAAATTTCTGATCCATTTCTGAATTTATGGACAAAACTCTGTAAGGAGAAACCTAAAACTTGTTAGCAGCTTTTGCTTTAAAATGGTGTTAATACTGATACATTGTTCTGAGAAGTGATTCTAGAAATTTGCACAGACTCCAGAGTAGCAGAGTTCAGTTTTCCCATCAAGATTTAGAAGACTGAAAGTTGCATTTCTTCAGTTTCCACAATAATGTTGTAAAACAATGAGAAATGGATCAGTTATTGTTCTTTGGCATAAAAGAACCAAGAATTGTTCTTTTGAAGCTACCCCAGCATACAACCTCACCTCTGTCCCGATAGTGAAAACTGAACATCAGAAATAGAGAATAAAATGTTCTTGGTTTGTGTTTAGGGCACACGCCAAGGAGAAGGAGAATCTGAATTCTGTTTTCTGTGCTGAGGATGGTTTATGCATTTTCAAAGAACACATACATTTGACAAAATATGTAAATGCCCTAAGCTGGGGAAGGGCACAAATATCTGCTTCCAAGTACAACCAGTAGCACATACAAACATGATCTCAACTGATCATACTGTTTTGCATTTCAGACCTAAAATCTTGAATTAATTTCTTCACTGTGATACACCTTTGACTGAAATGGAGGATAACTTGTGTTCACTGAGCCAATGATGAAAGCACACACATACTGTTGCTCTTTACACCTATGGCCTTCCTAATTGGATACAAGCATTTGAATCTCTGGCTTCCAGATCTCTTGAAAAGGCTTTAAACCCCAGATGACTGTGATAGGAATTGAGTCTCTGAATTATAAGTTCCTCTAAGAACTAAATAATATTCCTAATTTGTACATTTGCACTTAAAAATCTAATTTCCATGCAAAATATTACAAAACATGCAATAAAATATCATGCTTTCTTCTCCCTTTGGTGCAAAAATTCAGTAAAAGGAAGAAGAGACCAGTGCACTGAATTAATAAGCTTAGCAGATAAAAAAATTAGTAGGCATGGAATTGGGAATAAAGTGGAACTTTAAAAATTAATTTCTTGATCAGAAACATTTTGTTTTATTTTTGCTTTCTGTCTCAGACTCATCTGGCTGGAAAACTGAAGATTTTGGATTCCCTCTATAAGTGAATAAATTACTGCTGAGCTCTCAAGGAGCTGTGGCTTCTGAAAGGGTGAAAATCTGGTAGACCAGCTGCCAGAAAGCAGTCTCAACAAAGGTGAATTGGCAAGTAATCAGAGAAATGTTGAGAATTTAATCAAAAGTGACTTATCTCTACGAAAATCCCCTAATTTGAAGAATAAGCAGAGTCTAATGACCCTCAAACCCAGTTACTTCCTTTGTCCACTTTGGCACTTTCCTTGTACAAGTGATTCTGTGACAAGTAGCTGCTAAGAGCACTCATTCCACATACTTGCCAGGTATGTGAAAAAGCATGTTACTCTGCTGCATGGGGGATACTGGAAACAGAAATTCTCTCAAGCTCCTGGCCAGAATCAGGCTCTAACCACAGCTTTCACAACGTGAACCACACACTTACTTGCTTTGTGTGAATGTGTCAAGAAAAAACTGAATGTTAAATATCTCAGACAACCAGTACATCTGGCTTTTATCCAGCTCACTGCCTCACACAGGAAGGAATATGGTTATTTTTAAATCTAAGGTCCATGTGTTGAGCCAAAGGAACATAATTCTCCAGCTGATTCAAAGATTATAGGAAAAGATTTTAAATGCTTTAAATTCTATAGGCTCATTTATCATCTGCTAAATCTTCTCCCCCCAAAAAATCAAAGGCTGCATTTGTTCTTTAAGCACTCATTACAGCTTTGGTCCCTATATAAATCCCCAAAAAAAACTCACCCCAAAACATGTACTGTAATACAAATAGCAAATTTAAAAAATCTTCAGTAGTAGCTCATCAACGCTTTATGAAAACTAATTAATTAATTGATTGGGACTTTTCAAGCAGCTGTAACATTCAAACAATTCCCACCATGATGGTGTTACTAAATCATGACCAAAATTCCCACACCTGCACTTTACTAGTTGTCCAGCAGCTCTGTGTCCATAGTTTCTTTTACTTTTTATCTCTTCTACTCAAATATTTTGGGATTTTTCAAGCTATGATTACTATTGAAAATAATTTTTTAAACTGCATTTGGTTAATTGATATATTATTTTAGTGGACACTCTGGAACCACAATTATCAGGACTTTTTCATAGGTGTAGCAATCAAGTCACTCATAACCCCATGTCCTGCAGCTTCTATAAATACTACTTCCCCATGAATTGACTGTGAATGACTCATTTGCAGCTAATTACAAGTGATTCACTTGGATATATAGTTATATACTTTTATGTTTACATACTTTTTAGCCAGTCTTCATAGAGATTAGAATAAATAGCATTTACAGTCCTCTTCTTTTAAACAGATAAAAGAGTTTATCTAGGAATATTTTGTACATTTGCAAAATAAGGCTTGGTCAGTACTTTGAATAGCTAAAACATTTAAGGTTTTCACTAACTATTTTAAATATGTGCACTTTAGAGGATATTAGTACTTAAGTATAGAAAGCTGTAGTGATTCAATTTTTCCTTCTTATTTCTTGACAATTTTGGTTAGTGTTCTGTTTTTTATCTAGCCTCAATAATCTTATTAACTTTAACAGGTATAGTAGAGAGACCTCACAGCACACTAAGTAAAGATCTTCTTTAAATATAATTTTAGGAAAATAAACCCAGAAAATTATATTCATGCTATTTAAATGGTTGTAACATTTAACGTGTTTAACAATTCTTTCCGGATCTGCCCAGATGAGATTTTCAAGTTAAAAAAACAAATGAAAGCAAAATGCAGTATAAGAATTGGAGGCTAATGGTAAAATCAAGAGTGAAAAAATATGAGCTCTATTTGTACTTGTTATTGCACAGAAAGTATGTTTCTACTAACTTTATCACTGTTTGTAAACTCTACACAGGGGATAGAGTTTTCATTGTCTTTTTCCTTTTTTTTGTGTGTGAAATTATAAACAGGGTCAGAAGCACTTAAATGCTTTGCCCTCTGTTAATCTGAGATGGAATCTGTGGCAGTTTGCTTGTTCGATGGTATAGAGATTTACAGTAAATATTGTAAATCCCATTAAATTGTCATTAAATAATTAGCTACATCTGCATCAGATGTATCTGATGCTGGTTATCAATTTTTTTGCTTAAATTCAGCTTTCTTTTTCTCCTCTTCACTTTTTGCTCCTTGTTGACTTATTGATCATGTCCTTGTTATGTTATTCTTTCCATGTACACCAGAAGGCTAGGATATTTATTTTCAAGCTGCATACTATTCCTTCTGGTTTTCAACAGTGGTCCTAGTTAAGTGAAAACAGATGAACCCTTTTTGGGAAAGAAGAGGAAAAAACAGTGACACAAACAGCTAAGGAACTTTTTATTCTGTTTAAATATGTTATTTATTTCTGAGATCCTAATGATCAGATCCTCAGCTCAAGATAAATACCCTTCTGCTACTCTAGTTGTGCACAGTGTATATGAACCCCACGTAAAGGAGCAAGTGGAGGTTTTTTCTTCTCATCTGGCATTAATCCTGAACCCCTACTCTCCATCATAGTGGAACAGTTTTGGCCCCAGGCCAGGATGAATCTTTTTGTCCCCTTCACTTCTGTTCCTCCTTGTTCCCTCTCCTGTTTGGAGCACAAGCCCTGCAGTACTGTGTGCTGAGCTCTCAAAGCTCAGTAATGGAAGGGATATCCTTGTCCTATGGAGAGCAAGATTTTTTGTACATGTACTGGTTTCTCATGTACAACTGTACTTGAAGTTTCTTCACAAAAATAGTGAAAGTCACCTACCACACTCACACACTGGTAAAAGGGAAAGATTTTCCTTGATAACACCTAGGTGAGCCCAAATTAATTAATTAATTAATAATAATAAATGCAGAATGTGCAAAAGAATTGGGTTGCTTCTGAGTCTGTGAATGCTGCATGGCAAGCTCAGAAGAGATTCATATGCTTAAGTTTTTGTAGATTGGTAGGCATTTAGGTGGGAAATAAAATGAAGGTATGGAGACTGCAGTCTACTACACGAGGAACCTGCTTTAGTTAATGAGATTATTTTTATATATTGAGAAAGCAGTAACCACTATATTAAAAAGCTTTCTAAAAGTCCTAAGATAGTCTAGGTGAAAGACATTACTTAAAAAAAGAAACAAAAAAAAAATAATCTCAAACTTTGTGAATCCCCTAGAGAACTGAATGTTCTCATTGCAAGGAAATCCCAGTCTCCAGCCCAGAAGAAATCAAATTCTTCTACAGATTCCTAGCAAAAATTAAGCATATTTTTCTGTGGCATTTTTCAGTGAAGATCTGCTTTTGAAATGTGAAAGGAAGTGATGGAGGGAGAAGTTAATTATCAGAATCTGCATGAAATACTCATGCGGGGATTGCTGGGCTCCAGGACGGTTTGGATGGGTGATGGAGAAGGATCTCTGAAGCCCGGAGCCCGGTCTTTAGAGCATATGGTTTATTGTAAAGGATGAAGGGCCCTGCTTAGAGCTGCTAGCCGCAACTTGTGGCAGGCCCAGGGAGAGCGGGGAGAGAGAGAGAGAGAGAGAGAGAGAGAGAGAGAGAGAGAGATGGTGCCAGGTGGGTGTCCCAGCAGGAGGGTCCAAGAGAGAGAGCGTCCGGTCCCCCGGCCACACCTTATCAGGGGGCTTCAAGGTGGGCTGAGACAGGACTTGGGCCAATGGGGTTACAGACACCTGATACTTCAGGGGAGGGTTACAGGTATGGGATGAACCACACATTGGGGGGTGATACAGAACATTCCATTTGACCTTAGGATCTATCAGAAGGGGGGATTGCTTTCAGCTTGGCTGCATTATTGTTTTCGAGATGCTCAGTGATTAAGGTTTGGTATTTCAAACCTTGTTTTCATCTCAATATCTGTATTCTCTGATTCTTTTGCCAGGCCATCATATTTATAGTGCCTTGCTATTTCATCTTCCCCAACAACTCAGAAAGGCATAATGCAATTCATCATGTGTATCTCTCTGACACATATATGATCTTTATTTATACATGAGCATCTATCATACCACATCTTTTCCAAATCTCAGTAGTCTTTGTAGATACAGATTTTACACAGATGCTTTTTGTGCTCATTGCCCTTTCACAAAGCATGAGCGCCTTGCTCTTTTAAACTCACATCTCTCTTTTATAATTTTAGTCAGTACTACAATTTAAAGGACTGGACTATGTCAAATGAGAAATCATATACTCTAAAAGAATTAGTAGAACCTTGTTCCACTGCCTTCCTCAAACACATACTAGTCTATGGTCAGTGGTAACTTTTAAAATATTTGCAGTGTTTCTCTGCTTGTACAGCATGATATAAATAACATAAATAACAGCCCTAAGTCTCTGGTAGGGTTCCCATTTGCTTTGTGATAGGTCCAGATTTAGCTAAAGAATGCTACAATCTGGTAGACTTTGAAAATGAAGTCTGGACCTCATTCTTCTGCTGTCAGGGCAGGCTTTTCCATGCAGCAGCCTACGCAGTGCTGAAGCGAGTCTTTGTCAAGCCAGCTGTCTCTGCCTGAAAACTTGCTTGTGGTGCTGAGAGAAAGCTTGTCTCCATGTCTCAAAGGGATAGTAGTCTTTTCACTTTTAAATAGCTTTTTTCTTCAGGGATTTAAGTGTGTTTACATTTTTTTGTCCAAGTGCTGATCCTGTTTCATTGCTGATTTTCCTATCTCTGGCTTAAAGATGTTGTTCATACTTCTAACTTGTGGACAACAACATCATCAAGCCTCATACTAGGAACATTCCTTGGCAGAGCTTTTCTGACAGGTGATTTTTCCATCAGGGGATTTTTCTTCATTTTAACTTTGCTCTTAAACCCTCCACTCAGTCTATCTGGATGCTGGGAGCCCACGTCAGACTGACTGCAACAAAATCCTCAGATTTGTCCTTACTTCTCCTGAGTGAGATAGTCATAAATATAGTAATGTTTTCTAATGTAAACTCATAGTAAAGTTCACATATTTCTTCAGTAAGATTGAAGGGAAGTGTTAAGCAAAACTTAGTGTGGATGTAGGAATGAGATATTAGAAATGAGCTAAATCTTGCTGTGAAATTCTGTTTCTACGTTACAGGGAGGCTCAAAAATCGGGGTCTCCTCAGTTCCAAAATTAGTACTTGATTTCTTTTCAAAAAAACCAACATGTGGCAAAATGAAAAATTTGGATTTTTGTTTTCTGCCTGATTTTTTGACTAATCTGAAAATCATCTCAATTTTTTTTTTTACTGCCTGAGACTTCAAGGATTTGGATTTTATTTTTACCTAACCAAATGCATTGTTGAAATCAGTTTTATCTCAGGATAATAAACTAATCATCAGCTACACAGCGAAATGAAGTGTTTTAAATGTTTTTACTATTTACAGAAATAAATTGGGCTGTAAACAGAACTCTAATGCCACTTGGGTACAAAACCAACATGGTTTTGATTCATTTTCTTCTGGAGGAAGACAAAAAACTACTTTTGAACATTAGTTAGGGTACTTATGCAGAGTGACATAAATAATGTCTTCTCCCAGGGCTTGAACACCTAGTTCTTATGTTTAATGCCCTTATTCTAATCCCTGGGAGAGGTGCCTTGTCAGATGTCAGGCAAGGGTGAGAAGTGGTTGTTTTTCTACTTTCAATCTGAAATTGCATTCCAGACCACTGTTTTTCAGAAACTGATATATCTGAGAAGATAGTAGAATGAATTTTTGATGCATCATCACTTTCTGAGAGAAAAAAAGGAAACTTTGATTTTAAATTCCTCACTACACAATGTTCCAAAATTCAAGAGTAATTACAAATTACCAAAAGAATTGGTGCGCATAGAATGAGTTGTAAGACAGACAGAAGGGCTGAAATATAGTAGGAGAACAACTTCATGTTCACTGTGTTATATTCTATGAAAACAATTCAGCTTCATTAATCATTCTCAATATGAGTATGTCTGTTCCATAATAATTTATGAACACAATATCAAATTACTGAGATACTTGTATATGAAGATGGTTAAATTTTATGGAGGGTATGCAAAATGGGAAGACAAGCTTTATCTTGACTTTGTGAATGCTTTTGGACTGGAATGAGATGATGGCTGAGTTACTATGATGAAGGTTTTGCTCTTTGCCTTCTGCCACCTGATAAACTTTCCCCATCTAAAATCAAGCAGCAGGGAACCAGCAGAACTAAAAAGAATTATAGCACTCACAAACAAGGATACTTCAAAAAAATCGAATCATATAGATAAACCAAATTTTTCTCATATGAGAAGCTTCCAGACCTGCTTGGTCTGCATAGATGAGTGGAGTATGTATGTTTTATCCTTTAAAGTGAAACAATATTTTTAGAAAGTTATGTTGACAAGTAATTCACCTCTGGTCACAGACTACTTAAAGGAAGAACTGCCAAATAACATTGCTTTTGTTGGTAAACAATGAAAACATACAGAGTACTGTGGACAAGAGCCTATTCTAAAAGTGAGAAAATCATGTAATTGTTCCCCAGGACAGGTTAAAGTAATTTTGGATAAGAACCAGATGAAGGATAATGATACAATTTTCCTTTTAATCCTGAGGGAAGCTTTACCTCATTTTTTGAAAAAAGGTACCGCCAGACAGAGCAATTTAAATCAAATAACCCTTGCTCCACTGAAAACCTGAAGCAAACCTCAATTAAATTGTCAAAATACCCCAGATATTCTGTTTTCAGTATCTCCAGTCTGATTCATCTAGAACTGTAGAAAAAGGTTAATGATTTTTTCCAACCCACCTGTGTAGAGTCAAAAAGCTTCATTTGCCTCCTTTACCTTAATCAAATGGAAGCCATATTACAACCATTGAAAATCATCTTCAAAGATTTGAAACATTTTTAGGCTCCTTCTACTTCTTAATTCCAGTGAAACATGCTGTGTGTCCTACTTAGGAAGAGAAAATTGCACCTTAGCACTCCACATAGCTACTGCTAATTGTCACAGGTTTGTTATCTGTTATATACTGCTTTAGATACATTTTTGTACTTAAAACTCTACTGCTGCTTCATAAAGAGTATAGCTATTATTTTCAAGATCTCTGGATGCTGCTTCTAAATCATTCAAGTGAAACTGAAGTCATTTACACTTACACTTGAAGTGGAATATGACATGTCAGATTAAAGCCCTCCATCTAAACATTATTTATTCTTAGTAAACCACTACTTCAGCTCATAAGCTAATTATTACTTGTAATGATAGAAGTACTGCAGCAATACTCTGCCAAAGTTCATTCAATTTGAATTTTAATATACTAAATCTTCTTTTCATTAATAGTGCTGATACAGGAGTTTAAGAGACAAAATAAAAATGTGGGTGTGTTTGTGGATAATTCTGAAATCCACTGTGGCATATAAAAGAAAATGAGAATCCTCTCTTTGGCACCATTACTGAAATTCCTCTCCGCCTCTTTTCTGTGTGAGCTGAAGGAGCTGTGTGAGCTGTGCAGATGGTTTGGCATAATTCACTCAAGGAAGTGGTTCAGAGGCAAGGAGGTAAAGCGCATGTTACCTGAACCTTCATCTCTTTTTTTTTTTTTTTTTTTTTTTTTTTTTTTTTTTTTTTTTTTTTTTTTTTTTGCAGTGTAGTGGAGGAATTTGCTACCTGGAAGACTTTCTTTGTTAGAATTTTAACAACTTAGTCTAATAGGATGCCATATTTTTCCAGCAAGCATACAGATTTGCTTCTTCAAAAGGCCTCTCAGAGAACACTGTAGTATAGTTATCATACTTGCATTTTGAGAGAGCTGTAATACAGGTCTTCAAATGTCGTTGACAGCAGCAGATTTGTAAAATTTTGTATGTGCCACGTTAGTATTAAAGCCATCTAATGAAAGCACAAATAAAAGTAGAGTTACCAGAAGGCAATAGCTACCTGCATTAGGAGGCTTGTTTGAATCCTTTGTGAAAGATATATTTTCTAAAAAGCCATAATTGGAGATGAAAATCAATTTGTCACAAAGTCCCCTTTTTCACTCTTTTCACTCTTTCCTTAAGTGCTATCCCTTTATCTGTCTTGTCTGATAAAGACAGCTTACCCGGCTGTTTTCTTGTGTATCCTAGATAAAATGACCATATCTTCAAACAGCCGCCAAACAGAACAATTTTCTGATGGCATTTTTATAGAGTTACAAAACATCTTCACAAAATGTATGGTGCTGTGCTTTTAAAGTTTACCTTTGCCTCAGTATTATCAGCTTATGTTTCAGTAGTGACATATGTGCATCTCTCACAGGAACTGAGGAACTGAGCAGTAGGAGATTTTTTTATTAGAAACTTTGGATTTTGAGCCATAATTTCACATTTTACAGAAAGCTTTGAGATCCACCCTGAGCAAAAGAACAGCTTTTATAATGAGTCTCTTTTCTTACGAGCCAGTGTTCTGCCTCATTTATTTCTTTGAATTGTTTTACTCTGCAAGTAGTGTCATTATAAGCAATGTTTGAGCAATCTGAATCTTGAAAAGAGAAGGGAAAATACATTGTAGTTTTTAGGAAACAAAGCAGGGAGTTCAGACAAAAAAAAAACCAAACCCCAGAGAGCTCAAAATCTGCCATCAGTCCTTTGTGTAATGCATTATTTAGCTCCGGACATACAATTTTGTTTAGATCGTACACTTCCTCCAGCTATCTTTATCTATTCCTTCACCCCACCCAGATGTGTCTGCCTGATGATTTTTAGTGTTTCTATTTCTTTATAAGGTATTGTTTTAAACCCAGTTGATTTAAAGTTAGGTCTCAGATGGAGAACTGAGGCACAGAGAAAGTTATAACCTAGGGGAACTATAACCAGCACAGTCACAGCCTGTTAGTAATGTTGTCTAATATTATGTTGGTTGATTTAATTTTTTTCCCTCACATTGGTATGCATTGACATCTGAGTTGTCCTTGGGTACTGTAATTAACCTCCTTTTGTCACTCCCTTGAAGGGGACTAGCTCTTCTATGGGTTCTATTACTGCTCTGTCATAGAAACCCCAAGAATATGTCCTAGATACTTCAAATGATGTCAAGTGGCACTGGACACCAAGCTGTACACAGGTGAATCAAGCCTTAGAAATTTAAGTCTGATCACAGCATCAGACCTGTCAGGATCAATTGACAGCTAATCAGCATCAAGACTGCAATTCGTCTTCCCAAATGTTCATCCTACAAATCTGCTTTAAGATGAGGTATATGGCATGTGAACCACAATGAATTCACTGACTTTGCATTCCCCGACTAAGATGAAATCTTGGGTCACAATGGAGACACAGATGAGCTGAATGCTGACATGAAGACCCTGATTGCTGATCTTTGTATCTTGACTGGTTTGCACTTAGTAATTTATTCCTTTTTATTTTTCCAGTATGCTTCATAAAAATATGTATAATCTGCTGTAATCACTGGAATATAATGTTGTTTCCGTTACCATTTTGAACACAAAAGCTCATCTACTTTTTAATGAGATAAAAAATTGAAAGCCTGACCATTACAGGCAGACAGATTATCAGTAAATTCAGTGTTGAATGTGGTGGTTAGTGAAGGCAAGTTTCCCCTCCATTATCTCAGAAAGTCTTTTTTTGGTTTATATTATCACTGATAAATGTGTAGCTGTGTTATAGTCAAGATGTGCTATGGACCAGTGGGTAGCTGCCTTATCATCCCGTGGCCAAACTGAGAGAGGGAAACATGATTCTAAAGCAGCACTATGGAGTTGGACTTATGAGGAGAAAAAGTGAGAAAGAGAAAGGTGTTTAAAAGGATATATGTGTCCACAGTAAATGATCAAAGAAAACCATTAGCTGTTTCTGTTTGTCAGAAGGAGAATGGGGAGTCTGAAGGGCCAAGTCACTGAGCCAAGCAAGACAACTCATTTTGTTCCCTAATATTTTTGGGAAATATTTTTATCTGTCTTTTGTGAGCTTCCCCCAAAAGGCTCACTAATCTAATCAGGATCAGTAACTAATGATTCAAAGTCCCTAAAAACTATGTTAGTTATTTCAGGTGAATCTTCATATATATGACCATGCAAATTCTTCATGTTGCTCATATGAAAAATTGCCTTATAAATAGTTCTGGTAAGCGAGGCAGCAGACAACTTAAGTGAAACATATCATGACAAGTATGCAAATAATGTCATCAGGCCCAGCCAATACAGTGTCAGATTATGAACCAGATCCAGCATCTTTGCTGCCACATGGTGATTCAATGTTTCTGGACTTTGTCAGCAAAAAATAAATCATGGGCCTGAAAAACTTGATGCTATTTTTCAGACATGGCAAGCAGATATGTACAAAAATGTCTTCAGATCTGATTTATTAAGATCACCTTTTTGTCTCTAGAGAATAACTGGTACACATGCATTTTTATTTTTTCCTCCAAAATGCTCATTTATGGAAGAACATGTTTCAGCCCCTAAATGATTATTCTATGCTTGTCAGTTTTAGATTGCAGGACCATTTCCATTAATGGTTTCTGAGGTGATGCTGATGCCTCTGAGGCTGCCTGGCAGAATTGCTAGCATAAAACTAATGAGTATCCTGGCACGACCCTGCACTGTTAGGACATGAAGGCGAAGGGGGAAATAAATTAGAAACCTGGGTGTGTAGAAAGAATATCTGTAAAGACACTTAATGGAGTCTAGAATAGAAAATTAATCACCCATAATAATTAGGGTTTGTGAGACTATTTAATTTAATTCCATTTACACATATTTTCCACCCAATGATTAATGAACTCTGGGATAGCTTGTAAGCAAAATCTGAACCTGATATAAGCTTTAGAAGTGTGTAGAGTAGTTATTAGACCACAACAGCTTTAATCTGCTGATTTCATTCTATATCTAACAGGCTTCACATAATCTTTGGGTGCAAAATGATGTGGCACCAATTTAAAGTGCTTTTGGAACATACATAACCTGAAAGTGCTTGATATAATCTAAGTGAAAAATGGTAAATTGAACAACATCAGTGTGAAGCAGACTATTATTAAACTATTAGAAAGCTGAAGCCAGTACAGTTTATTGTTTCTAATTCCACAGCCTCTTAAGTCTTATTTAGCATTTCACTTTTTCCAGGTCAGTAATATGTTCATTTTTTCTAATACAGGCATTTACTTCCAGCTCTTCTTGTGAGGATAATTTACCATACTTTAAAACCCTGGAAATGTTTGTGTTAAAAGAACTATCAAGCAAACAACAAAAAAGAGGCATTAAAGATTTCTATTGCATTATTTTAAAATTAAAAGTAAAAAGCTTATGGACCTCTCCTGCTAATATTCATTCTGGGTTTTGGGTATCCTGGATTTGAGTTGAGACATAAGTCCCTAACTACTGGCAATTTTTAAGGAGAACCTGTACTGAACATTTTAAGAAATCTATTTTTTTTTTCTTTCCATTAATCCTCTCTAGTACGCATATCAATGCATATTTATTAAAACACTTAAGTATAGCTAAATGTAAGCTCACGTGATATCTTGCTTTTGTGAAAGATAACTGCAATTAATTTGTATCTGGGTAGAATTTCATGAGTTAGCAGAGTCTACCAAAAGTAGAGTGGAAGAGGTTAAATGTTTAAACATAGTGGTAAGAATAGAGTAGGAAAGTGAATGGTTTTCAGTAGAAAGGGGATTTGATTCAATAGAAAGTTTGAAAGTCCTGAGGTGAAATTGGAGACAGTTGAAAAATAAGATTCTGATCCACAGCTTGTAAATTTTACCTTTGTCTTCAGTGCATGCATGCTATTGAAAGCTTGTTTAACT
The DNA here is from genome assembly GCF_026979565.1 of Vidua chalybeata. NCBI lineage: Eukaryota > Metazoa > Chordata > Aves > Passeriformes > Viduidae > Vidua > Vidua chalybeata. Next base: position 18,218,455 of record NC_071535.1, read on the forward strand.
ATCTAAGACTTTTGTAAAGAACACTCTTGTAGAAAAAGTGAATCATAGGGAATGCTCAAAAATATTAATTCTGGATCAAAAGAAAGGCTGACTCACTAGACCTAAATTTATATTTATCCTTAGAGAATTTTAACATTTGATAGGTACCAAATAGTTGGTCGTTTGGATTTCAACACATTCAATAGACATAACAAGTATGAGTATGAAAATAACAGCTCATTCCAACTATTTGTATTCATGAGATAATTCTCTCTGGAAATACCTTCCAGAAGTTCTCCACAGAGAAAATGTAAATGCCTGGCTGCTGATACAAAATAGGGTGAAGTGACTCAAAATCCAGCATATTGTGCTTACATCTAAAAGGACCTCAGGCTGAATAAAGGGGCTGCCAAAAACCTCAAGAAGCTCAGGAAAAGAACTTGCCAAATTCTACATCAGAGGAGGAACAACCCCATGTACCAGCACGTGTTGGGAGCCACCTTGCTGGAAAACATCCTGGCAGAAAAGGCCTAGGGTACTGGTGGACACCAAACTGAACATGAGGAAGCATTAGGGGAAGCATTAGCATTAAAAAATGAACTATTTTGAAAATTTTGTCAGTTTTCTATCCAGTACCAAAATTTCCTGCTGCATTAAGCCCTGCTGATTCCACCAGCTACTGAAAAGTTAGTTACCAATACACACAAATTTAGATATGTGATGATTTACTTATGGTTTTTCACACTCTGCCAACTGATACCTTTACCTTGCAGTTCTTATCCAGCCCTGTCACAGTTCAATGCAGCCATCTGTAAGCTTATGTGGAGGAAAGAGTCTTAGCAGAATAAAGAAAGGGAGCTCAAACACAGTCCTACCTAAAAAGCGATTGGAAAAGTAAAGCTGGTAATGCTCTGAATGGATAAAGGGAGCTTACCTTGAATTTCAGTTACTTCAACCCTTCCTTATATAATGATAAAATCAGTGTTTATGCTTTGGCTTGACAGCTGAGTGAAAGTGTGTCAGATATGGCAAATGCATAAAAAGTTTTTTGCAACAGAGAAAGTTTTCTGTCTTGCAAGTAACAGGTTCTTTTGAAATACAATCCTGACAGGAATGCATGTAAATGTTCCTATACAAAACTTATCATATCTGTGAATACTCCTTAGGTGAAAGCAATTCTGCTAAATAACCAAATAGGACTCTATATGCATTTATTGAGTAGACTATAAGCTTAAAAATTTTTTTAGCTATATTTTTAAATTCAAAATATTGGGGACAGAACTTTTCACATATTGTCAAAAGGTACTTACAACATCCTGTAGAAAGTTATCAACATAGAATTGCACTGTGAGGCGTCACTTTGCAGTATCTAACCTTAATTTATTGTTTTTGAAATGTATTTGCTTATAAATAATCACTAGGAATAATGCATTTTTAAAAAGCCAAAGTTCTTGTATATTACATTTTAGAACCTTTCTGAATCAGAAATTATCATTGACACAGATAGCATTTGAGGTCAGATGTTAAATAATGTCAAGAACCAAGAATCTGTGCCAGACAAGGTATATTAAAATTATTAACAAATATAATGAGAATTCCTCTGAATACATTATATAATCTTAATGATTTGTGTTATTAAAAGTTAGTTGCTTCAGAGGACTGTTCCGGTTTATTTAACACACATATAAAAATTGCTCTGGTTTCTTTAAATATATATATCTGTGTGTGTGTGTATGTATGTGTACCTACACTCAGAAGATAACAGTTCTGCTGTTCCATGATCGCAGTTTGAGCTATGGGTGAATTTCTACCTGTAGTAAGCAATGGCACTAAGAATAGCAGAAGAATACCCACAGGAGACAAAATCTGCAGAATCTTACTCTAGAAAAGGGATATGGTTTTGATCTCCAGCCTAATTAGGTCAAAATAATTCTGTAGCAGGAATGAAGTCCCAGTATAGTAAAGAATGTAAATATTGGTTCCACCATAATCCAGCAAAGTCATGCCCTAATTTCCTAAGACATTGGAAACTCCACAGTAAGTCATATTATCAAAAGCTGGCATCACCTTGTCAAAAAACAAACCTGTGAACTTTTGCTTAATAAAGAAAGGGGGATGTAGAGCTACTGAAAAATATACTAATCTACAGCTGAAACTGTATAGCAGAATGGTACACAGAGTGAATCCAAGATAAATTGCAGTACCAGTAAATGTGGCATTGAATGGTAATGTGCTTGAACTGGGTAATATTTTCCTTTAATTAACAGAGAGTGCAGTAGAAGTAATTCAAAACTAGTTTTATGCAAATATATTTATTCTCTTCTTTTAAAATGCTCCATAATGTGTTGATTTTTGCTGTTATAGAATTCAGTTTCTTCATGGTAGCAAGTGTGTCATTCTATGTTTTGGATTTGTGCAGGAAACTGTTGAAAATTCAAGAATGTTTTAGCTGTCACTGAACAGAACTTGCAGAGTTAAGGCTTTTCTCCACACCCCTCCACCAGTAAGTAAACTGGGGTTGCACAATGTGTTGGGAGGGACCACAGGCAAGACAGCTGACCCCAGCTGACCCAAGAGATATTCCATACCATTGTAAGTGGTGGAGTCCAGCTTCCCTGGGGATGGTCAAACATCTGCCTGCCCATGGGAAGTATTTAATGAATTCCTTTGTTTTGCTTTGCTTGTGTGCCCAGCTTTTGCTTTGGTTATCAAGCTGTCTTTATCTCAACCCATGACTTTTCTCACTTTTATCTTCTGATTCTTTCCCCTGTCTCACCCAGGGGATAGTGAGTGAGCAGCTGTGGGACTTGGTTGCTGGCTGGGCTTAAACACCTAGGAAGAAAGTGGGCATAGGAATTATTCTTTATTCATATTGTTCTGCTGTCTTTCCAGCAAGATTTCTTGTACCTTTAAATTTGTCCCACAGCCGTGAGTCACTAAATTCTTTTTTGTTGTTGTTCTATTGCTTTTGCATATGGTGATAGGTTACATATGCCAATGTGATTTTGGAATTCAGAACTGAAGAGTATAGTGATGTGAATGTCTCCCTTTCATACACACTGTTATCTAAATTCTCTGAGAATTAAGTTCTATGTTTCCAAATAATAATAATTGTGTGATAAATGAATGGTTGAAGATGAGAGAGCACCATGAAGAACAAGAAGAATGGTGTAAAAATTCTATACAATAGTTACCTCTCAATGCAAGAACCAGGAAAATAAAATTCAGTGGAAGGTATAACAAGGATAGCTGAAGAGTGAAACTTTCTTTTGAAATATAATGAATACAAGAAGTCACTAAATCTTAAAAAAAATAGGACACATTTAAATGATATATAATATCCAGCACATTATAGGTTAAAAAATAAGCAGTAAATTCTTTTTGAACTGTCAGCAAAAGATTCATTCAGAATCCTCCAAAGCATCTTTACTCAACTGTGGTCAGAAAATATGAGAGTAAATGGACCATGTTGCCTATTCTAAGTGCTTCAGTGAAATTATAGTTTGTTATTTGGGATTTCTGGTTTTGGAAATTACCTAGCACAGCATATTTCTTCTGCAGCTTCCTTGTCTTTCAAAACTCCATACAAAAAGGCCATCAACTATGCTTTCTAAATTTAAAATAATGACAGTCACCTTACATTAGGTGTTACAGAAAACACTGTGATTTGAAAAAAAAAGAAAAATTGCAGTGTCTTATATCCCATTATTTCAATATGTTTTTGCTTAAGCAGCAATCTGATATGCCCAAGGGTAACTTTTTCTGACCTCAGTGAAATATATTCCCAGACTGGTATCTTTTTAGCAAACATGCATTACAGACATGCATCAACACATGAGTTTCAATCTAAAGCCCACAAAAATAGCTGGAAAAGCATCTAACTCACCATAAAGTTTCAGATCAGTTCCCACATCTCAATTTCCTCCTAACCAAAGTGAAGAATTTTTTTTCTTATTCATTCTGCAATGCGTCAGAAAATACCTACTAGCAAGAAATAGTCCTTTTTTAATTCACTAATCCAAAGTATTAGCAACTTTAAAACTTAATTAGAAAGACAGTGCATATTTTTTTAAAAAGCCTGGTCACGAGTATTTAAATACTCCCAGTTTTGTGCTAGCCTCTAGGAGACTAAAATCACTGGATTAGTTACTGGATCACCGGCTCGTCTACCTGTCCTGAAAATCTCTTTTTACTTACTCTGCCTGGTCTCATTGGCTTTGCCAGGGCCCAAGACAATATTTGTCCTTAGAATTCCTTAGAAAGGAATTACTTATAGAAGACTCCCTGAGTATGAAAAAATGGGAGCAGAGGAAGAGTCATTCTTACAATTATGCACAGCTTTTCTTTTACTGCAGTCTGTAATGCCTGACTTGGATTTCATCTGTATGGAATAGTGGCTTAGAACATATATCTAGAAATGCCTAGAGCATCCTGTTTGAGCTCATAGTTATAACCAGATCATAAGATAGTCATGTAAAGTCATATCATTCCAAAATCATTCTAATAATTTTCAGCCTCATGATTTCACCCATGCTGGCCAGTTCATGCAGACATATGTGGATACATATTAATGTGCATACACAAAATTTTATGTTTCATCTTAACGAAGTCCTGCCATGCACGTTACTGTATGTTATGCTAAAGGAGCACAGGAAAGAAGGGGAGAAAAGGTTGAGTCTCCTGCAAGTAGTAGGTGCTGCCCATGAGATCTCTCTATAACTCTTTTGAGGTTTGCAGGTGTAAGCCCATGAAAGCAACCATATGAGAAAAATAGCATGAGAACAGTAAGGGAAAATTACAGCCAAAGTGGAAAACACTGCCTTTGTGGCCAGCCTGGGAGGGTGACAGTGCTGTAAATAGCAAGTCCTTAGCCATGTGAAGGCATGCTGAGGCACTGGGGCATGTAGGATGTTGTGAAACCACTTCCATGTATAAAGTGGCAACAAAGACTTTGCTCCACTGTAGGTGAAACCTCACAGTAATGACTTTATCAGGGATAGTAGGGAATTATAATTTTTCAAATTTATTGGCTCCATTTCAGACAAACTGCACAGACCCTAGAGATTTACAGGTCTGTAGCTTTTCCACTTACATCAAAAGTCTTGTGGAATGTCAACAAATGGCCTATGAGCCGACAAAGAACATGTGTTTCTGTCCGCTGAGGGAATTTGCTTTCTTAGTGAAATTCCAGATAATCAATTGTTGTATATCCCAGAGGAGAGAAAAGCTCTTATTGCTAGGATCACAACAAATTAACCATGGAACAAATGTATTATATTGCAAAGGAAGGTCCTTGCACTTGTTGATCAGCACTGGAAAAAAAGAAAAGCCAGTGTGACTGAGTGATATCAAATAGAGGTACTACATCTGCATGAAAGTTTCTAGGGAAGTCTTCTTTTACTCATGCTATATACAAGACCTCAAAATTCACTTGCCTTGCCAAGAACAGCACCTTCTTCTACATCCCACTACACTGAGCCCAATCAACACTGTCAGAGCACAGGCATTCTCCTACTCCCTTCCGACCCAATAGAAGACCAAGAGAAGAAACTCAGATATGCTGTTCCATTGTATGTTAGTGTTCTGTCTTCTTTCTTCCCATGCACTGATTCCTTCTTGTGCAGACAGATCTCATGTGTGTACTTTTCAGGGATGTTGTGCTGCAAGTCAACCATTTATCTTGGGCATTGTTGAAACCATTAAGGAGGAATTTTTTTTCTTGTCCTACTTTATATAAAATAAGCAACTGGAACGAAGACCAACATAATTTCCTGGTCATTTACACATCTAAATGCTGAAGAGCCAAGTATGCAAAGAATAGCCTGACAAGCATATAAAATGGAATTAAGCAATTAAGCACACATGTTTTTCAATGGTGAGAATACAACTCCAGGCTTGAAACTGAAGAATTCTTGTTTATGCCAACACCCATTGTCCTTGATTTCCCAAACTCCTTATCCAAAATCAAGGTCTTGCCAAGTATCTATCCTTCCCTTTTTGGTGTAGAAGCCTGCTGTGAAGATATAAATTTTTTTTCTTCAAAAATCTATGACCTAAATTAATTTTTTTCTGATGCAACAAAAATGATGGGCTTTAGAGACATATCTCCATGTACATACAAAGCATAAGCATCTTTTTTTTATCATAAACAGCTTATTTTTTTTGTGCTGGAAATATCTTTTTGTCCTTATATTAGTACAGAAAATAATCCTTCTTCATTCTCAGACTAAAAATATTTCTCTAATCTAAGCACAATGTAAAAGCGTTATTATTTTCTGATTGTGAGAAACTACTAAATATTCCTACACACTTTTATTGAAATTACTTTTGCATTGGCATTTTTTTAGAAGAGAAAATACATGCATGAGTGCCTGTGTAATAGGTCTCGATGTGACTTCTTGTATGTGTGTTTATGACTCACTGATAGCTGCACATGACATCTCATGTGCAAGTACTCTGAGGATTTCAAATGCATCTTTCATTACAATGTTCCCACATTGCTGTCAAAAGCAATTAATATTTTTCTCTATGAAAAAATATTTATTTATGTATAATCACACACCTTTTTAAAAGACTAGTTTCATCTAGCAAACTTACGAAATTCATGTTGGAAAATCAGTAACCTAGCATGTGTCTGTTGTCATGTTCTGAAAGGGATTGCTCTTTCTATAGAAGCTATCATTCATATGTACAATTTGATGAAAATGTAATTTCTGTGACTCAACATTGTGTTAAGAAATAACAATATAAATAATAAAATCATAATAAAATAATATTAAAAGTCAGGTTAGCTGACACACAGAAGGTTTAAGAGGCTACCTCTGTCCTCATAAAAGCAATGCTTATATATCCACCTGTAATCCAGTGATCAGATGTGAGTGCTGAAATATCAGGCCCTGCACTCTCTTAAGAAGCAGAGGCAAAGAGCAAGACTCCTTTTTCAGGAGCCAGCATTTGTAACACATATTTGACCCAATGTGACAGGGTCACAAGAGAAACATAGCACTTCTGAGATTGACTCAAGTGTTTGCGAACAATTTATCTGAAATGGATTCTCACAAAAGTCTGTACCCTCATTCATCATCTACTCATCAGGGGCTAGCATGGGAGTATCAGTGAAAGAAATAATCAACAAGAATGATTGACCCAGCTGTTCATTAAGTGCCTGTGCTAGGCTGAATGCTCAGAGAGCATCCTGGACACATCATGCAATTGATGCTACGTGGAATAAACAGGCTTCTCTCATCACATAAGGAGCTCTAAAAGGAAACAACATTGTCCAGGAATCTTGAAAGTGATAATGAACTGGTAAAAGGACACATTTTGAGGAGGAGAGGAAACATGCTGAAGAGGTCTCACTAATAATAAATTACCAGAAAGTGAGAAGAAATATGCCTTGTTTATTGATGAGTCCTGATGTCCTATAGGAAAGCATTGGAGATGGAAGGATGCTGTATGGAGTCCCCTACGACAAGTCCCAGAAACTGCTAAAGGAAAAGGTAAGTTGAGGCGGTTTATTTTACAGAGCTTACCACTAGCTGTAGACACTGCTGAATAAGAAAAATGGTCAAGACTATACTCTAAACTGGCTGATGAGTGGTGGCTGCCATGATGGGGCAGAGTAACTGACAGTGCAGGTGTTAACCAATCTGTGCTGCTGCATTGTGGCAAGATATTGTTTCTTGCATTGGGAACTTGGTTGTGAAGGTATGCTACATGGATGCTCACTTGCCTACGAGCTGAACCACCGAAGAACATCAAAACAGCAAACAGGGAGATCTGGCTGTTAAGTCTGAAGTGGCTCAGGTGGATCTGGATTGGCACCATAAAGGTGAATGAATTCTGGCTTGGTGGACCCATGGCACCATCAAAAAAGTGATATACAACATATAGATGTGATCTTGGAGTGGTCTTGTCCATGGACACTACCACTCAGTTTATTAATGAATGTGAAACATGTTACAATTAAGCCAGCGAAGCAGTTTGGTATGGAGGACAATGGCTGAAATCTAAATTTGAGGAGGCTTGGCATATTGACTGTATCACCCTCCCAGAAACCCACCAAGGCAAGCACCATGTGCTTGCAATGGTGGAAGCCAAGACCAGATGGGTGGAAACATAATCCTGTGTCCCCTGCTACCACTTGGAATACTATCATGGGCCTTGAACACAAGTCATATTGTGACATGCCATCCCAGAAATAATTGTCAGGCAATGAAACATCTTTCCAAAACTTCACAGACACTTGAGCCAAAGAACATGGCATTGAGTAGGTGTATCACAATCCCTATCATGCACCATCCTCTGGGAAGAGCAAATTATACAATGGACTATTAAAGACTACATTGAACGCAGTGTGTGGTTGGACCTTCAAACACTGGGCAACGCATTTAGTAAAAACCACTGGTTAGTTAACACTGGAGGATCTGGTCCTGCCCAATTGAAACTTATGTACTCTGGAAGGGATAAAGTAGTGCACATAAAAAACTATACTGGAGCAAACAATCTGGGTTATTCCTGCTTCAGGCAATGCCAAACTCATTTGTGCAATTGCTTTTGCTCAAGGACTTGGGTGTACTTGATGGGTAATGGGGGAGGATGGGTAAGTACAAAGTGTACTTAAGGGGATTTGTTTTTGGGTTATAATAGTCAAGAAATTAGATTGTATAATATTAATTGCTGTATAAAACTATTAACCCTTCCAGGTGGCTAGATGTCCATCAGCACACTGAGTGCATAATGGAGCCCTCATCTCTGCCACTCTGAATTTGGAGATCTGAAGTAACTCCGTTTTGATTGCCATATCAAAGTTATTACTTTAATATTAATTTGGGTGTAAAAATCACCCAAATTAATAAAGAATTAACTGTGATGAAACCAGAAAAGTGCATTGGTGATGAAATCACAACCGGCTTCAGCAAGAATCCAACACCGAACACCATCTTTCCTACTCTGAGACACTGTTATGACAGATAAAGGCGAAAGTCTTGGACTAGATAAGCTCAATGGACATTTTGTAGGGATGGCCCATAGACTAGGGGAGTGATGTCTGTGTGTGTATATCAAAAGACAGGAAAGGTGACAATGTATTGGAAAGTATGGGACTTGGGCACAGCATACTGTTCTGGTTTGGGCTGGGATAGCGCTAGTTTTCTTCCTATTATCTGGCACAGAGTTGTGTTTTTGATTTAGTTGGAGAATAATGCAGATAACACACTGATGTTTTTAGTTGCTGCTAAGTAGTGATGGTAATAGTGAGGTACTTGTAAGGGTAATGCTTTTCCAGAGAGGAGAGGTGCACCAGAGGCAGTGAGGGAGCACAGCCAGGACAAAGGGATATTCCATACCACAGAATGTCATGCCCAGTATGTAAACTGATGGAGTTGGCTCACAGGGGGTTGAGTGCTGTGAGGGACTGGAACAGAAAGTGTCAGATGAAGATATCTGTCACTAAGTACTTCTGATTATTGCTGGCTTTTTAAAGGTCAGTTTTAGTTCCATTAGAGATATCATTTATGGCAAGAATTTACATGGAGTATAGGCTCTGGCTCATAAGAGACCATATGCAATATGATAAAAATCTTTAATATTTGAAATACTGCTGTTATGTTAAGGACTTTCTTAAAAATCTTTTCACCCTGGTGCTCTATGTCTGTCCCAGAACCATCCCAAAAGCAAATAAATTTAAGAATACCTTTTTTTTCTTGAAAGGCCCTAAAAACCGAACTAAAGCAAAACAAACACAAGGGTTCTTTTTTCACATATTAAGCATAAATGTAGAGGAATATTAAAAAGTAGAAAACATGTGCATTCATGGTTGCTTCCACAAAAAGCAATATTCCCCCATGAATTTATTTTCTTTTGTTATCCTTACAGTCTGATATGTAATGTCACTGTTTGCCAAGTTAATCTATTTCTAAAATGCCAAACAATCAGCAATAGCAAAAAAATATCATATAGAGAGTGGCAAAACTACAAATCAGACAGCTCCTGCTGATTAATTTTTCTCCAGATTTTCCCAAAGGTATTCTGTGAGAAAAAAGGAAAAAGATTCAAGGTCTTTCTGCCATTCCTATAGAGACCAAAAGAGTTAATAAATGAGTAAATAGAAATCAATAAATTTAATTATTTCTTGTATTGGTTTGCAAATGCACTATAGTTTTCACTACCTGATTATCATTGATCTGTTAGGCAATAGGGAAAGGGAAAGAAGTAATCAACCATGACAATCCCAGGCACAGTTTCTTTTCTTTTTCCAGTCTGGCATTGCAGTTTCTGTGTGTCAAAAATCATGCTTAGGAATTATACATTAGCAATCTGATCTTGAAAGTCTTAAATAAATATTATAGAAGAGAATATTTTGTGCTCAAATAAGGTTTGTTTTCTTTTGTAACATGCCTGGAGTCATTAGCAGCCTGTAGTATTAATCCTATAGATCACATCTGAGACCTTAATGTTATTCTCAGAGAAATTGCCTTCTGAATGCAATTTGGAACAAACTTCAACTCCTAATTGTCTAGGAGGAGCTCTCAATCCAAGTATCCATTCATTTGCATGTCCCAAATGATGAATATGCTAATGAAAAACAAAGAGAGAAGTGAACATAACTTGTCCTTACACAGATTTCATGCCATCTTCACAAGCCTGTGCAGCGATAGAATAATGGTGACGTTAGCTAGCCCGTTTTTAAAAAACAAATAAAAAAATCTTCCCTTCTGTTTTAGCATTTCTTGAACTCTTCACAAAGCAAGCTGCCTTGTCCCTGAATTTACCCACAGCAGTTTATAATTAAATAGTCACATTTTGAAAGAGGAAAGATAAAAATTTATATTGTTACAAAGATCTGAGACTTAAAGCTTTCTTTAAATTTCTAGAAAAGCATTCCAGATATTGTACTACTGATAATGGTGGCCTAATACATGTTTTAGATTGCCTGACCTGTTAGCACATATTCAGTACATGCAAATGGGGACAAGGAACATAATTCCTCATAAGAATGGTCATCTGTGTTTCCAGCATTAATGAAGGCATTGTTAAGTCACCTCTGATGGTGTTTATTTGGGTGTGCTGTGCTGTGATAAGAGGGGCACTGTCATTCTGATATGACCAAAGATGGTGGATAAACTGTTATAAAACAAAATATATTGGCTTTAATTTTCCACGTTGGTAGAGTTTGTCATGCAGTCTGACTAAACTGCCAGGAACTGAACTACCTAAATACTCAGTTCTTCCCTAGAAAATATTCCCAGGGGACCAAAGCAGGCTTCTACACAAATTCTGATCTATTACCAAACTGATGTATCAAGTCAGCTTAGCAATTCTCTCAGGTCAAAGCCCTTTTAAGACCAAAACATACTTGCCATTTTGTGTGTCTTCCCTGAGACAAGAAATGTAGTTCACTAAGTTAGAGAAGTACTTGACGTGAGTTCTCCAAATAGCTGTAGATACATAGAGATAGATACCAATTTGAGTTCTCCTACACAGGGGAGTGTTCATACTCCTGCTACAAAAATCAGTTTTCAACTCTAATCACTGAAATTAAGGGGCTGTTCATGAAGTATGTTTAGAAACAAAAGAAATCAGGAATCAAAAAATAACATTGTCCTGGAGGGAGATGTGCTAACAAAAAACTTCAGAAATTAAAGAAAAACAGTATGTAGTGGGAGTGAAATCTTCACCTTCATTAAAAGCCTCCCTGTAGTGTGCCAAAATTTGTTTGATCTTGATAACAGGAGTAAAAGAAGATTTTTGAAATATAAAAGGTAGTTATATCTAGAACTACAATAGACATCAGGAGAAATGAGTGATCATTTCACTCAAAATTGAGAAAAAAACCTGAATAATTCTACTGTATTTCTTCACTTTTTGTAAAAAAAAAAAAAAAGTGAAATTTAGACTATTACTAGATATATGTACTTTAGTAAGAAAATAGCATCAGTTGATGAGGACCTCAAATGTTAAAAATGCAGGAGGCTGTGCAACAGAAACTGAGTTGAGTTTCTAAATTTAGCAAACTATTTAAAGTCTTATCAAGTAATCATGTCTTCTTAATTCATTTCATAAATTCCTGTCACAAAACGGTGTTTTTTCCCAAATGATCTTGTCAGTACAGAGTAAAATTTACTAAGAGTACTAAAATGATGAATGTTTTGAATACTGATCATTGCTGAACTGCTTTCTGTTATGATTATGAGTTAACAAGAGTCACGAAATCTTGTTAAAGGTCTCAGTGGTCTGCAAAGGCAAAAGACTTAGAAGGTCACTGGAAACACTTTAATTATACATGGACATCTTCATTCCACTTAGACTCGAAGATAATATCTTCAGAAACTAAATAGAGCCTTAGGATCATATTGAGTTTAATATTAAAAACTCTTTGCTTTAAAAGCCCTATTCTAAATTTAACTTTCACACTAATCAAATAGTACACCTTAATGCAACTTTTAAGCTTTTTCTTTTGAATTATATTCAGTAGTCATCATACAATTAAAACAATAATTCAAAATCCTTTTACACAGTAGAGGTGTTATACATTCTCAGAGTCACGGACTGGAAGAGCTGGGAACACAGGTCTGAAGGTCATCTTTTCTAACCCGCGTGCTCAAGCAGGGCACTTAGAACAGGCTGCCCAGGAGCACATTTGGATGGCTTTTGAAAAATGTAATTACCTCTCTGGGGAAAACCATCTCAGTGTTTGACCATCCTTAGAGTTAAAAGGCTGTTTCCTGATGTTCAGATGGAACATCCTGTGTTTCATTTTGTGCCCATTGGGTCTCATCCTGTCACTGGACATTAATGGAAAGAGCTTGGCTTATTTTTTGCAGCATCTTTTCAGGCATTTATATAGAATGAAGAGATTCTCCTGAGCCTGTCCATCTTTGGGAAGAAGTCTCAGCTTTCTTAACTTTTCCTCATATGTTCTTGGTACTCAACCATCTTCATGGACCTGTGCTGGACTCTCTTGAATATCATCATGTCTTGTTCTGGGGTGCCTGGAACTGGACCTGGTGCTGCAGGTGTGACATCCCCAGTGCTGAGGCAGGAAAAGGATCACCTCCCTCAACCTGTTGGCAGCACTTCTAATGCAGCCTCCTAATACAGCTGTAGACTTCTCTGACAGGGGCACATTACTGGATCCCATTCAGTTACTTAACTGAATTGCAGGTGAATATATAAAGCTATTAATAAAATGATTTTGACATAGTGTCCAAGTTGAATAAACATTAGAATGATGACCAAATGACCATTAGAAGGAACATTTTAAAGCAGAGATAAAATCTGTAAAGTAGTTTGCAGGAAGTACAGTTTCCTACTGCTACATTACATGAGGTTTTTTAATCAGAGTAAGTGTGTGAGAAAAATTTTAAGCTATTGCTGTGCTTACCTTTTAATTTTCAAACTTTTTAATTTGACATGATGTTGTTATTTTACCCTTTACTTTACAGCAGCGGCATTCTTTTGTTTTCCATAATGGCTTACAGATAATTTAGAAACTCTTTTCAATGAATTATGAAAAAATATCAACTTTAAAGCAAACAACTCTCTAGTCTACCTCTCTACTTCATAACAACATTTAGTGGCATCTTCCCGCTTGAATATAAGCAATGTTTTTTTGTTTTTGTTTTTTTTTTTTTTTTGGTTTTTTTTTTTTTGTTTTTGTTTTTTTTTTGTTTTTTACTGATTATGCAGATTTACTAATTGTTACTGTCTCTCTCAAACTTTTGTTTCATCTAACTTCTATTTTAATAGGCTAAAGATTTCCTATTTAGAGTATTTTTACAAGTATTTTTCTTTGTACAGAGAAAACAAATGAGGGTAAATTATCTCGATCATGAATTTAACAAGCAACGCACATCAAAAGCCTTTTCTCCCCATCCCTCCCTTTTGTAGACAAGCCCAAGTTACTTATAAATAGAAAGTGGGATAAAAAAAAAAAAAAAAGACAACTGGAGAAAAATGGAAGTTAAATTTGAAAAAAGGAATTACCAAAAAAAATCAGAATTTCCAATATTTCATTGAATATTTTAACTTTGAACACTAAACAGGAACTTGGGAGTTTATTTACAGAATAATTTGTAGGGGAATGCAAATGAAAAAGTAATGTTGCCAAACACTTTATTTTTTCTTTCATTAAAAGCCCTTTGGGGATTAAAAAAATCTTTTTTTAATGTCACTGATGTGTTGTCCACAATGAAAACACTGCAGCCAATTTTAAATCTCCTTTTAATATGTGTATCATTGTCTGTGATATCAAGTAAAAAAGCTGTTGTAAAAGCAAAACCTGTTGGCTATGCTTGTGTTAAGCTTTCATTTTTAAAGGGACTTCTGCTGTAGCATTTTGGTGTCAAAGACAAGTGAATTGATACAGATTACCCAGCACAATAGGATCTTTCTATTCCCATACTAAACTTTGGGAAACGATGAAAAAGTTGCATCGAATGAATGCATCTGAAATTGTGTGTAATATTTGGCAGTGATTTGTTTGGGAACCACAGTGCCCTACAGCCTGGTTTATCTGCCCGTCAAAAAGGATTATTATTTAGTTCATCAAAGGCTCAGTAAGGCTTAATAAATACATATAATGAATCCTAGGAACTCCTAGGAGATCCCACTATAGAAGAGAAAAAATGTTATTATGGATGAGACTTTGTGAAGTGCAAGAAGGCCGTGTGCCAGAGCAGGGGAGCTGCACCAGGAACAGACAAACCAGACTGGAAGCTGAAGTCAACTGTCACTTGATATTTTTGTGTTTGGACTTCATTGTCAGATGCCTGCTTCCCTGCTTTACTAGGATGGCAGCTCTCTACCTTTGCCCCTCAGTCTCAGACCTCCTCTATCTTTCAGGTGTCTTCCCCACACTAAATGACAGCAGATGGGAGCTGATGACATTCTCCCTCTGGATTAAAACCCTTATCATATTGTGTTAGGCAGAAAATATTCTCTCAAGAAAAATTTTAATCCAATTCCATAAAAGGATTTCAATGATATTTTTTCTAAATCTGTTGTTCCCAGGTCAAGTTGTTCCTGTTCCACTCCTTCTCCCACTGCATGTAATAAAGCTTATTTGCCAAGGACCTATTGTGGCTTCTGCCCTTTGCGAGAGAATTAAGCTTGTGCTCCATTTGCAATAAAAAGGGCTGTGTAGAAGCAGAAAATGCCATCTTTGAAGAAGGATGAGCTATTTCTGCAGTCAGTGAGGGACATTAAAGGATTTCTGTGTAGGGATCTTCATATCAATTTCTTCTTCTTCACCCAGAGACATGCTCATTTCCAGTGAGTTAGCATTTCATCGTTGTGCAGTTGTTTAATGTTGCTTTCCTTTGACAAATGGTACCTTTTCAACTAAATAAAACAAGCTAAAAATGAACTGTGTAACTCATTAGCTAATATCCATGCCAAATCTACAAACCTGTGTATAGAAATAAATCTAAAGTAATAGAAAATAACATAGGCAAGCTAAATAAGTGAAACTGAAATTTACAGCAAGAGTTGTTTTGAAAGTGTCAGTTTATCATTACAGATATGCTATATAAGTGTGTTTATTTAAATTGCTTCTGCTCTATAATTCATTTGATGTGAGAGTTAAATCTTTGGGAGAACAAAGGTCAAAATTCTGTCTTCAGAAAGGCATGTTCAGTTCTTGCTTGTTTAATGAGAGCTGAACTTTCAGAGCAGTGTTGCTTCCCAAGTGTTGTCAATGCAGCTGAAGTTGTGAAATAATAGAGTCTCAGTGGAGGCTTTGTTCTTCTGAAAATTTCACATAAAATTCAGCTGAGGTGATTCAGAAGCTAAATCAAGCTTATAAAAGATATATATTTTATATATAAAACAATAATAAAATATATAGCTACATAAAAATACATATTTTAAAGCAGGCAGCCTTACTCTTATCTTTTTAGTTATTTGTTTTGAATTGTGGGCCACAAGGATATTTTCAATATTGCTGAACTGTGTGGCTATATTGGATTTTATAAACATAAGCAAGGGCTCAGCCCTCAAACTGGAAAAAAATCATAATAGGTTGAGTTATAAAAAACCAAGATAGTAAGATATTACATTTTTCATCATAACACCCCCTTTTGTTTTGAACTGTTGGACTTAGGACTGAAAATGTCTCTGTCAGAACAGGTAGAATTGTATTTAGGTGGGAGAAAATACTTTTAAGATCTTTAGGAAACTCTTTTGTTTACCATGGATAGTAGTGTCCAAATCATCGTTTGATAGACATGTAATGCTGGTGGATTTTCTCCTGTATAAGTTGTATGACTGGAAGAAACAATTAAATGTGAAGTTAGCAAACACTCAGTGATACCACATCAGTCTTGATGATTATTATTCTGTGCAGAGACACCCTCACCAAGTGCCCTCAAGTCCTGCACAGCCTGTTTGACAACCTGTCAGCAGGACTTTGTATTCTTCATCCCAAGCAAGCAGGAGGCTTGGATCCCCTTTACTGTCTCATTCTGCCTGAATTGTCGGGGGCAAGAAGTCTCTTCCACACTCTGAGTAACCTACTGCTGGCAATAGATGCTTAAGAGAAGAAACTGCTTTTTGGCATGAAGAGGCAGAAAGGTGAGGATGGGGGAGACAAGGATATTGAGACAGACAGAACTAGGCTTGGGCATTGAGGCTGGTGTGTTGGGAAGCAATGGATAGCTAGCAAGGTCTGCAAGGGTAAAAGAGAGGAGAAAGGAGAAACACTGGAACAAATGGTATTCCCTTTATCTTAGAAATAACTGTAAAAGATACGGATTTCATCAAATTCTTAAGTCTATGGTCTTAAAAAAACAGGAAGTGGCACAGATCTTTCCTGCTTGAGTGATCATGAGACAAACATTCCTTGGAGGAAAAAAGTATGTAGTAGTCTTAGAGTTGTTTTACTGTAGGCCTTCCTATGATTTCAGGTGAATTTTCTAGATTAATACATTCTTCTAATGAGAGATTGAGGCTCTAAAATTGATAAAACCTTTTTTTCCCTTTTCCATTTATTTTAAAGGACAGCCATCTCCCTAATCCCTTTATAGCTGTAAAGAAGTTGTATGTCAAAGGCTGACAATTTCACCATGAAGAGCATCTGCTTTAAGTCCTCTCACATCACTCGTTGGAGGATGTTTCAAAAACAATTCCCTAATCTTTAAGAGCTCTTTTCAAATCAAAACATCAGTTCTTGAGGACTCATGACCCTGCAGATCCTTGTAAGATGAAGATCTTCTGCCACCTTATTCATGAGTACATCTTCATGACCTTTCATACCAGGCAGAAAACCATAATTTTGCTGACTGAAGTGTTGTGAACACGGAAGGAGTTTGCCATCTGGAGAATTGTTTCAGGAGTCTATAGATTTACTCAGATAAGGAAAAAATCTTTCTAATCTGCCAATTGCTCTGGAAATGTTGAATAAAGGAAAAAAAACAGGCAGGCATTTGCTGAGTAAATAATAACATGCTGAACCAGTCATTTTGGATAATTTATTTTTCATTTGATCTTTCAGTATATTTTTTGTGTAATAGGGAGGCTAAAACTAGTAATAACTATAAACAGGACATATTTTTTATTGAACCTGAAACTTGGATTTTTCAGCAATATCAGGACTCTAGCCAGATGTAACTTGCAGTAATAAAGTAATAACATAGCTTTTTAAAAGGTTACATTATTCCAAATTTAATCTCATCTTCAAATCCATTTCCACTAAAGAAGGAATTAGTTGTGCATTTTACGGTTCAAACATATTCCTCCCTTACTCTTGTTCATGGTAGTTCCCTGTCTGACTGAAGCAATCTAGATAAAAACAGAATTGACTTAGAATTTATTGAGTTTTTAAAGTAATGATATGACAAGTTAATAATTGAGGGTTTTTAAATTACAATTCTATTGTGAATCAAAAAATAAAACCAATATTTTATATGTTTTATTTTTCTTTAGGTTCGCTATTAGTCTCAGACTAGCCTTAGGAATCTCAACATATCTCCTGTGCTCATTCACAACAAGGACAAGAAAGGATGCCAACCAAACTCCTGGAAGAAAAGGCAAGATTGCAATAAAACATTAAATGAAAAAGAGTAATAAAAGAATAGGAAGGCATGGTGTCCAGCAAACACTTATGATACATTCACTACCAACACTATGTTATATTTCTTTTAGGTTTGATGGCTTCTAATTCTTAAAGCAGTTTGTCCTTCAAAATTTCCTATTTCATTCTCCACAAGGAATAAGAAGTGTGGTGCCAACCAGTAGCTTCATCACTTCAGCTCCTTCCTGAAAAACAGTCAGGCATTTAAGAAATTTTTTCTCCCATAAAATATGGCCATATTCCATTCATTAGGTGTCAATGACCACCTAAATATTAACAATTAATTAATTCAAGTCACTTCTCACTTCTACACGCATAGATGGCATGGCATTTACAGAGGATTGTAAAAGTAGGAAGGTAGATGAAGCCTAAAAGCTCATAAACAGCCCTTTTGGAGAACTTCATAAGTTCAGTGAATGTTCTCAAATGCTGAATTAAAAAATGGCATTAGTAAGGAGAGAGAGAGAGTAATTTGTTAAAAAATGCATGTCCCTTTTGCTTTCCCTTGACATTTATAACATACAAAGTAATTGAAACCACAGTCGGGGTAGTTAGGGTAGCTCTATAAACAGCAGTAGTTCAGCAGGTGGTAACAGTAGTAATTTGGAAATGAACAAAACTGACCTCTTCATTTCTTCTTTTTTAAGGCGGGGTTTTATTTTGTTTCAGAAAACTTCAAAGAGACTGTAAAAAAAAGCCTTTATATACTTTGTGAAATATAAAATTAATTCTCTTATCACCCAGATGCAGCCTTGATATGAGAGTAATGAATGCTTTAGAAATACAAAGAGATTAAATTTTCTTTATGTTTCTAATCAGAGACACTTCGTTTAGGTAGCTTACATCCACAGTTTTGGATTTGCAAAAAACAAACAGCTTATGTATTCAGAAAGATCTTATAAAAACAAAACCCAAATGAGGTTTTCTTTTGACTCAGAAATGTAGGAGGTCTCAATCTCAAACATTATATATCTCAGCAAACACCAACAGCTCATTTTAACTCTTTTTACAGTGCACACGACTGCATTTAGGTGCACGAAACACTTTTCCAGACATAACAGAAATATATCACCAGAAGGTAGGAGTACAGATTTTCTTCAATTCTGTAAAAATAAAGCAGATGTTTGTGAGAAGATTTATTTAACACCAGAAATCTAGTATTATTTTGGAAAGTTAAATCTGTAATTCTGAGTCTGAATTATAGTCTTGGATTATTTGACGTCTTTATAGCACAAATCACTTTGAGTACCTCTCCATAAATTCAGTGTCGTTCAGCAAGTCATAAGGAATTTATTATTGCCACCATATTAGAGATTCGAAGACCAAGCACAAGGAAATCAGGAGACCCTCTGTTCACAAAGATTAAAAACATTATGACCATCAAAATTTTGTAATTCCTGCTTGCTTTGCCCTAAACCTAGACATCAAGCTTTGCTGTAAGTCTACATCCATGTAGCATTCATACTTTAACCCCACTTATACTATCAATATAGATTGGCAAGAGGCAACTTAATACTTGGAGGTAGTGATCTTGCCAATAATTTCAAATAGGTTTTTTTTGTTGAATGTTGCTTGGGCTTTTTTTTTTTTTTTATGGTCACTGCCATGAATGTACTACCAAAGTATTTTTCTCCTGTTATGATTTTTTATTTTGTTTTGTTTTGTTTTGGTTTGGTTTGGTTTGGTTTTTTGGGACCACTTTCTCTTCTGATATTATCTGTATTTACAGTGATTTTTTTCCCTCTTTCTCCCAGAGGAGAGCTATGTTTATCACTGATATGAATAATAAATCTATGTATGGGCATATAATCATCTGGTTTTGACATTTCTGCTTCTGAATGTTCGTGATCCAATTATCCTGGATTGAGATATACATACTAAATTAATTGAACATAAAGTGAACAACAGTCTACACTTCTTCACAGTTTAGATATTTCTACTTACATGGTTAATTTGCAGCTGCAATTGTAAGCTCTTGCTGTAATGTGATTTTGTCATTGTAATTGCTTCTTCAGAAATCAATGTTGCTGCCATGATAAATAATCAAACCCCAACAAAGGCGATAAAAGTCCAGGGCATTTCCTCAGGTTACAGGTTTCTCAGGTGAATATAACCCTTTCCCTGTGTTTGCCTCAACAAATGTCATGAGTGATAGAATAAGTGAATTTCAATGAGATTTAGCTCTAGAAGTGTGAGAGAGGGGAGAATATTACCAAATGTTTTACAACAACATATGTTTGCTACTAATGGTGTTACTCAAAACCATAAATAATGAAAGAAATTGATACCATGAGTGCAGTTTGTTTAGCATGTCTCAATTATACAAGCACAGGGTATATATCAAGTTTATAGTATTGTGTAAATCTTTATTAAACACTATAAAAGGTTTACACTTCTGTAACAATATGCAAATAGACCATTTAATTTACTTACAGACCTATCAAATAAAGTCCCCATAGGGTATCTAGGCAGCAGTAAACAAAATCCTTTCAGGAGTTTGCTGCTGACCTTTTTGTAAGTACTAAGCTTCCAGGTACTGCAGGGAATAAAAAAATTGCTGCTGTAGCTTCTCTACAGCAGCAGAAAAGGACAGCTGATGTTTTGGATTACTGTGTCCTTTCTTATAGTATGGGTTAATTCATGATGGACATATTGTAAATATGAATATATTTTTTCTGAACTGGCAAGTGGGATAGGAGTTGTTCTGAAAAAGCATCAGGCACTGAAGGTGCAGATTGCTCCCCAAATCTCCTTCTACAGTGTCATAGGTTCAGCTGAAGCTGAATTTCATAGATTATTCCCTATTTGTTTGGTGAATCAACTGATGAAAATAACTTTTTGTCCTCACAAGGAGCTTTGGGCAACTAAACACCTACTCTGTGAGATATGCCACAGAATATTATCTGCCTTCCTTCTGACAGGGTATTGAAAAACCAAACAAGAACTGAATTCAAGAAAAGTTAAGGCATTTCATATCAGAAGAAGTAATGTTTTGCTGAAAAAAAATAAAATCAGGGCAGTGTCAGAAAGACTGTGGTAATAATTTGCAATGTGTTTATATTTTATCCAATGACTGTTACTAATTTTCACTTTCAGAGAAGCATCCTAACCCAAAGTACATAGACATTACTGTTTCCTCTGCCTATATTTTAGGCTGCTTCAATTACATATTTGCACTGGTTTTAAGGGATGTTATGAAGAAGACAGACGGCAGATACCTACTACTCAACACTGCTTGTGGGCTGGTTGTAGACAAGCTAAGTATAAAGTGAGAAGAGTGCACGGATATGAATTTCAAATAGGAGCATCTTGGATCCTGAGAGAGTAGTTCATCTGAATCACTCATTTCTAGACTGAGCACTGTTTCCTCTAGGCAAGGTGTTGTGAAATAGAAATTGAAATGCTGAAGGCCAGGATAGTGTTTTGTGTTGTGGGTCTTGTGGAGAGAGTGACACCTTTGAGAATCTCTGATTCAGATGCCTAAATCCCAAAGAGAAATGGGATTTAAAACAGTTTCCTCATGTCAGTTAAATGTTTTCTTGGTCTAGTTAGTGTATTGGACAGCACTGTAGGTTTTTAATTTCTTTCTGGGGCACCTCAGAAGTACCCGTGTTTTACCTGTGTTATTATTATTCTGTTTCTAATGCAATTCTAGTCAAGAATGACTTAACTGAAACAAATCTCCACTGTGATCATCATTATTATCATGAATCAAAACTAAACAACATAATCCATGTCAGATGTCTCAGTTTGTTACTCCAAGATGACAATTATTCTATCCCTCCTCCAGCTAAAAAACTAGAGATGTGAAGTAGTGCCAGCCTAATGCTTTGAGTCAAATAAAGGTCCAAATTCTGATGTGATTCCAGAATTGATTCATAAAACACTTCAAGATGGAAGTGCTACAGAAATGGAAAGGATTATATCTACTGCCATTGAATTAGTACATTTTATTCCAATTATTAATGTATTTATAGGTATAAATTTTAATGCAGTTTCCCTCAATTATCTTATTCATGTGAAACAAATGTTTGTGGAAATAGACAGCAGACTGAAAATATTGCATTATGTATTAATCAACATTCTTAAAGTCTACACCCAGACTTTTACAGAACATAAAATTATAAAAAGCAATTTGTTATAGGATAACTTTGCTTCCTCCTCTAAGTATATCCAGGAACTATTATACCTTTGTTATTTACAATCCACTGGTAATACATAATTAATGCAACAGCATTTATTTTACCACTGCTCATAGCACATTGTTTCTCCTTAGCTGCACACAGCTCCATTTTGCATTTCAGGTTCTATGTCTTAATTTTAAATCATTCATGGCCTTTTTTACTCATGTGTGTGAGCCTATGTTTATGAGTGCATGTGTATACATGTAACAACATGAAGAAATTTTTTCAGTTTTTTTTTTAATTGGCTGTAGAAAATAACTTTTGGTCTCTGTGCAATACAGATATTTAATTTTCTTTAAATGCTATTAAAGCAGACCTGTAAGCAACTCTGGAATAAAGGTTTATTGTGGGATAAGAATGGTAATAATATTTACATTTAGATGAGATTTGTCAAAGCTTATCACAAGTTATGTACTTATAAGATTAGTGATGAATTGCAGCTCCTTGTGAGTTGTGTGCTTAAGGAAGATGGTTGGCAAGCAGTAGAGACTTGTGTCAAAATCATCACATATTTAAATAGATTTGGTTTTTTTTTTTTAATTACCTCTATTGTATAGACTTTGTGTATTCTTTTCCTTTTCATTATTACTCAGATACATAGATGCTGGACTAACACTTCTCTGTTTTCTGTCATTACAAAACTTTTAATTCTTCTTCCAGCTGCAGCAATTCAAAATCTAAAGGTGTTCCTGTTGAAATATTCCTTTTCTTTAAAAGGATTTACAAACTAAATAGGATTAATACATAATGAGAAAGCAAATATCATAATGGGAAGACAGTACTGTAACCTGCAAAATTTGGAGAGCTAGATATTAACCATTTTTTTTATTCCAAAACTTAGGCCATATGTTTATGGTTGTTTCCTTTTATGTTTATTCATGGAGATTGTCCTACAGGAATACTTTGTATAATTGCATTATGATGATCTTGAACGTATGCTATGAAACTTATGATTGAGTCATGAGTTTTTCCCTAAAAAATATTCCCTTTCCTTTTAAGTGAGTTGCTTTGATGAACAGGAAAAAACCAACCGACCAACCAACTACCAACCAACAAACTAACAAAAATTCCCCTCCAAAAAAATGTGCTCTCAA
This sequence comes from Vidua chalybeata, assembly GCF_026979565.1. Taxonomy (NCBI): domain Eukaryota; kingdom Metazoa; phylum Chordata; class Aves; order Passeriformes; family Viduidae; genus Vidua; species Vidua chalybeata. The sequence goes on from NC_071535.1 coordinate 18,241,782, forward strand.
AATAAGTTCAGATTGGGATTTGAGGTACCAGTTACCAGATCCAATAATACCTTGAGATGATATCACGGTATCACAGAATCAGCTAGGTTGGAAAAGACCCCTGAGATCACCAAGCCCAACCTATGACTGAACACCACTGTACCAAATAGACCGTGGAACTGACTGCAATGCCCAGGCTTTCCTTCAACGCCTCCAGTGACTCCACCAGCTCCCTGGGCAGCCCATTCTGATGTCCAGTCACCCTTTCTGTGAAGAAATTTCTTCTAATGTGCAACCTCAACCTCTCCTGGCACAATGTAAGACCCTGTTCTCCTGCCCCATTTCTAGTTACCTGGGAGAAGAGACAGATAAGTTCCTCCCTAAACCTCCTTTTCTCCAGACTAAACACCCCCACCTCCCTCAGCTGCTCCTCCCAGGACTTGTGCTCCAGACCCTTCACCAGCTTTGTTGCCCTTCTCTGGACACACTCCAGCACCTGAATGCCTTCCTGAATTGAGGGGTCCAGAACTGGCCACAATACTTGAGGTGCATATGGGTGTGTCTGTATGCATTTGAGAGACCTGCAACTGGTCTAAGACCATATGAATTAGATATTTAATTCTTTTGAAGGGTATGGGAAAATGAAAACATCAGGAGTAAACAATGGGGTTTGATACAATTGCCCACTCCTAGGAGCAATGAGCACCTTTCCTTCCAGAACATTCAGCTTATTCTCTAAACTTAGACAGTGGTAAGATCATCTGGAATGCAGAAGCAATAAGAAATAGCAATAAGAATATAATAGCTTGTGTTTAATGGGATGTAGCTGAAATTTGGACCCTTAAACCTGGATTTTAATTGTTCTTCACTCCAATTCAGTCTTAACCTAGCAGCTACTAACTTTCTCAAGTGTCTTCAAATTTATCTCACTAAATGTAGGTATTTTTGTCTGCATTTTCTCTAGGCTTGCTACAGAGTCCGTTGAAATAAATAAAATACTTCTAGGTCACACTTTTCTGTTGTAAGCCTGGTGTTTAAAATAGATCAGATGATTCACACTCCAGGCAGGTCCATTTCTTTAATTGATTATAAAAGGAGCCTAAATGTCTAATGTTAGGGAAAATGGAGTCTATACCTCAGGTTCTTGGAGTAAAGGCCATGCAGACACCACTCAGCAGGCTCTGGGATAGTTCCTTTGTCTACCAAAGCAAATCGTAACTGTTCTGAAAACCAAGGAATCATATTATTGCAATCTCCTGAGTACACTCTTTTACTTGCTGCTCTTCCCACATTTGGAGCTAATGTTTGGCTGTGGCTTGGTCCCCACCTGTAACTGCAGTGCTGTTAGGGAAATAACCACCAGTTTTTCCTTGCAGGCTCTCCAGCTGTTGGAAGAAATGCTGTCATTCATCCTGGACTGATTTGGGCTTTTGGTTTGCAGGTTCATATCTAGACAATCAGTGCACCAAAGCACTTTCCATGACAAGTAAGCTAACAGAGGGTCAGAAATCACCTGCACACCAAACTTAGGCAACAAAGACACATTGAGGTTGAAGGTAAATGTCAGAAAGACCATTTTCCAAAGAAAACAGAGCTAGAAACTGCCGGCATAAATGCTCTGTAGAGCACATGGCCAGAAACCATTGCAGAATAAGCACAGCAGCCCAGCTGTCTCAGGACAGGATGACGAACAACTGCAGGGTTAGAATGAAAGAACTGCAGATGGAAAAGATGAGGGAAAAGAAAAATGGATCTGTATTTACATACAGACATGTCAGATTCCCTTCTCCACTGCTGGCCACAAAACACACCTAAAAAATTTATAGCAGTTCTAGCACACAGAAGCATGTCCTGCACCTCTCTTACGATTACACATTTGCTCCGGAATTGATCAAATATCTCTGAATTACAAAACCTCGCAAGCAAAGATATCTAGAGGCTGGGTCCCAACTGTTATTTGCCTCCAACTCCATAAGCCTCTTCAGAACCTATAAGGATATTACTTAGCTTTGGAAGTGATGAAAATTTATAAAATAGAACTATTTAAAACAAAGTGTTTAGAATTCTATGAGTCAATATTTTCCTCTTGATGGACCTGTGATGAGGGACTTTTAAAGCACAGTAACTCATTCACCTTCACATTCATGTTTGTGGAAGAAATAAAGTCTAAATTGTATTTTTCATTCCTTGAGTTTCTTATTAGTTTCTTCTGTACTTTGGATGATGAGATTTGGATTATGGCAGACAGTTATCTGAAACTGCATTTCAAGGAAAATTCAAACTAGGGCAAAAATAAAACAATATTTATTTTTAAATGCATTGATTTTGAAGGCTTCTTCATTGGTATAAGTAGTTTCTCTTAGTACAACACTTCAAGGCATAGTTTACTGTGATTGTCTTTTTCCTGAAGGAAAATACTTTTACCCTAATTTATCAAACAGTTTATTCAAATGCTAATACAAAAAATATTTCCCTATAAAACATTAGAGTCTAATAATAGTGGTGCATACCTGAGTAATATAGAAGGATTTAGGTTTGCTTATCCAAAGTTAGGTGGCAATTGAACAACATGTGTTAACATGACTTTGACAACGTGCTCTGACTTGGCAAAAAGAATAGACATAGTACTAAGATGTAACAGGATAAATTTTAAAAAGCCTTAAATTTTAAAAGTTGCAAAAAGAATCCGTCAGTTGATGTGGTAACTGCAGAGGTACAGAGTGAGATGAACTACAGACTCCAGGAAGTTAATAGATGCATTTTTATATAAAGGATTAGATCAGTTTCCCCTGGAAAAATCCATGTGAGAATACAGCCATCTTTCTTTGATACTTATGAAATAACAACCAAAAAACCAACAGTAGTTCCTGCAAAACACTTTTTTGTTTTTTTTTTTTAATCACATTTGAGTTTGATAAGTTAATACTTGTCTGCTTTTTCTAATAGATTTGAGTATTTAATAGTAAAATCTATGACTTCTTACAAATCCTGCCAGTTTTGAAGCAAATCATTTTGAGATGGAGCAAGAATTCTTTTTAGAATAAACAGTTAAATCTACCTTTGGTTGTCTGAATTTTTCTGATATTATAATCACTGCTTCTTTGCTGTCTTGCCGAAGGTGCATTTGCATTGCCAAGAACTTCTCTTTTGTAATTATTTTTGAGAATTTATACACATTTAGTTGTTACACTTTTAGTCCACATAATAATTTTGTAACTCCTGCATTTGCTCTTCCACTTTTAAATACCTGATAAAAAACACCGACAGGAATATTCTTCTGAACATGTTAGTTGTGATTAATTCACCACCTCCTTGCTTTTCTGTATGAGAATTTCAGATGCTTTTTGGCCATAGAACCTTTTCCCTTTGAGCTGATTTTCCATTACTGCCTGCATAGTCTTTTGGCATCAGGGCTTTTCAGACCACCTTTATGTAGCACTAGAGAATGGGGCAGTGGCATGAATCCCTTGTTAGAGACTCACAGCCTTGCCATTCCAGTAACCTCAGGCTCCTCAGTGCTATGCCTCTCTAGTGTAAGCCTGTCCCTCACTGTTATTTGCAATTCTTCTTGTCTCTTATAAACTATTTTTTTTTCAGCAGCAATTTCATATTTATTCCTAGATCCTGGATAAAGAAAAATTATTGAGTAGTGTCAGATTGAATATCAGCTCCTCTGACAACATTCTCATTCAGTGTCAGTCTTCACTGACAGCTACTTTTGGAGATCCATCAATTTTTATTCTGTTTGGCATATGCTTTATTTTGATTGAGTCTAAAGATAATTTTAAAAAATCTGAATGTCATATGGTTAAAGTAAAAAGTTGTACAGAAATTTAAACATATTCAGTTTTCAGTGATATCTTCATCTGCTAAATATGTAAACCCATAAAAAAATTAAGCTTGTCTGACAAGCTTTATTTTCATAAGGCCATTTTGACTAGTATTAATTATATTCTCTCATTCTTTATTAACTGGTTATTATATTAACTCTTCTATTATTTCATCCAGATGGGCATCAGACTAAGCAACCTGTTAATACCCTGGTTATCCTGCCTGCCCTTACTGCAGACTGTCACATCCATAGCATCGTTCCTTTACACTGGAATATTCCAAATACCTGAAGAATATTAAAAATTAACATGACTCAGATATTTTAAAGTTGAGTCTCATGTTTATGCTTAGCAGCTGTTAAAGTCTCCTCAGTTTCTAGTAGGCTGGAATATAGCTCATCATCCCCTTAAGGTTAAATAAATATACTGGTTTTTTTCATGTGGTGCAGATGTATTTATCAAATACATCTGTCAGCTCTGCATCAATTTTTTAACAAATTTACCCTTTCCATTTAGTACACCTACAGCAATACAGGATTATTATTTATCTATTCTTCTTTAAACAACTTTTATTTGTGATTGATTATAAGCAATGTGTTTAGTATTTTGAATTTTTTAATCAGCTTTCTACAAGTCATGACTTCTAAAGTTTTTTCCTTCTACTTCCCAGCTGCTCCTTTCTATAAATTGCACACTTTTAATTTCTTATAAATTCCTTAGCATCATCAAATTCAGTTAAAACGTACAAGAAAATGGCCCTTTTTTTGTCATTGTGCTTCTGTATTTCTGGCTGCATTCAGTGTGGCTCCGCAGGGACTGCTACTTGGGAAGTATCATTTAGCAAATGGCAGAGAACAGGATGAAGATGTGTCAAGACTGACTTTGTGGAAAACATGATCCCACTCCGATTTTTTAACCCATCAGCTAATTAAAATAAGTATCTTTTGTCAGACTAAGCCGATCATGTCATAACCTCTCTTATTTAAAAGACAATGCACAAAAACTAGAAAAAAGTTATTGTTTTTGATAGAATACTGTGATTATTTAGCTCATATTTGGTTTTGTAATATATATTTCCCTATGATCTGGAATCTGAGAATCTTTGATACTTCAGATGGTTATGATTAAATAATTATATTGATTATTAATAATGTTATTAATATTGTTGTTGTTGTTACTATTATTACTATTATAATTGCTGCTACTATTAATATTACTATTATTATTTAAGTCTTTATGTTTGAATGGCTGTAGAATTATCACCAAAGAAAGATCCACACTTTCAACAGATTATATGTGAATATTATTGCAGAGAACCTGGAAATGCTGATATTGAATTGATCTTCCTTATTTGCTCTGAACAACTCAAATTCTGTACCCCCTGGGGTAATTTCAAGAAACAGTTAAACTCAATTTAAGATGAAACACCAGCTGGATTAAAACTTTAAAATTCAATTGCCATTTTGCAGTGAAACAAATGCAAAAAAACCCCAAACACAGGTCATTAAACCCTCTCAGTAATTGCATTTCAGAGGAGTTCTTATTAAAACCTTTGTTTTCCCTACCTAAAATCTCTGATTCCATTTGGAGACAAGACATGCTCCAATTTAAACCTTCTTGTCTATTTATTCATGGGTTTTTTTTTTTATATTGTGAAGGCTATGAAATTGCTTCTGAACTATGACATTTTCAATTTTAAATTCCTGTTACAAACCATCAATGAGAGTATCTCATCTGCTCTTTTTATATATATTTTGAAGTTTCTCACCTGTTTCTTTTAGTAGCCCAGATAAATACAAATGGAATACAAATTCACACATCCAGTCCAGGATCTTACACTTCAGCTTCTCTTTCCTGGGTCATCATTCTGGCCTTTTCTTACCAAAAGCCCTATTTTAGAAAGGATTTTTTTTTTTTTTTTTTTTTTTTTTGCTGTCTAGGGACTCATTAAACACAACAAAAACATAGTTTAGATATAAAATCTCATTGTTTATAATTATAAAAGCAGAATGGTTCAGCTCTTGATAACCATTTAAATTACATAGAAAATTAAAGAGATGGAAAATCATTCATCACTTTTGTGAAAATAGGTGTTTAAAAAACCAAGAAGTTTAGTTCAAACAGCAGAACCTGTACACTGACACCTTACATAAATTTACGTAAAAATTTCAAACACCCAAGAAGTCACCTGGGATAAAAATGTGTCAGCCTGGAGTTCTCTTACCATATATTTGAAGCTCCCCCTGGGAACTTCTGTCATCTATCAAGACAAACCTGATCATGTTTAGAGGTTTATTGTTCATAGCATAAGAAGATGTAATTTTTGGGGTCTCATGAGTCTTCCCAAAAAGTGCAGGAAAGCCTGTTTTTTACAAGAGTTTAAGTCTCTTTGCTGGTTGCATGTGTTCCTGCTTCTGTCATGTACCCCAGAATTGTCACAACTGCTCATTTCTATCCAGGCTATGTCCCACAGACTTCTGCAGAAGGTAGATTCTGATAATTTTCATTGTGTTATACCAGATTGTAGGGGGACCAGTCCTCAGCATGTGCTCAGATATATGCACTAGAGTAATGGCTAATATATAGAAGCAAATCCCTCCACAATTAGCAAATGAAACTGCAAAATCTAACTGCAAAATAAATAGGCCTTTCCTGGTCACTGTTACAGCATTGATAGTTGCTATTAGTGAGAAATGAGGATGCATAAAACCCTTGTTGCACAGTTGCAAAAGGTATTAAACACATAGGAAGGTTAACAGAATCTTTTCATGGAAAATTTACTTGTGTTAACTTGATGAAGTTATCTCAAAACCAAGAACACCCAGGCTTTCTCCAGTTCAGGAAAGCTAAAAGTGAATAACTATGATGGAAAATAAAAGCAATTTTTAAAAAAAGTAAGTTTGAAACAGGAGAAAAGCTACAAAATAATGTTCATGAGGAACAAATAATTACCCATGGTCTATAGAGCAAATTTCCTGACTGAAAGCTGTATAGCTGTCAGTTGCTAAATAAAATTTCTTTAGTGTATGGGCAACTGCAGCAAGTTTTTGCTTTGGATACACAAAATCTTACCAAGATTTAGTATTTGTACCTGTGAGCTTTAATGATGGTTTCAAGAGAGAAACACTTGGTAGTGGAGACAGAAAGGACATTAATCTAGTACTGTTTCTTCTTAAACAGCATTTAAGCATTGTGGAAAAGTATAAAATTTGCATTTTCAGTTTCATCTGAAAAGAAGACTTCATCTTTATGACAAAGATTTTTGAATTTGACACTCCTCTAAATTAGTTAACCTTGGAAGTTTAGCCTCTTTATTCCTCATAAACACCAGAACTCCTATACAGAGACATGCGTATATGCATACTCAGAAAGTCTGGAACATACGATCGTAGACAGCAGAAATCAGCTTTTTGAAAGAAATGATAGTACAGACAATTTTGCACTGAAAACATGCTATGGGTGTCCTGAAGAAGTCCTGAGACAGCAAGGGTAATACAATTGATTTGGTAGGAATGTCTGGTTAATTTTTCACAAGGCGTAGAGTCCTCAAAAATCAATAACTTTCTGCTGTATCTTTATTCTTCTGAATAAACTGTGTCTGTCTAAGAAACTTGATTCCTGTGCGCAGTTAGGTTCATAAAACATTCACAGACATACACAGCAGAAAAGAAACACAAGCTTTCCCAAGCAGCAGCGAGCATTTAACCCCAAGGTAGGACAAAGTGAATTATTCTTCTTTGATAGAGTATCGTCCTTGCATATATGTGATTTCTCTTTTTCTCTTCAGTGCTATAATTTTCTTTGTTTTGTTGGCAATACATAAGCATCTACCCAGAAATCCTTTTTAAATTTCCATTTTCCCTATAAATATTACATTTAGTCTATCACATTTTAAATTTTAAAGCATTCAGTAATATCAGAATAATTCAGAAATAATTCAGTAATGAGAAAGATGACTACTCTTACAAATGATACAAGCATGGATGCATACAGCGTTTCTGCTACAGTAGGATAGCAAATACTCTTTGAAGAAAGGATAAAACAGACAGAAGAATAACAAAATACAGAAACTCTGAGAGATCAATATAAAACCAAGGAATTTTACCTAGAGGAGACTGAAGCAAACTCCACCTTGAATAACACACAGTGAAAACAAGCTGTGCTATGTTAGCAATGAAGTTAATCTTTCTGCATCTGATCTATTTAGGTCCATTGATTATAGAACATCTAGGGAAATAAATCTCTCGAAATAAGTGCCTGTATTTACCTGTCTGAAACTAAATTATGTAAATATCTTTATTTGAAAAGCTACTGACCATGACTACACAACTGTATTACTCCTGACCTCAGTTACAATTCTCCAAATGTTTTAAATTGGCCTTTGCATCATACAGTTTACTCTGTGCTAAGCTGGTCTCCAGGAAGATTTTGCATCATACCAGATGGACAAAATAATCAAGACATATCCTGAGCAGGAACCTCTTCAGCTCATATGAAAGTCCATAGTCAAGAGTTGCACCCTAAGAAGGAACCTTCTTTAAACGCATGAAAATCAGTTGGGCAAAAGTCATTGCCATTCCTGTTCTTAGAGACAGTTAATTAAATGACCTTTGAACAGCTCTGGTGGGCTGATGCTGGCTGGATGACCTGGAAGAAAAACCATTCTGAGGCGGGTCTTGAGCAACAAGAGGCCTTGAGCAGATCAAACAAGAAATAGCTCGTGCAGGAGCTCTTGAGCCTGTTCAGACAGGACCGGCCATGCAAAATGTACTCTGCACTGCAGCTGGGGAGCAGGGCCCCACCTGGAGCCTCTGGCAGAGGACTGCAGGAGAAACCTAGGGTCGACCATTAGAATTTTGGAGCTGGGGTTATTGAGGATCAGAAGGCCATTCTACTCCAACAGAAAAAGAGATGCTAGCAGCCTATGGAGGGGTTCAAGCCACCTCAGAAGTTTTTGGGACAGAAGCGTGTCTCCTCTTGGCACCACAATTGTCCATTCTGCACTGGATGTTCAAAGGAGACATCCTCTCAACACATCCCACATCCAGTGTGATATGGAGTAGGTGGGTGAGCCTGAATGGGAACCCCAAATTTCCCAGGAATCCTGTACAAGACTATGGACTGGCCAGAAGGCAGATATTTTAGAGCATTACCTGAGAAGGTGACTTGTGCCCAAGAAGCACCTCAAAAGAGGCTATGCTCTATTCACTGATGGATCCTGCCATGTGGTAGGAAACCCTTGGAGACAGAAAGCTGATGTGTGGAATCCCACACAAGTCATTGAAGCTGTTGAAGGGGAAGGCAAGTCAAGCCAATTTGTACAAGAGAAAGCTTTCCAGCTAGTGCTAGAGACTGCTGAACAAGAAAAGTGGCCTGTACTTTATCTTTCCACTGACTCCTGGATGGTGACTCATGGCCTGTAGGGGTGGCTGCAGCAATGAAAGAAAACCAACTGGCAATGCAGAAGTAAAGTCATCTGGGCTGCTGCATTGTGGCAGGACATCACCACGCAGGTAGAAAACATGACTCTGAAAGTACATCTTGTAGATGCTCACATGCCCACTGAAGAATATCCGAGCAAAGAACAGGTGGATAAGATTGCCACGGCTGAAATAACTAAGGCAGATATAGACTAGGAGTGAAATTGTATAGCCCGATGGGTCCATGAAACATCAGGACATGTGATATGGTGAGGCAAATTGACTACATTGGACCACTCCCATGAATATGCCATGTTAAGAGCCCATGGAAGGGGAAAATAATATCTATCTGTGAAAGGATTGGGGATGTAGGTAATGAAAATGTATGTTTGGTATAGAGATGGTTTAAGGATTTAATTTAAATGGTAGGTGTGGGTAAAAACGGATTTCAGTAATGAGAAATAATGCAATGGAACAGTTGGATGATATATAAATTATGTGGAATCTGAGTATGATGCAAAATGGTATGGAATAAGAGTATAGATTGTATTAGGTCTGGCTGAACTGGAGCTCATTTTCCCATAGAACCCTCACAGCTCTGTGCTTTGCATTGGTAGCTGCAAAGGTGTGGATAAAAGGTGTTTTGCCTACAGATGAGCAGTGCTGGCATGGCATCAGGGCAGTCTCTCTAGCAATCACACACCCATCAAGGTCCTGGGAGTGGGAAAAATGCTGGCAGGGGACACAACCAGGCCAGCTGACCCAAATTAACCACAGGGATATTCCATATCAGGTGATGTCATCTCAGATATAAAAGCTAAGGGAGAGAGGAGAAATAGGGGTGATGGTTATTTTTTCTTTTGCAGTGTTTGCCTTCTGAAACCACTGCTAGTGTGCTGGAGCCCTACTTCCTGGCAAGTGTGTGAACATCACTCAGTGATGGGAAGTAAAGATTAATTTTTCCCCCTTTGCTCCTGTGCAGGCAAACTTTTGCTTTTCTTATTTTTTTTCACTTAAGTAAACTGTCTTATCTCAGCCTACTAGTTGCTTTCCGTCTTATTTTCTTTCCTCTATCCCAGTGGAGGTGATACAGTGGCTTGGTCGGCACCTGCTGTCCAGCCAAGGTCAACCCACTACAACAGCACTCACGTCTCCTCCTCAATCTGCCTGTCCTTTCCCCCTCAGAGTCAATTACAGGCAATGAGTGAAAATGCTGGCAGATGGGACAACTTCACTCAAACCAAACCCATTTTCTATAATAATTTTGACATCTTCCCTCTTCAAAATTTGTATTTTAAGTGTTTTGCAGACATTCATGCATATTTGCCTACTTTTGTTATAGAAAGACTATTTAGAAGGTCTGTAACCAATTTGTTGTGACAATAAGGAGGGAAGGAGAATTAGTTAATTAGAACTAAAATAACAACTACTCCTCCAGACGTTGTGCAATGAAGTACATGACTGGGATGCAAGTCTGCAGTAGTGGATGTCACCTTGAGTACTGTTATTTAATTGTCATGTCTTCACAGGCACAAACACATCCTTACAGGTAGATGCAAGGCATATTACAACATACATTAAAGTTTGGGTGTGGAGTCAAAGGTCTGTGCAGCTGCTACAAACTCAGAGAATACAAAATAATAGTAAACTTCAGTGGATTATTTTTTCTCACAGAATCAATCACCAAGAGGGTGTAAAAACCTGGATTCATCCTCAGACCTTCCTGTCATAAAATTATTTCTGATGAAACATTGCAGCAGTGAAGACAAGTAGCCATAGCAGGAAAGATTACTCTGGTTACAGAAATTTCCATTATTGTAGGCAACTGGCCTAGTGTTGGTCAGAAATTTTTTTTAGAAAATAAACCTCTAGATTCTAAAACTATGTAGTTTTATTTTTTCTTATTAATTCAGTGTAGTACCATTTGAGTTTTTTTTTTTTTTTTTTTTTTAATACCATTAATTTTGCTTTGACTTATATATCTCTTTTTCCTGGATCCTAATTTTTCAAATTTTCCTTCACAGATTTACTGAGAAATATAGCCTTATTACTCATCACCTCAGATACATACAGTTATCCTTCCTAGGCAGTATCTCAAGGGCAAACTGTAATTGGCTGGGAGCAGGAGCGTGCATGAGCACTGAAGTATGTCAGTATCTGACTGGAGTACATTGGTATATAAGTAGATTAAGTAGATAAGACTGCAAAGGTTGCCTGAAACCTCACGATAGGTTTTCTTATGAGTTATCTGCAATCACCTAAACATGTTATAATGTGAGTTACACTGGAAGAAAGCCTGTCTTAAAGTTGCACAGTGTTCCAATCCATATCCATGCACAGGACAGTAAACTGACTTTGTATTCTACTGCAATCGTTAGAGAAGTTAGATAGGCCATTGTGACAAATTTTTATTTCATCTCACAGGAACATTTCATAACAGCTCTTAATTCTGATGCTTCAGATGTAAGATATTTTACTGATTGTGGAAAAAAATTGAATTATTTCTTTTGAATGGGAGAATGATGGAAGCAGTTTGATAGTCATTCCCTGTGGAATTAAATGAATAAAAGATCCTAGTTATCTAATTTCTCCAAGATCCATGGCGTCCATAGATCTGCAATAAGGATGAACTAGGGTTTAGGATTAGAATTTTCATAAACTTACCTTAAGTTTCTAGATGGAATGAAACTAAGGCTGGTCAATATCTACAAATTTCCCTTGGTTTAATATCAAGTCCTTAAATTATCTGTTGATTTCATGAGAGCACACACATTAGCCTGGGATTATCAAAAAGTGGATCTGCATTTTTGCCCTTTTATACTTTCTGCTGAATTTTATTCTTAGAGCAAAATTTATGTTATGCAAAGGTTACATTACAAGAATTTTGCAGTAATCTGCTGAAAATAACCAAAGTATATACATATATAAAAGCATAGTATGGTACTTTTATAACTGTATGTAATTTTTTCTGTGCTTTTTTCCAAGTACCATTTTCTCACTGCATGAAAAATTGTCTTGGAATTTCAAATACAAGACAAAAATGCATTTTAAACTCTAATTTGTCCATAACTATTGTCATTGAACAAAGACAAAGCTAGTTTTGAACCATGTTCTATAATAACAAGATTGATAATAATACATGCTGAATGCATAAGTAAAATGCCAATGACTGGAAGATTAAGGCTTTCTCTTGATTTCATGGAACACATTTCACAGCTGGTATTTCAGCAGAAGCATGCTTTGTGCAAAAACTTGTTGCCAAGGAAAATATTTCATTTTAAAAGCTTTTTTTCCTTTATCGGTTATTTGTTTCAGAGTATTGAAGGGCTTATGGAGAATATTTTGGTTTAAAGCATACCAAAAAGAAACCGATTCCTTTAACAGACTTGCTCAATTAATCTTTTTCTTTCCTCAAGTAAACTGGTTTTTCTTTTATAAAAGCATGTTGGGTGTAGAGGTACATTGGGTGTAGAAGTTGAAAGACATAGAAAAGTTCAACTTCTGTTGCTCATGCCCAGATTCATCAAAGTACAGCACATCCTGGACCTGGAAATCAATAGCCCCCCTTCTTCCTCTTCCATCCTTCCTTCCATTACTTTCCCTGATGCTCTCCTTTCCAAGTGCTCTACAGTCCTGTAACTCTTATCTCCTATTTGCCCATAAAAGTAAACTAAGTTTCCAGATGAACTGAGAGAAAATGTGATTGTAAAGAACAACTGCATAAATTATTATCTGAAGAACAGATTTAAGCAAAATGCCGAGACAAAAAAAAAGGCAGAAATAAATTCCAAACCCACTCTGTGATGCATAAAACACTGGCCAAGAATATAACACCAAGAATAACCAAGAATATAATGGTTTGGATTATTACCTCTGAAACATCAAGCTAGACTTCATGTTTATGAGCCTCAACTTTCTACAGCTTTCATAAAAAATACTGAATAAACTCTACAAGCATATTAGTTTACTATTCTTATTGCAATGTTTCTAAAATGCAACCTAATCTCATTGTTATTACACTTTTAGAGCAGAAAAAGTGAAAAGTTTTCACTTTCTTTATTTGCAGCACCCAGCCTTGTAAGAGATAAGCTACTACAGACTCCCAATCTTCAGATATATATTAATATATTACAGTTATTAACTATACTGATAAAAATGGTGTCCATGAAGCTAAGGCCTGAATATTAGCACTCTTGTGCAGAGAGAGGTCATTCAGAGTTCTCAATAGCCCCTTTCACTGTACCTTAATCCCCACTTAATCCCCTGGCTATTATGGGCCCACAGTTTTCACACATTGCTTTGCCAACATACATCAATCCTGGTCTGTGAAGTATCCCCTGTTATTCCTGTTCCACATCTTTCTTTAGGAGAAAAATATATGTCATTCTTAATGGTACAGTGAAATCTGTAATATGGATAAACTGCACCCAGGGGATCAGATTGAAGCCATTAAAATTATTTTCACTATGGGTCCTGATGCAGAATTGGAACACTAATCTCCAGAGATAAAGGGCATCTAGCTGATTTACCACTTCAGTCCCCATTTTAGCTTTGATTTTATTATTTGTTTGCTCTGTAACTTTCATCTATATTCAAGACCCTCGAGTGTTCAGAAGATCTTGGAGACATAACTGTATCAAACATACTGTGTCTGACTGATAGCTCTGAAGTGTTCAGAATATACCTTCGTTATCCAAAACGTAATTAGCTGACTTTTTGTAGCTCAGATTATATTGATATGAAATAGGCTATTATACAGTAGGAATATAGCATTTTAAAAACTTGTGGAAGGGACACAATGCTTACTAGCTTTGTATTGATTTCTCTAAGCAGGAATTATGATTAAAACCTAATTTCAAGCTGGGTTAAGTTTCTCTAAGATTGAATAAAACTTTCTATTAGTTCAATTACTACACACCAAAGAGTGAGATAGCATTCAAAGAATAGCAGCTTTTTTCAGAGTGATTTCTAGATCACTGAGATTCTCTTAAGAACAGTTTCTAGGATTTACAACATGCATTCCAAAAAACCTCAAAGCTTGATGCATCACTTTAAAATTATTCCTTTTCTCCTTATAGTTAGTAACTTTGATTCTCATTTCTTCTTGTCAGTGGAATAATTGGAAGAATACAGATATTGCATACTTTCCTTTGCATGTCTGTATGGTTTCTTCTACATAGAAATAAAGAGATTTTAAACATTTGGAATATCTAAATCAGAGAGGCAATTAAAGAAAAAAATGTGTCATTTTTCTTATGGTTGAAGTCTGGCAATTAATTCAATGACTTCACTATATCCTAAAGGGATACTGAGTGTGAAGAACAACACTTCTGGAGACAGGTATTGAAACATTGCATAAATCATGGTCTCCTGGAACAGTGGATGTAAACTGCTGTGATGGTTCACTGAAAAATCTTTCAGTGGCCATTTGGTATAAGAAATGCTGTTTTCCTCCCTTTCTATTTGTCTTGGATGAAACATGTAAAGACTGAGACATTGATTACTGATTTGGGATAACTTGCAAGAAGAAAGAAAAAAGGAGAAAAGGTATAGCAAAAGAACTGCAGTTTCTAACAAACATCTCAAGAGAGAAACTATGATCCATTTGTCTTTGTCATTTTTCCATCACTTATTTTCAGATATTTGCCATAGCATGATCTTATTGTCAACAAATATCAGTACATAAAGTATTGCATGTGGTTATGGGCACAAACCCCTGTAATGACTAGAAGAGTTGCTTTTAGTACAGAAATGTTTAGGATAAATTCTAAAATTTTGTGCTTGCATCACAAAAGATGCACTGAATGTAAAATATTTCCTCAATAAATTTCTCCTTTGGACCATATAAATTTATTCTTCTGAGGCATAGGTAGATTCCTCAGAACATACCCATGCTGCTGTAAACAAGGCTACTGCTAGTCAGAACATGCCAATATTTTATCAATAGCATTTTAATTCCACAGATTGCAGCAAGTCACAGCTCTTTCCCAGTCTTTGGATGAATTAAAGTTGCATCTACAGAAAGATAATTATATGCATCTAAATCCTACATATGAAAATACTCATGCTTTTAACTGTGCTTAAGATCTTCTTGTTCCCTACAGTTTCATGCAGCGGGGAAGTGGAGAGGGAGGTGCAGATTACCTCTTTGGGATCCAGTGATGAGATGTATGGGGAAAAAAGTGTCACAAGTTGAAATTCCAACTGGACATAAGGAAGTATTCCTTTACTAAGAGGGTGGTCAAACCCTGCAACAGCATTCCTAGAGAGGTGACAAGCCTATCAGAGTTTAAGACACACGTGGGTGATGCCCTTAACAGCATTTTTAACTTTTGGTCAGCCCTGAATTAGTCAGGCAGTTTGATTAGATGATGGTTACAAATTCCTTTCAACTGAAATATTCTAGTCTAGTCTATCCTAGTCTAGTTTAGTCTTTTCTATAGATCTGTTGAAAGTGTTCATAATTAATCCATATTTCTTTAAGTATTAAAAACATGTTAATGTGAAGGAAATTCTTTATGTATATTATTGACTGAAATCCTCTAGTTAACTTATATACATAAAAGTTACAGACTCAAGAAGAATCAAAGCAAGTTTTTTTATATCACCTGTCAGACAACTCATTCTTTCTTTCTGAGGAACATAAGATGTATCTTCAGCTGGAGAATGGCTACGTTTTTGTTGTGTTTTTTTGAAGAAAACTTAATGGATGAAAGCTGAACAAGAGAAATAAAAATACTTGAAAAACCCAAGCCAGATAACCTACAAACATCCCCAACTAATAAAAGCACTAAAAACATCAGAAAAGCTGCACCCCACAATAAGCCAAGAAACCAAACATCAATTTATAAAAATCACTGTGATGGGGGAAAGGTATTGAGCGAGTTAACTGTGAAGCTGTTAGCACAGCTCCTTGTGCTATTTCAAGTCTTCTTTCTGTACAATTGCTGCTACTGAACTGATCCATGGGAAAAGCGAAAACAGGCCGGAATCTAAAACTGCAGAATCTAATCAGATTACCTCTCCACTCAGTATGCAGTTCTATGTTGATATTCCTTGACACAGTTTTCTGAAATGAGAGGGAAGTAGCATTACTCTGAGGACCTGGAAATTTTAGGAAGGACTGAAATTCATATATTTAAGATACTAATTAGGAGTTGTTTGTAGTCACAAAAGAATAGGAAAGAATGGTGAGAACAAAGCCCTCCCCCAAGCCATCTGTAGGCAATGTAATGTGACACTGTGAATTACATGTATAAGACATTATGAAATAATTACCTGCATTTATGACAATTGAATTCACTGACCTTGGAGGTCCTTGTGAGTTTATATTTGGTGTCTCTCTTTCTGATCACAACAGTGGGAAGGGTGCTTCTGCCTTCTGCCCTTGTCTGAAACCAAAACACAATTTATCTTTATTACACAATCATCTAACCCTATCATTTGATTTTTTCTTTTTTTTTCTTGCCCTTTTTTAAAATTTGTGATTTAAAAAATGGTTTATAACAATTACATGTTTTTTTTCAAACAAGATTTTAATGTTTTTCACATCATAATAAAATTTAATTTTATTTGAGTCAAGTCTAAACTCATAGAACAAGGAGATTCAGAATCAGACATATTTCTTCATCCCTGTTTTAACACAGGATATTATGATAACAGGTGAGCACTTGGCAAACCCAGAAATTTTGTTATACAACTGTGCATTTTAACCAAGTTTGAGACACAAAAGTAACACAATATTACAGAAGGGTTTCCCATAATAACTTTGCTATGTCATATTGGTAGCATGGTAGCAGCTAAGTAAATATGGATGCTTAATGGAGTATACTGCTAGAGCATTGTATATCAAATTAATGGCCCTATTTATAACTTGCATTAAATTTTCCATCATCTTGTCTTAAGACTGGAGGCTATTTTTTTAAGTTGATATAAGGTGGTTTTTTTCACCTTCCTCTCTCTGTACCAAGATTAAGCACCACATTCTGAGCTGGCATAAATTGCTATCACTCTTCTGAAGGCAATGAAGCAATTCAAATTTATACTAACTGAAGATTTGTCCAAATAAAATTAAGATCCTGATCTCTAAAGGGAAGTAGGTACACAGTTTCTCTGACTACAGCTACAATTGGGAGTGTGAGAACATTTTTGGATTTAGGTAAAGGTGACTTATTTGTACAGCTAATTTCTGTAATTGGGAAATTTTATTTCCTTGTTAAGGGAAGCAATTCCTGTTGGATCATACACAGGTTGCCAGGCTGTAAAAGATAGGATACAAGTAATTATAAATGAACCACTTTTGTACACTGACAATAAAAAATAAAAGAAAGCAAAACCAAAAAGTGACCAGCCAAAAAAAAAAAATCACCAAAAGAATACTACAATCAAAACAAAACAAACTACCACACAAAAATCCTCAGTTTTAAGTTCAAGAATAATGTCTATTCATGTGCAGTATTCACATTATGTATCAACTGAAATAGCCATGCCTAGGACAAATACAATTTAATAATTCATTATATCATACTGTGACATTACTATGCAACATTCTGTATAGTTCCCAACTGCAAAGTTCTAGGCCTCAGCACTGGAAATACAATGCACTGTCAATGATTGACTATTCCTGAAGTAACAAAAAATGCGTATGAGAGCCGTTCTGGACCCTTACTTGACTTCATATAGTTTCTCCTTTCACAGAACAACTTTACTAAATAATCAAAATGGGTTTATAAGCCCTGAATGATGACATGAAATCCCAGAGTCATTTGTCTACAATCAAACAATGTGACCTTTACATAAACTTGAAGTCCTGACAGTCACAATGACTGCAGATCAGTTTACGGCATCACTGCGCTGTAGTAGCAGATGTTTGCAATTGTACTTGTTCCACCACCTCCCTAATGATGTGCAATTGTCTTGAGGGAAAAACGAAAAGCCAATTTAATTTAAGGATCGAAAAAGTGTTTGTTTGAACAAATTAAAAGAAGATAGACAAAGCAGACAGTATGAGATCTCTAAATAAGGCAAATCTTTAGAGATGAATTAGTTTGACTATATTGTTCATTAAGCTTACAGAAAAATAGAGCTGCCAAAAGTATATAATAATATGAATGAGTGTATCTCTTCATGTTTTGCTGTTTCATCTCAATCAATATTAAGTTAATATTAACTCAACATAAATCTAGCTGTTCCTAAATGTGTTTCAGACTCACTTCCCTGCAATGAAAGATGCTTTCATTTTCTGCTTCACATAGCACAAAGGGATGCATTTGCATCATACCTTCCTCATTTCACCTCACCTTCCAACACTGTTATTATTTTGGAGGCATCTTATCCTTTTTCTAGTGATTCACAAGTCTGTAATTGTGTTCATGGGCCAGAAGGAAAGGAAAATACATCAAGCTAACAGCAATTTTGTTACTGGCTTTTAAGAAATGAAAGAAATGAGGGCAAAAGTAAAAAGAAAACCTTCTTAAAATACTTTCATTACTATTTTTATTAATTTAATATTTTTGAAAGGTTGTTTCATCAAGAGTTTATTTGCTGTATGGTGTAGTAAAACATTTCATATAGAGTTACATTTTGAAATAATTTAAATATAGTGCTTTTAGAATTTTATTTCATTTTCCCCCTTTTCCCCATACTTCCTTCTACTCTCTGTTATATTACGACTGTTTGGGAAGCAGATTAATGACTTAATGCATCCTCGTATTTTGATGTCTTGTCAAGGTGTAACCCAGCATTTGTTGGTATCAATGTTAAAAAAAAAAAAGACTTTTTAAACACAGATGTTTCTTTTTCACAAAATCTTAGAACTACAGCAGAAACAAAGTCAACTACGAAAAGAGAACATTGAAAACAATCCGTTTTTTAAACCTCACAAATTCAAGAGCCCTCTCTACCTTCTCTTCACTGTAGAGCATAAACCTGCAAAGGTAGGAAATGCTGTAAATTGCACACAGCACCATTTCACCTACTTGGGTTTCTGGGGACTGGAAATTCCACATGAATTGTTCCAGTACTCAGAAATATTTCCTTCTGCAATTTCTTGGATAGGAATTTTCTGCCAACTTTTTTTTTTTCTTTTTTAATACTAAAAAGTCAAACCAACGTTTAAGGAAGAAAAGGTGTTAAGATTTTCAAATCCAAACACTGTTGGCACACTTTCCGAGCTTGTACCTCAAATATGAATCGTCGTTCTATCAAGTGGTCTAAATAACTCCTTCCCACCCCACCTCCAAGAAATTAATATGCTTAACAGTGTGTGTGCACACACACACAGAGACACACTCACGTACAAAATTATAATGTTTCAATTATCATTTTTTACATCTCTTTTATATGTTGTGTTCCAGGTAGAAAAAGCTATGAAACAAGAGCTTAGGCCCCTTCAGACACTGAATTAGCATCAGGCCACCAAGCAAAAGCTCATCTTCTCTGTTTCACTTCCACATCTCTACAATAATTAAATCACTCCTTCAAATGACTCTTTGATACTAAATACATTTAATACATGAGAGCAAAAAATTTGAATAAATTAACGCGCCCCAGAAAATAATGTTGGTATCCTAGAACAGCAGACACTGACAAAAAATGCCAGTTATACTAGGAAGTGGACTTCACTGTCTGCTACAGAGAAAGTCTATAATGTCACTGCCATTCTAACCTGGGAAAGGGAAAATGGTGATATGGGACTGTTTCCTACCTGTAAATCTGGAAATGGGTCTGACTCTGACATATTATTGGCTTAATAAAAGTAGACTTAACCATAGTATAATACAGCATAACAAGCAAATCACACTAATCAGTCCAGCTAAAATTTTTCATTCCTAGTAGATTCACAGAAGTCTCTTGCCTATGGGCTGACTGGGATCCTTGAAACACTTACAGCACAGTGTTTAAGACTCAGGGTAAACATTTCTTGCACTTTCGCTCATTTACAAAAACAACCTTCTCCAGCAATAAGTCATCAAGGACATCAGTTTCTTCTTTCAGTGACAAAAGAGAGTCCATCTTCCAGTAACACATCATTCAATACACTGGTAAAGCTGATCCAATGTATTTGATTTTTTACCTGTGCCAAACTTGAACCGATCATTTATAAAGCAAGCCTATGGTTATAAGAAAGGACACCACATTCTCATTTGTCTTTACCCTGTTTGAACATTTGGGTGTTGTACTGATTTCATGAATAGCCCAGCATTTCCTCACAATGTGCATTGTGTGTGTCAAGGTATTAAATAACAACAATGCATAAATATGACTGAACATGTGAGTTGACTCTTTGATGACATGTTAAGCAGCTCTGGTCAGAGAATAAAGTTTTCTATAATGTTTACACCTCTAGTGTACTACCAGACATATCAATAAGAAGGCCCCATAACTGCACGGAATGCTGTTGTTCTTGATGGGTAATTAACTTCCTTCATATTTAATGGCAACAAATTACTCAAAATCCATATTCTTATCAGACTGATCTAATCTCAACAATTTAGACTTGTGGATACTGACATGCAAAAAGGAAAAAAAAAATCCTCTTTTGGCTCAAGGTGCTCATCTGCCATCTGGAACAGCTTCACCAGTCTCATCCATTATGTAAATGAGATGTAGTATTCGTTATGTTTCATCTACTGATACTAATACATTAATGTGGATTTTACAGCTTAAATCCCTTAGAAAGAATTGGCTTCACATCACTCACTGACTTGAGAATCACATCCCATTACTTTTACTAGCCCTGTGGCATTTAAGGTCACTTGACTTTTAATAAAGCAGACTTCTGTGATGTCAGTAAAATTGTAGCTGCCCCTTTCATTTCCTTATCTTTCCTTTTCTCTTCCCAAGAGATTATAGTATTTCAGACTATTGCATAACTTATTTGTTCTATGAAACTAGTTTCTTCATTTACCTTTTTACTGTTTCATAATAAAATAGATGAAAAGTTTTTTCTCTATCCTTAGGATAAAAAAGGGCGTGAAAGTGTCAGGGAAATTGTTAACAGAATTAGTAAGGAGATATAGACTGGAGCTGGAAACCAGTTCTGTTCAGTGTTTCATTTGTCTTTGATTTTTGATATGTTAAATGAGACAAATTCAATCTGGTAATGTGATACCTGTGTAAACAGCCCTTAGTCACTCAAGTGAGTAAGTTGAAATCAATGTGTAAATAAGCATTATAGCTGTGTCCTTGAAAGACAAAGTTTGAAAATGTTGCCAATGCAGTCAGTCATATTTATAGCTGTGCAGAACCATCCAGGATTGAGCCCTGACAGAACAGGACAGCACATTTTGATGGAGACAGTAAACATATTCCATTCCAGTACCATTTACCTTTTAAATGAATACTCACTACATGCCAGGGATTTAACATGCTTGCTCAATATTCCAAATCACTATAGTGTAAAAGAGGAAAGAAAAGTATGAAGTGCAATTAAAATCTGTCATTTAGCATGGATAATTTAAATATGATTCTTCTGTATTAAAAGACCGCTTGCCAAAATCAGGGTGGAAATTAACTTTAAATGCTATTTGAGCTTACACTGAGCTTTATGAAGAGAACTATCTGACTAGAAAATATAACCAAATTGGGTTTTTTTAAGTGATGGAAATGCATTGCAATAAGTAAAAGTAAAAGAAAGTAAAAGTAAAAGTAAAAGTAAAAGTAAAAGTAAAAGTAAATGTAAAAGTAAAAGTAGTAGAAGATGCAGCTGCATTGAATGAGGCAAACATGTATGTTAATAATAATTTCTAAACTCTATTTCTTTCCTACTCAGTCCTTCACTACTTAATCAAAGCCAAGGTCTCCAGCAGGCTGTTTAAATGAGAAAAGACAACCAGGTGTGATTCTAGAAACTCTTCCTTTGAAGATGATGGGTTTGATAGAACAAAACAGTTCATAATTTTTAGCATTGCATGATGATGAACCATTACATATATTTAATAAAAATAGACAAATAGCTTTCAAAGTGAAGGAATTAGTTGGATCTCAGCTTTTCCATGTTGAGGTTCGTTCATCAGATCATAAATGATAAGATGTAATAATATACATTTTGGCATTGAGACAGATATAACCATGTTATTTTCCTCTTTTGGATTATTTTTCCATTTTCTGTACTTACAATCTTGAAACAAATCATAATGTTTTGCCTAAATTTTTTTACACCATTCTTTAATTTAGCAGGGATAAGGAGATGTTAGCAAATGGTGTCTTTTCTTGTTTTGTAAGTGAAGATTTTCTTAAATTTTAGATGTGCTATTCTTTATCTGCTTTTTCACATTTCTACTGCACTTTTTTTTCATGCTTTCTGAATTCATTTACAGTGGTGGTATTTAGCTTAATGGCTAAACTATCAAATACAATATTGTTCTTTACTCCACATATCCTATTTGAAAATTATTTGTGTGGTAGTATATGATATGCACTTTCTACCTTCAGCAATACCTAATTATAAGCACCGTTTGCCTCCCACCAGGAGCTGGAGACTTTTGAACAAATTATGATGTAACACTGTTATCAAATAAGCTTGTAAAATTTAAAACAGAATTGGGCTCAGAGTTTTGCAAGGGAAAAATAATGCTGTTTTTCTTGCTTCTGCTTCCGATATTGTTATTCACTAATGCTAAATGGAAGGTATGAAAAGTCACCGGTACCAATTAACTGTTTAATTAGAATTGCAAAGATGTATTATAATTGTGCTCTTATTTAAATCAACTGCAAAAGTCTGCTACAGATCCAAATAAAACAAAAAATAAAGTAAAACCGAACAATTTAAAATACATTCTTTGAAGTGGTCATGTTGAAGTTAAAATATACTGATTAGTTCTTGACTGGGACATTTTACAGAACAATACAAGCATAGAAACAGATTATCAAACATCATGGCACAGCTGGAAATAAACAGGCTAGTAACACACTGGTTTCAAAACAGGCTAATTTGATCAGAACTAACTAATAGCTTTGAATTTCTGCAGCAAGTACAGTTTGCAAAGTCAGAATGATCTCACTGAATTCAAGCTTGTATTGTACTTGTTCACAAAGAGGCACATTCACTAACTCAGATTCCACTTGTAAATTAGGAATAGAATCCACATATTTGAGACCTGGGACATTATTTTAGTTTTGTAAAAGGAGTTAGATTTCCATTCTGCAACATACTGTGAAATAGATTGCACCCATAGCAATAAATATAGTGAACACAGGAAACCAAACCTTCATTTTTTACATCTCAGTTTTGTTTATCTCCCTGTTTTCCATCTGCTCACAGTGCAGGATGGGTTATTTTGGTCTATACTAATAGAGGATTGAGTATCAGCATGCTCCTAATCTTGAGCATTCTCCATGCCAAAATGTAGTTTTTTCTCCAAGCACTATGGGTACTGAACAAGTCCAGCCCTGAGAATGGGCTTAGAGTTGTGCTTGAAAGCCTGGAAGGCAATCAGAAGTGGGCTGCTTTGGTTCCTCAGGTAAGTGAAATAGTACATATAATTTCTAGTGCTTATGTATTCTTATTTGTTCTGTCAGCTTGTAAACGTTACCCTGCAATGTGTGAGGCACTGCACTATCTGTGCTTCAAGATCACAGTATGATTTTAATTATCAGTGTTAATAGATTTGAATGAAGAAGGACAGTTTTTCAACTCTGGTTACAGACAAGAATTCTTTGTCCATGTAAGAAGGATTAATGAAAGACAATTTTACAGCAAGAACATGAAAGAACTTGCCAATTCTAAAACAGACTAAAATTTTATAGAAATCCAGATTCTGTTTCTATATGCACAATCATGGTATGACTGTTCAACTAAAAAGCAACAGTGCAATCAGATGATAAAAATCTCAGAATCATTGTTCTGAATTACTGTTTTTGTCTAAAGAAAGGGAAGATAGTGAAAATGGTCTGTGAAAGAAGCAAATTCTGAAGAATGTCTTAACCTCTGCTTGCAAGCTGAGGAGACAAGTTTCCAATGAAACAAGGCTGCCTGTCTGCAGAGCAACTTAGGGGCAGATCCTGAAAAACTCTCAGAGCATACACATAGAAGAAACCTCCCTGAAATCATAGTGAAGCATTTCGGGATGGATGGTCCAAGGCAGATTCTATGCATGTTAGTCAGATCAGGACAGTGCTGTACCAAAGCCCAGTTTGTGATAAATGTGAAAAAGGGTCACTACTCTCTGAGAAAATGGGTCTCTGTCTTGTTTTTTGCCCTCATCTTGCTTTTCTACCTTAAGTACAGATCCTTAATGAGGTTGACATATGTTGCATTTGCTGCACTTGCTCCTAGTAACAATTTATAAATTTTTCTGGTCTTTTTCCAACAAACAAATTTTAAAGAAATTACTGGGAAACAACTAATGGCTCATGGAGCAGAACTTTTATGTAGGGAAGGGAAGGGAAAGGCTGCCTTTTCTTTCCAATGAAAACAGCCATTCAAAGTCATTTGTCCAAGAATCATCTGGGACTGGTAAGTCTCTTATTACAAAAACACAGATGTTGGGGCTGGAAATTAATTTACTGGCTTTGTTTGTCACCTTCTGGAATGGAATTAAACTAGTGCCCTGAAGACTGCTCTCTGTAAAGACTAGTCTGTTTTCTATTTTGCTGGTTTGTTCTTCCTTTTCAACATCCACACAGTGTGAAAATGAAAGACATCCTCCCTGCTTCTGTAATGCTGAAATCCAGTGGTGCTATTGCTTTCAGAGAGCAGGAGGAGGCAAAGATCTGGATCTGTAGAAATCTTTGGCATACCAGTTTCTTGGTGCTACCTTTTGTTCAAACAAAGCCATGTACTGAATACAAAGGCAATTCCAAATGTCTGCAGTCTGTTAATCAGCATCAGCACACATCACAGCAGTTTCAGCAAATTGTTTACTTCGGTACATGACTCATTGCTGCAGGTGAGCAGTGCCTGAGAATGTACTGACAGGATTGCCCCTAGATAGAGAGTTGCACAGAATGCCCCTATTTTGAAAACACTTCATTCTCATTCTCTTTCTTTGCAAACAGTTCTAAATTGAAGATTATCAACTGTGTAAAATCCAGACAGGGAATTTCAAGCTGCTGACACTGTGGCATTGAATATACAGAGCTCAGCAGCAAGACGCCAGCAGCAATCTGAAATAACCTTCACTAGACCCCCCCATCTAATAACTACAGATTCAGAATGTCATTGGATGTGCAGCCTCACAAGGTTATTGAATAACAATCCTATTTCTGCTAATAGTAGATGCTCCTAGTTCTCTTATAATTAGTCACTGTGGAGGTTTTATAAAGGATATTGAATGGAAAGTTACCACTGTGAATGAAAATACACATACACACACATAGAGCAGAGAGAATTATTCTTCTACCACTCATTAACAATAGTCACAGCTACCTCTGGCACTTTCTGTGTACACTGAGGGCCTTTTATGCTCTGCATTCTCTGAGTGATTATTGTTCTGGGAGAGGCTGGGACCTGAACATCTGCAGCTCCCCTACAGCCTGCTATGTCAGTTCCCTCTGCATGATCTGCAATGGTCACCTAACTGAAACAGAACAGATATTTCTGTTTCTAGCAGGGAGAACAATAAATCTTTCCTCCAGCAGTCAACATGACTGTGCTTCCCACTCTGGGTGACTGAGCTCGTTGTCTCTACAGTGTAAACTGCAAATGGCTGGAGAGCACAGAGAATCTCCTTAATCAGTGATGATCTTTATCATTTATGCTGTTTAAAAGAAAAGTTTCCCAACGTTGCTGGGTGATTCAACAACGATGTGGCCAGCAGGCTGGCATGACATCAGATTGGTGCCACGAACATCAGTCTGTTCCAGACTACCCCCTAAAGGTCAAAGGAATGAGGCGTGAATAGATAAACAGGCTCATCAATAATAATATCTTTTATTTTCCAGACTGCTGAGCCGTAAGTTAGATTGTTAGCACATTGTGGTGTGTGGATGCTGGCAGGTTTTAATACCCATAAAGACAGCTGTATCTGCAACATGGGAAACTTAAATTTTAGTGTAAATATTTGAGGGATGAATACTGAAATGACAGATTCCATAGTGCTTCCACCATAATAAGCACTGAATGCCCTAACCAAACTAAGCACAAACTGGGTTTGGGTCCCAAATGGTCTCTTATTTCACTGCTGAAGAGAAG
Source organism: Vidua chalybeata (assembly GCF_026979565.1). Lineage (NCBI taxonomy): Eukaryota > Metazoa > Chordata > Aves > Passeriformes > Viduidae > Vidua > Vidua chalybeata. Next base: position 18,268,145 of record NC_071535.1, read on the forward strand.
TAGAACCCAGTTCTGATGCTCTGCAGAAATCTGACAAAAAAGGTGTTGCCTGGGGGGAGTGCATATGCATGTGCAGTGCTACAATAATGAGTGGACTGCACAATCTCTGGGATATGTGCTTGCTTTGAGTGCTGAGATCTATGTGAATGCATCAGCATCTGCCTGCCACTGCCCTTGACTTCATCAGTGACTGCATCATTTGCATTTTAATGCAGAGGTTCTCAGTAGGGTTTGCCTAAGCAGTGCATTTGTGAAAATGTATTAAATTACTCTCTTTTCTTGGTTTTCTTGGTTCTCCAAAGTCTCAGAGAGAACCATAAAGTAAGATTTCTGGCTGAATATCAGGAAACACACAAGTTCTTTTTTTCCAGTCATGTAAGGCTCAGTGCTTTCAATATTTTCTGTTTGCAGGCGTCTGTGTTGTGTGAATAACCTCAAAGCTATTCAAATGCAAGCGATTTATTGCCCTGTAATGATATAATTTGTTTTCTAAAACAACCAGAAAGCTAACTCAAGCTTCTTTTCCTATAGTATTTCATTATGAACAGGATTTCTTCCCTAAACACCTCAAAATTAAACTATTTGTATATTCTTCAAATTTCTCAGCTCATATTTTGCTAAAATAAACAAGTATATTTATAAATCTTATATGAAAAACCTCTTAAAGCCACTTTTACAACCTAAATATTTCTGTCACTTGAGACCCAAATTTCTTTTCTCGTTGCTTCATCTATATTTTCGCTTCAAAGGCTGTTTTGTATTCAGCACCAGCATGCTCAGCTATTGTTTCCCTTATCACTCTGCTATCAGGGGTTCTGCAGGTTGACAGCTATTACCGTGGGCCAAGAGAAAATGAAGTCAGCATAGTTACATGTGCTTTTTCTGCAACTGGCATGCGTGATATCATTCTAATCAGCTATCATTCACTGGTCTTCTCACTTCGTTTCCAGGCTTGATTTAAGACACATTTTGAAAGCACAAAATCAGCATGTGTGACATTCTGTTCTTTATCTATTCCAGTACAGAAATAATTTTAAAAGTTACATATTGCAGAGGCTACCTGTGATTCATTAAATTAATGTTCTGCTCCTGGCAAATGACCTGTGTCCTATGAAAGGATGTAAAACAAGAGGAATATAGACTTGAAAATTTCTTTCTTTTTTTAAGTGACACTGGAAAGATAAAATTTGTGTATGAAATGTGAGGAAAACTTCCTGCTAATATGTAACAGTACCATGTTATTCATAAACATTTCTTCTTTGTATTTCATCTCCTTAGACAATGTTTCAAGATTTTATCATCTTTCTTATACTCCTTTTTTTTGGTTACTTTTTTTCACTGACATGATATTACAGTGTTCTGATATAGCAATATGTAGACTTTTTAAATTTAAATACAGTATTAAATTAAAAAAATGGAAATCTCTTTTAGAATAGTAAAAATTTCTGAAATGGAGCATTGAGAATTTATAATGTTGACATAGAAACTTCAGATATTTGAATCTTTTTTCCCATTTTTTTGATGAAAAAGTTAATAATTATTTATCCAATAATATTTTCTTTAAGAAGGCTTAAGAATAAGTGCTACAGAGCATAATTTTTCTAAGTTTTCAAATAACAAAATTTTGGCTTCAACTTATGCAAGTAAGGGCATAAATGAAATGAAAAATAGAGTCTTTTATAGAAAAAAAAAGATGATTAATAAACTACTCTGTACTATCTGGTTTTATTCTAATGTCACTTAATAAAGAAATATAACAGGGAGTTTCTCCTTCTGAAAAAAAATAGCAAAGAAAAACTATACAACCCCCCCTGATGTTGTGGCTAAAAAAGCAACAGATCTTCTGATGAACTGGCTTTCATCTGCAGAAAATTGAACATCTTAATGAAGAAAAAAAGAAATATTCCTCAAAGCAAGAAAAGCTGGAAAGTCAGAGGTGTTTACCCTGTTATTTATTTTACAGCTCATTTGATCTGGCTTACAGCTCAAAGGTCAAAACCAACTTGTGGCCCATAAGGAGAGTCCTCCTTGGCAATGTACTAGGAATTTCAGTGCCTAATTTCCTCTTCTTATCACAGATCAAATCATCACGGAAAACTCGAGCACCCCAAACATATCTAAGAAAAGAATTATCAAAACCTTACAGTCCATGTTCCTAGACAATGCAGGCTGGGACACAAACAAGAGAACCTCCTCTTCGTCCTTGCTGCTGCCAGGACCCTGGGGGTACCCAGGAGTCCTGACTGCCCTGCCCAAGACCCAGGACCCCCCAGCCCCTCTGCCCTTTCCCCAGGGCTCTATTTCAGCTTCAGCAGATAATGTTTAGGAATGTCTCAAGGGAGAGTTGGGCCTCAGCTGGATCCTGGCACTCAGTTTGGGTGAGACTACATCTGCTGGGCAACACAAGGAAGGGGCATGGCCCAACGTGCTGGACGTTGAACTGTGAGCTTTGCCTTCAGGTGCAGTGAACGGGCTTCAGTCTGTTCCATTTATCAGTCTAACATTGGCCTCAGGACCCCCAGGGACTGTTTCTCTTGGAATATTTCTTTAGCTTACTAAAGAAAGTGAAGAGCAAATACTACTGAGTATGTGTCAGTCAGACAATTGTCATCAAGGCTCAGTGACTTTCAAGACAACAGTGAAACACCTCACAAACCTCAAGTCTGAGGTTTCAGAAGTCTCACTTCTGGGCCAGAGCATTAGCTTTATAAAATCAATGGAATGCCTCTTGCTCTTTAGGATTCAGCAGCACATGTAGTTTTCCTAACTTCATTTTCGGCACACTTGTCAATATGCTGTTCTGTAGTCCTTCATGTAGACTCCAGGTTGCAGTACTTGGCTGTATTTAAGTGGGAACCAAAGAGCACCACAGATCATTGCTTTGTCATGGAATTGGTTTACCAGAAACATACATGAAAAGCCACAGGCTCACTATGGGAAAGAGAAACTAAAAGAAAGAAAACATGTATTTCTGGTATTTCATAGTTACTCTTATCAAATGCCCTTCCAAATATGTAACAAAAGCAATCAACTTCTGCCATGATGCTCCCTGGAAAACACTTCAGAAATCAGCACAGTTTGCACATTTTAAGGCAAAGTACAACTTTGTAGGAGCTTGTCTATTAAACACTCAAGTGCTTGTCACCATTCTCCTACAAAACCACTCCTTCTCTAATCATTGTAATATGAGAAAGTTGGAATTTGAGAATGCAGCACTGCAGAGACACAAAGGTTGGATGTACTTTACTTATCAACATGATTTATTTTACTATTATTCTGCATTTATTGAGAATTAATCCTTAACTAGGTGATGTTTGCTACAGTTCTAAACTTACAGAAATCAATGTGATATGACAGTATTTGCTTGCCTAAAATCTTCAGAGAACTTTTGCTGTTTGTTCCCAGATATGTCTGCTATATTTGGTTGAAAGAGGGCATAGAGAGAATGTCCATATGACAGATTTTTTTAAGTACTTCACCTTTTCAGCCATGCAAATAAGAAATCACTACTGGCGTAAATTACATTTTCATATATTTACTATAAATTTGATGCCTGCTGTCCATTTTCCTTTTTCTTCACAACCCAAGTCAAACCTTTACAAAATTTAGACCGTATTTTATATATTTCACCTGGCCAATAGTTACAAATAGTGAAAGGTAAAAAAACATGAGGTAAAAAGTAGGGGTCTACTTCAACACATTGCAACACGTTCTGGGAATTTAAAAAAAATAGGATTTTCAATAATGGTATAAGTGGAATTTTTAAGATATCTCACTAAAAAAAATTGGCTTAAATACTAGAAATGTTACTGAGAGCACAGTCTCATGGCCCCAAGACTCAGAATAATCCTGACAAATGCTCTCTGTTTAACTATACTGTTTAACTTAAGCAAATTATTAGATTCTTGTAAACAATCAGAAAAAATGGCACCTCTAGAGTTTGAAATGACCTTTGTAATCACTTTGTGCAAGGCTGTGAATCCATTGTACTTCCACTGTTGGTTGATGAAGGTGTGTTAAATGAGGTGCCTTACTCACAGTCCTTTCTGGCAGACTAGTAGGCTACTTTGTTTAGCCTCACAGATTCCCTGCATTGAATATGGGCCTAAAAACTCCTTTTAAGCACTTCTTTTCATATTACATTTCCTAATTTCCTTGTTCAGTGAAGAATTCAGAGTTGAAATTTGCTGCATTGTGCTCTGTGCTTCATGTCAAATTATTTCAGCCAGCCCTTGATTCCTTTCTTGGCTTTGAGCAAGGAACGTAGAATATGTTTACCTCCAGACATGGTCTGTCATACTGAGTTCATAAAACAATTTTCAAATGCCTTTCTGGGGACATATGTAGTTCATTTAGTTATTTATTCTCTCTTACCATTACTAATGTAAAAAGTGATAGGGGCATGCTAAGCTGAGGACTTTCACAATGCCTGTTCTTGTTTAAGACTAGTCTAACTTTTTTAATGACCTTTAGTAGAAGCAACTGCTTTTGATTTTTTAAACCTCTGAATTGTTTTTCAACTACTCCATTTCCAACCTAGTAAATTGAAAAGCATTTGAGACTTACACCTTACTTAGCACAGATGTTAATTCATCATAACATTTTTACAAGGGGTCTGTGAAAGTTATGTTTTGGGAAGATTTTTCAAAGATTAGAATTAAATAATAGTGAAATCTACAGTTGGAAGCAGTAAACAACAGATTTAAAATGCAGCTAAGTATGTATGACTGAACCATATTCTCTTTTTGTCTTACAGCAAATACAGAAATAAAGGGAAATACAGTAATTCAGACTATGCAGGTGAGTTGATTAAAATGAGGGTATTCTCCTTCACTCTCACAACACAGTCACTGGCAGCATAAAGAGAATTAAGGAGTGCCAGCCCTTTCTGTCATTGTGTAAATCACTTTGAGGGAATTAATTTCCTTGAACTTCAGACAAACTGCATAGCTCTTAAAAGACTGAAGTAGACATTCAAGCACCTTTAATAGGGGATAAAAATGACCATGTTCAAAGGCAATTACCCATTTTCAAAGCCAGGTATGCAATGCTGTAGTTTTACAATCAGTTTAATCCAGATTAAGCTGTCAGGGTTCTAATTCTCCCTTATGTCAGCACAAGCATTTACCTTCTGGTTAAAACTAAACAGTGGATTTTTTGCTATTTTAGTTTTAAGCAAGATCAATTCACAAACCTGGTTCACTGTACAGCTACACAAAGCTTTCCCAAGAGGGAAAAGACGGCAGGGAGGTGAAAGAGGTGCGATATAAACTCTTCTTTTGGCATCAGTGCCAGGTGCGGCTTTTGCGAATTGATTGTGAAGTTACAGCATTAGAGGCAAAAGGTTGCTGTCGCTATTGATTACAGATGGGACCTCACTGGCTGACCTGGGCTACAGGGCAGTAGAAAACACCCTAAAGATACATGTGAAAAGTAGTTGAAAAGACTAACTTGAAGGTATTAAATTTTTCATGTAAAATATAAGTTTCTTAATGAAATGGAAAAATATTTTCTTTTTTCTTTTCATCTTAGAACACTTATAAACATTCTGCGTGCATAAAAATAAAGAGGGCAGTTTGTTACAGAACAAAACAAATTCATTTTCAGAATACTACATGAGCACATATTGTACTTATATTTTAATTTAACTAGGCACAAGGGAACTAAATACACAGTCTAAGTCGAATAGAAATATGGGAGAACTAGAACCACAATATATCTTGACTACAGTTTCTATCAAAGGCTGAAGTCCTTTGGGATTAATATAGATTGATAAAAAAATTAAAAAGGAAAAAACCAATAAACTCTAATGGAAACCATGTTCTGGTGCCAGAAAGGGTTATAATAGTCTTAGTACTACATATCTCTCAGAATGAAAAGTGGGCACAAAAAAAAAGGGGGAAGAGGCAGCATGAGGGAAGGGGAGGAAAACAAGCTAACATTTGTTTTTATATTTTACAGCATTAATGATTTGAAGGGGATCATTTGATGTGACAAATAGGCCTTTCATCTTTTAGCCCACCAAAAAGTGAAAAAACTCAGACCAGTGACATAATTTTTTTTAGAAGAGAGTAACAGAGTAGAAGCTTCCACATAGTTTGGAAATGGCATTTAGAAGCATTTTCCAGAGACAGAGGATGATGTTTGTGAGACTGACTTGCTTCTCTGCCCTCTAAAAACTTAGCAGTAAATTTCCCATGACAAATAGTCTACCCTTAAGTGTAGTAGACCTGATCCAGACCCAGGGACAGAATTTCTGCACCGTTTAGGGGACTTATGACTGACTGCAGGAGCCGTTTGCTTCAGAAGTCTTTTCTGTTGCTGAATTTTGTTATTATTTGTAATTTAGCCACAATTTAAGGACTAAATCTACTATGACAAACTTCTGTCCCATTGTCTTCAATATACCTGATCTCTAGTGAAATTCAGAGTTTGCTACACATGCAAAACTCAAAGATTCCTGAGCTCATATCTTAAATTAAATTTATCTGGAAGGCATAGATAAAGGCAAGCAGTTAGCTGGGCTAGCAGAAAGGTACTGAAAGATACAACAGTAGAGACAGTAGTGTTCTTTTCCTGATTAGAACTTAATTTTTAGATTATTCTAAATAATGAACTTCAGGTGGCTGTCAGATATGAGGTTTGTTGAACTAGCTTGGATAAGATCTGAATTAATTTGTCTTTTTAGTTTTTTTTCCATTTGCCCCATGCTGTAGTTGATCCCCTTCTGGTTGTAGGTACCAACATTCTCCATGATGTGTGGTTCTGCCCCTCTGCTCTGCTCTGGTGAGACCCCACCTGCAGTGCTGCATCCAGCTCTGGGGTGCCCAGCTCAAGAAGGACATGGACCTGTTGGAGGAAGTCCAGAGGAGGCCAACAAGATGATCAGAGGGATGGAGCACATCTCCTGTGAGTACAGACTGAGAGAATTGGGGTCCTTCAGCCTGGAACAAAGAAGGCTTTGGGGTGATCTAATTGTGGCTTTCCAGTGCCTGAAGGGAGCTTGCAGGGAAACTGGGGCAAGAGTATCTACAAGAGCATGTAGTGACAGGACAAGATGGAATGAGTTCAACTTGAAGGAGAATATGACTGAAAAGATTCCTTCTGCTGCTTTTTGCATCCCTCACCCCCTGCCCTAAATAATTTTAATTAGATAGGAGAGATACTACAACTGTTTTTGATTGCAATTTTACATTATGCTCTCTACATAAATGCAAAAATATAGAGGCTATCAAGCAGCAGTGAAAATTCATATTTGTTGAGCTGCATGAGAAATGGTGAAGAAATGCTGAAATAGTCCCCTTTAAAAAGTAGCTGGATCAATGACCGGAAAAGGGGACTGTGCACATCCAAAGTGTGATGCTGTGATTAATTATCTTACTCACAAGAGGAAGAAAACAACTATAATCATGGTAAAATGAGATATTATTCAGTGGGAAATTATATCAACAGAATCTTCAGGAAAGGATAAGAAAGCTTTTGTGTGGTCTTTGGCATGAAAACAAAACAAAATCTGGATCAAGATATAGTTGATATAAACAATAGAATCTAAGGTTTTTATGACATCATTTATAGAATTTTAATTAGTACAGAGACTCATGAAGCTGTCAGACTACAGAGACTGAAGCAGAAAATTAGGATTATGGAACTGCAATGCATACAACTCTGTTTTATGTAATCTATTTTGAATGCTATGCCTTTCCTTTATATGTCAAAATAATACTATAAAATTAATGTATCATTGCTTCCATTGATAATCTTTCTTTTCACAGTGGTGCTTTGGTTTCCTAAATGTTAATTTAGAGTGCAATGTGTCCAACATATAAAAGAAAAATATATTTTAAAAATGCTGAATTATCTAATGTTATTAGATTATTTTAAAAATTTATTATTTTAAACTGATATTATGCAATTTGTTTTACCCTACAGAAACCTTTTGCACTTTTAAAGATTTTCAGTGTCTGGAAGACACTAAGATAGCCTCTGTGACTTTAAAAAGCAGGTGGAAAATAACTCAAAAAGTCAGATCCAATTCTCATTTATGTTAATGTGAATTGAGCCTACAATGAAACAATTAGCAATGGAAAAAAATAAAGCCCCAAGGAATAAAATCAAATACCAACATAAGTTCAAGTAACTAATGAGATCAAATACTGATTTCTTTTTTTCTTATTTTCTTTCTAAATGCAGGATGTTCAGTCTGTGTAGTATCTCAGGCTCTCAAATATAAACAGAGCCTGACATTAAAATGTATTTTTCCTGAAGAGCAGTGCTATCTCCTTTTCAAAGACAGGAAACTACACAGTATTTTGGCTTCTCAAGTTCAAAAGTAAATTTGAGGTTGAGGATGTGCCTGAATAGAAACCAAGGTCTTCTGATCTAATCCTTAGTAAAGTGTAATCTTGACAGAACAGGTGGCCTCCCCCCCCATCAATCAAGCTGTATTGTCTTCTGGCAGAATTTCCCAAAGATGCCTAAGTAAGGATAGATACCCTTATCTATTCTTATCTTTGGGAAATGCACACTTATTCTTGAGAAGATACTAAATTACACCAGTCTGCCTAGGAGTAAGCCAGAAATACAGTTTATTTCTTGTCTTTTAATTACAGTTATTCTGCTCCTTTTTATGTCAGAAAAACCTAATGTACCTTATTGCTCTTTAGATAATTCTCCAATGCCAACTCAATGGTTCTGGGAAACAACAGACAAATTCATTTTCTTTTCTGTCTTATAAATCTATGAACCTAGGAAAGAAAAGCCCAGTTTTATAATGGCATATGCAGTCTCTAAAGTAAAAGAAGATAGGGATGCAGTTTGAGTCAAAATTATTCAACTAGCATGATGAAGTTAACCAGCCTGAATATTTGTCTGGTGTAAGAAAATTAAGGACAATATTAAGTAATAAAAAAATAAATAACTATAAATAAAAAAAGAGTGTGGGATTTTCTAAAAGAAAATTCAAAGGCAAAAACATAACACACACAACGAAAGGAAAATAAATAAAAGGCTTGAATCATGTGAGAGCACCCTGAAATTAGAGCCAGATGTGATAAATGGATGGAATAAATATAAGTTAAAGAAACACTGTTAAGTAAGAGTTTGGATAAATGTGAAATTTTGTCTTACAGCTAAAAAAAAAAAGACAGAGTGGAACAGAAGGACAAGAAAGGGTGAGTATAGAAATTACAGGTCCAAAGTTCTGCTTTTGGTTGGTTAGTGTTACGTGGTGTTAGATTGCAACAGAATAGAACAGCATACATCTCTATCATATGAACACATTTTTTCAGCACAGAAGAGAAAAATATTCAAAGGCATACAGCTTGAATGTAGATATACACAAAGCCAAAAGCCAGCAAAAACAGAATTATGGAAAAAAATAGTTTAGGTATTTTCAGTATCTGTTTCATTTATTGCCAATTACAGGGATAATATATGGAGTAGAGGGCTTCTTTTTGAAGTTAGATGATGTGGTTTTTTGTAAAGAGCATGCTTTCATCTATTTCTATCCAGTAAGCAGGACAGCTGAAGTATCATTTGAAATAAGTACACGACCAAAATATGGATGGAGGTGGTATTCAATGAATAGGAATTAAAATAAACAACTTTAATAATTACAAACAAACATAGAAGAAATGACCTGGAGCAAATAAGCAAAAGCCTGAAACTGCAAATTGCAAAAACTGTGGAAGTCACCAGAGTTTTCTCAGTGATTCTAAATATCATACATAATTAACTCAGGAAAATCCCCTGTTCTATAAAAGAAAAATTCAAAGACGAAAAGTTTTTTAGACATCCGAGCTAAATAAAAGTAGTGGAAAGTACCGTGGTAGAATAGGAATGGAAAACTACAAGACTGAATGCAGATTAAACACAGATATGATAACTCATATACAGAACAAATAACAATGAGTTCTCAGTTCTTTTGAAGACATGAAGGTACAGAGACTTAAAAAAAAAGAGATAGTGCTATTTATAATGCCATGTAAATAGCATTCACAATTCACAGGACAGAGAGCAGGAGATGCTAAAACAGGCAAAGGAGCATACTGGGAATTCAGACAGACATCTTGAAATGAACCATGTCAGAAGCAATAAAAATATTTCAGATCTGGTTTGCTTTTCTTCTCCTATATGACAATAAAATGAAAAGCTTAGACTTTCAGAGATTGGAGAGAGCAACAAGGACTGATAACGTCTCTTTAAAAATCTTTACTGCATCTTCTGCTTTTGAGAATGCTCTGGTTATGTTTTGGAGGTAATATGTACATTATGTAAATGAATGCTTGAATCTGCATGTTCAAAGGATGAGAATGCCTTAGAAGACAAAACACCACTCCCATTTGTATAATTGTTTTATCTCTGCCACAGATACTTAACATCTGTTCTTGCTAACACTTGTGAAGTTGTCTGGGAGCTTTGACTCAGCTCATTAGCAGGTTTACTGCAGCCAAGAAGTCAATGGACCACAGAGCAAACTGTCTTTTTCAGAGGCAAAAGGGAAACAGGCATGTGAAAATGGACTATTGCATACACCACTAGAAAGGTTCACAGTGTCACTGCCCTGTAACACCTGCACTGCTTGTCAATGTAGTAATGATGTATTAGTATGTTAATGAGGACCAAACAGAGACAGTAGGACTCATGTGCACCATCAGAGTCCCTGTATAAACTCAACCCTGGCACTGAATTAGGACAACAGAAATAATCATCCAAATTTTAACCTATCTGTGCACTGGACCCCAGCACATATTTATTGTGTCTGTTCTATCTAGTAGGAAGTTGTTACACACATATAGGCTGACAGGCAATAGCCTTTTTCTAGTTTACGGGGAGAAAAAAGGTCTTGATATTAAAATTAGTTTAATAACATATATTTTTATTTCATGCAGAAAGAACTTGTAGCGCTGCAGCTACCTTATGGTCCAGCCAGAGCTGAAGGCACATTTGCGAATAAGACCATGTGAGTGACATTAAAGCTTCCAGAGGGAAAGGACGTAGCAGAGAAGATCACAGTATCACTTCTTGTCAGCACTTGCTGGAGATCTACATCATATTAGGTAACATAATCAAGCTGAAGCAAATTTCATTGCAGTGTGTTCCATATAGTCTTGGTCTTTTACAATATTGTTAGTGCTATATATATTTCTTACTCAAGTGGTCACAACCAGTTACAAATCCTCTCTTTTGTCTTGAAACCTATTTTTTGGTCATGAATTTTTGTAATTTAAAATCACTGGACAGCTATTTTCATACTGGAAATAAAAACTTTAATTATTGATACCATGGGAGCCAGAATATTAAAGTATAATTTTCAATACTTCACTATTTATGTTTACAGCATTAAGCTAAAAGTATGGTCTACTATTTTACACATATCTTTTTAAGTGCTGTTTAAAGATTGCCTTGACTTTTTTAGAGTAAAATCTATTGCTTACCATCCCTGTCACATTCAACCAAAGAGAAAAAAAGATTGGGTAGGTTTTCTTCATCCAGAACCACAAAGAGCAGAGTCAATTAGAACGTTTTTCTGGCAAAGCTGCCAGTGAGGTGCAGGGTGGAAGTGAATCCATCTTGCTTTCGGGCAGGTGGTGTGCCTGCCTGAATGCTAGCAGCAAAACACCTTTCAAGTTGAAGGTGAACTAAAGAGCTCAAAAATGGATGCAGTAGATATGAAACAAGAAGAAATTCCTCTGGAATACTCCTATGAGAATATGTTTCAGTATTATGTGAGGCTAAATTATCCCTCCCCAGTATTTTATATTTAGAGCTCACCTGTTTCTAAGAATGGCATGAAACTCAGGTGCTTATCTTAAACTACTTTGTGCTAGAATCAGCCAAGATTAATTTCTGCACAGTACAGTTCACACAGCTGTATTTAACAATAACTTTCAAAAAGAGATCCCAGACAAAGATATGGATTAAAAAATAAACATGCTCCTAGCTCTAATAGAAACAGTGTGGGCCATACAACAGATAAATACATGGCTTGGGAAACAGGCAGGGTTGCTGAACACTTTCAAGCTAGGTAACTGTTTGTGTATTTTTTTCCAGATAGTTACACCTCTGATTAGTGCATCACTTTACAAGCACAGTTCTATGTAATCTTCCAAAGCATTAGTGTTTGGAGTATGTACTATAGGTATGGACAGCTGAGTTTCCTCACCTTCCTTCTACAAAACCCCACCAGGCCTCTTTAATCGATGACCAAACAGGGGACTGGAATTCCTGGTGAACATTTTGAGGGCCATTTTAAAATTTATCAAAAGTTGCAGGATCTAATTACTTGTAGAAAATATACATGTTTGACAAGTGCACAGAAAGCAACCAAAACGCCGTCTTAAAACTGGTTTTTTTTTTTACTTTTTCTGAGATACTGTCCTCAATTTATGTAATTTCTCTATTCAGAAATGTGCTAGTACATTAACACATTATTCAATCCCACTTGGATATTTTCAGCATACATAATCACAGTATTCTGTGATTAATTTTTTAATCTCTGTATAGTTTGTAGTGGAAATCTGATACTGGAAATTTCTGGGTTAGTGCTATATGGCATTTGAAGATTTTTTGTAGCTATTTATAGCTATTTGCAGTTACAATGATTTGAAGCTACAGAAGGTACTGCATTAAACAGCTTAGACAATTCCGCACTTGAATCTCAATGACATTTCAAATCAGCAATTTTCTATGCCTAATTGAAAACTTTTTTCCTGAACTTTCTTCTTGACAATAGTTAAATTTATCCTTGCAGTTTCCTCTGAGAGAGATGAATACTACACTTTCCCATTTTACAGATGAGGAAATGCAGCATAAAATCAAGTCACTTGTCCAAGATCAGACAGACAGTCTTTGACAAAAGTATGAACTCTAAATCCCAGGATACCAGTGCAGTCATTGGACCACTCTTCAGCTTTTAGAGAACTACCCTTTCTGTCAAACATCATCTTTAAGCTTGTTGACTTTTGAAATTACTTGTCCCTTGAAAATGGCAAAGTTGTGTTAAATGCTTTGCAATATTGGGAAAATTGTATGTTATTCAATTTTCATCAAAGCTAAATGAAAGCCCTGAAATATGAAAATGACAGCATTTCCCTCTAGTGGCTTTCTCAATATTTTATAGTGTCAGGAAGGCAATTTTTTTTCTTTAGCTTTTCTCTTTTGACTTATTCCTTTCATACAGTCTTTTCTCTCTCACTGAATAACTCAGTTTTTAAATTTCTTTCAAATAAATCTTATCATTTGAACTCTTACTTTGCACCAAAAAGAAATTAAGAGAAAGAAGAAAGAAAAATTTTATCAATTTCTTTTTTTTTTTTACTCAACACTTTTGAGTAAATCCATTCCCATACCACATACAGTTAAAAAAAATCCTCTCCCCTCCAACTTCATGAAGAATAGGGCTCTAACAACAGATCTTTCCATTCCTCTTCTGATTTCATTATTTCTCTGTTTGTGGTTAATCACTATATAAAATCATTTGATTATCCTTAGTGCACCCTAATATTCAGGAAAAAAAATGTAATCAATTAACAGAATCAGACTTTTTCAAGAACCTAAAGTTGTAAAACAAATTTATATCCATATGTGTTGGTAAATGAAGTCTTCAAATTTGTTTTATGAAATAAGAAATATACCAATGATAATGTAAAGTCTGTTTGCTGTTTTTTTTTTTTTCCTAAGACATATATAGGAAAAAATAGAGGGCGACTTTTTTCATTTCAGGATACTGAAATGTAAAATTGTAAACAAACTTATAGAAAAGTTGGTACTGTCACTTGTTGTGGGATTTTTGGCTGGATTTGTGTGTGTGAGCTTTTTTTTTTTTTTTAGCATTACTTAAAAATTCCAAAATAATTCAAAATGGATTGCTTCTCGATCAATATGAAGTTGGTAGGCATCAATTGTTAAAGATGATAACAACAAAATTCTTCCCAGGAGCTTCATCCACCTTTACTCCTGTTAAATCCATAGATCTCTAACTCATCCTAATATTATCCTCTAAATGCATAACACTGCTTTCTGATGCAGATCAGCCACCTACCAATGATTTTTCCCTCTTATTTTTCAGTACAGAGAGGAGTGCTGGGCTTAACAATAACTTGATGCCTCAACGGGCTCTGCTACCAGTGTATAGTAATGCATTTCTTCCTCATGCTATTTACTCTGAATAGAGAGTGCTGTTAGAGATAAAAGAGCTTTAGTATGGCACTGAGCTTGGTTAGTTTTAGGGATCAGACAGGAATATCAGTAGCTTCAGAAGCATAAGATAAACAGCCAAATGCTTTTCTAGAATGCCTGTGAGCAATTATAGCTACTGTGTGTAGTTTTTAATACCTTTTCTACAGAGACCACACACATTTTGGCACATTGCAGAGTGTGTAGGGGGAAGGGAGTTCAAGCTCTTTAGAATATATATAACTTCCTACTTTGGCTTTTTAAACTTATAAAGTGAAGCAAGAAGTGAATCAGTGACAAAAACAGAGATAGGAAATCATTCCACATATATCAGCAATGGGAATCATCTGATAATGACCACCCATATTTAAATATAGATGAGTGGTGGGATGAGAAACTGTCTGTATTTTAATGTTATTTCTTAACAGCACTATTCTCAGGAATATCAATGCATCTGCCACTAATTTCATGTAACATTCAAGGTGACTCTGGGAAAAGTCAGATATAAGGATCAAGTGAATTATTGATATTGGTATAGCAGAAAGAGCTATTCCAATAATCAACTGTTCAATACGTAAAAGTAAATTATCTATAGCTCCATGTACATTGCAATACAACCTAGTAAAAAAAATTTGTTCAAACCAGGCCTCTTTGAAAAAGGAACCTGTCAAATGACTGAAGTAATCTGTACTCCTTCCCAACCTAAATGGCATGGACTGTTTATTGAAAACAGTGTTTTAAAGATAACAAAGCAGCTTTCTGTGGTTCATAATCTAAATAAAACCTTGCCTGGCATATTATGGATAATGGCAACTATATTATTTTAATGAGTGACTCCTTGGAGTTATTTGAACATTTCTTTGCAAAAACAGCTGTAATTTTGGTTAGGTATAGTTATTATCCTAGATGGCCCAAAACATTTTAAGGTTATATAAGAGAAGAAAAGATTTAGAATCATCTTTAATTCTGATGTCTGATTGCATTCCAATGTATTTCTTACTTTGTGTGTTTTATAATTTTGTTCTCCTATACAAAGGGAGAATACATAATGCCTTTTTGTTGAGATTCTGTTCTTTCAATTAGCCTTTGGTGGTAGTTTCAAATTTAAAAGGTATTTGTTCATTTTCAGGGAATTTGCTCCTACTGCTTAAAGAAAAATGGAGAAAGACAGGATGAGATGAAGGTGCCTGAAGCTATCGCAGACTCCTGTTGGCTTGTTTGACAAGATCTTACTAGTACAGATGGGAAATAGGCTATTGCAGAGATGGATATTAGTACAAGAATCAGAGAAGAAATACATTTCATACTGAGCCTGATCAAAGATCAAAAGTATAAGAATAGACTTTAAAAAAATCATGCCAGCCTGGTTCTTATGAAACATACAGAAAAAAGGAGAGACATCTCACACTAGGCCTGTTCTAAGATAAAGAATGAAAATATAAATTAAGAATTGCCCTAAAAAATTTTACTTGCACCAAGATAGTCAGGTCCTTATAAAACCATAAAAAACTACAGAAATGGATATGAGATTTTAAAATTCCAAATGAAAGTAAAACTTCTGTGTTAATGAAGTAAGTCTAGAAAGTCTTCAAGCTGCTGAAGGAGCTGGCCAAATAAATTAGAATAAAATTTCATGGTTCCTGCTACATGTCATTGAGAGGCTGGTGGTGCAATTCATATTTAACATTAAGAAGCTATGCAGAATAAAAATCACTGGCTGCATATCAATGGTCTACTCTTGCTAAAACTCCTTTGGGGGCAATGAACGATTACTTAAATAAAAAAGTTGAAAGAATTTCTAATTAATTAAGCCATGCTGTCAATAGTTAAAAAGTGAACAGCATTTTGAAGATTCCTAGGGGTAGGACAACACTAACTGTTTGCTATCATTCTACTAAACCCTATCAGAGAACAGGGCTTAGACTGAGCATCAAAGCCATTTCTGACCTGAAGAGCTGTCTTTTCCAATGATTCAATTTCCTAGCAATTAAAATATATTTTTCTGATGACATATTATCTGGGCAATGTGGTTGAAATTTGTGAGTAATTTTAGACAAACTTTTGATAGACAAATCGTATTAGTTCTGCAGTCAACTGATATATATTGGATCCTTCAAGTGGTCCTAAGCACAGGTATCAGCATCTGTACATGCATGAGGAACAAATTCCTTGTTACATCCAGACTCTTCCAAAGGTATGTACTGGAGCATTCCCAACAGCCCATGTTTTATTTTGGTATAACTTAGAAACCTTTAGTTAACATCAGTTGAATCTACCATTTTCATACTCAGATTTAAAGGACCAGTTTGTAAGAGATGCAAATAATAACAGATCTTTGTAAGACATAGATTGAAATATCTTCTTCCTGCCCCTTTTGTCTGTCTTCATGGTATGAAATAGATTTCTTCTTATTTTATCAAATTCTTTTGGGTCAAGGCTTGTACTATATGAGACAACAGCATAATGGGAAAGGGGGGAAGAAACAGATAAAGTTTTCATGAGGAGCCTCCTTGATGAATTTATGCATGCAAGTAAATTAAATATTTACAAACTGGGGACTTGAGCATATTTGGTAGTGTGAAAACTCTTATAAAATAATTTGTTGCACTGTATTTTCTGATTCCAAAATGTCAGGTTTCTTAAGATCTGTATCTTGGTCTCTGTTTCCTTCTGTACTAGTAAGGGAAAAATATTTCTTTTATCAGACCTTAGAGAGAAACAAAAAGGGAGATCTTGAAAATTTCAATAGGTTCATAGGGAAAAAGAGAACCTGAAGGTCTTTTCATACTAATGAAACTCTAGAGTTCAGGTCAGTACAGAAAGCACAGTTTTAAAGGGGTTATTGATACTTCATTGGGTCTAAAGCATATCAATCATATACTTCTTAGTCTTTTAGTTGTTCGGTGAGAGACCAAACAACGTTCCCTTCAAAGTACAAGGTTCTTCATGAGACTTCATAGATTAAATTATTTTTTAACCATTCCCTTTTCTGTTTTCCTGTCATTTGCTTAGTAAATATTGAAGCAGCCCTAATGATTTGTTATCTATACCTCTCTACCTTCTTTACTAAAGCAATGTTTTTCTTTTATTTTAGCATGGAGCAGTTTAGGCCTCTGCGAGAACTTCTAAAGTTGTTGAGTAGAACAATTATCTTCATGAATTTCATAAATCCTTTTTAACCAGCTGTTTTCTCTGTGGCTGAGGGAGGCTGGGTTTTGCTGAGAATTGTCAGGTATTTTCTGTAGCCTACAGGGAGGCCCTTTCTGCAGCAAATTTGTAACGTGTAAATCTGTAATATGGAAGCAGTCTTCCTGTTTCTTCAATTCCTTCTATTTCTTTTAATTTAAATTAATGTTTGAGCATTTCTCACACACAATGACAACTAGAGAAGCATTAAATATCCATAGGAAACAGCGTGAGAGGGAAGAGTTTGCGAGATCTACTTTTGTCTTTTAGTAGCAGTGGTGAGTAAAGATATGTTTTTCTCTCTGGAAACAGCACACAAAGATTCAGGGATAGCTAAGCAATGGTGAGGACAAACTTGAATTGCTTTTCTTCTACTGATGGACAGAAAATGGTAATTTCAAATCAGTGAAACCTGCATTTCCATTTCCTAATGCTGATTCTTGATTCTAGTTTTAATGTTTATCAATATGGTGGAGAATGTTAAAATTTAAGGACCCTTTATTGACCGTAATTTTTTTATTTTCAATTATTATTCCTCTAGTGGTCTTCAGAATTTTAATTTTACAGTAATTATGATATTATTGATTGAGAACCAACAATGCAACACTTCAGATTTTCAGATTTAAATGGAGATGTATTAGACAAGTATTTTAAAATTGTTGCTTGATGGTAAAGGATTCAGAGCTAACATTGAATTAAGTCAGCATAGTCAAGACTTCCATCTATTATTGTAATGAAATGTGTGAGTGTTTTTCAATATCAGGGAAAATAATTTTTATCTAAATATATCAGAGTTCAGGGAAGTGCAGATGTCTGCACACATTGTATATGTAATTCATGGGAACTGTGTATGGAAAAATACACTAGCTTCTGGAAGATTTTTACCAGAAATATTCAATATTAATTAAGGTACTAGAAAAATGCAGTGCTGGAGGCAATGACATGATAGCCATCTAACCTTTCCATTTAGTTATTGTCACCATGGTCTTTCTGGAAGAGGGGTCTGAAGATTCACTGTCTGGCAGAAGAGCTGTGTCAGCTCAGTAGCAATGCTGAGGAATTTTCAGAAATTGACCAAAGCTTCTGTGCTTTGCCTGCATCAGAGTCCACAATAGAGACCTTGACAGAAAAAAGAAAGAACCAGTTCTGTATTGCCAAAATTGTGGGCCAAAGAGCAATGACAGTAGGCAAGTGCCTGTGTCTGTCAGAAATGCAGTGATAGGTTTATAACTACCTTAGAAAAAAAATCTAAACAAAAACAAAGACATGGAAGTGTTCCCACAACAGGAGGAAGATTACAATTTCCCTTGTTTGTTTAAAAGGAACCCTGACTCATGCTCCATATGCTCTTTGTCTGTCTGCATTTCCACACTGAATATTCACTTGCCCTCCCCATCTATGAGTTGTTATTGTTTGAAAGACTTTTATTCACTGTTTTGGTTTTTGTTAGAATACGATTACAACTACTGACTGAACTAATTAAACTTTTATTTTTCAAGAAAGTGATGCAGTTTTGAAACATACTTAAAATCTGCAATCAATTTGTCCTTTTCCTAGTATCTAAGGAGCAAGCATTCAGGGAAACAAAAGCACTTAGTAGGACCTAAATAATTTATCAAGTCCTTTGTAATTCCTAAGAGACATAGGAGAGAAGCAATAAGAGAAATAAAAAGGCAGCATCTAAGAGATGGGTGGACAGAAATGAGAAAAAACAATTAAGACAAAAGCTAGATTTTGTATTTAAGAATAAATGTGGTTATATCCAAACACATGCCCATATGTGCACAAAAAATTGAGGGGAAAAGAAAGAAAGCAATGTCTTATTTTTGGCTGTTTCCAATGGAGGAGGGAAAGAAATGTTAGGATTAAAAAAAAAAATAATAAAAACCCCAGAACCTACACTCAATTTGCCCACAACACAATTTTAAAAAAATACAAACTGAACCAAGGAAATAAAAGCTTGTGCAACCTTTTGCTTTGTCCAGATGAACTATATTTCTCTGCTGCAAAATAAAGTTTCATTTTTTCCTTACTCTTTGATAGAAGCAAATGTCAGAGAGATGTGTATTGTTTCAGCACAGTGCAGCTGAGGGGTGGGTAAAAGGGTTTTTCTGTCCTGCCCTTGTTCTATATTAAAAAAAAAAATAAAATTAAGAACAGTCACAAATAAGATTTCAGTTTTGTTAGTATTTCCAGCTGTTCAGCAAACAAACACAGTCAGAGCTTAGTACTTGCTCTTCAGACTGAGAGTTTCTGGCTCAGCATTCCAGGTGAAGTACCAGTGGCTAAGGAGCAGCTACACACAGCTTTGTGTGCAGCAAGCAGCCCACAGGCATTGCACCCAAATGTGAGAGCCAAGTTGACTCCACTACTAGCTCATTGACTTTAAATCATTTTAAAGGCCACTACATTTTGAAATTATTCATTTAAACCATGATAGATTGCATCAGTTTCTATTCAGAGAAGCAATAAAGAGGAAACCTACATTCACCTCTCAACAATGCATCCTCTCCCAACGCTGGGCCTCAGTGATAATAGCAATACTATCCCTTATGGCTTTTCTGATAGTTAAAGACCATTAGAGCTCGACAGCATGCTATGCACTGGTAAACACTGTTTGACTGATGAGCCCACGTTTTTGAGGAGTGACTGTAGTAATATGAAATCAGGTAATAAAGTGTTCAGGTACTTCAGGTTTTCACTTCAGTTTATTATATTCTAGGAGTGATTCAATAGTGTTGAAAAGATACAGTGTAATTCAAGTGCTTCCCTTTCAGCCCACAGTCATTGGTACAAACTGCCTCTTTTTGCAGAGATAGAAAAATGGAAAAGGCTTTTGGAGGTCAGGCAGTCTGACCTCCTGCTCAAAGTAGTGGTGATTTCAAATGTAGACCCAACATACTCAGATTTTTTTCTAGCCAAAGTTTTAGAGGCTCCAAAGGGGAAGATTTCATGATTTCTCTGAACTATCCTTTCTAGTGCTTAACCACTCTAGTTGTGAAGATTTTATTCTTTTGTTTGAAGGAATGTTATCTGACTCAAGGCTAATCAGATTAAACAGAAGTACTTAGTGTGGGTCAGAGAAACAAAGATACGGTGAAAATAATCCCTGAATCTTAAAGTCCACCAGAGCTGTCTTAAGCTGTCTGGGAAGAAGAAATCTTCTGTCTCCATATTTCCACCAAATTTAGCTATCTGTAGTTTTCCATTATTGTAACTGGTTTTGTCATATCCTTTCACTATGCACCTCTTGTCTTCTCACTTCCCAGGAAAAGGTTTTCCCTTCCTTTCCATCTTCTCTGCAACCTTTCTGTAGTGTTGTCTTTTTCTGCTGCTTACAAAACCTCAGTTTTGCAAAACTCTAGCTCCTAAACATTTTACGACTCTTCACTTGATTGTCTCTAGAATTTGGCAGAAGACTAAGTAGAATTACCAGTGTGGAAGGCAAGCAGCTAGCCTATGAGGATAGCAGCTTTCACTGGCAGATAACTGTTTCTAGATCCTTTAACAGAAGATTTTTCTTGACTATTATTACTTGTGACTCCTCCTGTGGCACTGGAATGGATTTATCAGACAGGCATGGCTTTTCCAGAGGGCTGCCCTGCCAGAGCTTGCTCTTTCACTGCTATTGACAAAGGCTTGTATTTTTTCCACATCTGCAGACAAAGAAAGAGTCATCTAGTGGTCAGAACATACCATCTTTCAGCTTCCATCACTGAGGAAATCCACCTATGCTGACTGCAGCTTTTGTGAGTCCCCACTCTTGTGTGAGGTAGAGCTTGGATTCCTCCTCTCCCTCCCTCATCTCGGAGTCTTTGCAAAAACCCTCTTCATCTGCCATTTATACCTCCTTTTCTATGCAGCATTCTCACTCCATCTGTCACCTCGTAACTCAGTGGTTCAAGCAGATCACACACCTATCACTGATGAGGCTGTCACTGCCACCAGCTAAAGCTTCAGGGAAGAGCTATGAAATCAAATTGCTGCTGAACAGTCACTTCTCAGCTAAGTTCTCCTCCCACTGATGTATCTTTCCAGCCCTCAAGTAGCTTTTGCTTTTTTATTCCCCCAAGTATAGTAAGATGCACCACATGTAGGACATTGTTGTAGTATAAATGCACCATTAAACTAAGAGCAAAGAGATATTCTTAGCTCTGCCTCTTCATTTCCAAACACATAAACAGGGAGAGAATATTTCCCTTCTACACATTCAGGCTTATGGTGATTTGATTTTAGTATGTCTCAGCACAGCTTCTAGCCTTCTGGCACTTGTTAGAGCTGAACTTCAACGTGTGACTGCTTCAAACACGTGTTTATGAATGCAGCTAATTGCCACCTCTTTAACACTGATACATGACATCATCATCATCCAAAAATACAGTGAAGAATCCGTGGATGATCACCAGCCAGTTTAACATTCAGCTGATGAGTCTTTGAGTATGTTTCCCATCAGGAAAAGGAAGGTCTGTACAATTTCATTATTGGAGAAAGAAAGGGCAGCACCTGCATTTCATTAAAAATTCATAGTAGCTTTAATTGTAGACAGTCTCTATTTTACTTGGTTGTATCTTTTGCCCCCAGGGTTCTTGACCAAACCTGAATTTATTTGGAAAGACCAAATGCAAATGGTCCAGCCATTTTTGCATGTGATGAGGATTAAAATATTTTTGTTGTTGTTGTTGTGGAAATATTATTCTATCATTAAAATATTTTCTTGAGCAGATATATAGCTGGAAAAGCTATTAATAGAAAACTGAGATTTTATTTGCTATCTAAATTGTCTATTTTGAGGAGACATGACTGTCTGTGTTCCACTGTTAATTAATCTAAAGTGGGACTGAAAAATGGAGGTTTGCCTGTAAACACCTGTTCCTCACAAATAATTTATTCTACATTTCTAAAGTTTTACTTAAACAGTAGTTGTGTTTTATATCCACGTTTAACTCAGCTTGAAAATTGGAAGATGTAGTCTGGGCTGAATAAATGTTACTTGTTTGGGATATGGAGACCTTGAGAAATAGAAAGGTTTGATGGAAACAAACCACATGATACTCCATTCTTATGGTTACACAAAGCGAAGAAAACATTAGTGAATAAGTTTCTGTTTTTAATTAAGTACTAAAAAACAGATTTTTAAATTCAATATGCAGTTAAATAAAGTAGGAAACAGTCAGAAATTGTCTTTGTTAACAATATAAATGTAGTCTGTAAGAAAGTATTCTATACTCCCATTCACTTCAAAGAGAGGATCCAGTGCAGAATTGAATTTTCCATCTTTTTTTTTCTTTTTTTGATAGCTTACGCTATCACTAAATAAAATGTTATCTTTACACACACTCACTCTCCCCAGGAAAATAAAGACACTTCTTTGGAAAAAAGGCTATTTGATATTCAGCATGATCTTTACTCTCCTTCTATATAATGTTTACATAATCCACCATAAAAAGGTGGAAAGAAATACAAGAGGAAAAAAAAAGAATTTTATGCCTTCTGTTATCAGTTTATATATTTCATCCATTTTATATCTCTTCTTCAGCATCTTATGAGTCCCTCCTTCTTGCTTTTTGCTCAATAACATTGTAGCCTGTAAGTCTCTCTTGAATAGAATGTGCAATAAAGATGCAATAAATTCACATTAAAAAACCCAGTAAGTCTGAGGAGACAAGTCAAGGTCCAGAACTTGGAGATGAGTGTTTACTATACATACCTTTGCAGAGTGTGGATGTAACACTCAGCAACACTTAAAAGAAATCATTCCTCATTCAAAATTCATTATATTGTAACTACAGATTTAGTAACATACTGGCAGTTTCTATTGATTAACTCAGGGATATTGTGGAAACTTGAAACATACTGAAAGTGCTTTTAAAAGGACATACTGATTTTGTCTGGGTAGGGTGGTACACAAGCCTGCTAAAAAGAGGTGAGCAGTGTAATTCTTCTAGAGTAGTAACAGCAGATGAGCTGGAAGTTATGCCAGTGCATGTGCTCTTCTATGTGAAAACCACTTCTTTCAAAACCAACTTTTTCCTTTATAGCCATTTACAAAGATAAAGATTGTAATTTGTATTGATGGAGGTTAAAAAGAAAGAGATTCATATTTTTGACTGAACAACTTGAGGAGAGCCCCATAAATCCAGGAGTTGATCAGAGCCCATTGTCAATCATGCACTACTGAAAACTCACCTTGATCTTGCCTGATACTTACTACTTGCTGAGTCTTTAAAACATGGATTAAGCAAAAGCTTGGTGACTTGCTGCACTTCAAGGCATAAAAATGTTGTCAAACATATCAACTACATTTGATATCTTGTAAAATAAATTGGTATTTTGGGACAAATTTTAATATTATTCCATCTAAAACAGGCTATTCAGAGATGTTTTGAATATCTCATCATTGGAAGTGTTCAAGGTCATGTTGAATGGAACTTAGTGGAACATGATCTACAGAAAGATGTCCCTTTCCATAGCAGTTGGATTGGATCAGATGAGCTTAAAATGTCCCATTTAACCGAAACAATCCCATGATTTTGTAATTATTTTCTGCAACTTCCTTATAAATTATTTTTTCCTATCTCATTATCTTGTTTGACTTAGTAATGGATTTTCTTGAAATTAAAAGGAAGAAACTTGAGAGTCATTTTACAGAATTGAGCCACCATGACTTGATGATTTATTTTCACATAATGTATTGCAGTATCCATCTTTGCTTTTGTTACACACCCGAAGATTCTGTAATTTATAAGAAAAAGGTATCATTTAATTTACTGAGAATATGTGCATGAAACTCAGATGGTGAAGATTTATACCAATGATGAGCACATTCAAATGAACCACTGTCATTATCACTGATATTTCTGTCATTAGTAAAATCACTGTATGACTATAGTCTTTTCCACATAATTTTCATATCTGCACAATGTCTTGGTTGCAGCCAGGAGAGAGTTAATTTCTGCAACGGCCAGGAGGGGCATGGCCAACCCCCTGGGTTTTTCCATATCACCTGAGGACATGCAGAGGGGAGGGACTGGAGAGGGGACCCTTCTGCTTTGGCCATTGATGGACTGTGTGGTCAGAGAGCAGCATCATGTTCCACGTGGGGAGCAATCGCGCGTGAATTGTCCGCCTGTATGCTCTGCTAGTAGTATTTGTTTATTTCTCATTTCATTGCTGTTTCTAGTAAAATGTTCTTATCTCAACCTGTGATCTTTACCTTTTGTGCCTCCATTTCTCCTCTCCATTCCACCACAGGTGGAGGAGAGTGAGGAAAAAACACATGGTCTGGGGTGTTTCAGTGGGAGTACTAGACTGGGGAACACCATTTTTAAACCATGACAAATACATATATAGAGAGATTTGTGTATGTAAATATACCAACAAAGGGAAAACAAAAGCTTAAAAATGAGGTCAATCACAAGAGACAAATTACCTTATTTCATAAAGATTCTTCAAGCTGTTTTCATTTACAAAATGTTAACATGAATTTTATTTTTTTTAAACAAGCACAGCTTTGAAAGTTAAAGATAAGGAGTCAATTTCTTTGGCCTGTCTGGTGTTATTTAACTAGATTCCTCCCTCCACCTACTGTCTTCTTAATGTGATTTGGTAATTTCATGTCTCTGGAATGTCAGCAAGAGTAATAAAATAGCAATTTAAGAACATGTTAAAAGCCAATCTGAATAGCACTGTTCTTTTGAAGCTATTAAAATCAGGACTCACAGCAAGTTCTCACACTAGACAGCTCTGAAATTTCCATGCATAAAAAGAGTAGTTGTTTAGGCTCAGGGGATATGCTATAAAATGAGGTGCCAAATCAGAATTTACAGATTAATGTCATCTCAATGCAGATTATGCAATTCACCTTTTTGCACTCCTCTAAAAATGTCCTCCCCATTACTAGGCTTCATCTCACCTTGACTATATATTGCACAATTCTTATATCTTGTAATTCAAAAGTAAATATTACTGAAGAAGGAGAAAGCTTGCACAATTCAGAGTTCTGGCATAACACCCAAAGATACACGTGCTGATTTCAGGTTTTGGATCTCCTTAAGTGGTTTCTGAGTCTTGAAAGAAATATCTTGTTTTGTTTTGTTTTTTTTTTTTTTTTTTTCCTTTAGTATCCAGAACGGAAAGTGAAATGATGGAGGAGGAAAAAAAAAACAGGAGAAGGAAGGCTATAATTGGGATCTTTAATCACTGACAACCAGATGAGGAAAAAAATAAGTCAAGAAATTGAGTTTGTTAATGTGTGTCACTCCTTCCTCCACTTTGGAATTGTCAGCTGAGTAAGATTACAAAGAAATGTGCATTTTCTGCATAATTTGATGAAATATTGTTTCTCTGAATAAAGAAACAGGTGTCTCTGAAAATAGATACTCTATCAAAATTTTATTGTGATTTGGTTTTTTGTGGTTGCATGTATAAAATAATTGACATTTGAACTAAAGTGTGCTGAAAGAGACTAGCTCCTGACCAAAGGCTGTACCTTTAACCCAGGGAGAATTTTACATAACAGACATATTGCACTCCAGGAGAAGAACACAACATTTTTTTGTCTTGCCACCATCAGATCATCAACCATCCATAGCACCTATCTTGTACACCCATCATAGCTACTGCAGCATTGTTTGTCCAGAGCTCAGTGTCTCTATCCTTGTTTCATAAAAACAAGGTCCTGGGTCAGCATCTGGATCAAAGAGTCAGAACCCAAGGGGCAGACATTACATTAATGTAACTGTTGTGTTCCTCAGGTGAGGATTTAGAGAGGGTCCCAGTTTAAATGAAGCTTAAAAGCATGGGAGAAGAGAGTCCCATCTTCCATAATTTTTCTCATGTGGCTCTTCCCACCAGCTCTTCTTGTCTAGCTAGTTATACTTCTAAAGGAAGGAGAAAGGGCACTTCATGCCCTGACAATTGTTGAGCTAGATATGAATTATATCCCCATCAGATCCTCTTTCCAGCAGGCCACCCACTACCAGGGGAAAGGAGAATACATGACTCCTCATCATTTGACAGCCACTAGCTACCCAGCTAACAAATCTGTCCTCTTCAAATGGGTAGCTCATCCCCCTCTTCTAAAAAGAGTGATGGCCTATTCCTTTATTTCTTTTCCTTCTCTGGATGACCAACTACTCATTAAAACTACTTTCTGCTATGCCAAATCTTTTCTAAAGAGAACATTATATCAAACAAGGAATGATCTTAGAACAGAGTTTAAATTTTGAATAGATTTTCAAGGGTTTCAAAAGATGGGACCAATGTAGATGATGAAGGGGAAAGAGTAGGACCAATAAAGCCATCATAGGCATTGGTTTGCTTATACTTTGTAAGCAAATCTTCTGCTGGAAAGGTTACTGTTAAACTCTAAACAATTCCAACACAGTAATATTTTTTTTTTTACCCAAAAGATCCATTGTGGTGCATTCACACTATGTGTAGCAGTTTTAAAATTTCTGCTACAGCAGTTGGTCTGATTAAGTAGCAGCTATGCTCGTGGCTGGGTATGGATGGGAAAGGTTGGGTATGGGTTAGGAAAGGTCTTCTCTCCAGGAGAGGCAAATACAAATACTCAGATTGCTTTTTCTGGTTTTGATGGTCACACAGAATC
The DNA here is from genome assembly GCF_026979565.1 of Vidua chalybeata. Taxonomy (NCBI): domain Eukaryota; kingdom Metazoa; phylum Chordata; class Aves; order Passeriformes; family Viduidae; genus Vidua; species Vidua chalybeata. The sequence continues at coordinate 18,295,116 of NC_071535.1, forward strand.
TAGAGGTCTGTATCAAGTACAGAATAAAGTTAACTTTTCCTGCTGGTCATTGCTACTGCCAAACAGTGTGGGACCTACTCTGTGTGCAACTCAGAGATCAGATCACAGGCTGTTCTGCTTTCAAAATTTGTTTCTTGTTCCAAAGTCTACATCTGGTGATGTCCTCTACTGCCAAAGACAGCATATGTGGCACAAGTATGCATAAAACACCTGGCACTTGGCTTTTTACAGTCCCTTGGAGACTGATGTGGTCCAGTTTATCTTTTCTTGTCTCAGTGGCCAAGATACTGAAATCTCACCCTGACTGAGAAATCTGAAATATTGGCACTGACCTTAAAAGCGAATAAAACACCAAAGTTGGGTAATCGCTTTCCATCTATACATTGTATCTATGATATTTTTTATAATTGTGATATATACAACAAGCAACCCTTGAACCATGTCTTTTCTCTATGGTATAGACATTGGAAGATTTTGGTCCGAGTTTAAGTTGGCACTGACTGCTGCTATAACCTTTTGGAAATGTATAAAACCCCAAATTTTCAACAGTACCTTATTAATCCCCTCTGAGTTCCTGCCAGGGTGGCAAGCACAGTGCTAAAAATGTTTGGCATTTTCTCATATGAAGTTTTATGTACAGAGGTGAAGGTAAGTGAAATGTCTCTGTGTTGATTTGTAGCTGATAGAAAGTTATGAAGGAAAGATATGGGAAAAGCGAGTTGGAGTTAGAGCTGGCAGCATTTTGTCTGTATTGCATGGAAGGGGAGGATCCAAGTAAGCAGTAGCTTTAACAGTTATGTCACAGGATGGCAACACCAGACTGATCTAAGAGGGCAGACCAGAATGTAAACCGGTGTAATAGGATGTCATGACACCTGTAATAGTATTTATGTCTTCATTTTGTCACGAAATAAGAAAACGTGTAATGATTTTTCAAACTTCTATTTCTGGACAGCATTTCCAGAGTAGGTTCCAAGTTATAATTCATATTCTGAAGGAAAAAATCTTCAGAACTCAAATTTATTGAAGATATGCAACTGAAAGTCAGCAGGATTCTCTTTGCAGGTACTTTCTACAATGAAGGAGTTGCAATAATATGTGTCTACAGGACTGTCAATTTTCAACCACAGGAGAAAATTTGGTTGATTTAAAATTTTTTAACAAATTTTAATTTCTTTCATAAATTTAATCAAAAAAGAAAAAAAGTAAATACTTACACTTCTGAACTACCTTCTATTTATTGACACATTTCATCCAGCAGTTTCAATAAATTTTACATATTCAAACTCTGGAAATACATCTGCACAAGACAACCAATTAAACTGACTGACAGGAGTATTAAAATGGACAATAGATATGTTTGTAAGAATATTTTATTGAATAGATTCCCATTAATAGAGACAATTTTGCTTTCTTATTTTAATTATTTTTGTGAAGCTTTGAAATGTATGAGTTTAAATAAATCTTACTTTTTTCAAGTAATGTAATTTTAATGAAGCTAAATATAAATGAAGTTATATAAAATAAATAAAAATTCTTTTAGGACAGCCATGAAAAGAAGGTCTTATTTGAATATGTTAAAAAAAAGTCTTTCTTTGAGTTCAATTTGCAATTACATTTCCTTTTCTTGTTCTGTGTTTTTTTACTTTACTGCTGTCCTTGTCTGCAGATGGATTTTTATAAGACTTTCAACTGACGTTCAAAGTCAATAAGCTACTCTTTATATAAACCAAAACTCTCCATTCTCTAGGCCAGGTGCTTAGAAATAAGTGACAGTGTACATTTTGAACTGAAACTCATCATTTTGTATAAATGCTGGTTGATACTAATAGCATATTCAACTTTCTTCTACAACCTCTTATTTTCCTCAGTAGATCAACAGGCAAACCTACACATTTGTAGCAACATGAGCTTTGTCCTGTCCCAAAAAATACTACTTGCTTTAGTGCCGTATCTTGTGAACTGCATGCAGAGATAATGCCTGAGGAGGGTGGAAAAGGAGAAGAAAAGGGAGATGTACCAAGTCTACCTTATAGCTTAGTACATTGACTAAGTTATCTTATAGCATAGAAAGGGTTAATCAATTGATTTAAAATATCCTACCCAAAGGTTTCTTCCTTCTTTCATAAGTTTATCACCTCTCTCATTTTAGTGGTGAGAGCAGGAACATTATCTCACAGAGAGGTAGTGGGTACCCTGTCCATGGAAATATTCAAGGTCAGGCTGGACAGGGCTCTGAACACCCTGATCCAGTTGAAGATGTCCCTGCTCATTGTCACAGGCTTTGGCTAGATGACCTCTAAAAGGTCACTTACAACTCAAACTATTCTATGCTTCTATTTATTCAGCAGAAATACAGTTTCTGGACCTTTTTCATATTTGGGTGTGGTGATTTTTCTACAATCACTCAATCACTTCTTCATGCAGAAGAATATTGATAAATTTTAGTAAACAAGAGTAAGTCCTTTAAATCTCTGTGTCTTACAGATTCAAGAGTTAAAACACGTGAGGCAACTCCACATCCAGTGAGAGGTTTCAACAAGTAGAGTTTGCTAGGTGTGAAAGTCTTAACCACCCCTTGCATGCCACAACTACAACCCCCCAAGCCCAGTCATAGCAACTGCCTGTGTGAATATTGGCACTGCTTAAAGTCTGACATTTATTCCTTGCACCACACTGGTCGTCTGCCTGGGATCACATTAAACTCAGCTAAGCATAAATGCAAAGTGACCCTGAAAGATCCCTTTCAAGTGTCCCTCCCTCCTCTGCTTCATTTTAATGTGACTGCCATATGGTTCAGGGGCCATTATAAACCCTGTGTTTATCTAGTGCTGCTGTAAATGTTTCATTTCTCCCAGGAAGATAAAAGGACTGTTTCCTTATATTAAATGCAAAATTACCCTTTTTGATCATAAATACCCAGCTCAAAGAATTGTGCTGGTTTCAGCTGGGCTAGAGTTAATTTTCATCACAGAGGCTGGTATGGGGCTATGTTTTTGTGCTGAACACAGGATTGATGTGCTGCTGAGCCGGGCTTGCACAGGGTCAAAGCCTTTCCTGCTTCACGTATTATCAGGCTGGCAAAGAAGTTGGGGATGCATGGGAAGCTGGGAGGAGACACAGCCAGGACAGGTGACCCCAACTGACCAAAGGGATATTCCAGACCATATGATGTCATACTCAGTGTGTCAAGTGGGAGGGAGGAGGAAGGAGGGGACATTTGGAGTGATGGTGTTTGTCTTCCCAAAGATGAAAACCTGCCTTCCATGGGAAGCAGTGAATTAATATCTTGGTTTGCTTTGCTTGTGTGTGCAGCTTTTGCTTTCCCTTTAAACTTATAAATAGTCTTTATCTCAACGCAGGAATTTTACAGCTTTTACTCTTCTGATTCTCTCCCCGATTTCTTTGCTGGTGGGGCAATGAGCGAACGGCTGAAGATGCTTGCCTGCTGGATGGGGTTAAACAACAACAAGAATGAAGACAGCAGTAATCCAAATGAGATTTTTTTTCTTTTTCTTTTTTTTTCTTTTGTTTTTTGTGGCAGTGTGGGGCGAAACCACGATGAAAAGCACTGTTAAATAAGTAATATTATTGTTTCGTATCAGTATGAAGCCACATTGATCAAATGCTCAGGTTCCAGAGCCAAAGGGGAGGTGACAAATTAGTTTCTAAGAATATTTCTTCATTCTGTTGAGCTTGGATACATTTGGAGGGGACTTTTATATGAAGTAATAAAGACGTGCAAGTCACTTATATCCTCAGAACTGTTATTCTGTATTGTATGAATTTGTGGAAAACAAAGCATTAGCTCAAACAAGATACTAGAAAAGGGATTAGGGAATTGCCTTCTTTAAACTATTTGCTTTAATTTGCATGCTCATTAACTATGTAATAGAATGGAAGGGCTTAATTACCTCATTTATAAAAACAACATCACTGACAATTTAATTGCAATGATAGTTCTTCTAAAAAAATTTTGGTTAACTTGCAGTGACAAATACATGATAAAATGAAGTTGTTATACTGCCAGCAAGACAACACAAAATGTGGATATGTGGCAGGACTGAAATAACCTGATTATTATCTATCTATGAAATAGATGACAACTAAAAGTATGTCAAAGAACAGAGTTAAATCATGTTTTTCATCACAAACACAGAATTGTTAAAATTATGCATTTTGTATGGATCACAAACCTTAAACTTTGCTGCTAAGTGAAAATTCATTAAACTAATGTTACTACAGTGGATTGTAAGCAGTTTTATTAAAGGATATATATACTATAAGTGTGTAGGTGATAGAAATAACTCTTTGAAACAGGTCTATAGAGCCATGTTTTTTTTTTCGTAGCCTCTCAATTTCTTGAAGTGCCTTTTTATGCAGCCTTTTGCAATAGATTTGAAAGGCATATTCAGAAAATAATATTTAAATTTTACCTACACTTTGGATTTCCTAATATGACACCTGGAGTATTATGTCCAATTTGGTATACCATGGTTTAGGATTATATAAAAAGAGACTAAAACCAAATAAGAATTGCTAAAAGAAATTTGGTTTGTTCCTGATAACTTAAAGGATGAGGAAGAGAATGATAACAATATTCAGCAGCTTGAGAAAGCAGTTGGGAAATCAGAGGATCTGATACCCAAGCCCTGTCACACAGGATAAATAGTAAAAGATTTAAAACTGAGAGGAGGAAAATGTAGGTCCATGATATGAATGTGGATGTCAATGTGTTGGCAGTGGTATGGCTACAGGGTAACCTCCATAAAAAGAGTGCAGGGACTGCCCTGTGACAGACACTGCTCCAATCTACCCACTGCAGCAGAACATATCTGCACTGAATAACATTTGTAAGCATGAAATACGTGTCCTACAAAGCCTTACCAGAATTTTGGAATGAACCAGTGCGTTACGTGGCACTCACATATATCTGTGCTTCATTGATAGATCACATACCTCACAAAATACTGTTGCAGCCATAGTCTCTGTCTATGTGTCTGAATATAGGGGGTTCGGAGAGGAAGGGAAACCCAAAATGGAAAAAAGGGGATGTCACTGCAATCTACCACTTTGGGAGAAAGTAAGTTTGGGTTGTGCTGTGGTAGCAGCACACAATTGCCTTGTTTAAAAGCTGAGAAACTGCACACAATGAGCTACAATGGTGCAAACGGGGTTTTATAGGCAGCCTCTGCAGACACCCAGCTATAAACTCCCCAGGAACAGGCTGGAACATTGTTAGGCAGATATCCTCCAGGGTGCAGAAGAAGAGGAGTGTATGTCAAGCTACTGCACAGACCAGGTCTGACAGTCCCATGTCTGCCCGGGTGCTATTTGGCGTTCCATCCCCTTGATGACAAGCTCTAGTCACTGCTCTTGGCACTTGTCTTTGCAGCTGATCTTAGCCACTGCTTAATATAGGCACATATTTTCCTCCATGTGTGTCCTTGCTGATTGTCAGCTGCTGAAGCATTAAATACTATTAAAAAAAAAAAATAATGAGCTTTTTCTTTCCCACCTGAGACCCTTTGAAGTGATTTATTTTCTTAGCCATTGGTAATATTTGCATGATGCCTGACATGTCATCATCTGTTTTGCAGTACTGTTTATTTTAGATTGAAAACAAATCATCCTGTGTATTTTAATACCTTGGCTTGCATCTATATTGTTGATCATTGCTCCAGAAACATGTCCTTCTTCTATCTTATTTGCTTTCTTCAAAGTGACTTCAATGATGACTGAATTCTTCAGAGACATTTTGAGGGCAGTATTTTTTAAATCTGTTTCAGGGTCATTATTCTTCAGCACTTCTCTATTTAGCAGCAACCTATTTCATTTGTTGATTCAGACAATTTCTTTTTCTTCTATTTTTACTGAGCTGCATTTCAGCATCTAGTACAGTGGCTGCTTCAATTAACCACGGGCAGAAGTTCTGTGATGGTGGTCAAGCACAGGCCCTCATGGCCAACTGTTGCACACCAAAATAGACCATTTAAAGACTGCTGCTCTTGGATAAAGATAACAAGCACATGACAGATCTTCAGCAGTCATTTACTTTTTAATAATGTATGCATATCCTTCAGCTGTACAAATCTCTGGCCTTTATCTAACTGCAGAGACACGAGGATTCCATTCTCCTGTATCTATACAATAAATACATGATCTTACTTGGATAAAGCCCCTTCTTTAGTGGGTGGTCTGTTTCTGAACCTAACTTTTCCTTTCTTTCTAATATATAAAATTTCTGACTATAGGTGACCTGCTAATCCTTCAGTTTACTCGTTTGCAAAAGTACATTTACACTTAGTAGGAATTGTTACTCCAAACTTGAATTGTTTTCTTAAGTAGATAAGTTCATGCACCACTTACAGTGGTTTTAAGTGCACATAGTTTAAGGTACTTTAAATTATTAAGTCACTGCTCATTCACAAAAATATTTCCTTTTCCTGTGTATTATATGGCACCTGCAACTGCCTATGGGAAATTTTGTAAATCTGTAAGGGTAGAAATCTGAAAGGAGTAGAAATATGCATAATAATTAAAGAATAAACAAAGTCTTTGCCCAGAAGAGGCTAAAGTGTAACTTATATGAAACAACAGATATACAATACAGAATATTCATATTTATGCATAGATCTTACCTCCTTTATTTCCTAGTTAGTATAAAAAACCTCATTAAAATTCTTTCACATTTTATTGTGCTAATTTTATTGCTGTAGTTGAGTTACCCCTTTGTACTGACATATGGGAAAACATGATCAGTCATATGAATTTTAGCAGTTGAATTTTGGTCATTAAGAAGCAGAAGAGACAATAAATGGAAGATGCTATTTAAAATTTGGAAAAAACCTCTAGGTAACTAGTAATTAAGTACTACTTATCTTCTACTTTTTTACTATATCTTATCTTGTATCTTATTATTAATAAAATCAATCTGTCTGCAGATTGGGAGTAGGAATCAATGATAGATAAGGAACTGATTTTATATTAAAAATAAAAATCCCAGAGATGTCTGCAAGTGTTTTTATACTTTTATACCATAATTAAAAGTTTATTACTTCAGGGTGAAAAATATCAGAGTTACATGAGATAATAAAAAAAGTTGATCAAGCTTATACGGAAAAAAAATAAGTGAAAGTAGTAGTATGCAATAGAAAAAACCCTCTGCCTGGGCATTCAGAGGACAGCAAAGAAGAAAAGAACAAGAGAACACTTAGAAATAGAGTAGACCTTTATTACAGACAGAAGGTAAAGTGCTAGTATTGCTACATAATAATATTTCAGGACAGAAATAGACAGAAATACATTGCACAGTTTTTTGGGTTTTTTTTGGGGTTTTTTGGGTTTTTTGGGGTTTTTTTTTTTGTTTTTTTTTTTTTTTTTTTTTTTCTGTTTTTTTTTTGTTTTGTTTTGTTTTGGGTTTTTTGGGGTTTTTTTTTTCCTTTTTTTTTTTTGTTTTTTTTTTTTTTCCTTTTAATCATATAAAGGTGATAAATAGTATTACTGTTCTAATTATCTGAGACAACTTCAAATACCTACCAGTGGTACTGGTTTAACTCATCAAGCCTGTGCCTAACTTGTTATCAATACAGAGCTGAGTCTCTTCAAGCCAGCTGCATTTCCTCTTTATTTTATGCAAGCCTTGCAGAACATGCAAAGTGATTTTCTCAACCTGATCTTGGGAGCACTCTGAAGAAGACAGCCTATCATACTCAAAACCTGAGAATGAATGTGTCCTACTGTTTATAGAGTCTGAATAGTCTGAGCATTCACAGAGCTGGCCAGAAATAGAACTGAAGATAAAAAATTTTAAAAATGCAATATAATATAGCATATATATAATATAATCATAATTAATGATAATCAACAAATGCTTTCTAAGGAATTGATAATGCATTCAGCAGTTCTGGCTTCATGCTGGACTGGGTTACAAGTTTAAATTATGAAAATAATTAATTGTACTATAATTTTGGAACTCAATTTAGTGCATTTTTTTTCCTAAACTTATGCTACATTAGGACTAGAACATGTATTCAAGTGAAACAATACATGCTGAGGTGAAAAATACATGCTGAGGTGAAAGTCATACTAAACAGTCAATATGGTACAGTTATCCAAGTCAGACAAACTGTATTATTGCATAGCTGAAGCATGATCACATAACTAAGAGGTAGAATCCAGTAAATCCATTTCTTATGGCAACCTGTATCCTAGGGAAAAGTCACCTTGAATAGATTTTGTGCTCTGTTTGGCAAGAAAGCTGCAAATCCCAGGCAATAGTGTAACTAAAATATGATAATGCAAATCTTGTGTAAATCAGGGAGGTTCTAAAACTTTGTGTGTGAAAGGTAGAGATGTCTAATTGTGAAATATCTTATTTTAGCTCTCAGGTTTTTAAAGGATGATGAAAACTTTCAGATGATACAGGAAGAAATTAAAAAAATATAGGGAAAATTGTTTGTAATGAAGTACTGCAAAGGAGTGATCTGAACAACTAACAAACATGTTAGTTGATCAGTAAATTAGTTAGTTAGACACTAAATTTACATAACTGGCAAAAATGTGTTAAACATAGTTACCTGTAGCTGGAAAATAACCCCACAGAAATTCACACAGGCAAAAAAATTACATTGCACAATAAGGATTAAAAAATTCTATAATATGTTACCAATTGCAACATAATAGTTTTATTTTACCAATTGCAACATAGTTTTTCTTCTTGTATCCTCTAAACACAATATGTTTTTAATACCACAGGTTATGCTTCAAACAAAGGCAATTTTTTTTCTCAATTGTTTTATATGCCATGAATCTTTTCTAAGTTTCATAGGAGTTTTCATACTTCACAGAATTCCTAGCACTAGTCTTTAGGAATAAAATTTCTATAGAAAGGGTGAACTACAACATGGACCACTATGCCTCTGCAAGCTGATATCTATTCTTAGTTGCAGTCTCTAGATCAGACATTAGTTTAAACAAGCCTAAGAAGCTAAAGAGCACTTTTAAAGAATAAACAACGCAGTTGCTTTAAATAATCAGGAGTGAAGTGTGCAAAAACAGAAAAGTCAGAAATCAGGACTAAATTTACTCTCCATTAAAAACTAAAGTAAGAGATGTAATGGGAAATTGTTAAAGCTCTCTTGATTAGCTATAAAATAAAAAGTGTAAAATTACACTGGCTTTTTTATGTCAGTTTTAAAACTAAAAAGCATGAATTTAAAAATACTGCTGTATCTGCCTCAATGTTTTCAGAAGAAAAATCCAAAATAATGTAAAAGGTCAGATACAGATTACAACATGTTAATAAAGTCTCACCCTATTCTTATTATCAGTAGATTTTTGTATTATAATTGCTTTAAATTTTTTTAAGCAGATCATTTGACATTCTCAATATTATTGAGATTAAAGTGTTGCACTAGCTTTAGTTGATTCAGCTGACACAGCTAAAGAGAAATAGGTAAAACAGGATGCATAAAATGTAATTTTTCCTTAATGACAACTAATATAGCTTTTGAAAGGCCTGTAGATTAAACAAGTTCTAAGATATAGTGGGGGGGGGGACTTTGAGCAGGATCATGGCTTTCCTGGCCTTATCATATCATTCCCCTGCCTCCTCAGGTAAAAGAGCTGGAAGAAAAGTACTTCTCTGAAGTACTCTGAAGATCAGAGTTCCAGTGGAAACTTTGGAAAACTGGAATATTTTATGGACTCTCATAAATAATTTGGATACAATAATGAAATTTTAATTTTTTTAAACATAATCAAAACAGAATAAAAATTAAGGATGAGAGAGATATAAAATCCTTCTTTTGGAATTTCTTAACCCATCAGAGAAGGTAGACAGCATCTTCAGGAAGTTTCATGAAACTTTTCAAAAATTCATTATTTTTAGCATCAGAAAGTCATTGGACAAACTTGAAATATTATATAACAAAATGCAAATGTATTTCAGAGAAACAAATGTAGCCAGATCTTGAACATCTTTTCCTCATTTAAAAATAAAGAACATAAGAATTTATGAGAATTAAGTTTGGCAAAATATATTCCCGATTCTATTTAAAGTATATTAGTATTAAAAAAATCATAATGACTTGCTATCATCCTATATCAAAAGATCTACTTTTGCTCACCAAGAAAAGAGAGAGGGAAAAAAAATAGTCTAACAATGAGGAAGAAAGTGAGAGTCTGGTTGAGGTCAAGTAATGGACAAAGAAGTAGACAAAATTTTATATTATTGTCTATTCTTCCCCTAAACAAAAAAAAAAAAAAAAAAAAAAAAAAAAAAAAAAAAAAAAGTACCTGAGAAAAGGTGTGTTTGGAACTAGATGTTCTTTAAGGTCCCATTCAACCCAAACTCTTCTGTGATGCTATGACTCTTGTAGGTCTTTTCAGGCACAGCTCAATGGAAAGCTCTATATCCACTGTCATCTCAGCTTTTAGTACTGTTTTGAATAGTTAACATATTGAATTTAGTTTGTATAGAAATGCAAAAACATCTTTTGTCATATGATGATATCAAAAGTGTTAAACAAAAAAGTGTTGAAAAAATCCCCATTAAAATAACACTGAAAAAATATTTAAAAAAATAATCTACTTATGTATATGGTAAATAATTTATATACATATGCTAGTAAATATTATGAAACATAAGAATAATTTTACTATTTATTTCTTTAATAAGGTCAATGGCACTGATCATGTTACCACAAATACAGTTTCATCTCAGCCACTTTATCTTCAAATCCTCATTTTGATTACATTTATTTGCCTGTTCAGATTCTTATTTTTCTTAATTGCAAGCAACCAATCAAAATCTCTTCTACAAGATTTTGACAAAATAGTTCCTTAAAATCCTTTAAAGAAATTCAACAAGTAATAGTAAAATCCTGTAGAATTTTCTTTTTTGCTTTCTTAAATATAAGAATGAATTAGTTAGTTTATCACCTATTTGAACTTTATTTGCCCATTGTTGGAATGACTACAATGTGTTAAATTCTCTTGAAAGAGGGCAAACAATAGGTCAAATCTCTTGGAGCTTTGAGAAACCAATTAATTCTATAAAAAAGAAAGAAACAGCAACTTTCACTTCATTAGACACTACCCAGGAGGGTCAGTCACTGACAGTTAATACAGAGAATGAATAATAAGAGAAGGATTTATTTTAATGAAGATTTTTCCAGGTTAAAATAAGTTAATATAAGATGCAAAACTGAACAGGTTTTTTTTTTAGGTTTTTTGAAATAAAGGGGATTAAAATGAAATTTCAGGATTTAAATATAAAATAATTTTCATTTTATAAAATACCAGAGACCACTTAATACCTTTTCTAAGGGTAGAGGATAAGACTTGGAAAAATAGATAATTTGGAAATCAATGCTCTCTGCCCTTCCAAACTACATTCATTTCCCTAGTTTCAAAGACTAATAAAACATGATTATCTCCATTCAAGTTTGTCAGAAGCTCTTTATCTCTCAGTTTCTATGAAGTCCATCCACACAAAGCAGATGACTGATTTTTCCCCTTTCAAGAACAAGGATGTGGAGAAGAGTATAAAACATCTAGCTAGAGCATATTTGGACTGACTAATAAAACCTCTGGTTAACTACTAAAACCTCTCTTTAATTATGTAACCTGGGAAAGAGGATTGCATGTGTAGTATTTCCCAGAAACCAGAGATTTTATTTCACAACGAGCACATTTTCTGTGCAGATGGAGCTGACACGAAGCGAGCCGTAGCAGTGGTCAGGGCGCTCCGCATGGCTGTGGGGAGGGGAAGCTGCAGCCTTTATTAACCACCTTACTACTACCTTACAAGTTCCCACAACTTGGGGCCATATTTACACCACCAGTGTACTTCAGATTGATGCTGGTACCTCCCAAAACCAGGTGGATGTGGAGGTACAGATGGGGCTTTTTGATTTTCTACCACAACTTCTTTGCTGGCTTGGACTAAAGCAATAAGAACACAACAGGGTGTGGAGATAAATGAGGGGACGTCCTCCAACACAGGATACCTGCATACCTATAAATCTCACTTTTCCTTTCATGATGTGACCAGCACTGCATGGTGCTTAGTGCATAGATGTATTCTTGATGTCTTGGTGGCATAGATGTATTCTATCAGCTGTCAGGTGGACCACTAATTTTGAGCTTCCTCCAGGGAAAACTTCAAAAGAACATGGATAGTTTGCCTTAAAGAGAATGAAATCAAACTGGTGAAATGATCCCAGTGCACTGAGTAGGAATTATAATGTACAAAAGCTATAGCCAGAATATTCTAATTTTCAGTGGGACTTGGAAGAAGAGCAAGTTACAAAATAATTTTCTAGCTATTAATCTTATTTAATTAATTAGGTTTCTCTTATTCTTCAGATGGACTATCTAGCTGCAGGGGACATTCCCCAGACCTGGATCTAAGAATAGTCTCAACTTAGCAGATATGAACTCATAACTGCTCTACAGGAAATGAAAATGGTTATTTAAGATTTACACAGTGATCAATATGTGACTTACTGAGTCCCATTCATGTGATCATATGTGTGAACACAAATGCAACTGCAAAAGAGGCAAAAAAATGGAGCTAGGGCAGCAGCAGCATGGCTCAGGAGATTAACTGTTGTAGTCATTAATTTTTATTTTTAAGCATTTGATTCTTCTATTGGAAGGATTGTGCAATGAGACAACTGATTTAGGAGAGAAAAAAAATTATCTCACTTTTCAGTACAAAACACAAAGACTTTTCACCTCTACAGCAACACAAAAGAAAAAAAAAAACAAAAAAAAGCAGCTTCACAATGTCTACAGAAAATGTAGAGAATGAAGCAATTGTAAGGAATAATGTGATTTATGTCAGAATAATTAATCCCAATATCAAGTTTCTTCCAGTTTCACAAAATATGGACCTGCTTTTTAACACAGAAATTGTTTTTGTTCTTCAGTTCTAAAAGCTGATTTATTTCATTCATTCATAATGTTGTGTAAGGTGGAATGGAGCTGGAGACTTTCACTCCATATGAAATTGATTGCCTTTCCTTAGCAATGTTTTAAGCACGGCCTTCCACTGAAATTGTTTTAACTGCCTCTGGGCTGTGTTATTCCTTGATAACCCCTAGAAATACATGCACATATACCACATGTGGCTTGTATGCTCAGGAGAAAGCAGAACAACCACAGCAATCTGCAGCATTTTATTCTTCAGTAATAATAAAGTTTCCCAACTGTTTCTAATCTATACATCCAAATAAAGCACAACTTTCAAAGAAGTTCTTCAGTCAATGTTTCTTTTCTTAGTATGGGATTTTTAGGATGGTGGAGGCAAAGAGGAAGAAAAAATGAAGGGAAGTTTGTGAAATAATAGGCAACTCAGAATATTCCCATAGCATATGTTCTACTGGAGGATGAATTTGAGATTTAAATAATTGCCTGTAAGAAAAGGTAAATCCCATAGCTAGTAGATGGCATTTTACAGGAGAGGGATATAGGTGCCTTTACACATACATTTGTGAATGCCTCTGTGTACTTTGAAGAGTGCAAAGAAACAGCTTCATAGTTTCTGCTTTGACAAGAATTTCCACTTAGAATTCTTTTCTTGAGAAAAAATATTGTGTAAATAGTTACATTTGTAGGAAAAGCCTGAGTTATAATGGAGGAACACATCCAACAGAAACTATTTTATAAAACTACATTAACACAGTATCTCACAGAAGCATTGCAGTATATAATGAACGTAAAAGTTTTGATAATATAAGGAAGTTGAGATGATAAGGTTCATATGCTGGGACAAGAATCTCTGCAGGGTTGATGCACAAGATTAATTTTAAATGCAAATTGTTGTATACATGAATAAAAATCTATTTTTTATTTCACAGATGGAATTATGTGGCTAATGCTTATAATATAGGAAAATAATATCAGAAAATAAACAGTGTTTCATTCCACATCAAGTAATCATTGAAAGTTTCAAAGGAAAGCTTTTATCAAAATTCTGTCTCAGGATGTGAATAATCTATGAATTAATTTTTAACTTCACATTAGTCCAATCCATTATACAAGCCATTCCGTGGAAGGTGATTTTATAAGAAATGAAATTCCATGGAAAATTTTCACAAGTTTCTCAAAAAGGAAAATAAAATCAGAGTCAAGGAACATACCCTAATAATGCTAATTTCCCAATTAAAATAGAGCAAAAGAATGGATTAAAACATAAAACGTGGTTGGCTTTACATGAGCTTTATTCATAAAAAAGTCGAAGTTCTTTTGTGTTATCTTGGTGTTCAGCTAGTCTGTTCTTCTGCATGGCCATTAATTGTCTTTCACTCAGACAAGCCTTTTTTAAGAGGAAGATGGTGGCAGATTTCCTGCTGAATAATCTAATTCCCAACTCTGTTGTTTAATGTGCCAACTAGGTTTTACATTACACAGTGACATAAAACAATCTGTCAAAGCAGTGTTTTCTCTAAAGAAAGATTTCCACCAACTAGAAGGCCTACAGTCTTGGAGAAAATTGACTGGGCAACACTCACAGTAAAAAGAGAAAGTAAATCACTTTCAACTTCATTCATCAAGGACAAAACCAGACAATTTTGTAGCATCACCTCAGTGTAGGCAGAGAAGATAAATCCTTTGCGCTCATGTCACTCACAATTTCCTGTGAATAAAAACAGTGAAGGAACTAAGTACCTTCATTTGAAGCAGAAGAGGACATCATTTTAATCCTTTCATATGAAGAGGAACTCTCAGCTCTGTTATACAGCAGTAGCTCTTTAATTTCAAGAACTACACAATGTTTCCTCATGTACAAAGTTATTTCCCTTTGAGGATGCCTTGGCTTTAATCTGTTTGTACAAGAAAACTCCCCACACAAATAGTGTCCCTTGAATCTAATAATTTTCCCTGCCCTTCCCTGAAGTGTTAATCTTGCTGGTGTGTTTCTTCATAGTTAGGTGATCCTATTTATATTATGTGATGCATTGTACAAGTATGCAATATTAGAGTGGCTTTATTACAGCCACAAATAGCCACTGGAGCTCACTGATCATTCCTCAGTTCTTTCTAGTTCAAATTACACTACATAAAACTGAAATATGTTTATGAACATTTCAGTGGAAGATGGTTACATTTTGTGTTGAGTAAATGGTGGAATACCCTTAAAAGGCTGAAATAGATAAAATGTACATTTTAGAATCCCAAAGGAAGATGTCATGATGTGATAATATAATACTTAAACCACTTACTGGGAAGTAAAAAACCTAAACTTTGAATCTAAGAGATTTTGTTATTGTATCACAGAGAGTTTTATGCACCCTTCATGGGTTCAAAGTTGAATTAGAATTTTGAAATGTTGTATTAATTTTTTTTTTTAGCTGATAATAGAAGCCATCTACTATGCCCAGTAGATGGTCCTTTTTTATACAAAGGGAATAATTATAAAGATATACAGTAAACAATATGCCATGCAAACTGCATTTGCAAGAATACTTCCTTGATTGCTCCTGCACGGATTGTTTCCAAGAAGAATGGATCAATTAAATTTTCCTCACCAGTTGACCTGCAACTATTCAAATACTATAGGAGAAGAGGTAGGTTTGAAAAGTAATGCATTATTTCATAATTCCTGTTTCACACTATTCCTGTGCAACATATTAATTAATTTATTAAAAAAATTGGAAGAACATATACAAAATTAAAAAGCTTTCCAGGCTTTGTGAAGATATTGTTGTTTCAACATCTTGCAAAGCAATGCTTCTAGGTTCAGACAGTTTACATTAAGCATTTCTCAAAATGCCTGGAAGTTTTAAATTTTGAAAGAAAAATCCATGTTGACGTCCAAGGAATGCATTACTTACAGGTTTAGAAGGCCAATCCTCCTCAAGACAGATGGTTACACTCCAGGCCTTTCTTCTATATCCTGATTTTTCCACTCTATTATCATTCTATAAGAATGAATAAACTATTATCCTATTCATTAGTTGATGCAGACCTAGAAATAAATTCATGAAGACATGTTACCTTCATAAGGTACTAAACAGAAAAGCAAGGTACAATATGAGCACCTTTGTATGGAGACTAAATGATCAGAATTTTATTTAATCAGTTTTCTTCTGTAATTACTTTATCCATAATTTCTTTCCTACTCAAAATAAAGCACAACTAAAAGAAAAGTTCCTTTGTGAACTGCAGTGACATAAGATTGACAAAGCCCAAGCAGGCTCAGCATAGTAACACTGTCAGGGGAAGTAAACTTTATTTTACTAATTATGTTACAAAAACAATAGGTAAAATGCCTGCTTATGAATCATTGACTATATCTGGTATATTAACACTTGCAACAGTTTGCTGAGTAACCTACAGAAAACAGAATGAGTTTTACAGTTTAATGGCAGAGCTACTTGAGCCAGACATCTTCTGGGAAAGATCTGCATTGATCATTACTCTTTTTACATCTGTTGTTGTTCTCAGCAGTGGGACCTGATGACCCAGCAAGCTGCCTCGCCTCCTTCAGATGCCTGGAAAATTAGCCATTGCTTCAGAACTTGCCCTTTAAATTTAGACTGGGCAGACTTTATCCTACCACTAAGCTCATTGATTTAAAATGATGGGTTTATGATACTGGAGAATAAAAAGAACCAAAAGAGCTCTGTAGTATTTGAGATCTAACTCTTGGGTTAGTCAGGCTGTGAGATATTTAGAAATCAGCTTCAGTTTCTAACTGAAATTCCTGAGAGACTTGCTAAACTGCCCATGATTTGGAGCATTTTTCCCTCTTTCTGGTACCTTTGCATTGGAATTTTGTCAGCAAAGTGTATCCCCCAAGCTCATCCACAGCAGTTATTACTCAGCCAGGTAACGGTCCCTCATAGCATCATCTGTCACCTCTCAAACTCCCTTTCCCCTTTTGACTCAGCTGTCATTCCAACATACAAGATTAAAGCTTCCTGCTAGGAAAACAAACAAACAAACAAACAAACAAACAAAAAATTTTCCATCCAGCTCAAAAAAGGAGTAAAATGAGTCTTTTCACTAGTGGAAGCAGGGAGGATTATCTTCTGTGTTTTGTTAGGCTACACTAGTCTGCTCTGCCTCAGCTCCCACTGACCCTCGTCAGTGGGATTGGCTGGATTGGCTTTGGTGTAATGGAGAATAGAATTTGACCTGGACACACTGACATGCCAGACATCAGGAATGATTGAAAATCTGCAACTGAGACTCAGGTATAAGAAAACACATATTGAATTTCTGAATGCCTGATCCTTATACTTAAGCCCAGCAATAACTGTGGTGACTGTTGCAGAAAAATGTCCACAGAGATCAAATGCAATAAAGCCCATATGTCAGAAAGCAATGACTGATGTAAATCATCTCAAGATGTTTTTTGCAGTTCCCCATAATTAAAGAAATTATATATTTTATATATATATATATATATATATATATATATATTATAAATCCTTTTATAATATGGAGGATTCTGTCTACAGATAGTACACAACTAATTTTGAAGTCATCCATGTAAACTAAATGTATTAGGCTTGTGTGGTGGATTTTTGGTAGCAGAAAGGCTACAGGTGTAGATTCTGTGAGAAGCTGTCAAAAGCTTCCCCTATGGCTGACAGAGTCAGTGCCAGATGGGCTGGCCAAGACTAAGCCCATCCGTGATGATGGTGGTGCCTTCTGGGATATGTTTCAGAAGGGGAAAAAATCCTGAGCAAGTGTAGCCAAAGAAGGGAGCATATCTGAGAGAAACATCTCTGCAGATACCAGGGTCAGTGAAGAAGCAGAGGAGCACTGAAGCAAAGATTTCCTCGTAGCCCGTGGTGAGGACCCTGGTGAGGCAGCTGTGCCCCTGCAGCACATGGAGGTGCATGGTGGAGCAGAGATCCACCTGCAGCCTACACTGCACTGCACACCCTACACTGGAGCAGTGGAATGGCCAGAGGAAGCAGTGATTCCATGATTCTATAAATTCGAGAAGCTCCTGGCAGGACTTGTTGCCCCAGGGAGAGAGGATCATACGCTGGAACAAGACTGCTTTTAGGACTTATGAGCCTGCAGGGGACCCATGTTGGAGCAGCCTGCTCCAGAAGAACTGCACTTCATGGAAGGGACCCACACTGAAACAGTTTGTTGAGAACCAAAACCTGTGAGAAGGACTCATGTTGGAGTGGGTGAAGAGTGTGAGGAGTGGCAGAGACAGTGTGTGATGAGTTGATCACAGCCCCGTTGCCCTTCTCACTGAGCAGCTGTAGGGAGGAGGTAGAATATTGGGAATAAAATTAGGCTTGGGGAGAGAGAGGGATGGGAGGAAGGTATTGTAAGATTTGGGGTTTTCTGGTTATCCTGCTCTGATTTAATTAGTAATAAATTCAGTTAATTTCTCCAAGTGTGTTTTGCCCGTGATGGTAATCTGGGCGTGACCTCTCCCTGTTGTTACCTAGACTTAAGAGCATTTCATTGCATTTTTTCTCCCCTATGCAACTGAGGAGGAGAGTGACAGAGAGGCTTTGGTGAGCACGTGGCACCCAGCCAGGGTGAACCCACTACACCAAATACGATATGACACATCTGTGTCAAATAATCAGCCTGCAATGGACACTTGCCATATCCTCCTACAGCATGCATTGCCAGCTAAAGAGTTGTGGACTGTTTAATCTCCAACACTATTATTTACCAATGTCTTCTGTCCCATTAATCCAGGCAATTCATGTTCATTTCAGATTTCTCTATAAGAAGAAGCAGTGTCTGCCTGTCTAAAGGTTTTAATCTTCTGTGCAATAAATTGATGTTTCACTCTGATTGAAAAGTTGTGCTATCTAGGGGATTATAGAAGTATTGCAAGTGGCACCAATCATCAAATAAACTCCAAGGGGGAACAGGAGGATTTGTCCTTTTTCTCCCTGTATGAAAGACAAAATAAAAAAAGAATCTTTTGGTTTCTTCCCTCCCCCAGCTTTGTCTTTCATAAGCACTAATCCTCTCTTGGGTTTTCTCCAAAGGTTCTATGGACCACTGTATGAAACATGCTGTCATACTGATCATTGCAAGATGACACTTTAAAAACATAAATCCAGTAAGAATGTGATAACCTTCATTGTCAGATGGAAGGCAAAAAGGCAGCAAATGCACTCAAGTGAGTTTTTAAAGCTAAGAAGAAGGTGTCAGAAAGACTGAAGAGCTAGTCAGCCTGGCTGTGTCTGGAGGTTGGAAGGAGCAGAATGAATCTAACATGATTATTTGCAGAATTTAAAATATTGCAGATGATGATATTGTGTCTAAAGGAATTCTTCAATGAAGAACATCTTTTATTTAAGAAGCAATGAACAAAGAAGAATAACTCAAACCAGTATAAAATATTACTTGCCATCACCACTCTCAAACAGCTGTCTGGCTTAGAGGTGAAAATATCAGACTCTTCAGAATTATTTTTAATACTAAAAGTAACACAAAATTATGTCAGAGAGAGGAAGAAGCCCAGAAGGGAAAGCAAACAAATGGATCATACTCCCTTTTAGAGTGTGTTGGTCTAGAGCGAAAGTCACATAGTGAAAGAGAAATAGAATCAGCCTATGATGTATGAACATCCTAACAATGTTTATGTGAACTGGAAAAAAATGCTAAAATAAAAGTAATGCAAAACATACACCAGTCTTTGCGAAACGAATCCGTTTACTTACTTTTCATTGGCGTTTTCTTTGTTTCCCTTTTCTCTTTCCTAATTTAGACCCTCTAGCCCAGTAATACATAATATTTAATGGGATCTGAGTTAATGCTAATTGTTTTCAAAGCAATTGTGATCTTTAAACTGATTTGATTTCTATTGTCTAATTTATTAGTTTGAGTTAATTCTCCTTTTGGGTGTTTCTCTTAAACTATATAATCCTTAGCTAAATGAAGTAATGTCTTTTGAAGCTGAAAATCCAGCACCAAGAAAATGAGGGAGATAAATTTTATTCAGTAGTTGTAGGTGATTTTTGTTCCAGCTTTAGTCACAATGGTGGAGGTATAAAGGAGTCGTTTTTTCCTCAGGATGAAATATCAGTTTTAAACTCCAGGGGAAAAAAATTGTACAGGCACAAACAATGGTGTAAAGCAGTGTTCATTCACCTATCAGTAAAGATACTTTCATCTGAGCACCTTTCCAAGGCTGAACACAGCTGCCCTGACAGCAGGCAGCTTCTTCCCTATCAGAGGATTAACTGCTCTTCAGGAAAGGAGAAGAGCCACCCCATATCACAGTTCCAGATAAAGGTCTTTAAACATTAGGTCAGATAAAGGTCTCAGGTCTTCCAGACATTTATACACAGTGTCACTCCTTTCCCCAGTTTTCAAATTTTTTTTCTCTTTTGTGGCCATATTGGGCTACTGGTCTGTAATTAATTTGTAAAGACAAAAATCAGAGTGTATGTGTTCCAACAACAGGTACATACTCTGCTACTCTGCACTTTTTTTTTTTTTTTTTTTTTTATGAACAGACTATTAACTCTGACAAGGGCTTGTCAAAGTAACAGATGATCCTACTCAAACTTCCTCCAGTCCCTTGGCCTGAAGCAAACCAGTGAAACTTGGTAGTTCAAACTACAGAGATACTTAAAAAAATCCCCATAAGATAGACAGAAATCTTCTGTCCTTCCCTGAAACATGTCTCCCCATGCAGTCAATGGATTTATAATGCATCATTCACTTTGTATCATCAGGTGGATATCAGATTCCAGATACATCAAAAAGAATAACCTCTGAGTATCAGAGTGGTTTTTTCAATGTCAACTATTTAGCTAAATGAAAAACTTAAAACATAATTCCTGTTGTAATAAAATAATAATAATTTTAAAAATAGATGAATTTTAGTAGTCTTTTTCTTTTTACTTTAAAGTTTAAGCAAGGATGAAATTGTAGAAAACTTCAGACTAAGAAAAAAAATCACACTCGATTCCAGTGTTGCTATCCGTGATGAAAAGTATATTTTGAAAATCAGTTCAGATGTCTAATCCCCTGGAATTTAACTTGTTTTATTTAAAACTGTGCTTAAGGGGGAGGAAGAGGGGGTATCTGTTTTTCTGCTTTATTTATTAACATTGTAAATGCATGAAAAAGGCACCAGCTTTGCTCCCTTTTTCTGCTCTCCCAGAAGCTTTTCTAATTTTGTTCAAAGGGTAGAAAAGGATGGAAAAAGGACATTTGAAGACATTCTTAAAAGTAAAACTAGAATTTAAATAACCATTCCCCAATTTTTTTTTGTCTTGTATTTGAAATAGAGTTAAGTTCCAGTTACAATGGAAATTATATCTTTAAAAATAACCATTCAGAATTTTACAGTGTAAGAGCTTTAACTAAAATCTACATGGATCAAGCTTTTCTTCCACCTCCATAAACCAAATTAGCTGTGTCCCACTTTAAGAAAGGCATTTGAAATTAAGCTGAATTCTCTGCTTCCCAGTTTCTCTGTTCTTTATGAGGCTCAACAAGAAACAACAGAGGAGATGATATCTCATTATAAGTAAAGCTGCAGGAGTAGATAGCTTTCCTTAGCATAACTGATTTACCACTGCATTTACAAATTAGTGTTTCTGCTCCCTGGCAATACATCGCCGTCCAATTCAGTTCTGCTCATCAAGAATGTCAGACATCAAGCAAGTAATGCACAAAGGCACAGATTTTCAGTTTAAAAACTACCTCAACATCAGCCATCCATCTAAAAATAAAATAAAAATGAAAGATTGGTACTCTTCCTCTCACAAAGCAGGAGATTCCAAGTGCCTCACACAAATATTGGTACTTAGTACATTTGGATGTACCAGTGAAAATGTATCAAGCTCTGTCTTCTTTTCCCTAGTCCTTTAAAGCAGAACAAAAGGAAAGCTGCCTGCTCAGTCATCCCCTGTTTGTTTCTATTCTTCCAAAAGTACTTTTTTGTTGTTGTATAAAACTTCAGTAGTCTTTCCTTTTCCTTTCCATAAAGATGTCCTGCAAGAACTGTGTTCCTAATACAAACCAACCACCAGAAGAATGCCTGCAAGCAGCATGGTGGATCTTGTCAATGCATTGAATACACAATAGAAAGTTTAAATGACAAGAGGATTTAAAAAGAAATCTTATTAATTTCACATTTATAACCCTAGCTGATGTTTTATTTTCACAGATTAACTAGTTATTAAGGTATTAACATCACTAAAATGTTAAAAAAAATCTAGCACTTTTTTTTATATTCCAAACCTGAAGCAGACATCTGATATGTATATAGTTATCTTGTAACTTTGCAGCAGTACATGAATCATGGTATTACATTTAAAACTATGCCTGTTCTCTGCTTTTTCAGTCTTTATTTTGTGATTGGTCATTCTGCATGATCACTTTTGAAACTTTCTGATCTTTTCAACAAAATATCTTCAGATTTGTCAAGAAGGTCAGGGAAGAAATGATGCATTCTTTATCATATTAAAATCCATCTGGATTATTACAGATATCAAAGGTGCTATTTAAAGGCTTTCCTTCAAGTGATTAAATAGAAATGTTACTAAAATCACTAATTTCTCAATAAAAACTGAGCATGCTTTTGAGAATTCACTTCTGTATGGCATGTAACTGAGTTTCTAGAAAATACACAGACAAACAGACTTCCTATTTAGCACCTGTCATCTATTTCCTAACTCATTTTGGACTGGGGAAAATAAAGTAAACAGGAAGACCATGTATTCAATATTGTTCTAATATTAATCATGTCTTTTGTGACATTTTTGTACATCAGAGATTTATACCTTAACAAAACCCCTGCATAATTTATTATTAGAATCCAGATGTCTGACATGATGGACACAGGTTACCTTCTGTTAACTGCACTGCCTCTGAGACAATGTCTCTGAAAATTAAAGCAGTTGGTAGCCTGACCTGTGCTATGTATGCACACGCAATCCTCTGCTCCTATGCATTATGAATAGCAACTGGTATATTGGGGTAACAGTTAATAGCAAACTCTAATAATTAGTTCCTTAAAGGAAGTACTAGAAATTTGTGAAACTTTTGTGCACTGAAGATCAATGGTCCAAAGCTTCATACTTTATTGATGAGGGCATTATACTGGCTATAACAGACCTGGTGCTTTTGTATCTGAAGACTTAATGACTGTCAAACAAACTCATAAAAACAAAATTATTGCTGAGGGAACAATCTTGAGCCTGCTATTTCTTTAATTTCAATAGTTCTGCAACTTGTAAACCTCTGCTGGATTGGTTTGATATCATGCTTTTCTATATGTATTCATATTTCTTCTACAAATATTCAAATTTCTTCTCCATATTAATCAAATTCATTCATAAGCATTAATTCCCCCACCACTTTTCTAACTGATATTGGCAACTAGATTTCCATTAAGAAGTCAAGGGATATAATCATAGGTCTTATGGAGGGTAATGTAAAAGGGTACCATTAACTTTTGTTTTGCAGATTACATGAGAGTCATTTTATAGTTCCGTATTTACAAAATGCTTTCATAGGTACTTGGAGATTGTTTCTGAAGTAAGTAGCTGCTGTTAAATTAATTGATTTTGATAGACACTTCTGAAGAAATGGGAATTTACAGGTTCATATTTACCACTTTAGGTTTTATAGGAGAAATACATTTTAAAAAATCACTAAAACATGTAGAGAGCTGTCTATTTCTATTGCCATTCTTGTTTACTCATACAGAATGTGTTAGTGTTTACAGACCAGACAGTCTGTTTTCAGCACTTTTAATCCTCCACAGATTTGAGCATGAATTGATCCTTGTTGAGAGATCATTTGAGAAAGTATTAACCTGGTTGAGCATGTGAGGTCAGAAATAGAATGGAAGAAAGAGCAGTCAAAGCTTGAGAGACACAATAGGTTTTCCTAAAGCTTCTCTCTCTTTTTATAGAATCTTGAACTTTGACCAAAAAACCCAATAGCAAACAAAAAGGAAGAAAGCTATTGGGTCATCAGCACTTGTTGGAAAACTTGAATAAGAAATCAAGGAAAAGAAAATGTCAGTCCAATGACATTTAATTTGGCTTCTCAGACATAAGGAGAGGGACAAATGCCTGGAAGGATTTACTGAACACATTCCACAGAAAACTGAGGGAATTTAAAAAATTTTCATGAGATTATGAAAAGCAGATTTTGGGGTAAGAGACAAACTAATGAAAGATGAAAACTGAGAAGCAATTTTAAAGAACTTCTTATCATTAATGTAAGCAAAATAGATATTAAGTAACTTCCAGTTTTTTCAGAATTTTGCTGAAAATCTCTGTTCAGGAGATAAAATGAAAACCAGAATTTTTAGGAAAAATTTATTCTGTAATTATGGAATTTGACATTAGATAACAACTATATTGGTTATTCTGGAAATGAAATTACTCTAAAATTCTGCATGCAGTAACAAACTTGTGTCGTGCCCTTCTGGTCACCATGGGATCAGCAGGAAGCCTTTGCCTCGATGCTGCCTTCCAGAGAGCCATACCAGCAGCTCCTCTCCACTACTGTCATTCAGCCTACCTTCTCGGGAGGAATTAACTTACTATTTTTTTTTAAGAGACAGATGTTGTTAACTTTACATACATACATACTTTACAGATTATAACATGCTTAATTGAGTTCTTTTAAAATATGATGACTCTCCTACAAAATTTCTCATTAAAAAGCATTTCTCTTCCAAACCCTTTGTAAAACAACTCCTAATTCCTGCCCATTCCTGTTCGCTGTGTGACATGAAGGATTCTATTGTACGCCTTAGAGAACATTCTTCATTGCACAGCAGAATTACAGAAACTGATGAGTACCTCATGGGAAAATATGTATACAATAACAGTGGGGTTTTTTTCTCCAACACTAAGATATATTCTCCAGTAATACCAAGACCAGACATGCATTAAGAAAAATGGAATAATGCAACTAGAGTCAGTAAGGTTTAAGCTTTGGGTGAGGCGGCTAGACTAGAAGGCAGAAAAGGCGGTAGGAGTTACAGAATGGTAAAGCCATTAGCCTGGGAGCAAGGAATTGAAACTGAGAATGTGTTAAATTGAACCACAATATTGCTGTACAAATGAAATCAGAAGTTTTTGTGGATTAATCTTTGAGCTGCATGTGTGGTTGAAGAAATAAGGACTGCAATTAATACTAAATAGTTGGCTTGTGTTCTTTTACACAAACTTCATATTTCAAGGCAGAGCATCTCGAGAATTGGTGAAAAAATGTTTAAAGCAGGCTTCAGCATTCTCAGCTCTGCTACTGAAATGCTGTATAAAATTTAGAAGTCACTAAATTCATCACCCATCTCAGTTTATGGATCTAATAGTTACTGTATTAAAATAGTCCCATCTTTTCCTTTCCTCCTGAAGAGGAATGAGGTGAAGAAGAAAACACCACACATCTAAAGTGTGATGCAGATTTTGAGTACAGTGAGCTTCCCTGTCCAATTGTTGTTCACATGAAAAAGAATTGCAGCTTCCAAAAATGTTGCTGGATAAACATCTGCAAAAAAGTATAGGTTAGGTATTGATGATTTCTTTTTTTTTTTATTCTGCAGGGTGTCGATGATTTATGGCAGCAGTACCAAGATTTCCTTGAGTTTCACAAGACCCTAAAAAATAATCAGCTTCTGTCATTTACATCACCAGTGAAAATATTGACAACTATATACTGTTTGTTCAAGATGTCCTGTTACGCCAACTGGATTTTATTGTTTGTTTGCCAAGAACAAACACTACAGAGGCCTGAATGCTTGGTGCATGAACAATCTTTGGAGTTTAGTGTAGATATGCACAAAAGATCAAAGCTGCTGCTTTGCTAAAAGTGAATGACTGTGCCAGTGGCTCATTTGTTTCCTGATAAAGTCATTCTGGAAAAATCCTGTTCTCTGAAAAAATTTAATTAGGTTAATTACATTCTGCTTCCCTAAATTTCCCCTGCAGCTTCAGATGCAGACAGCTTTCTTAATTTCCTTTCCTAGCATGTTGAGAGAGTTGCTGTGTTTTGGTAAATAGCTGCTATGTTCCACCCAACATGTGGCTGATCTAATCCCTTTTTCTGCAGCACTTTCACAGTGTGAATTTTGCCTTATTACACTGGAAAACCTTCTGGTTCAGCAAGAGTAAGAGATAGATTCCCTTGGTGCTTTACATTTCTGGTGTAGTGTAAAGTGGCTCAAGTGAAAATAGGAATCCTGTCCTGAACCCTTTTTCCTGGATTAACTGAATTTAGGAGAACAGCTTTGTATGTGTGTTTGTGGTGACAGTGAAAGAACAACACAAGCTCAGTCAAAAATTTTGACATGCACTTTCTTCAATTTTATCTTTTATTGACATGCATTTTCTTTGTCTTTTGCTCCTAAAAAGATATTAATCTTGATTGTGGTTACAGAAAGTGCAGTCATATTTCTCTCCTTACTTCTCCAGCTCTCAGTCATATAATTTGACATAGGCTTTACAATTCTCTAAATGTTTTCTCCTACATTAGTGTCTGGCAAAAACTTGATTTTAACCCAGAGTATATATTTATCAGCCTGCTAAAAAGAGCTGCTAAACCCTCTTTCAACTCTTAAGTCTTAACTTTGTCGTGTGTGTGTTGTGGCAACACCTATTCTATGCAAGGACTTTACCAACACCTTTTGTGGGTAATATGATATCACTGGGATCCAGGCATAGGATATGTGGAAATAAAACAGGATTGAACATTGTTATTCACACCAAAATTTGAAATGTTTTATAACAAGGTTAATTTGGGGGTGCAAACAGCAGTTCCTGATCTTGATCCTGAGTGCTAAAGTGAAAAAGTTCCTTTGAGCATTATATTCCATGTATTTAAAGATCTTTATGGTATTAAAAAACCCAAAAAATCAGACCTTCTTCCTCAATCCACTCTATCCTGAATTTAGAGATTTATATGTTCTACCGTATTTTTTAAATCTGTAAATAACTGTTTCAAAAATAATCACACTAAAAATACAGGTAGACTTCAACATTTCTTTTTGAAATTAGAAAATATGATAGAAAATATAGTCTGAGGTATTTCATAATTTATGATAGATAAGTAAGAATGTTTCATTTTTTGATGGCTGAAATTTCCAAGTTTAGTAGTAGTTTTAGTTTTTAGTAACTACTCAAAATATCAGTATACCAACTTGTACATGGTGACAGAGAACAAGATGATTTGATGATTTCTGCAATGTAATGACCACTGCATCTTGCCAAACTTCCAAAAAGAACATTGAAAATGTTTTGGGAGCCTCAAATACAGTAGTTCAGATACCAGGTCAGATGTTTTTCTTTGGATTTAAAATGCTGGGGCAGTTACACACCTATATGGACAAAGATTAATGCCTCAATTATGTTTCCTTTTTTTTTTTTCACTTAAAACACACTTAATCAAACATTTGTGTTTTCTTTGCGTTACAGACCACAACCACATCTCTCATTTTCCCTAGTACCACGCCCTGTTAATTGTTGGTACAACTGAAGTTGTCGAATAGTCACATTTGGATTGTTGCATTTCAAGACCACAGACAGTGAGAAAAGGACCAGGTACATATACTACAAATTTGAAACTTACAGTAAATGGAAACATATCTGAGCATATAGGTCCATATATTCCAAGCACAAAACAAGTAAACTTTGCAATCATCTACTTTATCTGAGTCTTATCAGGAACTAGAATTTACATTTTATCTATTAAAGCAAAACAATTGCAATGAATGGGGACATGTGTTTATTGCAACCAGTTTATCATATTTTGTTTGGAACTTGAAATTTATCTCCTAGCTCAATAACTGAGCATGGGTCACAGGTGTTACAGGGCACCAGAGACAATTAGCTGTCCTAGCATGGGTTCCGAAGGGAAATTAAACCTACAGTACACTGGCTGCTGTTTATCCTGTTAATGAACAAACTGCTCTGCTTTTTCTTGGCTTCGTAATCTCATTCTCCAAGATAATCTACTTAACCAGAAGTATTTGCCTTTTTAGGTAGAAAACTTGTGAAGATTATAAGAAAACTATCCATGGAAAGAGAAAATTAGGTTCTTAAGAAAAGAGAAAGTGGTAAAAAGTAAGTATTAAAAATTCTCATTCCATTTCTCCTTTTGTTCTGCAGGACAGTTGACAGCAGAAATTGCTTTTCAGGCAAAGGTCATCACGTATAGTATCTTTTGCATGCTGTTCTGATGGAGCATAAACATTTTCTGCACAGTAGAAGAAACAAGAATGTAGGATTCTCTTAATTTCAAATGGAAACGATGAAACATTTCTTGCAAAATACTGCAGATAATGTATGTTCATTATTTTTGTTTTTAACACATCAAACAGTGCCCTAAGAACAGTCTGCATTTAATATACCTTTGTTAACTCTCTGCTACAATTATTGACTAAATAAAAAATGTAAAAAAAAAAAGGAAACTGTTGCCTCAAATCTTGATTGGTATAAAAGGAAAATGGTACTGTCTGGCAATTAGATATGCTCAAGAGTAAATTGCAAGGTATAAAATAGTAGCAATAGGTAAACAAGTCTGTAAATACATGAGTAAGACTCACATGTGCACAGATGAAAGTCAAAAAGCTGAGAGATGAAAATCAGCTGAGAAGACTAAGAAAAAGAGCACATTTAGAAAAATGGGGGGGGAAATGGTTAGCTCGCCTCCCCTGTTTTTTCTTTTTCTTTTCTATACATTATACTTATCATGCTATATTTACATTGATTTTTACTGCTCACTATAAAAACATGTTCACCCAGTGCCCTGGGAACTCTCAATATAATTAAATATATACTAAATAACATTTCTGTCTATTACCCCTGTGTACAAGCTCACTCCTCATCAATGTAAATACAACAAACAAGTTCATTAATCTCCTGAAAAATTCCCCTGGAGGATCCTAAACTCTGAATTATGTAGGGCTGGATGACATGTGTGTCTATGTTCACAAAACCCCAGAATCCTAGAATCACCTGGGTTGAAATGGACCCACAAGGATCATCGAAGCCCAGCTTCTCAGGAGAAAGAGGAAGAGGGGTTCTGAGGAATATGCAGAGTGGGTAGGATGTGTTACTGAGAGCTAACTGGGTTGGATTATGGCACACTACCAAATAAAACCCTGACACAACTGAAAATCTTTCAGTCATTGGTCCAGGGAAACTGAGACAACTTGGATGCCTATTGTAGCCCAAAATCTTTCTACATTATTTTTTCACTAAAATTAGTAGGATCAATTTAAGATTAAATAAGGAGCACTGAAACAACCACTCCACTATTTCCAAATTGTCCTTTTCTATCTTGAAAGCAAAAATAAACTAAGTGGGTTTTTTTCCTCCGGAACAGGCTGAGAGTAAGGTCATGCTTAAAGAATATACTTTTGTACTTCTTTAAAATTTCTTTTCAGACTTCCTCATAATTGCCATCATCTTCATAAAGGAAATAATATTGTTATATTGATTAACAGTGGTTGCATTTTCCAATTATTTCTATAATGAGTTTAGTGGCAATGACCCAGAAAATGGACAAAGACCTCACTTCAGATTAATGTTGATTTGATGTAAACTGTTTTTCCCTTCTCACCAGCAAAAGATGATCTTAAATCCCCACTGTTAATTAATCAAAACATCTCAAAATAGAGTTCACCAGGTGGAAATAATTAGCAGTTAATTGTCTCCTGTTTATTACTCCTCAGAGATGTAAACAACAGTCTGGTTATATTTGACAGTATTTACAAAAAATAAAAGACCTTTAATAAATAAATTAGTGGCACAAATGTTGTAGTTATGGTATGAACACTTATAGTTGTACATTTTTTTAATGAGATTATTCAATGTACAAAGAGCAATTTTCCCTCCAGAAAAGCAACATTTCAGCAGGTGCAAACATTTGCCATTTGTTTCATATGCAAAATTTCTTTTTGCTTGTTGTTTCTTGACTGAATAATTGAGTGGCAGAAAAGCATGAGCAGAGAGTTTTAATGTGGAGTCACTCATAAGGAGGCTTTTTCTTGTTATCACTTTGAGGGCTACAGAAGTTTTGTAGTTTAGAAAAAAAAAAACCAAACATGCTCTACTCGGGCAAAGTAGGATTTTATTGCTATCATGATGGTAATGGTGATAACGGTGATTACTCTGTTTTGGAGTTAGTGGTCAAATATCGTTTAGGTGTCCAAACCCTGTTGTGAATTTTCATCCACAAATGAGGCACCTTACCCAATTCAAAGTAAGCTTCAGAGTCCAGATTGTTGTTATATTAAAGTAAAATAGATTACCCATCAGATTAATAAATGAGGTTGTTTGTTATCTCTCTTTTTCAAAACAAAGGAGAGAAATTAACAAAAACATTGCAGTCAGATTAAGATAACCAACAATCATCAATCTGCAGTTTATTTTAAAAGAGTATTGCTCTTTAAAGCCACTATTGAGATTCATTCCCCTTAAAGCTTGGTTTGATCCTCAGATCAAACCAAGAAATGTGGTTGTAGCTTCTGGTCAGGCTACAGCCAATTTTTAAATTCAAATTCTGGGTTACCAGACTTTTTTTCCAAGGACTCCTTTCTTGATCTCAGGACTGATGGCCATAGAGAACAACAAGCATTATTGTTTCATTTCCACTGTGCTACTGTTACAGACAGTACTTCAGTTTTTCCAGTTTGTACAACAAACTATGATTTCTAAAACATGAGTGTGAAAACTCATCAAGAAACTTAGGCAATTTTACTGCAAGTAGTATGGATCTGTCTGTTTGATTTTTGCTATTTTTCATATGATAAATATACTGAAATAATGGTGACAAGGCTTAGTTTTATTCTTTTTAAAGCCCTAAAAATTCTATCAATTTAATAATATTAATAGTAATAATAAAAATGTTTATATTTTGCATGTTGCATATGCAAGATAGAAGAGAAATTTTCAGTGCTGCAAACTCTGTCATATCCTTGCCATAAAAAGTAAACTGTTGATATGATCAGACAAATACAATCAAAATTTAAAATATTTCTTAATTTGTGTTTTTAAGCTGTCACATTTAGTTCCAGACAACTACATTGTTTTCTGCAATACCTGTCCTTGCAGTCAAATACCTGCCTGGTGCTGGCATTATTTTCTCTCAGATGTCATTAGATAAGGTTCATTTACATATTTCTTTTTTTCACTGTGACTATTTAATATTTGATTCCATTTTTACCTATAAAGAAAAAACCCACACACTTGTGTTTTCTTTATGAAATGTTACAGTAAAAACAAAACTATGAACTTCAGCTATCACTTAACTCACTTTTCAGGTGGTGAAAAGCCAGTGTCAGGGCTAGGTCTGTAAAAGGGAGATTTACACTGCTTTGCCCTTCTTGAAGAAGGCACTCAACTTTTGGCTCAAGATTAATCTAGAAAATTAGAAACACTATGGCCTACCCTAGACATATTCTTTTATATAATGATTCTTATTTACTGGTCAGATTAGAGTTTTTCTGCCATTTTGTCTGTCAGGACAAAATTATATTGAACTTTATTTGCCATTTATGCCATTCACTATTTTGAATAGCCTTTGAAAAAAAATCTCCTTTCTTTAAGAAGGACTATATTTCTCTATTGAAAAGTCCATAGTTCTTCCATCTAAGTGGGGTAGCATTCTTGAAATTGATCAGTCTGAATTCCCTAAAATTAATTTCCAAATTTTTCTTGAATGTGATATTTTTGTGGGTTAGTTTTAGCTTTAAATTTTCCAAAAAGGCTGTTTAACACTATTTTCCTTGAATTTCTCTTTATTACTTTAAAATATCCTGGCTGTGATCATGTATTAGTAGTACATGTGGCCACAGGACTGGTTTCTTAATGTTGTATTTTAAATAGGAGGGAGTGACAGCTGATTGCTGTGATTTTATATGTGTATGCTTCTGTACACACCCACAAACTCCCACACACAAGCTCATGCGCTCACACACACACAATGTAAACTGCTAGGTTAATGTTGAAGCTGTAACTTCATCTCTAGGTTTGTGCTCAAAATCTAAGACATCAGTAGCCTTCTATTGAAATTAAAGTGTGAAACTCTCGCAGTAGTTCATTTTATTTGGCAGCCCAAATTTAGCACAGATAATACTGAAATATATATACCAAAAGCTGTTTTAAAAAGCATGGCTGGTGTCTAAGTGGTACAGGTATGTACACTTCTGCATTCCATATGATATTTTAATAATAAGATTACTCCAGGTTTATTATTTTCTCCTTGATTTTTCTTTCTCTTGTTTTATGCTTTCATCAATCTCAGTCAGAGAGAAGGAACAGAAAACCCATGTGGATTTGCAAGCTTTACTTTTTGGATTAAGCCAAAACATGTAATAATCAAATAGCTTTTTTTCAGTCTCAGAATTACAGACCTTGAAATTGGAACTGATTTTACTCTTTCCTAAAATAATATTTTTATGAGTGAAATTGGAAGAGCAGCACTCAATGGGAGAAGAGTGAAAATGGACCTGGCTGCTGCTACAGGGGAGTTTTAAGTTTTGTTTGGAGAATAAAGGAGAGCTTTACTGCAAATATCCACAAAAAGGAGGTTTTTTTCTGCAGAACGCATTTTTCTGACCCTTCTTCTTGCCTGAGTTTTCTCCTCATTTTCTACTAAACAGGAAAAAAAAAGGCAGGCTTAATATTTTTAGGGATACAGCTGACCAGTTTTAAACACTGGCATTGACATTAGCTGAATAAATGGAAACTTTTTCCTTTTATATGAATGCTAATAACATAAAACACCTTATATGGAGATTTCTGAAACTCGCAGAGGTGATAGGTAACATATTCCATACTTAACAGGCAAAAAACTGAAACAAAGGACCAAAGTTAGTCTATATGGTAGTAGCAGTCTGTACCCTTATACTTCTCATCTATCAGGCAGTGCAGGAAAGGGCAGACAGGTTATCCCAGAATATTGTCTAGGGAAGATTCTGTATGAGCTATTGATTGCATGTTTTTCTGTTTCATATAAAAATTATATTCTATTGTGTATAAATAACACAAAAATACCCATAAAAATGGCAGAACTGCATTGAAGTTCCATGTCAGTATAAAGGGCTCAAAATCATGCACCAACTTCTGTCAGCTTTGCATTTCAAATGACCAAGATTTCACTGTTATATAATTTTTGGAAATTAGAAAAGAAATGCTGACTTCTATGAAGTTAAGAGAAGCCTTTGTTTTCCTACTGATAGGAAGCAGGGAGGTGGTCACAGCACCAAGGCTGACAGAGTTCAAGGAGTGTTTGCACGATGCTCTCACCCCAAGGCACATGGTGTCTGTATGGTGCAAGGAGCTGGACTTCAACAATCCTTGTGGGTACCTTCCAACTCAAGATATTCTGTGATTCTCTGATTCTATTATGCAAAATCTGTGACTGCAATATCCAATAAAAATAAACAACCTCAGTAACTGAGCATCAGTTACTTTATATTTATTTGAATAGCCAATACTTTGGATTAAGATGCTGTAGTATGCACATACAAATCACTGGATGAATGAACAGATGAATGTATTAATACTCTTGTCACATTTGACAGACCAAAGGGATTTATTGTACTTAAGCTGGGAGTTACTTTCTTTGAGGAAATGTAACAAAGTGATAAGTTTTTGCCAAAGTGTAAATAAATTCAGCAGATGACTCAGCTGTTTCAATTGCACTGGAAGCACACCAGAATAAGTAAAGAAGAAGGAAGTGTTTTCCTATGAAGCACAGGATTGGTTCCTGTGTGCCTGTGTGCTCCTTCATGGCCTTATCTTGTCTCCTTCAAAAGCCATGAAACTCCATAGATAAGACATCAGGAGGTGAATTGACATGACGGTTCATAGACGTAACTCATCAACACCAAGTGAAGTTTAATTTCTGTGAGTTTTGTAAATAGATAAAAAGTGGTGGATTTTAAGCTGTTCCTACCTTCCTCTAAACATCAGGAGAAAATAGTGAGAAAATGTACTGTGACTTTAAATGCTGCAAGATGTTGGGGTAGGAGGACAAGAAGTCAAAGACACTTCATCATCAATGTGGTGTCAAAGCTAGGATAAGGAAACCTTATGTAAAGAGTAAAACAGAAATTGTTTGCATCAGATGTGGTAGAAACAGAGTAGTGAGAAGACATCTGGTGCTACAGCATGTTGCTTCTTATAGCACTAAGTGAGCCCTCCAAAATGTTAGCTAGACCTGTATCCGTATCTAACATATCAGGCTGCACTTCCATGCATGCTGATTATTTCTTTATTTTGGCCTGACAGTTTTCTGTGCCTGGTAAAATGTGAATTTGGCTAGGTTTTTGGGTATCTAGCATTCCTGCAGAAACAGTACCAGTAGCTCCAATGAAAACAGCAGATGTCTGAAAGTCCTGGGGAAACGACCTTTCTCTGTGGGTATCTTGGACATGCTGACCTCACCACATGTGTGATGTAGAGTTCAGAGCCTTTTCAGAAACTGCAGCCTATCCAGAATACCCCTGTCACCTGTGCAGATCCACATCATATTCTTTTCCAAAGAATAGGAAATCTTTTGCTAGGAAAAAGAGAATGAAACTTTATGAAAGAAAAACAACTAAATAAACAGGTGTTCAGTACAATTTAAGGTGAAAATTTGGGGTGAGAGAGTAGAGAGCTGTCTGGGATTAAATGTTTTATTGCTGTTAATTAATCAATTCTAGCCTGGATTGTTAATGATTAAACAACATTTCTATCAACCTCACTGTGCAGTGGACTGTGTTGAATGAGACAGTGGCTTAGCTCACAGATGTGAAGCTCTATCTCCATCACATTGAAGAAAGGAGCCTGTCAAACAGGCAGAGTTTGGTTGCCTCCGAAGAGAGGACACAGTACTAAGGTGATCTTGAACAGACCCCGTGTGAGCTGCTCTGGTAGGAGAGCTGGTGGAGAGGCTTGTATTACTTCTTCTATGTGTAAATACTCATACTTATTTGTCCTCAAAGTTTTATCAAGCTTGGATTTTTGCTGAATCATAAATCTGCTATAAAACAGAAAAGAAAAAAAAAAAGGAAATAAAGGGGAGTAAGGCCTTAAAAGAGGAAGAAATTCAGTAGAGTTAAAAATTCAAAGCTCAGTTACAATTAGTTAAAACTCTAATTAAAATACAGTTGATTTGTGTTCATTATCCAATTCTAAAATCATAGAGATAGAAACTTTATTTTGATTAGATGGGGGATGAAACAATGAAGATATCAGATTTGTGAATGCATTAAATGCATAAAACCACTGCTAAATAATATTATGGAAAGCAAAAAAATACATGGAGGCCTCATGTTTTTTTACACAGAAAGAAGTTAGATGTGGTTCCTTCTTTTAGTTGCCTTCAGATGTGGAGCTTTGAATTACATATTTAACCAGAAAAATATAGAAGTACCCCTTCTATGATTCATTTGCCTTGAGAGTCTGCTAGCTCCATCATACAGACTGGGCTGGGTGGTGCTAGAGGAAAGAAGCCAAAGTCAACAGGATATGGATTTAACAGCTCCAGTGTTCAAAACAGAGTTATCCGTTACTAACACAATTTTTAAAAAATTGCTTAAATAGCCCGGTGTGTATCATAGATCCATTCACAATAATTTTAACCTAGAGAATGAGAGGTCGTGTGGATTTTCACATGCTAATTTACCAGTTCAATAAGAAAAAAAAAATAAAACTGAATAGCTCAGTGTGTATCCTTGTCTAGTTCCCAAGCAACTTAACTTACACTGACAAGTTATGTGGGTTTCAGCAAACTTATTTACCACTTAAAATCAAAATGTATCTACCATAGTAGCCCCTGTATCAAATTACATGCAGAATGTGCTTCTTGTAACACTCAATAAATGATCTCATATGTGTCCCATAAACCTTCAATCGTTTGCCAAATGTGAAGAAAAAGAGAAGCAATGCAGAAACTGATCCTTAACATTAATATTAAACAAAAGGCATAGATAGAGAATGGCAAAAACAGTTCTACCTAGCTCCAAGGAGCAACATACACCAGCATGACCTCATAACAACAACAGTTTGAGTCTCTGCACATTTCTCAATCAGGATCAGAGAGTCATTCAAAGAAGGGTGTGCAAATATAACCTCATCCATGCAAAATACTTGAATCAAGGAAAAAGAAAGTCTAAAAGAGGTTGTTTAAAATTAGCCCCTGTTTATTTTTTTTTGTATTTTTACAAGTTAAAAGTGTATAAATTAATTTTTTTTTAAAAACAGCAACAAGAAAAAAATCCACAGCAATTTTTAAATAATCTTGTCCTAAAATACTCTTGATAATCAAGCAAACCGCTATTATTTTGTAAGATGGAATGCAGTTAGTAAGAATTTGTTTTACAACTTCTAGTAAAGTTACCCAAAATGACAGTGAAATGATATGTAAGTTCATTGATCTGAGTGAAAGGAACTGGATTTCCTTTGAGATGAAGGATCTGCTTAAATGGAAAGGAAATAATGATCTTCAATCTCCTCCTCCCAACAAATGAAAAAGAAAAAAGAAAATAAAAAGTCAACTGTTAATATTTGGCATAATACAAAGTACCATATGGTTTTGAACATGCATGTTTCTCAGCAACTTTTGGACAGTGAAATATAGCAGTAACACTCTGACTCACAAAATCAGCATGAAAGCTTGACATAGTCAAACAATGATCTATTCTGATCTGAGTAGTCTTGAAAATAGCAGAGATCTGTTTGGCTGATTAAATACTGAAGCAGTGTTTCCCTCTAAGTGTGGATATCCACACCTATTTTTATGTGAGATATTGGTTACTTTGTTGAAAGATAATTTTCTTAGGAAAAGTTTATCATTTCCATCCAGATTCTACTTCTTGTAATATTTTTTCAAGGTCCAGGGTGTATTTTAGTCCTATCTAGACTATGAAGTGTGTGTGGCTGGAACACACTCTATCATTCTGGTAGCCTTTCAAGTTAGAACGTACTATACAAATAAAAAAAAAAAAGTAAGTGTAATCAATAAAAACTAATTTTACATCTGATGCCAGCCTTCATCTATAAATAAATTAGAAAGAAAATTAACTGAAACCCCAGCCAGATCATGAAAAGGGTGAATATCACAGCTAAAAATAGTAAATGTAAGATTTCAGTGTCTTTTCCAAAAGTTTTCCGTAGCTGAAGTGAAAATGGCATGCTCCTGATTCTAAAAGAAGCATGCTCCTGATTCTAAAAGAAGCTCAACTCTCCTTTTCCTGCTATTGCCTAAATTGCACTAAAAGAAATTTAACTCTTTTTCCGTTACTGTAAAATTTTGGAAGAGAAGGTTATAGGAAGAATAATCTGGTTGAAGATATTAACCATTAATTGCCTTCCATTCCTTTGTGAGAAACTCTTTCTCTCACACTATTTCTCATGGGGAGATGTGTGTGAACAACACTGCTTAAAGCCAAATCTGAAATTTGTACTTAGTGTAGTAAGAAGGCTTGAATTATGCATCTGTTTCTACTTACCCAAAACTTTCCAAGTTGCTGACTGCTCCAAGAAGAGGTCTCTGAACTGACCTAGAGCTGTGACAGTGGCTGTTATATTAACCTGTCCCTTCTCATTATACTAGTGCTGCTTCTACCATGGGATTTTATTTCAGTGTTGGATACTACAGATGTAAGTCAAACCTGCACTCAGCTCATTCTGAGAGTGTCAGTAAATATGCATGAAATTCAGTATCTATGATGATGTATTTACAGAATATTTGTAATCTGTAACCCCTTTCCTGTTAAATGTAATTCAGAGCGTCTTACCGAATATGCCCTAATTCTTTCTTATGCTACTGTAAGAAAAATAAGGCTGTACTAAAATCAAAAATATAATATTACTGACTCATTCTATCCTATGCCATTTCATGGCATTCCAAAGTGACATTGAAATACCACTAATGGAACAGTGAATCTATTTTTCAATTATACTAATAGTAACAGCCACTGCTTGGAACAATTTGTGAGAGAATTTGGAAAGCACTACTGCAATTATTAAGCACAAGCACATTCTTTCCAAGAACCAGTGATGGTATTAATTTAGTTTGATCCACCTCAAAATAATATTTTCTAGATAAGCCATTTTCAAACCTAATGGTTCAAGCTCAGCATTTCTGGAAGTAACATAGAAGTACAGTACTGTCTGATGGAGCTGGTCTTGAAAGACCTGCATAGAGAAGTAGCTCCATGAATAGTTCTTTAAAAAGAAGTATTAACCACATGTTAAACTGATTATCATTTGGAAATGTGAATGGGAAGAATGCATTCCAGCTATCATCTTGACTCCCATTTTGGAATAATGTTTTCTCCTTCTGGACTAATGTCTCTTTCTAGAAGTATCTGTGGTTCAATAAACACACATGTTTTCTAATTGAAAGGTCAGTGAAAACATAAGAAATGAGCAGAATTCAATGCTTTCTGCAGTGGGGGCCAAGTTCTAGTCCTGTCTTTGCTGTTTATGTGTGGCCATATCAAATCACTTTTCTTGAGCATTGTCTGGCATATTTTTACCTGCAAAAGAGATTAATGACCATGCCATTTTTTTTTGTAAAAAAAAAATTCAATGATTTTTCATAAAGATAAGTATTGGCAAGTTGAATATAATTATTAATAAGTACAAGGAAATACCCTGTAGTCACTGGTGCCCTATTAGAAAATAGATTAACTTGTCTAAGGACACTTCTTTATCAAGAACTGACATTCACTGTGCATTAAAACTGTCTGAGGTTTTTTAGGCATTCTGCTCTTTTCAACATGTGAAATAAGAATCTTAAGACCAGGTCTTCCAATGGAAAGCTATTGCATTCCACAGAAAACCCTAAACTTATAAATAGATGACTCTAACATGTCAATTTTACTGGTAATTTGTAGCTTTACTATTGCAATGTTTCCTGGGATATCATCATCTGTAATCTGTTTATATTGCTCTGGCAAGGGACAATTTTGTGATGAATTATGTATTCAAGATGCACATGCAGTAGGAATATAGTGTAAGATGTTACTGAGGTTAATGAGAATTATAGAAGCATTCATCACAGAATTTCAAAATGAGAAAATTTGAATCCTAATATGATTTGAATCATGTTGGTTTAATTTCATTCATGAAATTTGAATCATGTTGGTAGGCAAACTTTTGTGCTCTCTTGCTAGGTTTCAGCTTGATCAGTCAAGTTCTACAGTCTTTTTATCCATTACTGAATTTGTTACCTCACTTAGTGTATCCTTATGATTCCTGCTCCAAAAGTAAAAAAAAAAAAAACCCAAAAAAAAAAAACCCAAAAAAAAACCAAAAAAAAAACCAAACCAAAAAAACTTATCTACAAAACCACAACAAACAAACATACAAACCACCAAGAAGAAATAAGAACATTCCCCCAAAGGTCCTTAAAGCTATTTCATATAAGAAGTCCAGGTTCAAAAAGAAGCAGACTTTTTAAATGTTTTTAAATTAGAGTTCCATGCAAAATAAGATTATTGCTCTACAATGCCATCTAAACGTAATGCTAGTAAACATTTCCAGAAATACTTAGGGATCATTGACAGCTTCTTTACCCTTCACTAGCTTGATTTTTCAGTGGATCATATTCACTACAATATGTATGCATTGTTGAAAAATAATCAATCAGGTATAACTATAACATAGGAATTCAGTATTTGCATTGTCCTATGCATGCATGGTAACTATTTTTAGGATAGTAATGTCTTCAAGTGTGTTTTTTTCTCCCAAGCAAGTGATATTGTACTTGTCTGTTTTCATGCAGATTAAAGAGAAACATATTACTTATATTGATACTAGAAGAAGAAATATTTTTCTTTTAGTATTTAAATCAGACAATATTCAAGTAGAGTTTGACTTCTCACTACAGGATCTTGGTACCAGGTTGAAACATTTGAGTTTCACCGACTCCTATCAGAGTTCAAATTGTTCATCAATTTGCCATGTTGCAAACTACTTGTGAGGGCGGTGTAGTGACTTTGTGAAAAGGGTCAATGTAAACAATACAACTGTTTTAAGTAGATGTCGTTCCTTTGAATGTGTTAAGGTAGCCTAATTCAGTATTCAGTCCTTATTTAAAATACTGTCTAGATCTGGTTTTAGCATGCTTTACTGCCAAGCCAATCAAACAGATAAAAGACTTGGCAAAATAAGTTTAACAAGCCATTTAATAAAATGAATTATTTCCTCTGTCCCTGAAGAAATTAGCATTTATTCCTTTATAAAATCTGCTTTCATAGCAATTATGTCATGTGTCATGTTCATGGGATAACGAATTCTACAAAAATTACTTCACATTCCTTCACGCTTATTTGAGAATGGTCAGTGATTATGAACTACTACATACATAGGCAATGAATAACCAGCATTCATTTTGAGTGTTGATAACTATGGTAGTCATAGCCAAATCAATTATGTGTGCTCAGCCTTTGGTATACCCAAGAAATCCAAGGCACTGAGCTTACTCAATGTCCTAAAAGAAGTTGTTCCCTAGATATGCAGGTCAGCTATGCAAACTCTATACACCTCTTCATGCACAGTTACCATTTTTCCTACTAGCTGCTGAGCATTTTTAAGACAGAAAGTTGTCATGGTTATAGAGACACAGCCACATTCTATCAGACATTCATGTAGGTTTATGGCAACAGCTATATATGTTCAGTCTGCACTGATAAATAACTTCTCTCTTCCTCCATGATGATGTCTAACTATAATCCAAAGGGTGACAAACTTTAGAGATTTCTCCAAGAGTCTGCATAAATGTCATATCAAGTTTGATCTCTACCATACAGAGGCCTTCAGAACAACTCTAAGAAGCCATGAAGCCTAAATAGACTCTGTGAGCCTACTATCATGCTTGAGGTCACACAGCAAAGATATGATATTCCATACTCTCCTCTGAAGAAGACACTTTAGAAGTGTGAAGATAGCACTAGAAAAAGACAATTTATAGTATCTAAGCTATCTGGCAACCCTAGTTGGCACAGAGTTTTCCAGAGACTTTGAAAATGAAGAACCTTTCTGGCTCTTCTATCTAATGACAGGATGCTTAAAAAGCAATATCTGAGTAAATATATACTGACTCCATTGTACCTGTCCTGTCATGCAGTGTCATATGTACTTGCATTTCTGGGTATTCCCTGTGTGGCCTGAAGATAAAGTAAGCTTTTTTGTCAATACTAATGTTATTTAATTTAAGTCTTCCCATTGTACCCTACTTTATAAATGAGAAACTCAAGTCAATTTCTTGTATCATTTTGCTTGCTCTACTTTTATAGATATCATTATTTGTGTCTGGAGCTAAAAATTATTCTACTTCTCCACATCAAGTATAAAGAAAATATATTTTATAAACTCATGTTTTTGGAGTTACTTTAACAATTGCAATCAATTAAAAATTATGCAATTAAAAAATAGTGCCTATTTGAGTAATAAAAGGTAAAGGGAAAAAATGAAAGGGCTTTGGCTGAGAGATATAGGAATTAAGATGCAGTTAACAACTGACATTTTAATGTTTTTTTACTGCTAGATATAAACACATATAGACATATTTTAGAAAACAGATGACTGGAGTCTGGTTAGTTAAAGACTAATATATATAATAATATAAAGAAATTAGTAATGTATGTGTAAGAATGAGGTCACAGTTACTATATTAACTTGTAAAGAAAAATGAATGGATTTCTCAGGAGGGAGGGAGGGAGGGAGGAAAGAAGGAAGGAAGGAAGGAAGGAAGGAAGGAAGGAAG
The DNA here is from genome assembly GCF_026979565.1 of Vidua chalybeata. NCBI lineage: Eukaryota > Metazoa > Chordata > Aves > Passeriformes > Viduidae > Vidua > Vidua chalybeata. The sequence goes on from NC_071535.1 coordinate 18,336,810, forward strand.
GAAGGAAGGAAGAAGGAAGGAAGGAAGGAAGGAAGGAAAGGAAGGAAGGAAGGAAGGAAGGAAGGAAGGAAGGAAGGAAGAAGGAAGGAAGGAAGGAAGGAAGGAAGGAAGGGGGGTTGGTTAAGTTACAGTTGGGCTTTGACCCTTCTAATTTTCTCCTTGCATGACCACAGTACTCTCATAATCTTACTAAGTTGCCTACCCCTTCTTTCAGGACTGATATATTCTTCTTTTTTTTTTTTTTTTCTTCCAGGCTGACAGCTTCCCAACACAGCTGACAGATTCCCAACACACTATCCATTTTGCTACATGGGGACAGCCTGCTTCCACATTTTCAAGATTTTCTTGAAGCGTCCAGCTTTCCTGGACTCCCTTGTCTCCTTTCAGTACACCCTCACAAGGAACTCTGCCAACCAGACTTCTAAACAGGCTAAAGTCTGCCTTTCACACTAGTAGTACTATCTTGCATTGCTATTGACTATCATGTCTACTATTGCAGTGGCCCTTCCTTTTCTTTTGCTAAACGTTTATCAGTTTTTGTGAGACAAGTTTTGCAAATCAACACACAGGGCACTGACAATTCCTGGAAGCACAAGCAAAAGGTAGAGGTATATTGTAAATGATGGCACCAAAATCTGTTCAGATTTCCTTCAGCAAATTGATAAGTGCCATCTTTACAAAAAAAATCAGTTATTATAAATTAATTTTTTTTTCATTCCACACTCTCTGCAGCACAAGACAGCAGGATTGATCCTCTGCCAAAAGGGAGGCATCTTGCGAGTGAATGCCATTCGCAAACAGATGTGGATGGAAGACCTCTACCGCATCTGGGAAACGGGAAAAAGAGCATGAATCATCGCCAGTGCGCTCCGACACAAATCATGGCAGTGACGCAAAACCAGCAGGGGCAACCCTCGGGGAAGAACAAGCAGATCCCCTCAGCAGAGCAATCTCCAAAATCCCCAGCGACCCAGACTTGGTACCGCCCAGATTCCAATGCGTGCTGGCAACCGCCAAATTGACGTGTCTTTTGGACAACAGCTACACAGTGATACCCACGGGTGTAACTGGGACTTCCTAGAAAAGGCAAGATTTTTTGATAATGGCCAGGGACAGAAGCAGTATTCTTGGTCTTGTTGTTTATCCATCCTTGATTTCAGCAAACCACAAAGAGGAGCTGATGGTCACGGCAAAAGCCCTTCAACCACCTTTGACAATTCCAAAAAATACACCGATAGCCCAGGCCATGGCTTTGCCGTCCCATGCAGAAAAACAAATTATGCCAGTGCTTAACAGGCAAGACTTCTTTTCTGGTGATCAAGCGAAAGTACATGCATCCTGGGTGAAACATTTGAGCCGAGACCGACCCATCGTTACCTGTCAGTTGACTTGTAACGAAAAGACAGTCGTCATTACAGAGATGCTCGACACAGGGGCAGATGTCACAGTCATTTCATACATCTTTTGGCCCCAGGAATGGGACTTAGTTGTACCTTTAGGTTCTCTCGCAAGCATAAGAGGAAGTTCCCTATGCATGCAGAGTGAGAACGCAATCGTTGTCACAAGTCCAGGAAGAAAAACAGCAATCATTCATCCTTTCATTGTGCAAAAACCCATCACAGTGTGGGGAAGAGACCTCTTAGCACAGTGGGGACTGAGATTAGAGTTAGATTTCTAACAGGGGTCACTGTAGCACTCACCACTCTGAAATTGACTTAGAAAACCAATGATCCTGTTTAGGTGGATCAGTGGCCCCTTGAACGAAAGAAATTGAGTGCATTGAAAAAGTTAGTCCAAGAACAGCTGCAGAAGGGACACATCAAACCAACAAATAGCCCATAGAATTCTCCAGTGTTTGTCATTCACAAGAAAACTTCAAGATCTTAGAGACTGCTTCACGATCTCAAGAAGATCAATGAGGCCATCGAAGATATGGGGCCACTCCAGCTAGGACTTCCATCTCTCTCAATGATCCCGAGAGATTAGTCGCTTGTCATCATCGATCTCAAGGACTGTTTTTTCAGCATTCCACTTCATCCAGATGATGCTCCACGTTTTGCATTTTCCGTCCCAAGTTTCAACAGGGAAAAACCCCTGCAAAGGTACCATTAGACCGTTCTTCCACAGGGTCTCAAAAATTCTCCGACCATCTGTCAATGGTATGTGGCTCAAGTTTTGCGTCCAGCGCAGGAGAAACATCCAAAACCAAAAATTGTTCATTACATAGATGATTTGCTCATCGCAGCACCAACAAAGCAGGAGGTGCAGAGAGTCCGCAATTGTGTGATCGCAAAAGTTCAAAAAGCAAGAATAGAAATTAGTGCCTCAAAAATACAAGAAATTGCACCTTGGAAATATCTGAGATAGAAAATCACAAAGCAAACAATAAGGCCACAAAAACTGGAGATCAACACAAAAGTCGCCAATCTACAAGATTTGCAACAGCTTTTAGGGGAGATCAACGGATGAGACTGATCTTAAGAATCACAAATGATGACATTTCGTCACTGCTCAATCTCCTGAGAGGGGACAACAACATCAGATCTCCCAAAACTCTTATGCCTGAAGCACGGAAAGATCTTGAAAAGATCACAGACATGATTCAACTGAGACAGGCACATCGTTTTGCGGAATCGCTGCCTTTCCACTTGGCAGTGTTGGGGGAAAACAGCACAACTGTATAAGTTGATTTTTCAATAGGATTCATCTCAAAGAGACCCTCTTCTAATGATAGAGTGGATTTTTTTAGCTTACAAGCCCTCAAAAACAATTCTCACAGACTTAGAGATGATGGCTCAGATCATCATCAAAGCAAAGACAAGGTTACTGACAATGTCAAGCAAAGATTTCTCAATCATTCATTTACCTCTGAAGAAAGATTATTTTAAATAGGCAATGCAAAATTCACAAGATATCTCCATTGCGTTGTTAAGGTATCCAAAGGTTTGCACAGTTCATTTCCCACCTCACAGAATGCTAAATGCAAAAATAAGTTTTAGAAAAAAAACAAAAATAAGTCAAGAACCAGTAGAAGGTAGGACAGTGTTCACTGATGGTTCAAAGAAAACCCACAAATCAGTGATCACATAGCAAAACTCAAAAACAGAAGAATGAGAATCAGACATCAAAACAGTGCAAGGTTCACCACAAATTGTAGAATTAGCAGCAGTAGTCAAGGCTTTTCAGTTGTTTCCAGAACCTCTCAATCTAATCACAGACTCAGCATATGTTGCAAATGTAGTCAAACGATTAGAGAGATCACTGTTGAAGCACACAAATAATGAAATCTTATATTCATATTTATCATACATGAGAACAATCCTAAAAAATAGGGAACACGAATACTTTGTTACACACATCAGAGCGCATTCCTCACTTCCAAAGTTTTTAGCAGAAGGGAATGCTCGCACAAACAAGCTCACAATGCCCATCTTGCAGACACTGCCAGACATTTTTGAGCAAGCAAAATTGAGCCATGCATTCTTCCATCAAAATGCTCAAGCATTGATAAAATCCTTTCGCCTTTCAAAAAGCCAAGCGAAAGAAATCATCAGTGCTTACCCAGATTATCAACTTGTGCAACCACCTGCATCCACAAGAGCAGTCAATCCAAGAGGATTGCAAAGTCTCCAACTGTAGCAAACTAATGTCACAAAATACCCATCTTTTGAGCAGCTCAAAAACATCCATGTTTCAGTTAACACATTCTCAAGGGCAATTTTTGCATCATTACATACAAGAGAAACCACAGAACATGCCTGCAGACACTTTTTACAAACATTTACATCATTAGAGGTGCCACAAGAAATAAAAACAAATAATAGACCAACCTACACAGACAAAGTGCTTGACAGATTCTTAAAAAAATAGGGAGTCAAACACATTTTCAGTATTCCTCATTCTCCCACAGGTCAAGCAATCATCGAAAGAACACATCATACCCTAAAATCCCTTTTAGATAAACAAAAAAGGGGGGAGGCAGGTGTAACACCTTATATGCGGTTGAACAAAGCTCTGTATGTGTTGAATTTTTTAAATGGCTCTTTCTCAGAGCCCACTCCACCAATTATCAGACACTTCACGAACAACACACAAGCAAAACTAAGGGAAAATCCTTTAGTTCTGATCTGAAACCCAGAGACAGGACAAATCGAAGGCCCATTCACATTAATCACTTGGGGCAAGGGTTTCGCTTGTGTCTCCACAGGGCGAGGGCTGAAGTGGGTGTCAGCAAGGCACGTGAAACCTTACCGGGTGCAGACGCAAGCGGACGCAGATCCAAGAAGCAAAGACACAGCCACGCAAACGAAGGCAGACAACGGCGCTGCAAACATCTCATCAGACAACGATTGACAACTCAGAGACTTAGGGTTCTTCTTGGGACTCGAGTGTCATTCGGGTGTTGCTGCACTGCAAGGTTTCTCGCAGAGAGTGAGGACATAGGCATAGGGTTCAGACAGATAGTGTTCATGTGCTTCATTCTTTTGCCTGTTGCCATGAGCAATAGGGCACATTTTCCCATGAGACAACCAAAGGGAAATGTGTAGGAAACTTTGGCAAAGGCAGCAGGTCTGGACAGCATTTGTCTGACTCATTCAAGGCCAGGGAAACCATTCTCGACATTTTGGTAGGTGTGCCGGTGAAGGAATGGCCGATCCCAAAGAACATCCCTCCAAAGGTTCTGAAATCTTTTTCTGATCCTGTGGAAGGATGGCATGTTTGGACACAGTTCCTTCCTGTGGCTCATTTCGAACCCCAGGAATTGGACATCTTTGGGTCAACAAGAATGAAATTTTGCATCATATTCAACCCATCAGGAGTGACAGAGACAGATAACCACACGATAGATGTCACTCCAAACCAGCTCCTTTACAGAAATGCATCATCCTGGTGCAATTACACCAAGATGATGAGCAAACTATCCCTCCAGAATCCAGCCGTTTTACCAAAAGGAATTTTCTTGATTTGTGGGGACAGAATTTGGCCTGCTATCCCTGCAAAAATCAGGGGCGGTCCATGCAGCATTGGAGAACTCTCATTGATAACACCCAATTTGAAAACTTTAAGGGAACAGTCACACAAAAAAATAAGATCCATTGAACAATATAGCCCAAATTGTGATGATGAGGTTTATACCTAGAACAAGGCTCGGAGAATTGCAGTAGCAATTTTCTCACCCCAAGCAGCATCGGGGGTGGCCTTGACACAATTGGACCACATGGCGTGTTGGTTGAGCAAACACACTCATGCCATTTCTTCTGCACTGAGCGACATGTTAACAGATATCGACAGTGCGAGACAAGCAACGCTTCAGAACAGGGCGGCAATTGATTATTTGCTGCTATCACACGGACATGGGTGTGAAGAATTTGAGGGGATGTGCTGCATGAACTTGTCTAATCACTCAAAATCTATCCATGAAAACATAAAACAAATGCAAAACAGCATCAGCAAATTGCAAAAGGTTACAGGATCATAGTGGGATGACTTCATCAACCTTTTTAGTCTCTCACCATTGTGGAGAGAGCTTTTGAAGATAGCATTTTATATCCTTATAGGATTTCTAGTTCTTCTGCTTGTTCTGCCGTGCATTTTTCTATGCATTCGGCAGGTCATGGACAAAGTAGCAAGACAGGTCTTCTTGGTGCAAACAGGAGGGGGAGATGTCGGAACCCAAGGTGTCCCTCAGACACTCTTGGATGTTCCGGGCCCAGGGCAGAAGCCTCTGAGACCCTGGCAGGCGGCCAGGAACCCCTGTAGTCTTGAGTTTGACCCATGGAACAATTTACCAACCTTGCAGGAAGAACAAGAAATCACAAAAGTTTAGATATTATAATAGAAGTAGTCACAAAGTGAAAGGTAGGATTTTTGAGTGCTGTACAGGGGGGTTTTAGGCCTTGTACAGAGGGGTCTGAGTTTTGTACATGGGGGTCAGAGGTTCTAAGATGGAGGGATTTGGGCGTGCCCTGTCCTCCTTTCTTCTTCCTATCCTCCATGTTCTTGGTGGTGTTGGCACTCACAGATTAGTTTAGAGTAGAAAGTCACTGTTCAACATAGGTAATAGGCATTGGGGAAAAAACTATAAACACCTAATACGTAATGTGTGATATAAAAGATGGCACCAGCCACTCGAGACACAGAGACAGGGACAGAGACGGAGACAGAGAAAAGACGAAGAGAGACGCAGAGAGAGACGCAGAGAGAGAAGGAGTCAGGGACAATGTCAGGGAGTCTGTGTGCCTTAAGATAACATGCAATAAACTGCCTTAAGACCAGACGACTGAAGACTACTGAGTCTTTCTTTGAAGGCACGAGTTAGAAGAGAGACTTTACCACCACCCAGAGTCACCCCAATCTGGGGGAAGGCTCCGGCATATGAGTATGTAAATGTGAAATAGGCACTCAAAGGTTACAAAAATCTTGAATCATTTCAGAAAAGCTTTTAAAATTCAGTTTCATGTTCCTCAGATCAACAGTTCTGAAGATCAAAGTAATTTTCTGAATTGCTGCCACCAGAGGATCCTCCTACTTCTGATGAAATGTCCCCATCTGAAACTGAACGGGTGGTTGTATCAAGGACAAGCTTTAGATTAAAACATATAATGTATGGCTGAGACCTCTTTACACAGATTACCAAACTGTTCCATTTTCCAAGTCTGACATATGTTGTCTATCTGAAAATGACTGGGAAATAATCTTGAAGGCTTAAACTTAATGGACTTACTCTTGATGAGTGGTAGAGAAAAATGAATTCAGTAAGTGATGACTTGCCAAGGGCCACAAGAAAAATATGGGATGAAATAAATGGTGCTATTTGTAGTGTGACATGTAGATACAATATTTCCTAGATTTACAATGTTCTGATATCTAAAGCCGCTTTACCTCATATATGATTTTTATATATGTACTTATTTGGAGGGAAGAATGTAGGAATTCTTAAGTGAGCAGCTTCAGGTACTTCAAGCAGCTGCATTTCTCCCATAGCTAATATCACTTTCTTGTCAGTAAGAGGGAGTTTGCAGAAACCTGGGGAAAACCTTTACAGTCACCTTCTGAGATCTGAGGATGGGAACATCCTTTTCTGATATGACAAGGATAAGAATCACCAGAAATGGTCACAGAGACCTTTCTTTGTAGTCAGAAGGAAGATATTGGACAAGAGCCATCAGCACAGAATGAAAATCTTGTGACTGTTTTTCTTTTTTTTTTTAACAGCTTGCCAGACAAATTCTCAGTGATTGACCAAGTGGAAATATGGGAAATATGCCTGTTCAGTTTAAAATCCATTCTGCTCTATTAATCTATAGAAGATAGAAGACTAAAGCTACCTGGTGTTTAATTAATTTAACTTTCCTTTTAGAGAGTAAGCCTGAAGAAACAAAGTTCTGAATAATTAGAGAGGCATACCAAAATAGAAACAAAATGGAGGGAGTGAGTAAAACTAATTAAATATTGCTCCTCTTCAGTGGGTTCTTGGGACGCACATAATATCAAAACGACAGTTATTGTTATCTTCCAGTTTCTTCTTCTCAAGCATGCAGAAGTGGGAAATAGGAGCAGAATGCAAACCTGCAACTGTAATTCTCAAGTAGTCTTCCTCATTTTAATATATTCAGGAGAATATCTTCAATGACGTCCCACCTATCATAGGTATAATAAGAAAGACAACGCAAAAGTATATGGTTGAACACTTCTGAGTTGCAGATAGTTTGTTTCTTGTCCTAGCATTTTTTTCTTACTATATAAATGATGACTTGAGAACAGCTGGGTGATCACAAAACAAACATGTTGCATCAAGCTCTAAATGGAGTCACAAAATACATTTTCTATCTATAAGCAAACATGAGGGAGGGTCACAAATTTCTTGAGAGGTGTGTCTGGGGGGAGTCCTTCACTATTGTTAAAATCTGCAGTCTGAGCAGAGCCTGTGGTGATTACTCAGTGGGGAGAATCTGTGTTTATGTTAAAGGGGGGAAAAAAGTGTTTACCTAAACATTCACATTTAGAATTTATTGTGTCACAAATTCTGACAACTAAGAACAACAGAAACACATTAACAAGATTGTACAAGCTGAGTGGATAATAGGAATGCTTTTTAGAATCCCAAGGGAGATAGTGTAGCTGTACCACTGTGATAAATCAGGGATTTATGAGAGAAAACCCTTCCCTTCTTTGAAAAAACATTACTTTGATACTTTGATATGCTTGACATGGTGCTCTGCTGTTCAGTTACAGAAGTGTATGTTCGTAGTCTTGCCAGTATGAGCTCTGACCTTTCAAACATGCTGGGAGAGCTGAAAGATCCAGTTTTGCTGAAGGGGTCAACAACACAGCATAAAGGAAAGCAGGTTTTTTTTGGTAGGTTTTTTTGTTTGTTTGTTTGTTTGTTTGTTTTCCTGAAAGGTAGCAAAGATATCCTGGCTTACATTTGGTGTCACCAATGAACTAAACATGACACAAATAACATTTTACCCATTTTTCCACATCAGCAAAAATAGTTCTATACTTTTTTAAATGCTGAAGCCTACAAGAGTTGGTTTAGTGCTTAGTAGAACTGATGGGTTAGAAAGAAAAAAATAACAGCTTTTGACACCATAAATAGATTAGACTCAGACCTTAGTAGTAGATTCATCTACCACTGATTTTTTAAAATTTATTTAATTGATTTCACAGTGTGAGTCCAACAACAAAGCTCGAGCTAAGTTTAAAAATCCATTAAGACTACTTTCTCCCTTAGTAGATTTTGGGTTCAGTTTTATTTTTTAAATTTCTCAAGTGATGTTATAAAGATGAGATTTTAAATTAAAAAATATCTTGGCTGCACTTTCCGTATTACAAACATCTGCCTTTCCTAAAGAAAGAGAAATCAAAGAACATTTGCTACAATTAACAGGAGAGGAAGAAGAATGACAGAAGCATGCATACATGTCTCCTTAGAGCTTAAAAACTAGTTGACAGAAGCCAGCTTAGGTACTTCAGAATTATACACACTATATTTTTGCATGGAATATCAGACACTTAAATCTTTGTTTCAAATACCGGTTGCTAGAGACCTGCTGTTGAGACTAAAACAGGAAACATCATAGTTTTAATATATTGCATATAAAAATAGAGTTACTTTACAACTATTACAACTATTTGCTATTACAACAACTTTACAACTATTTTCTTTATACAGGGATTATATCATCCTTTAGTCGCTCTCTGAAGGAAAAGCTCATATCCTTTCCAGGATATAGTATTATACAGTATATTCCAGATATGGTAGTATATAGCCAAGAGAGAAAAGTTTAACATTTATTTGCTTCTTAACCTGGCAGAAGTGAAATGTTAATTTAAGAAATGGAAATAATATTAATTCTCTTTCTTCAATACTAGATCAACATCTTTTGCAAGATGACAAGGTGTTCTTGTAAAAGAACACCTTTTACAAGACAGACATCATATGGGCAATACCCACAAAGGAAGGAAAAAACACCAAAATTAAATTTGTAAAATTGTCTTGAGTATTGACACCAACAAGAAATCAAGATAAAATAAAAAATCAACACCTGCTCACAGATCCTTTCTTCAAAATCTTCTCCTTTATAACACAAAACTAATAAAACGATAAGTTCTTTCCAACACACACCATTCATATTCTTTTTACTCCTTCACTGCCTCCAGGTGTTCCAGAGAAGTCTCAGCCTATGCCCAGTATATCCTCAAACACATATTGGGTCTGGCTGAGCTGGAGCTCATTTTCCCATAGAGCCCTCACAGCTCTGTGCTTTGCATTGGTAGCTGGAAAGGTGTGGATAAAAGGTGTTCTGCCTACAGATGAGCAGTGCTGGCACAGCAGCAGGGCAGTCTCTCTAACATTCCCAGCCCCATCAAGGTGCTGGGAATGGGCAAAATCCTGGGAGGGGACACAACCAGGCCAGCTGACCCAAATTAACCACAGGGATATTCCATAGCAGGTGACATCAGCTCAGGTATAAAAGGTTAGGAAAGGCATGGGGTTATAGTGCTATTTGTTTGTGATGTTTGCCTTCTGGAGTGTAGGCTGAGGCTCTGCTTCCCAGGATGTGGCTGAGCATTACTTGCTGATGGGAAGCAGATAACAGCCCTTTTTATTTCCCTCTTTCCTTGTACATGTGGAAACTTCCTCTTTTGCTTTAGTAAACTACCTCAAGTCAACCTATGAGTCATTTTTTTTTCTATTCTGTCCAGCAGGGAAGGAGTAATTCAGGAAAGCTACTATAAAATCTTACTTTTGTCTTCTTTTGCTTTATTTAGAGTGTTTTCAGAGGGAATAGACATCTAAATTGGGGACCTGACACTGAATACAGAATAGGTAACATAGGACATCAGCAAGAGAAAAAGAAGGGCATTAATCTAGCTCAAATCAAATTATTGAGAAGGGGAAGTCAGCCTGAAAGGATAACATCCTACAGAGCAATTTGGAAAGAAAATTTATACAAGTGCCATAAGTAGTAAGAATTGTGATTTTGCATTTAGCCTTTCTTCTGCCTTCTACATTATGTAAGTAGCTGTGAGAATTTGAGATTGCAGTCTGAACTATAACGTCATCACCACTACAGTTCGCGTTCTACCCTTAGATCCAATTTTGCATCTAGAAAACTAGATATTTTTGCAAATTTGAACGTTTGAATCTAAAGAAGAATAAGTTTTTCAAAGACAGATGTTTTTAAAATAAATTAATTTAGCTGAAAATCAGAAATCTTGTGAGTTGCCTTTTCAGAATATCTGTGACTCTCTAGTTCTATATATACACCCAATTCTGCAATGACATAAAATGGGATTTTAGGAAAGGGTAAGTATTTTTATCATAGAGCAAGAGACAAATTCTTTCCCTTGGCTAAGGTACTTTAGAATATGATCAAAACTTTGATATATTTTCAAAATACATATTTAATCATAGTTAGGGAAATTTGAAAAGAACTTGAAGAAAATTTAAGATGGGTGGTAAAAAAGAGGCTTGGATAAATACTGTCATAGGAAATGAACAACTTTATCAAAATATAGTAGCAATATTTTCATTTGAATAAATAGATGATGAACAAGTAACCATTGGCAAAATACTAATTTCCTCTTATTTTAAATGAGCTGACTAAAATTTTGAGAAGTAAAAAGTTATGCTCATGTTGAATGCTTTTAGAAATCTTCTAGCTATAAGCTTGCCTGCTATTATGAGTATTACATAAAGTCAAGACAAAGAAAGGTGTCTATACCTCATTGAGTTTATATTTGGTGGAAAATACTGGAACATAGTTTCTGCCTGAGATATTTATATTAGATGAATGTAGAGTCACTAGATATGTCTACTTACCTACATCTCATATTCTTCAAAACATCTTGGAGAACCTTATAAATAAGTCTTAAGTTATTGTCAGAAATGAAACAAACTAATGCAAACAAAATCCTAGCACAATAATGACGAATATATTGCTTGTAGATCTGCAGTTAGGACTCAATTGAGTTGTACATCAAGGCCAGAACCTAGCAGTGTTTTCTGTTTCTAAGTTTCCTTAATTTTTAAAGCATAATGCAAGGCAAAGTATTTTGAATCTTAAATAAAGCTGCTGGTGTTAGATTTCCTGTAGAATGAGAAAATTAAAAAGCAAGAAGAGTTTTAGATAGGAGAGAAAATCATGAGAATTCTTAGCAAATCCCTATCATATTCAAATGTGCTTTTCAAATGAGTATGCAAAAGATGTCAATTTGAAATACAGACTCAAGCTTGAGATGACTCTAATATAAACTATTTAATTTACAGAAAAGCCTTCTGGGATGCAAAATTTTTTTATTCATTTTACTTCACTATGAATCAAGGAAAAAGTTCATCACAAATAATTTTCCGATCTATGAACCAGTTTTTGATCTGTGAACTATGAGGAATAAAAATATAATCTTTTATGGAAATCAAGAAGCAATCAAAGATTTTAAATGTTAATATAAATCTTAAAAACTTTTTGAGTATTGAAAAGATGCCATGTTTTCATACGTAAAAAAAAAAAAAAGTAGAAATAGTGTAACTCTTGCAGACTTGGAATCCCTTTGAGTACTTTTAGCGACCTAAAGACATATGTGACAATATTCAAGTCTTCATTTGTTGTCTGATCTTTCTGATTAAAATCCAGTATTTTGTGTAAAATGCTAACACTAGTGTAAGTCTCCTGCTTCAAGACTTCCAAACACATTTCACTTTCTATACTTACAAGTGCATTTGCTGCTAGAAAACTGTACCAGTGCCATGATTCAGGAATTTATAATTCTCTGGGTAGCTGAACTGTAAATACTTCCTTCCCTTGGGTTTCCAACCACCTTGTTTTCTCTCCCATTCAAAAGCAATATTTGTGCCAGAAATATACACATGAGAGTGAGCACATAAGGGAGTGTGTGCTTGTGAGAAACAGGGGAAGAGAGAAAAATATAGCAAGAAAAGAGAGGTGTGAAATGTAAAGCAGTGGGGCACAGTGGATTAATTTATATCATACAAAGCATGAATATGTATTAATAGAAACATATAAAATATATTATGAACATATTATATCTGTTTTTTTAAATCCCTGTTTTACTAAATTATTATTATTTAATTTGACAAAACTCAGGGATATATGTCTGAACCAGGTTCTTGATTGGAGTGTATTTTCTTCTGTGGAAATACATTGATTTACACTGAATAGTATCAACTGCACTATCATTCTCATATCACTCTTGGAATGACTGCTCATTTTTGAACCTGTTACTCTCACAATTCCCATGCATGTTATTCATACATGGCTTTGTCTTAGCATTTCAGAATTCAAGAATTGACAGAGACTGTCTTAGAATTGATTTTGATACAAAACTAATGATAAACTTCCGGCAGAGAAATCAGAATTTTAATCTCTGACTCTCCAGCTTTAATAGAAAAACAAACCAATGCACAATATAATCTGTCTTCTAGATGCAGGAAAAATCAGACATTAATCCTTATTTAAATAAATAAAATAGTTTTATCAAGAATTTCAGGATTAGAGGATAACATCAATTTTGTTATCTAATCCTGAAATTATTAGAATTGCAGAACCTAGTGAACTGAAATGCTAAAAAGATACTCTAAGTTCTTAATAATATCTAACTGATCAACTAACATCTATCTGAATTTTCCCATCACATGCTGAACATTTCACTTTTTAGTTTACCTTTTATAGACTTGAAAGGAAGTTGTACACATAATTAAAAAAAGAATTATTGGTGATCTAACTACTCTTTGCTAGTTTATTTTCTTGACCCATTCAACTTCTTCCTGCCGTTCTTCATAAGACTAACTTGTAAGCCATTCATCATTAGTTTTAGTCCTTTGTGCTTTTTTCCAGTTTATCTGCTTGTTATTATAAAACCACATCCCACTCTTAGAGTTCTTCTGATTTATATTCTCATTCTGTACTAATATTACCAATATTAATAACGTGATACTTAATATTACTTCCTTCGTCTCTTTAGAAATCCTTTATATGGAAGCCCATCTTCCTGGCTAAAGTTTGTAATTTTAATGTATTGCTATGCTTTTGCTCCACTTTTACATTAATTTGCACAGAATTATTAACTTGATACTTTTTGACAGTTTCACATATATGCTATGTTTCCAAATGCTTCTTTCCCTTTAGTCAGATCGATCTTTCACATAGCACAGCCTATGTTCTCTCAGCATTTGTAAAAAATATATGCTTCAACACTGTCCTCAATAATTTACTGGTAGACTGGGTCTATTTATAATGCTTATGTAGCAGGCATTCTCCTTTTGCCAGAAGGCCACATCCTTCAGGTATTAGGTATCTGAAATAAGGTGCATCAGTCTTATTCTCTCTTACTATGATGCTATTTTGTTCTATTCCCCTTTTTATCTTTTATGAAGGCTTTTAACAGGTCTGCTTCTCTCTTCCTTCTGAGATACAGAGAAAGCATGAATATTTTCATTATACAGTAAAAAGCTTTATTTTCTCCCTATCTGTCTTTTTATATCTCTGATTTAGGCCATCAGGTCTCTGAGAGGCCAATAAAGCTTTGTTTGTGCATTAAGATCTCTAGTCATTGTTTGTTCTTGATACACTTTTCAGTAGTGTATAGATGTCTAATATATTTGATAAGTTCCACTACTATTCTCTTTCCTATCAGCTATCTAATAATGTCAAAAATATTGTCTTTGATGCAGCTAAAATTTCACGTATCTGGCTCTATCTTTTGCTCTTTGCACTATTTTATTGCAACTTTTAATCAAAAATCTCTTTATTTGGATTATGTTACTACAATCCACTACATCCCAGTTTCCTTCAAACAGGTCATACTCAAAAATGTTACCTTTTTAGGACAGAAAAATGTATCTGTGCTTAACCTTTCCTATATTCCTATTTATATAATTTTCAGACATATTAATTAGTAGCTTGCATAAATCTTAGTTTTTCTAAGGGTATTTCTTAATTACCTTTTACTCACCCTAGTTCCTTTAAGAAATATTTACCTATTGAAGTCTCTACTCAGGCCTAAAAATATGTATGACATTCACAAATTTGGTTTGATATATTTGAATATCCCAAATATAACACCTATCTTTCATATCTCAATATGTCTTTTGAACATTTTGTGTTTGCAAGTATTACATTTGTCTGAACTTCTGTCCATTTTTTACCTTAAAACTTTCAATTTATATCTTGTGTTTATCATCCTTCATCTCTGCATTGTGTTCTGTGCTTTTGTGTGGACTTTACAATTCTGTTTCTGTAGTAAATTAACTCTGGAAAAAAAATAGGTTTACTTTCATTAGAACAGGGTGAATGCCGAAAAGCATTTTCTATAGGTAATCATTTTTTCATAGAAGTTTCATTTGACTGTACTTCTGCTTGTTCCTCACAAGTATTCCTGGAAAATCTTGGCACTTGTAAAATAATCAATCACAAAACTCAAATATTAACCGACTATGGGATGAAAAGATTTTATAAAGCAGTAGGAGTGCAGTGATAGAGTGATGAGATATTGCAGATAACAGAATAATTGAGGTCCCTTCTGCCCAGACCCTGAGAGCAGGGATGGGTCTGATTGCCCCTTCCCACGTCTGCAGGCCCAGGATCCCATGTCATCCAGCCAGAGCCATCATCCCCTGCCCCAGTGATTCCCCAGCAGGGACTGTTGCCAGCTCACCACAGCCCTGCCTGCCCACCCGTGGGATTTGCTGAGCTGGGCTTTCAGCCCATTCTGGCCTCATCCCATCACCATCCCCAGGGAGCTGCCCAGTCTGAGAATGGGGGCTGCTCTTGGTGTTCCCAGATGTTCTGCTCGTGGCTGGACAGGGCTGGTTCAGGGCTGGGCCTGGGCTGCCTCATGGAGATCCCTCTGGGGGCCCACAGAGAGCCTCAGGTGTTGTCTAAGACTCTGGAGTGGGACTATGCAGATGCTTTCAATTTCAGGATTCAGCTTTTCTGTTGCTCCATCACTCTGCTGGTACTTATCTTTTTGCATATACTCTTTCACAGTGTGATGAACAGAGCTATATCTTCCTAAGGCTACAGAAAAAAAAAATGTGTTTATGTGAAGGAAATTGTTTCAGTCCTCAGGCCCTAAGCACATCAATTTTGAAGAAAACTTTTCTTTTGTGGATTTTCTAAACCACAATGAGGAGTTCATGCTAAGGATTTGCTATCCAGATGAGAGGTTGATGCAGACAGATTTCAGGACAGCCACAGAAGTATTTCAAGGCCACTTCAATTCTTCTGCACAAGATCTGCCTGGCCTGTGGCATTTTAATGTGGCTATTCTTGTAATTCCAAACACAAGCTGTGAACAGCATCTCTAATGTTCTCTTCTAGAAAGCGAATAAAGCAGAGCATGAAGATTTTTTCAGCAGCAGACACAAGTTTTGCAGCAGATCCATAGCACTGTTACAGGTAATTCTAATTTTGCATGAACAGACTGACCTAAAGCACTTTCTGTTTCATCAGATCTTTGAAAGATTCTTTTCAGATTGGATATGA
Organism: Vidua chalybeata; assembly: GCF_026979565.1. Lineage (NCBI taxonomy): Eukaryota > Metazoa > Chordata > Aves > Passeriformes > Viduidae > Vidua > Vidua chalybeata. Next base: position 18,352,823 of record NC_071535.1, read on the forward strand.
GAGTGAACTAATTTTTCCACCCATTTTTCAAAAAAACATAACAAAGACCGTGCAAAAAAAAAATTGGAAGAGATGGAAGGAGTGGATGAAAGCTTCTGTTTGAGTTTTCGTTTTCATGACAACTTTATAGCAGCAAAGATTTTCTATCTTGTCTCTGTCTTGCTTGTTAAGGAGGAGAAATAGCAGCTGGAGAGAAAAAAAATTGCTAAAGAGGAACTGCACTTAATGAATTCTTCTAACAGAGCAGTTTGGAAGCAAGAGTCAGCAGCATGTGCAGACACTCATAACCTGCTCCTTTGCCTTTCTAAGAGCTCAGGAGGAGCTGTAGCTGGAGACTTGGGCAGGTCTCAGTATGAAGACCAATTTGCACAGCCAAAGGCAAGTTTAGATGGAAAGCAGCACATTTAAGCTCACTTGTCAAATTAATAATCCGTTTTTCATTGTCACATGTGCATCCCATTCCACTTGTGCACTCCCACAATGTCTCTTTCATATTGCAATATTTCTATTGAAAACTGACAGCCTTTCCTTGGGATTTAACCCTTTACCCACTGATATTTCACAGTCTCCTGTCACCCTTGCTTTCTTTAAATTTTCACTGTGATAGAAAACTCATTGTGTTTGTTTAATTAACCAGTTACAGTATCAGCACAGGTTATAGTTGGAAATTTGGTATACTGTGTGGAGAAAGTGCTACATCCTTTGGAATTTAATATGAAATTACTTGTTTCCCAGAAATAGATAAGGCTCCTACTTGCTTTGTGATTGTTTCCAAGTCTTCCTGCATTCCAGCTGTTGGGGCCCAGAGCTCATCCCGCTTTCAGGAATTCAACTGGAAAAGCTATAGAGTTCAGCTGTCTGAGTGAGAGTTTGACTTTGGTCATAGGGACTCCTGCGAGGAAAGCTGGGAACAAGGTCCTGCCTCTGGTTTCCTTTCAGGGCTGCTTGTAAACTGAGACTTAACCCTGTCCCAACCTGTGTTACGCTGCAGCTGTGTAAAAGGTCTATCTGTGCCTGAGCTCGTGCCTCTGTGAATCTGACCCAGACTCACTGGTCTGACTCCTGCCTCGGCCTGGCACCCGTGTCGCTGCTGCAGACCTGGCCCGTCTCTGAGCTCTGTTCTGACCCAGACAAGCTGTTGTGTTGTCAGTGAGGTTGCTGCTCTCATCTGTTGTGCTCAGCTCACAGCTCACCTTCCCCTGCAGTGCAGGACTATAATTTCTACCTTCTGAAGCAGAATTAGGATAAGGATTCCTTCCTGTGACTTCTATATGGGTTTAAATGTATTTCTGAAAGTGACATGCTATCAGTTTGTCAAACAAAATGTCCACTACCTTCAGTTCTTTTCTGTAAAGCAAACATTTAATTGAGAGGTAATAAATCCATTAGAACTTAGAGAAAAAAAAACCCTCCATTGTAGGTATCTTAATTTTAACAAATGAAAATATTATTGTTATAACAATATCAGTCTGGAGATGTTCACCCAAGTAATTAAAGGGAGCTTAATAGTTTAGAAAGGAGCAGGTGCAAGTCATTAAAAAAAAAAAAAAAGAAAATATGTTTTCCTTCATATCACAGGCAGTATGGTTAATGAAAAAATATCAATTTTAAGTCTGATCTTGTTTGTAATGTATTCAGTGTCCAGTTTCCCAATACCTAAAGGTCTTTGTTCTACAATAGCAAAGAATTATCCCAAATACTTTCCTGAAATTGGAAAAAATTAGAGCCACCTCATTTCACTTGTCTGGAGAATCCTTTATCTCATCAAATCATTTTATTTGAGGAAGCACCTTATCAGATTTCAGTCCTCCAGAGCATAGTTCTGCTTGTTCATGAGCTATTAAAAAGACAGCAGTGCTGTACTTCACCCAGTCATGTTTAAGAAATCTTAACCACTTTAATAATTCTGGGAACATTGTGAAAAACAAAGACTCAGAAGTGAGGCAAGAAAGCTTGTGTAGAGGCATGAAAACCAGAAGAGTTTCAATCTTTACAAAGTCGGTACCAATATTCTATTGTAGGATTATGCCATTAAATAACTTCTAGTACAGATGTACTTTATATTTGGTTATCCTGAATGCTAATTTTTTGTTGATTTTGGATTTATTACTACTTGGGAGTGACTTAGTTTGGAAAATATTTGCCGTATACCTTCAAAATCAGTGATGCTTGAGAAATACAAATTATTTATTTAACTTTTTCTATATGTACTTCAAACATCTTGTAGTGCTTTATAGGTTTTCAAAAAAAGCTTAATGTTGGAATCGTCCCAGTGGCTCCAAGAACTGTGTGGGAGAAAACACTTCTCTCACCATTGCTTATTCTGGCCTAAATTATCCAGAATAAAAATGTTAAACCTATCTGTACCATGACTACAGTTTTTGAATTTCAGCTAGGATTTTTGATTGCTCTCCATCATTTTGCTTAGTACGGACTAGAATCTCCTGCACTTGTCATATTAATGTTATTGATCTGTGGACTTTATGGAAAAAGTGGTTAATGAACTTTCCTCCAGAGAAACCATCTTTGAATAAATACAGAATAATAAATAATGAATCTTGTAAGAAGATAGCTTAACAGAGGCAGGCAATCATGTAGGTACCTGATGAACAGTGTTCTGAGACATGAGAGATCCAGTTATGGCTCCTGGTTGAGCAGCAGACTTCAAATAAGATCTTGTATGAATGGAGTTTCTCATCTGCAAGGTGAAGATAACACAAATTTTCCAGCTCACAGAGGCAGGGAGTTTTGATACATTAAAACACTCATTATAGTTGTAAGGATATTATAAGCAATAAAGATATTAGCCCCTTGCACCTTGTAAATTATTACATATGGAGGAAAAATCTCAACTGAACTGAGCAATGAAGCTGATTATTACAATCACAACAGTTAAGTCCTTTTTATTTTATTTTTTTCTATCGTTCTCTTTTGCATTACCTATTTACCCAGAGTTATTTACATGAGGGCACTGAGAAGAGAGGGCAATAACATCAGTCCAGATGTGCAAAATAATAAATTAGTTATGATTGAAACCACCTATGGATAACTGAAATTATTGACCAGCAGTGGTTGCCTGACCTGTATCCATCAAAATGTCAAACCATGTAGAGGTAGACAGCAGGCATGTACCCTAGAAAGAGTAAGGACTGCATAAATCTCTGATGCTGTTCCATGCTGCTTCAGGTAATTTTGACATAGGATAAATGACAATACCGTTCACTCACAAAAATTATGATTAAAAGTAGCATCAACATTTGCTTGTTTGTTTTTGAAGGACCTATAATATTAGTTATTAGATAAACTATCCTCTTGTTCTGTTGAAAATAGTTTTGAGTAAATGAGTTTTTTATGACATACATTCTTCTGCAAAGTTTTATTGAATAGTTGTGTAGAATTTAAACATAAATAGTACTCAATAAAGAATTTGTAACAAACCTAAAAAAATTGGTGACAGCCATATCGCAAAATTATAAAGTGTGGAATTTAAATTGAATTTCTTTTTCTCTAAATGCATTTTATAAATCATTCCTGTAATAATCCACTAACATTTGTAATGTTATGTTGGTTTAATCTATATCATATTCCCAACATTAGTGTTATTAGCACAAAATACTGATAGCTCTAGGTCATAATGTTAGCTTTCTACCTTCACGAAAAAGAAAAAATATTGAAAAAACACTGCATATCTCAGGCTTAACTACTTGCTCATTGTCTTCTGATATCTCAAAATACAATTGCCAGAGATTATATAAAGTCCGGTTTTTTTCCAGACATTTCTTACCTCTGCAATATTAATAGCAGAATTTGTTTCCATGTGCTCTGTAAGTAGCAAACATTCACAAAATTCTTTCATCTACCATCTTAGAATATAGAATCTTAAATTTATGAATATTTCAGGATGTTGAAATTCCAGTGCCTTATTTAAGAGACCATGGAATTTTACAGAAAATTTTCCATTAGCTTCAGTGAAGCAAGTCTCACAGTTCTTGTCTTGTTTACTATCACCCCTGACACACAGTAGAATAAATTTATGTTGAAAGGAATATAATTGAAAGGAAGATTACTTTTGGAGAATGTCCATCTTCCTCAATTTATAAATCTGACTTCATTGGATTAACTGCCCTTGAAAATGAATTTTAAACATTTTCCACTTACTGTGTTTTAACCCCGTCCAACAAGTAAAATACTAGACAACTCTCCTGCCTCCTTTACTACCTCCATCCCCAGAGGGATGGAGAGGAGAATCAGAAAAATTAAGACCTGTGTGTTAAGACAAAAACTTTTTAGCAACAGGAAAAGTATATTAATGAAAAAGAGGGAGGGGAGTAAAACCCAAATAAGAAAAAATAATGGGCAATACAATGCCCAGCCCATTCCCCAGCAGCAATCAGCTCCTCCTGGGCAAATCCCCCTGTTTATCTACGGGCCATGATGCTCTTTGATATGGAATATCCCTTTGGCCAGTTGCACTCAGCTGTCCTGGCTGTGCTCTCTCCCAGCTTCTTGTGCACCTGCTTGCTGGCAGAGCATGGGAAACTGAAAAGCTCTTGACTTAGGCTGAGCACTCACAGCAACAAGTAAACCAGCAGTGTGTTAGCAACACTTTTTATCCACTAAATCCAAACCACAGAACTTTGCCAGCTACTTGGAAGAAAATTAACTCTATCTCACCTGAAACCAGAACACCAATTCTAAAATATTTGTGCATAGAATATTGATTTAATTCTCTGCTTTTAGTTTTGTTTTATGATTCTACATTTTATATTTTCTACTTTTTTATTTTAGACTGATCATTCTTGTATCAATGCAATGGAAAGATGGACAGACACTGAAAAAATAAAATCAATAGTATCTCAACTTAGACTTTTATAATTATTTAAAAATAACTCCATTAAGTCTCCATTTAAAAATGGAGCCCTAAAAAAAGTCTCCATGAAAATATATATTAAACATTGTCCAGTAGATGTACCATACTCTATGCAAATTACATTACTAAATTTACTTCCCAGTGCCTTTGCCAGATTTTTAATCATGTTCCTTTAATATCAGTAATTAGAGACTGAAATTAACTGACACAATTTTAGTAACTAAAAAGCCATTTTGAGAATAAAGTATGATGTGACTGAGAAGGTTGTATTTATGTTTTTGACCTCTCTAGGTCTCTGTCACTCCTTCATGAGTAACTGTACATCACTCTTGTATTCACAAAGAGTGATTTGAAAGTTTCTCAAATTTTTGCTTGATTTAGCTTGGTATAAAAACCTCATTATATAGCCTTGGTTAGTCCTCTGCTTATAAATTTGTAGTCATCTAGTGAGGATGCAAAAATAGCATTAGGCTTAGGTGATCTGTTGCATGCTGTGAATAGCAAATACCAAACAGTGAATACACAAAGCCAGCAGTTTACAAATAAGCTCCAGTGAAAATTATTCCTTCATGTTTCTCAGTGAGTACCTCTGCATGTCAAAGATAATAGAATAAAAAGGCTCCATATCAGCTCATGAATGATGGAATAACATAATTATAATGGAATAAGAGAAATTAATAATGGATAATACTGATATTAAATGCTTTAAACATTCTTCGTTACCTTCTGCAGACCTACAAATCAAAGATGGTTTCAGTCTGTCACCTCCATGCTCTCTGACTGTAGTCCTCTATTTCATCCAGTCTGAAGTAAGACTGAAGTAATCAGAGTAATATTCTTTCAGTTGGTCCCAGTGATAGAGCACCATACAGGAGAATTTAGTCAATCTCATGGGGATTACCACTCTTACGGAATTTTTTTCCCCAGGAGTTATGATCAAATAATTCTTATACTGCATTACAGGGGATGGAGTGGAACAAAGAGAATAATTTTGTGTGAAAAATGACCTAATGCCCTCTCTAGTAGCCAAAAGAAATGGATGAACCAAAGAATGTATCAAAGGAGGAACAGGTTCAAGTGAGAAACAGAGAAGAGGACAGATGCCTCTGGGATGAACTTGGGCAGAAATGGATGCAGGAAACAAGGTGTCTGAGATGAATTAGAACTAAAGCAGTACTAAAAAGTGTTAGGAAATGTAGCAAACTAAATTTTTTCACAATGTGGCTGAGCAAAACACAAAAAATTCAAAAGGACAATTTAGTACAAATCTACATGAATACGTACAAAGTCCTGACCTCTCTAATGACCATACAGATTGGTGTTCAGTTTGTTTCTTAAGAGTCTGCTTATCTTCCATCCTTCAGCTGCTGTTCTCTGACATTTCCTAGTTTCTGTTTCCCATCTATAACAGAGCTTAAATTTATAAAACAGGTTATTAAATGTGGAGTATTTAAAGGTAAATCTCATGCCTTGTGGTACCTGAACTGCCTCTTTAAGTTTGTAAATAAACTATTGCCTCTGCTCTGAAAGGACTTTCTGCTTGAATTAACTGTCTTGTAATCTGTAGGAAAAACACAACTATAATAATCAGGCAAGCAAGTAGAACATATAATATTAATAAACTATTACAGACATCTCACACATTCTTCACACTTGGCTGTCTAAACAAATCAATACAAAGGGAAAGATCTAGTTAAGACTGGTATAAAAATCTAGTACTTTATCTTTAAAGCAAGTCAAAACATAACAATTCAACTTTATTATGTATAGTGTGGTTTGTACAGATTGCATCCCAAAGGCTTTACGGAGGTAGATAATACTCTTCCAGGGTAAGATAACAATATTAACAGTGGAAAGAGAGAAATTATATCCACAGTCACATTCCTCTATCAGTGGTGTAAATTGAAACTAGCACTGCTAAAATCAATATGCTTCACACTGATACAGAATTGCTCAGAGATTAGAATCAGGCCCAGGTTAGGTAGCAGAGAAACAATTTCTTTTTAGTTGAGAATTGCAAAGAGTGGTGAGTCAATGAAGCAGAGACACAGGACAATGGTTTTCAGACAGCATGAAACTTAAGTGAGGAAAGAAAACATAAAGAAGCAGCAAAACAATATAGGTGAAGTCTACTAGTGTTTTTAAATTTAAGAGGAAAATGTGGAAACATTAAATAACACGATTGTTGGATGAATACATGTGATTGTTCTCACTGTCATGCTGTGGAACTCAATGGGAGTTTTTCATCAGCTTCCAATACTAACTTTGTAAAACAAATTACGGACGTTGCTGGAGCACAGGGAACACTTTAGGCAGCAGAAACAGAAACAGACAAATGAGATATAGTGGCATACTTGAGTGACAAGACAAAATTCTGGAGGAATATTTCTTCACTAGACAAGAACAACAGCAAGCTTCTCAATTCAGTGGGTTTTCTTCATCAAAAACAGCAAGCAGCAAAAAGAAAAAAAAAATATTTTTAGTGATCTCCAAAAGAGCAGGGTAATCTTAAAAAGTTGGAAGTTGAAGCAGGATCACCTTCTCTTAGCAGCTGGAAGATTTCTTGCTAATATCAGCATAATCTCGTATGCAGCCCTCTATTCTGACGTGACCACCAGAAGGTATCCATCAGGCCTGATGCCAGATTCTGCTTCACCACATTGTATTTAGACATTCAAATGCAAAACACAAACAAACACCAAGCGTCCTCCCCTGCCAGCCTGTCATACACACCCACAGAATTCCACTCCAAATAAAATCTGTAGCTACTTACAGAAAAACGTGAACTTTGCTAGGTTTGTTCTCTTTCTGAAGATATGACACCACTGAAACTTGTCTGACAAGTCTAAGAAGCACCTTGTAACAGGAGAGAGAAATTTCCAGACTTGTGTATATTTAAGATTTTTTTTTCAAGGGTAATTTTTTCTCTGTTTAGACAGTAGCAGGTTTTTAATTCTGGGTTAGTTGATTATTCCTATAGACATTTACCAAGGAAAGAAAACATTATCAAATAACAATAAAGTTGTTAATTTTTTTTGTTTCAAGAATTTAATGTTTTTGTTTTTTTTTTTCTTGTGAGCTTACAAGTACTGTTTTTTTCTTGCTCAAGGTGGAAAGGACACTCATGGAGAGTTAAAAGTTAACCATTAACCATCATGCTTTTTGCACAGAATCTGCCATTCTAGCAGTGTGCTAACTCTGTCTCAGATGAGGTTATGATTCTAAAAATCTAAGCAGCATTCCCTTAAGAACTAAGGCATTTGAGAGATCAATACTTTTGCCTGTTGGCCTTGTTGAACAAAGATCAATGCATGTACAAAAATCAGCCCAGCAGATGTGACTGTGAAGACTACCAGGCCCCAGAGAGAGGAATGCCTAATGGGGACAGCTATCTGTATAGCTCTAAAGTGTGCCATTAAGCCTGCACTTCACTTGGCTCATATAGGGGTTGTGATACCTCAAGCTGTGCAGTGGTAATCTGCAGTGTGTTGTGTTTTAGCCAATTTATGCTGCTTATGTGAAGCAAGGGGTACTTTAGCTATTAGATCCTTTATTCCTTGTCCAACATTGGGCATTAGTCAAGTGAAAATGACAGCTATGCCTAGCTCAGAGAATTCTCCTGGCAGCCCCCAGGAGCCCTGTAGAGAAAGCACTAAGATATGAAAAACCTTTGCCAGCATTTGGCAGCTTGAGGCTGTTGCCTGGCCTGTTTTCTTATGTAGTTGGTATTTGTCAGCTTTCCTGATGGACTTAGAGATGCTATTTAATTTCACTGCATAAGGGAGAGAGAAATCCATTAGCATTCAAGACCTGTCAATGAAGATTGTGTCACTAGCTAATAGAAACTGCAAATGTGCCAGATTGTTCAGCAGAAACTGAAGGGGCAGGAGACTGCAAGTAATAGGTTGAATGAAATTGATCCTCATTATTTTTCATAAAAAGTTTTTCCTTTCAGAAAAACTCAGAAAAGGCAAAAATTTCTCCCTAACAATCATTGAATGCAAAGGGAAAGATGATGCTGAAATAGAGCAGAATATAAAATAAAAAATGTATAAACAAACTGTATTCTCAAAGGGAACTTAGGCATCAAGATACCTTTATAAAAGCCAAAGTGCCTAACATGTCAAAACCTTGAAAGGGCTGCTTCCCACAGCACCTGCATTTCCACTGAATTCTATAACACTTAAGATCTCAATTAAATTGCATCCTGGAAAAATGTACAAATCAGTTTTGTACAAATGTACAAAAATGTACTGCTACAGTCAAGCTCCTAGTAACACTGAGAGGACACCTGATGATGTCTGAAGAGCAGTTGGTTTTGCCCAGCTTGTTTTCCTTGATTTTTGAGAGAAAAATTCTAGCTTCTCCATATATGGCACAAAGGAGGGATTTCATCTGGGTTCTTCCATTTTTTTTTTTTTTTTTTGAGAAAGATCTTTAATAATTAAACAGCTGGAATCCTGAACTATATATCTTTTTCTATTACTTCTCTAGTGAAACAATTCTGCCTTGTGAAAGTTATTTAAGTATTCAATAGACAGTGGTAAAAAGAAAATACCAATTGCGTGATTTGCCAGCAATTGGGAGATGTGGGAGAGTCAGGCTCAGATCCTATCCCTGGTGATCATTCAGTCTGTTAGAGAAAGCAAAGCAGCTTGAGTCGGACAAAGTTCTTCTCCTAGAACCAACATGAAGAAAGCAAAAGATAAAACAAACACGTTGTGAGAAAAATTTAGGAGACCAGTGTATCTAGTGGTCTAGATACAACTCAGCATTGCAAAGCTGGAATTTCTGTATTAAAGAAAAAAGGAAGAAAATATTTTCATGGATTTCATTCTGCTTACACAGGGTAATTGGATAAATTAAAAAAAGATGAACAGAAATAAGAGTCCTGTCATATTGGAACAAGGTCTAATATGATATTCTCTGTCAGACAAGTCACAATACAGTAATTTTCTTTTTGTTAGGGAGAGGAGATCTGGAATGAAAATGTTGGTGGGAGCAGCTGATAATGCAGGAGACTCTTGACCTTGAAACTTTTCCAAATAATTTGCTTTTCACCCTTGGCTGCCCAACATTAGTGCAGTACAATTATGAAGACATAAACATTACAAGGACACCTGGCACATAGCCTGTCACAATGAGTTAAACTTGAGTATTCGATTCCCTGAGCAACCATGGAAGGAGAATGAGCCACCTCATCAGGAATTCAACTGTGTCAGTTCAGGAGGAAGTGAGGATGGGAGGAGTTGATTCATCAAGCTCAGACAAGACCCAGCCAACCTTCTACTTTCATTCAGGCCATAGAAACAGATCATAAAGGGACCTGTCAAGTCCATAGTCAAATGAACTGTAAGAGAGAACCTGGAAGGTACCTCAGCTTGTACCTAAATAATGAAATACCTTTTTTTTTTTCTCCAGTGCAAATGCTGCCATCTGCTTGTTTTAAATGGTTATAAATCACATAAAGAGGCAAATTGGCTAGGGAATGGAGCATTTAATTTTTTTTTTTCCACACCATTAGCAAATTTGAGTTGAGGTATACTGCAATTTTGATAGACCACTGAACTGCATCCATTCAGGGTCCTTCATTATCATGTTACCCTTTCTTCCCCTTTTTCCCAGACATAAGACTTAAAGATTTTAAACTGAAGGAATAGTTGCTACTGATTAGTAAATTAAATTTGGAATTTCAGTGATATTTTCATAATATTATCATTTAATAATTTATGAAGTGAGAACTTTGCTGAATTTAATGAAATACTTCGAACCAGTACTAGAGATTTTGCACAATTCTTTTAGTTTCATTCTTAATTAATTATTAAATATGTTATGTTTTCAAGTACTTGTAGGAAATAGGGCCTTTCTTACCACATTTTGGAAAAATATAATTCTTATCTCACTTAATGGTTATGCCATGTCAAGGTAACTTCACTGACTTTAATAAAGATTCAGTGTTATGAAAATCATCAAAATTATTAAAAACATTTGCAAAAATAGAAAACCTGATGGGGGGACAATATATTTTTTTCATCACTGTTTTTCCAATGCTTTTCTCCATCCAGACTGTTTTAGCCTAGCATACACACCCTCCTTCTTTCTCCTTCGTTTCTTTCTCTCTGTACATATTTTACATATATTTTCATGTTGTATGCATGAGCTATCCAACCCACAAAATAACAACAAATCTTATATAAACATGCCATTCATATATGCAGTCATATGGAAAGGTTCTTTGTAAAGTAAGCCTAAATTTTATATTGCATCTACTGTTATAATTGCTGTGATATTTATCTTAACATGTAATTTAAAGTAGTATTTTAAACTATAATTATCAAAATTCAGACATAATTTCTGAATAAAAGGATGCTCCTTAGTTTAGTAATTTTCCAGATAATCACATTACTTTTTGAAGATGTTTAAGAAGTGACAAAATGTGACAGCAAAGTTTCTCAAAATAGCAAATAATCACACTTAAGGACTGTGTTCCCACATAAATTAACAGGAGTTGTCTTTATTGCAATTAGTTGTTCTCTGTGCAACTCAACTTTACATCTGTTGCAAGAATGAAAAGGAAGGGATGCTAGTGAGGGTGAATATGGAACACAATACAGGTAGGAAAAGGAGGAGAGGAGAGGAGAGGAGAGGAGAGGAGAGGAGAGGAGAGGAGAGGAGAGGAGAGGAGAGGAGAGGAGAGGAGAGGAGAGGAGAGGAGAGGAGAGGAGAGGAGAGGAGAGGAGAGGAGAGGAGAGGAGAGGAGAGGAGAGGAGAGGAGAGGAGAGGAGAGGAGAGGAGAGGAGAGGAGAGGAGAGGAGAGGAGAGGAGAGGAGAGGAGAGGAGAGGAGAGGAGAGGAGAGGAGAGGAGAGGAGAGGAGAGGAGAGGAGAGGAGAGGAGAGGAGAGGAGAGGAGAGGAGAGGAGAGGAGAGGAGAGGAGAGGAGAGGAGAGGAGAGGAGAGGAGAGGAGAGGAGAGGAGAGGAGAGATGTCTCAATGCTTAGCTACATTACTACAAGAAACTAAGAGCAGAGAAAAATAAAACTAACCACCTGAATAGTTCTACTTGGGTTTTGATTGACTGACTTACACATAGATGTTTTCTGAAGAAAGAAAATATTATTATAGTGGGTTGTGGAAATTGTCTTTTACCTTAGCATCATTGCTGTAATTAGAATCTATGATTTATTTTCTGTGAAAGTGAATTTTCATCTCAAAAACAACCATGTTTGTTGTTTAAAGATATCTTGAGACCACCAAGTTTATGTTCACTGCCAGGTAGGTTTCCAAAGTGACACAGTTTTCCATCCTGGTAGTCCATGCCAAGGGTTTTGTTTTCCATGCTAGGGCACAGTGTTTCTAAGGTCACTGGATCTGGAAGAGAGCTAACAGATGCACAGGGGAAGGAAGTCAAGGGTCCTTCATGGAGTAAATACATTGAGCAAATTGCCAAATAGGTATAGAATAAATGTAGGGACCACAAAAGGGCTGAAAAATCAGAGTCTGAGAGGCTCATGAGGCAGCTGTTTCATTTCATGCACGGCAACAGAAGAGAGTGGGGAAGCAGGGAATGCTGATGCATAGTGAAATTGGCTTGTCACTTTCAAAGCATGTCAAACAGGATACTGAAGAGAAAATCACTTTCACCAAAAGCAGGAGAGCCTGGGGAGCCCATTACTGCAAGGGACCTTCCAGTTCTGATGAGCTTTTGCAAATTTTTATTAGCCTTTCTATCCATAAGGAACTATAACTTTGGGGTTTTCATCTTATGGGAACTAATGTGAGCTCCCCTTTACTTTTCATGAACTGGACATTGCACGTTTTAGCCAGCTATAGTTATGATTGCTCTATTTGCTATGATAATTCTGATATATATTCCACAGAATTTTTTTCCTACAGAAGTAGGGATAAAAAAGATTATTTGCCAGCAAATTACTGCTGTTCAGTGACAAAGAAAAAAGAGTCACAGTGCAATGGTGAGAAAAATCCATGTGAATTTTATCATGAGAGATGAATTATTTTTTAACCTTGATTATTTGCATAGGTGCATTTCTTGTATAACACTGATTCATATATACACATGCATTAAAGCTAAGTTTTTGCTTCTGTATTCTGTGATAATTTTCTAAATATCCTGTCTTCGAGGTATGATGTACTTACAACTAATACTGCCTTTCCCTGTACTTCACTACCATGCTGTTATTCTTTTAAACACTTGCTGGAGGTAGTACTGCTACCTCCAGCACTTGCCTACCCTGGTGATGAACAGATGAGCACAGTGGAAGTATGACAAGCACAGCATATACCCTTTTACAAGAGCTAGTGGAGGTTGAATCATGATTTACAAATACTTAGTGACACCAAAATTAATTGACATTTTAGGAAGAGTTTTCTTTATCCCAAACATTGACTGCTTTAGACTTTAATGGAAGGTATCTCCTACTTTGGTTTTCTAATGTGAAAATTATGTGTGGTTTTTTTTATGATTCTTCATCAAGGGGGATAGTAGGAACACTCACTGTTTTCTGTCTTAAAGAAATGTGTGCAATCACTTCCATTTGATATTTACTTATGTTCAGTGACCTTTTTATTCACAGCCCATAATATGTAATGGGGTGCTAGGCATTATCAGAGCATGCTTTTTTACTCTTATTTTAGGCTTATCATCATCGTGTGGTATGCTTTGATGTTTCCCAGCCAAAGCATTCTCTATGCAAGTTACATTAAAATTCTTACAAAATCAGTCAGTAAATTACACAAAGAGATTTCATATTAACTGTTACAAAAGTTTATAAAAAATATTGGTTAAAGAAAAATAAGCAAGCCTCACTTTGTGTACTTACCTCAAAATAACATACTCAAAATATCCACCTTTTTCTAGATGACTCATCACTGTCCAGCTAAACATATTGACCAGGAGTTTGATATACCTCACTTCTCACATTCAAAGGGAAGAACAATGTGGACTGCAAATCAGCTTTTATATCCCATCACATCCTTATCATAACTCTACTTCCTTGTGGTCTACTAATCAGCTTTTATATCCCATCACATCCTTATCATAACTCTACTTCCTTGGGTTTTAACATATTTTAAAATTCTTTCTTCCCTAACAGTATTATCAGCTTTTAACCTATTTGCTGTTCCTTGGGCTTATCCTGTTTATTTTTCAATCACCTTCATGACTTGTAGCTGCAAGTGCACATCCCTTTGCCTACACAAGTGCTGAGGTAAAATATCTCTCCTATGCCATCACTGTGCTGCAGGACAGAGAAATGGGCAACCTCACCGATAACTTGTTTTGGAAAATGAAGATGTTGAAGTAGTGATAGCTGTAAAAGAGGGCATCTCAGTATAATATGCACTGTGGTGTATAACTAGAAGAGAATTAAATCTTTGCTGTGATCACAATTTCTAGGAAAATAAATTTCACTGCCTTTCATAACAGTGACCAACTTATGCATGGCAGTTTATATAGTTAACATAAAATCAGCAAGACTCAAAACATCTATTAAGGGATTATATGGGACAGTAGGTCATATTGTTCACAGAATGTGTTTGACCTGGTAATTGATAGGTATTCCAAAGTAATTGACCATTAGTCACTCCATGCAATTATTCTAATAGTTTATTCAATACCAAGTGTGGAACTTCTATGAAAAATAAGATATTCAATTTTAAGTAGAAAACATTTCACAAATAAATTAATGGTTTGATTTTCCAGAGTGGCTGTATCAGTGAAAATGAGGCTATTTTCTGCTTTTAAAAAAATGTTTCATTTTTACTCAGAAATCTACTTGAGCAAAAAATTGATGTATCCAGACTGCCTTAAATGTAACTTTTTTAGTTTTAATTTTACTATAATAAACTTAACATTGCAATTTGGAAAAACAGACATCCTTGAACTATAATTCTGAGACCATTCCGCCTCCTTTTTAAAAAATCATTTTGTGTGTTCAGTGTGAGAAAAGAGGGTATGCAGATGTATTGGGTTTGTGGGGCAAGGTTTTGATAGTGGCCTTCTGCAAACATGTCTTTGCAATGATACCAGAAGCTTCACCTATGTACAAGGGAATCAATAATGCAAGATGGATTCACCATTAGCCAAGGTTGAACTCATCACTAATTGTGGTAGAACCTCTGGGATAATATATTTAAGAAGAAAAAAAAAAAAAAAAACAAACCAACAGCTTAGTGCATAGAAGAAAATATCAGCCAGAGAAGAGTGAGAATATGTGAGAAATAACTCTGAAGACACAAGGTTAGTGCAGAACAAGGGCAGGAGGTGCTTCAGGGGCTGGAGCTGAGAGTCCTCTGCAGCCCATGGTGAAGACCATGATGAGGCAGCTGTGCCCCTGTAGCCCATGGGGTTCCATGCAGGATCAGAGATCCACCTGGAGCCTGTGGAGGAGCAGGTGGAAGCCTGAAGAACATTGTGGCACTCCGGGAAGCCCATGCTCGAGCAGGCTCCTCACAGGACCTGTGGCCATAGGGAGAGGATCCCACGTTGGAGGGGGCTTGCTGGGATGACTTGTGCCCCCCAGGGGACTCATGCTGCAGCAGTCTGTGCCTGAAAGACTACAAGCTATGGAAAGGACCAGGCTGGAGCAGTTCGCAAGGAACAGCAGCCTGTGGGAAGGAGTCATGTTGGAGAAGTTGACAGAATCATAGATTAATTAAGGTTCAAAAAGACCTCCAAGATCAGGTTCAACCATTTACCAAACACCATGATGCCAACTCAACCTTAGCACACAGTTGCTTATTGAGCACATCTATAGATCGTGACTTGACCAGCCCCCTGAGCAGCCTCTTCCAATGCTTGACAGTCCATTGAGTGAAAAAAACATTTCCTGATATCCATGCTGAGCTTGCCTGGCTCAGCTTGAGGCTATGTCCTCTCATCCTGTCACTAGTTGTCTGGCATTAGAGGCCAATCCCCATCCTGCTTTCTTTCAGGTAGTTGCAGAGGGCGATAAAGTTTCCCCTCAGCCTCCTTTTCTCTAGGCAAAACACTCCCAGCTCCCTTAGCCACTCCTCATATGACTTTCACTCCAGAAAGGTCCTTCATGACCTTTGTTGTCCTTCTCTGGACACATTCTAGCACCTCAATGTTTGTCTTGTCCTGAGGGGACCAGAACTGAACACAGAATTCAAGGCACAGCCTCACCAGTGCCAAGTACAGGGAAATCATCACTTCCCTGGTCCTGCTGGTCACACTGTTGCTGATACAGGCCAGGATGCCATTGACCTTTTTGGCCAGCTGGGCACATGCTGGCTCATGTTTGTTAACCAGCATCCTCAAATCCTTTTCTGCTGAGACACTTTCCATCATTGTTCCCCAAGCCTGTAACACTGCACGGGGTTGTTGTGACCGAAGTCAGGACTTTACACTTTGCCTTATTAAAACTCACACAATTGACCCTGACCCATGGATCCAGCCTGCTCAGATTCCTCTGTAGGGCCCTCCTACTCTCCAGCAGATCAACACTCCTGCCTAACATGATGCTGGCTGTGAACTGTCTGAGGGAACACTTGATCCCCTTGTCCAAATCATTGATAAAGATATTAAACAGGACTGGCACCAATACTGAGCCTCGGAGAACACCACTCCACACTGGTGCAGGGGAATAGGGTGAGGAGGAATCAGTGGCAGACATGAATGATAAACTGACCAGAACTCTCATTCTTCACTTCCCATTCACATGTACCACTGGAGGGGAGGAGGTAGAAAAATTGGGAGTCAAGCTGAGCCAAGAATAAAAGGGAAGGGTAGGGGGAAGGTGTTTTTGAGATCTGGTTTTATTTCTCATTATCCTACTTTGCTTTGATAGCTATGGAAATAAATTAAATTCTTTTATCCTGGGTCAAGTCTGTTTAGCCCACAACTGTAATCTCAACCCACAATTCTTTTGTTGTGTTTCTCTCCTCTGGCAAGCTGAGGATGGGAAAGTGATAGAGCAGCTTTGGTGGGCACCTGGCCTTCAGCCAGGGTCAAACCACTACAAAAGCATAGAAAAAATGCCCTTTATAATGTATTAATATAATGTATTAAATTCAATTTATAAGCTGGTTTAAGTGTCTCAGTTTTGGGCCATTCCAGAGGACCAGACACAAGCAATGCTTTTTTAATAACTTTCTTCCTTCAAAGATATCTTCTATATTTCAACTTTTATGCTTATTTTTTATATTTCTCACCTCCCTCCTGCATGCCAAATGGAGCAAAAAGTGCCCTTAAGGTATATCAGAAACCACAAAAACATATTTAGTCTTGAAGTAATTTGAAAAAAATCCTTACACGGTTCCAACAGAGCAGTTCTCAAGCCAAAGCTTGAATAGTATGTATTTAACTTACCTAATAAAATATACGGTGGTCATATTATTTTTACTGAAATTGTGCACTGCTCAATTCCACTGCCTCTCTGCCATATCCATTCTGCTTCATGTATAAAAGCTGTTAGTATAGAGTCTTCTAATGTCTGTTTATTCAAAATTCACTGATTTAGACCCCTCCCTTCTAGTTCTAACCTAAAAGCCTAATTTTAAAATTAACTCAAACCAGTCATGTCATCTTTTAATCATAAGGAGCCTGTTCCTGATAAGGTGGTTGGTTAAAGGTCAAAACCTCTACGTCAGTTAAAATAAACATGTAATTAGAGCAAAGATATTATTTTGAGGTTCTGACTGCTTTGGGATTATCTCATGAAGTCTTTATTTTACCCTCAGTGAAAAGAATCAAAGGGAAGAACTTTTGTATTTCATAGGGCAGGTAACACTTGGTCTGGATACTGTCACAGTGGAGTGACAGCTCTTGCCCTGCAGCTGTCGGGATCTAATTACACCTAGGCTAAAAAAAAAAGGAATTGTGCAGCTGTGTGGAATTAGGAAGACTCAAATTGTACCCCATATAGACCTGAAGGCTTGTGGGGGCATCAAGGAGTGATTATTGTAATTTTCTAATGGTATTGGAGCAGTAATAAGGTAAGGAGTGTGTGTCTGAATGAAGTTATTTTAACTGACTTCAGAAGTGACACATCATAATGTGCATAAACTGCCATGGTAGGAGTTGACCAGATCCAGGCTGGACTGGAGGCCAAAGGAGTTTGAAGTGCTTCCAAGTCATGTTTCCAAAGGGAAGTATTTTGTACGCTGACATTGAAATGCAGAGTATATGGAGCATGCAGTGGGAAGACAAGGATCAGAGTCCATGCTTTACAGAGGTATCACTGAGCTGCAGGATGTAGTAAGATTCCTTATTCATTTTCTCACTGGGCTTCCCACACTGCACAGGCTGAAACAGAGAAATGATGAGGCCTTTCATACTTTTAGTAGGCAGAGCACACTTTTCTTTAAAACTGAAATCATAGTTATAAGCTAGAGAGGTTAAGAACTTTATTCTCATTTGTTGGATCAATAAATGTATGCTCACCAGCAGGAGGCAAAAGATCACCTCCTTTTAGAAGGACTCATCATCCTGGACATCACTGTGTATTAACACTGCTGTATGGCTTTGAGATTGAAACTGCTGTCATGTCTAATCAGCTTGAAATGAAGGTAGGGAGTTTGCATCAAGATACTTGCATATCCTAGTGCTAAACAGAAGAGATTGAATCCAGATAGCCATCTCTTGGCTAAGAAGAGGGGAAAAATGTATAAGCTTTGTTTTTCCTTGAAGTAAAGTTATGCAAGTATATTGTATAAAATCTTTTCTGTGTATAATTTCTTACACTTAGAAAAAAAATTTTGCTCTGTAGTCCAGGTGGACTTCCAGGTAGAAGCTTAATTTTTCAGTTTAAACTTCATTAATTTTGAACTTTATCATAATTTTTAAAAAACTGCCTCCAAGCTGAATTTTTTCTTTCAGTTTTCTTTCCTTTACAGTTGAGTGTTACAGTTTCTTTGATAAGAAGGCATTGCCATGTAAATTATTTTAATAGTCCCCTATTACTTGATTAAATGTTTAATTTTTAAGGGGTTTCTGTATATAGGCACCATACAAATGGCCTTTATAGAGTTTCTGGATTGGTTACAAATATTTTGTTATC
Organism: Vidua chalybeata; assembly: GCF_026979565.1. Classification (NCBI taxonomy): domain Eukaryota; kingdom Metazoa; phylum Chordata; class Aves; order Passeriformes; family Viduidae; genus Vidua; species Vidua chalybeata. The sequence goes on from NC_071535.1 coordinate 18,371,729, forward strand.
GGAAAGGTCTTTTACCCTTTTGCCAGGAAGCTCTTCCTCTCTGCTTATCTTTATTTAAGGGTTAACACCAAAACCTAGAGAGGTTAATGCTTTCCAAAAATAGATTCCTGCTCTTAGCTTTTTATTCCCAGGAATGTTCCCAGGAAGAATATGTGTTTCCAGGAAGAAAGTATAGGAGAACTCTACGTTTGTTACTGCAAAAGCATTATAAATATTACTGACTCTTGCCCAGTTTCTGCAGTCAGGTTATTTCATGCAATGAAGGCTGTCTTTTTATTTAAATACAGTCATATGCAAATAGAATTGCCAAACAAACTATTGCATAAATCAGTGCTTTGAACTTCCTTTTCATATTGTTCACTAACAATGTAGCAGTAGCTGAGACCAGATGCTCAAGGAGACAAGTGACAAAGAAGAGCTCATACGTTATTTCAGATTTGATTAGTTAACATTTATCTTCTTGCTAAAATCCTTTGGGCTTTATCTGTTTATATCTAATTGAAGAAAATGGAATTGACTGAGAGAATGAGGCCTTGGCAGGTGGTTTGCTTTAAAATCATAACTACTGCCAATACTGGCTTCATATTGCTTAGTTAAGATTAATTTGCTTTTCCCAGGGCCATTTGCATTACAGGTTTAATTCTGATGTTAATCTTCTCTCAAAACTTGTCTCTAATTTGCAGAAATGACCCTGTTTGTTATTCAAAGTCAGGATGCTTCTTTATGATTATGATTATGGCTATCTCACTATCAAATTTCATCCAGGTAAAGATGTCAATTTCAAATCACAGACAACATTCCTCCAGTGTTTGAAATGCTCCATCTATTTAAAAGAATGTCTGGGTAATACTGAAAATATGCTGAAAAACTTTTCTAGCTAAAAGTTTCTGAATTGTTATACAGATCATCACAGCTTAATTTACAAAAGAAATCATTACTTACCCTGACACCTAAGTAACTTTCTAAGAAATCAGATTGCATATTTGGTTAGAATAGTATACAATTAATCAATTATTTGAAATAGAATGCTTTACAGAGTAACACGATTCTGTCTAAAATTCCACACTTAATGAAAAATCTCTTGAATTTACAGTGCCATTTTACCTGAAGAACTCTCAGATTACAAAGTTGTTTTTCAAAAAATGAGTTTCAATTTTCTTTATGATTTTCAATATTTTTCTTATGATTAGGGGGCTAGGTCCAAATTTAGCAAGGATAATTCCCTAATTCCTGATGCCAGGAATTAACCGAACTAAAGGATGTTCATCAGCATCTAAATCAGACTTTGGTCTTCAAATACAGAAATTTGTAAGTATTTAATAGGTAGCCTTATGTCTTTCGTTGTTACCACTCTTTCCAATGATCAATGTGATGAGTGATCAGTAATATGAAGCAGTGGCAGTAGCAGTAATATGAATACTTGTAGTTACATTTTTGTAAAAGATGCATTTCCTTTTTGAGTATGATGTTTTCAAAAAGGGAGCTGCTGAGAAAGCAATTCTGTGCAGTAAATCACAGTTTCTGCAAGCAGAAATTCCTTTATAAACACTACTGAGTAATAATCAGTAATAGGTGAAGAGACTATGTCATAATTCTATTCTGCTATGAATTATAATAGAAATAACTTCTTACGATGTAATATCTGAGTGTAATCATGAGATTTTCAACATCAGTACCATTAGTGAACCTGGGTTTGTCAATTCAGCCTTTCAACAATGGAAAACTGTGCTAATAGTATCTGAGAGATAGAATCCAAATGTTACATTGAATTTTATTTACCTTAGTATTTCACATTGTCTCAAGTAATATTTTTCTCTATTCATATTCTTAAAAAATAATAACTTTTGAAATATTATATTTCTTTATATAAATAAATTGGGGTGGGTTATTTATATAAATAAGTGGGGGGTTTATACAGAGCAATCTTAGTTCAGGAGTAACATAGGACACTCCTAAAGGAACCAGAATAAGAACAGAGGGTTTGACTGGAAGGCAAAAGGAATAAAATTTAAACAACAAGCTGTAAAATCGGGTCTGGATAGCAGAAATGTATAAGAGCATTGGGTATGCACACCCAGAGCTAAAGAATAATGACCAAGAAGTGTGAGGAAAGCAGCTTTAGCAAAGGGAAACCATATTTCCACAGGTCTCAAACTTTAATATGTTACCAAAGCATGGAAAAGAAACATTTTTAGTAAATGGCTTTAAATTTTCTTATATTCTTTCTAGACAGATGTTTACATAAAATCACAGACTTTGATGTATACTTCTGATTGTTTCCACATTCTCTCTGCTTTCCAAAGAAGTAGAAATAATAAAAAAAAAAAGATTTCTTTTTTCCCCCTATTTCTTTATCTATAGCCTCCCAGCAATTCATCCTAATGTATTCAGTAAGGTTTCAGTGATAAACCATGTGCTAAATGACATGTATCATTTCAGCCTTGAAGGCTTTGGAAAGATTTTTTTGGTTGTTTGTTTGTTTGATTGATTTGGTTTAGTTGGAAGTTTTTTGTTAGCTGGTATGCTATTTTTTAAAGTAAAAACACTTTCTGTATCATGGACCTTTCCCTCTCAACTAATTTAAACTGTCTCAGTGAAAATCATCAGGGGATGGCAGAGTAATTTCAAATCCTAACCGTGCAGAAGTTTTAAAAAAAAATACTTTTTTCTATATATTTAAATTTTAAATAATTGGGTCAATTCAATTGTTTTCTTATCACAAATGAAAAGGCTTGTGTTCAGTAAAGGTCATCTGGCTTACATCCGTACATCAGGGAAAGTCTGTTTGAAATGTAATATCAAGTTTCTGGGGCCACTTGAGTTGCCTTAGGACAAAAAGTTTCTGCAATCCAAACAATCTCTAAAATGGTAGTGTTATACACGTACTAAATAATGGATTACTTCAGATTTGACATCAGTGTGACAAACCATTATTTGGAGTGCTCTGAGGCATGCCAAATTTCTGTTCATTTACTGTTAGTCTTCGTAATGTAACATTTCTCTTCACAGGATTAACATTTATAAAGTCATAGTTTTAAAGGATCTTGTCAGGTAGCATGTGAAAGTACATGAGTCCTGGAGAGAAGGATAGTTCTCTTTTCTGCATTTCCCATGCATTTGCATAAATATCCTTCCTTATAACTCAGTTCATCAGCTGCATTTAGTCATTGCCCCACTATAAATGCAGTTATTTAATTATTGTTGTTGGCATTCTCTGCCATCCCCTAATTTAGTATTAAAATTCCTAGCTCTAAATACAGTGGTTTCAGTAATATCAGCAGGGCTAAAGCTAGACTAAAACAAAATAAAGAACACTGCAAGATTCAATTAGTTTTCTCCCAGATGCTGCAGTTCATCTCCCACACTGTTAAAAATTCTCTCAGCTCATTGAGTATAGCTGGCACTGTCTTGCTGAAGAGGAGACACAGTTATGCAGAAACCGTATGCTCTGCTATGTGGGACTGCACGGGTCATTCTGGATCCATGTGTATTCTTTCAGCAGCTGGGGAAAACATGGAGAAATGGACTGTACAAGGTACAGCCTAGGATGACAGAATGTTTAAAACAGAGATTGTTTTTAAAAGAAAGGAGAGGAGATTGTTTTTAAAAGAAAAGAGAGGCAAAAAATGAAGATCAAGTTTCAACCTGTGGGAGCCAGGAACTCCAAGTACCTCCCTTAAATAAAGGAGAGAGGCCGAAGCAATGGTTGTTTCATTGATTGGAGACACAGCTAAACCATACTGCTGGTATTGATTTCTTTAGGAAATACCACTCAAATCTGGCTATAAATGGTATGATATCTTCTTTTCCACCAACTATGGAACAGCTGGAGAGGTCTGCAAAGTTGCATAGCTTTCTCTAGAAGATCGCAAAATTAATGGGCTCAGTGTGTGTGTATTTATGTGTGCCTCAATGAGATAACCACAAGAAACTTTATTCTAAAGGAGGGTAAGGGTCTAAGGACCATTTAAAATTCCTAAAGCCTTTTAGAGTATTAAACGAATCTAAAAAAAATAACCCTTCCCACTTGACTAATAAATCTTTGACTTTTGAAATACTTCTAGCTAATAGGTTTCTTTGAAAGGGCTGCAGATCTTTTGTTCATCTGGTGATTCTGATGAATTGAAAAATGCATGTTTTTATCATACAGTTCATATCCCAGCATGTAAGATGTAAGTGCAAGATGCTTTTATCCAAAATAAAGTAAAATGTATTTAAAATAAAATCAAGTGTTTAAAGCCCCAGCTGTCTGCTAGAGTGTATGACCATTGATCTGAAAACAAGCAATGGTACAAATAAATATTTTTTAACAAATGTTAAAAACATAGATAATGACCTTATTGGTAAGAAGTTTATCTTCAATAACATGCTGAGTTCATGCATCTGAACAAGAGCAAGCACTGGCAGTTTGGCAACTCATGAGCACAGGGGAGAAAAGAAGGCTTTCAAACTCCTCCACAGCTGCAATGCCTATGTGTACTGAGAAGCTTGCTGAGGAGAATATATCCTCCTGAACATATATACGTAATCTCACTTTGATGGTATCAAGTATGACTGTTTTGGATTGCTTAAAATAAGTTTCTGCCAACATTCTGTTTACAAATATCTCAAATCTAAGAAGGGTTTAAAGATGTGAGGGCTTAAGTTTGTTCTGTAGTCTGAAATCAGAGCCAGAACCCAAATGCCTTGACTTAGGGATTTTTTTTATCTAGCTACAATTAATCACAGACAGATGCTTATGTCCTGCTGAAATCTATATTTATACCACCCTTAAAGAGGACCTGTAAGAAAGCTGCCTCCCACTTACTTTCCATCTGCAGAACCATAATGCAGATACTGAAAGCTGTCTCCCATGAGACCCGTTGACATTACTTGCAGCCACGGCACATTAAAAAATCAATAATAATTTTGGCTATTCCTGTTTGGCCTGACATGATGGCAAAGTATGTTGCTGTTTTGATACACATCAATTATTTGAGGGACAAGAGCCATAAATCCATATACTATGAAGACACCAGCTAAAATTTCACAAGCAGAATGAGTCTGGGCACTGGGAGATCATAAGATCAGAAACTGAGATTTTCCAGCAGACTACTAAGTCCTGAGAATTCAAAGACTGCATAGAACCTATGCAGGAGATGGAGAAAGATTGTTGCTTATTTCTCATTACCTTATATAGGAAGAGAGGAATTGCTACTAGACAACTACTGGGAACCATCACTGTTTTTATTTTTTGGAAGAATAGCCACACAATAGCTGCCAATTTTGTTAAAAAAATCTTCTTTATCTGCCTAGAATGATAAAAGATGATTCTAACTTTATGAGAATATAGGCCACTGTGTTTATTAAACCTCAGTGTTTGGCAATGCCATGAGTAAGAAATTCTAAAAAAGAGGGAAGCCATACAAGGAGCTACTGGGGCCACTTGGGTTTTTCAGCCTCAAGAAGAGAAGACTTAGGGGACATCTCATCACAGAATCAGAGAATAATCTGAGTTGGAAGGGACCCACAAGGATCATTGAGTCCAACTCTTCCTGCACAGAAGAGCCCCAAGAATCAACCCATATGCCCAAGAGCATTGTCCAAATGTTTCTTGAACTCTCAGGTTTGGTGCTGTGACCACTTCCCTGGGGAGCCTGTTCCAGTGCCCAGCCACCCTCTTGGTGAAAAAACTTTTTCTAATAGACAACCTAGACCTTCCCTGACACAACTCCAGGCCATTCCTTTGGGTCCTGCAACTCTTCACCAGAGAGAAGAGATCAGTGCCTCCCCCTCTGCTTCCCCTCATGAGGAAGCTGTGGGAATCCAGAGAGGTCCTAGCTGAATGGAAGCTGGTGAACATTGCCCTGATTTTCAAGAAGGTTAAGAAGGAGGACCCTGGAAACTACAGGCCAGTTTATCTCATTCAGCTCCTGGTAAAGTTATCCCTAACAAATGAGGATATTCTATCATTCTATAAAATAACATATTACATTTTCAATAAGGATAAATTCTGAAAGGTTTTCTAAAGACAGACGAGAGATGAACTGATGAATATTTACATTTGATCCACAACTTAATGGAAAACACGGGGTTTAGTCACATGTTTTCTGTATAATCGTCTGTATAATACCATATGTTAATATATTTCAGTTGTGCTATTTCTCACCTGATCTGTTTAAGGTGTCAGCATATATTCCCATCTTCAGTGCTAGTTAGGACTAACATAATTATCTTTTCCTTGCTTTCAAAACAGGTTTTTCTTATAAGTAATTTTGTTTGTTAGCTTGAAGGAAGTCCTAGGCTTCTCAGACATGTAAAGATGACATTTTCATGATAAGGCAGGAAGTCGGTTTTATGATTTTTAATGATTAATTCTCAACCTAGCAAATTCAATTTCCTGTTCTCAGCAAGTCTGTGTTTATTGAATGCTCATAGATGAAACATTGTAAACAAAATAGGATAGGTTCAGGATTTTGTTTTCAACAACCTACGGCGGAAAGTTTGCCTTTTCAAAGTTATAGGCTTGAGCAAACTAACTAACCTTTCCACAAGTCCTGCCTAAATCCCTGCCAATAAATTCCTGCCTAAATATACCAGATTTTATAGTAAGGCCATACCTGAAGATATATCTCTTATTTCTATTTTAAAATAGTGCTTAGGATCACTGATAATGGATAAAACCTCTCTGCATTTGTGTCTAGACAAACAGAAAAAAAGTCAATCTTTCTATCTCCTAGCAAGCTTATGCCTCTACATATATGTCCTTATATTGAACACTGCTGGAATTTCTGGTTCTCCCTAGTAAAAAAAAAAAAAACCCAAAAAAACTCTTCAGTGTGGAAAGGAGCAGTTAAGTAGGGAATAGATTTCTAATTCATACAGACACTTTCCTTTTGAATAAAATAACTAGGGAGTAATGAAAGTAAAAATTGATGGTATGAAAAAGACAAAAATGAGGTGTGATGTGAATAGTTAGTCTTTGACTGATACAAGAATTTGTGGAGGATAAAAATTTCAAAAATATCTAGATATATTTCTGCGGAAAAACCTTCATCTAGGGTTATTAATTACAACAGTGGTTAACTGTGACGTATCTTGTGTAATTCCAACTTACTAGTGTGGGGAGAATTGAAGAAAATACTGCTACAGCCTGTCTATCCTTCTCCCATTATCTATTATCATCCATTCTCCTATTCTAAAAAGGAGATTTGGATAGATGATCCCTTTCAGTCTGACCTGGAAAAGCTGTCCTTTCATCTTATTTTCCTTTTATAATATCATCACATATGTGTATGTAATATCACATACGTGTTTATAATATCGTCACACATGTGTACATCATCACATAGAGTGAAATACCACATCTGCTAGCATCATGCCCATATGAGTAGAGGTGCCATAGTCTCTTGTTCAGGTAGATACATGGACATACCAAGAGAGTTCTGGTTTCCAACTGTCTAGAAGATCATGGGAAAAATAAATATCTGCTCTGCAGTGCAGTTCCTGCATCCATATTGTTACTATATCCAGAGAGAGCAGCATCTCACTGCAACTAAAGTATTGAAGGGGTTATTTTTCTTCTCAATATTAGACCAATATCACTTAAATTTGGTAATATTACTATGAAAACCAAGCTAGCCTTTAAGAGACACTATATCTCTCAGATAGTCCTATGGTTATCCTAGGTTTCTCATACAGATCTAGAGGAGAGATAACTTGGAAGGAAGCCATGCCTACACTGACAGTTGTTTTGTCAGTGTATATAGCCAATTGTAGCTGACTGAATTGTGTCTGGATTAGTGATGAACTGCTTTAACTGCCTGCAGGTGTATATGCTAAACACCTCTGAAATTTATGAAGTTTTCTTAGCATAAAGATAATTACAATTGTTTATTTTCTTTTACAGACTTAAGTGGTAGCAATTCACAATATATTTCATAGCAGAAAAAAATGTGAGTTTCATTGAGATACATATTAAAGAGCCATATTCTTAAGTAAATATTTTCAAGTTAATCTCCACCAAGAATGCATGTAACTTTGTTTGTAAAGACCTTATTACTCACCTCTTTCGCATAGTCAATACAACATATACTTATCTAGAAATGTATTTTATCACAGGATTTTTTTAGAATAATGAACTATTTTAGGTATTTGATTTATGAAATTGGAATAGTTTGCTCAGGTACTGAGAGACTGAATGTATTAAAATCTAGCCATGTGTTTCAAATAAACTTATATATTTGAATAACTAGAATATTTGTCATGGCACCTATCTAGCCATGAATGTTTGCATTTGTCATGTCTTTTCACACAGATGGATTTAAATAATTTAAAGCAGAGAGCTTTGCTCCTTTTTGCCATTTAAAATGCTTGATTATGGAGGTAGAAAGCGACCAGAGAGTACAGATTCTAAAACCCTGTCAAAATTGTATATTTCCACATCCAATTAATATACCTTATATAAATAAATAAAAATTAAATTGGCACAGGACTTAGTGGCAACCCTTTTAAATTCATGCACAGCAGTGTTACTGAGTTTCTTGTGGCTTGTTGGTTTGCAGAAAGGGGAGGGTTTTCCAAATATGACTGCATTTGTTCCACCTATTTGCAGTAATATTGCCTCATAGCATAACAAAGATAATTAATCACATGGGAAAAGTAAAGCCAAAAGGAAAAGTGTCTCTATGTTTGCCTGTATGTTATCCTCTGAGGACGAGTTCAGATGCATGTACATCAATATATCCATCAACATACAGCAGAATAGTCATAAATACTCAGCCAAGAATAATAATGCTCTAAGCAGGAAGGAAACCTGAAATTCCAAAAGAAAGACTTTTTTTCCCCAGACCTGTATTCATTTTTGGCACTGACTAAATTTATTTATGGCCCTTTGGGCCATGTTACTCCTGCATTAGTATCTTAAAAGCCTTGCCATTTGTGTTATCATAGCATTTGATGTGGCTAATATGATATAAAAAAGTCCTGTAATGATTTACAGATCTGGAAGATTCTGTCCAGCCAAAATATGAAGAAAAAAATAGCCAGACAAAGAGATTAATATGAACCCTCCCTTTGTGGCTTCAACACTGTCCTGTTTTAAAAGCTATTTTAACTTTTTCCATACTTGAAGAAAGTTTGTCTGAAATTATTGTTATGATCTAAATAAGGAGAAATCCCTAATGAGAGTATGTAATTTTTGGCAGAATCTTCTACTTTATGTTATAAAAACAAGTTCAAGGGTTGAGTTTTTGGGTTTGGGTGTTTTGCAGGTTTGGAGTTTTTTAACTACTTTGGAGTTCAGAGAAGGAGCTAAGTGATTTAAGAGCAAAGAATAGGCATTTGAACTCTAAAAAACCCATAAAGATCTCATTTAGATGAGTTTAGATCTCATTTTGTCTCATGTTCCTGCTCTACAAGTAAATTTGAGTGATAGAAGGCACTGTATAGGGACGCAAAGGAAAATGTGAATTATACTGCTGATTCTCTAAACAACCAAGACAAAATATTGTTTGACTCTGACTGGGAAATAAATATTAGCTTGTCTTTGAATTTGGAAGCTAAAACTACCCGTCCAGCATAGACCGCCTATCCTTCTGATGATATTCCAGCAATTAAACTCATTCAGAATTAGTTTGGTGGCACAGAAATTTTACTCTGATGTAAACCTTGGCAGAATTAGCTCTGGCACCATCAGACAATCTTTCCCCTGGTCACAAGGGAGGAAAAATGACATATATGAAGTATAAGCTCACAAGTGACTAAATGTAATTTAAAAGAATATGACAGCTATTGACATCTCATCACTTGAAAAGCTGTACCACTGACAGTACAAGCCCTATATATGAGCTAAATTTCATTAAAGCCACTAACATGCTTGAATAGGTATGATTATGAATCACAAAATTCAGTATGCTGGGATTTTAACCAAATAGTTAGTCTTATCATGAATAGTAGTCAGGTATTGTACCTATTCTGAAGAATATCTTGCATCTGGAGATGGAAGTTCATCTATATGTCTATAAATGTATGCATGAATGCATATACAACATTTAAGAAAAAAAATATTCAGCACGGCAAAAGGAGATGGAACTACCTTATGCATTGTCAAATGTGTGGCAAAATGCACAGCAAAGCGTTATAGCTAAAATATCTGATTTGAATAGAAGCTGCTGGATAACTCGACTTCACTATACTTATGTCTCACAAACTGTACACTTTGCAATTTCTTGTTTGCTGTATTTTCTCAATAAATGAAACTGACAGATTGATTTTGGTGTGAATTATAGCTACTGGCTTTGGAGTCTAGGTTGCCTGTAATAAAAAGCAGAAAATCTTATTAAAGGTACACAAATATTCAATAAGGGGTAAGAAAACAGTGTAGGATTTATATGGTTATCCCTTCCACACATATTATTCTCCAATGTAAAGTCTGTGCACTTACCATTCATAATTTGCTCCAGAACTTACAGAATCATGTCATATGGAAGGAACTTCCAGAGACATCCAGTCCACCTCATACTAAAACAGTGTCAATTAACAGAGGTTGCTCATGGTCTTGTCCAATTGAGTTCTGAATATCTGCAAAGAAAGAGATTTGACTTATTCCAAAGGTTGAAGAGGGAGAGGAGGAAATCCTAATATCTACTCAGAATTTTCCTTCTTGTAACTTCTGTATATGGCTTCTCATGTTATCACTGTTTACTTCTAAAAAACTTTGCCTTTGCCTTCTCCACAGTCTCCCATTGTATAGCTGTAGTCAGTAAGTCAGTAAGACCTCCCCTAATGTTAAGTTTGTATGAAGACAATTCCCTTGGCCTTCCCTTCTATGTCATGACCTTCAGGCCTCTGACCATCCTTACTATCATGCTTAACTTAACTATAGTACTTACTAATGCCCAAGTACACATTAATTTAAGAATGTGGGGTTTTTTCATCGACATTGTCACCATTAATGGTGTTTTCTGTGACTGGCACTGAAAACTTGAAGGTCTATTGATTCAGAACTTCAGGATTTAACCAAAGCATGCTGAACTAGTATTTGAACCATAACTGAGAAACTAATATGTGCTTGTTGAAGTGTCCTAAGTATTTTAGGGAGAAAAAGAAAAACAAAACCAAAAAAACCCCATGGTTGTTAGGAGTTGATAAGACTTATGTACATTTTTGCATTTGCCAAAATGATGTCTTCAAAAGATTCTTTTGGTCTTGATGTGTGAACAGCTTAAGGACTTCCTGGATTTAAGATTTCAGATTTCTATTATCAGGTATCTTAATTAGATCCAACCTGGATTCCAGGGTAGCATGGGTAGATTTGATAGCCTGGGGCAATAAAGACCAGTGCCATAAGCTGTAAGTTTTGGAACCTTTCCAGTCATCTCTAAGAGACTTCTCGGTTTTAAGGAAGCAAGAGCCATAGTTTGTTTTTTTGTTTCCAAACCCATTTTGCCTATCTTTGGTAAGGGTTAAAAAACCCAAAAAGCAGGACAATTCAGCAATGTGAACCATGTACTGGTGACATGTAAAAGAGTAGTGACTAGATTCTCAGTGAGATTCAGATGGATGCAAATCATGCCAGGAACTCTGCAGGATAATGTCTCTTGCACTACTTTCTTTTTTTTTTTTTTTTTTCCTTTTTTTCCCTTTTATTTTTAATATATATTTCAATATTTCTTGGAAGTCTCTTGGGACATTGACAAATACTGCAAGAGTGGAGTTCTATATACATGGTATCATTCAGTATAGATATTTAATTTACTGATTGAGTTCACAACCAGGAGTATTTCCTGGGACAGTAAATCACAAACTTGGATTACTGATCTAAGAGTTTATGTGCAGAACCAGAAAGTGAACTGTTTAGTCACCACTTTCCCCTTTACCTGTCATCTTCCTAAAAGAACTATATTGTTGCCACCTTCTGGCTGCTCCACAAGATACTCTTGACTGATATGAAGAGATTAATCCTATCTAGAGATAGGATCATGTTGTGAGATAAAACCTTCAGACAGGTGTTAAATCAAGGATATTGGAAGGATGCCACAGGATATTCCTCAAAATTTAGAAAAAGGAAAGATATTTTTAAAAAGGTTTTAAGTGCAAGGAAGCCCTTGGAGCAGATGAGTAATTCACACATATCAGGCTGTTTTAAAGGCAGAGCTTTTATTGATAAATGTACATGTATTAATTAAATTTTTGGAAATTAATGAAATGTAAAACTGCATAAAAAGGGCTGATGTGGAAAAATTCTCTCTGTGTGTGTCTGGTCTGCCAAAAAATATCTATATTTATGTGCAAATGTTTGTGTATGGGCTACTCCCATTCTTCTCCCACATGTGTAAAACTTAAGTTTTACCATTTGGGCACTCTGCCCAGAGAAACAGGACCCACTGTAGATTAAGCATCCAGGAAATCAGGAAAAGTTAACAGCAACTGAATACTAGCATTCCTCTTCCTCATGTATCTGCCAATAGAACTAGTTAAGTAGTATCTGAAGGTGAGCTTAAGAGCCATAAAAATACCAATGACATTCAAATGAAGTAAGTAAAGAATCTCTTGGAAAAAAAATTCCAGACATATATTATATCATACAACCATAAAAAACCCCAATGATGTGGAGGCCTCCTAACATAATATGGAATGGTGCAGAAATTCCTTTGTACAACTAACAATGTAATCACATATGTGAATCTAAAATTGCCCAAATCTTTAAAGAATTACCTCAGTAGCACTTTCTTGTAATACATATATATATATACACACACATACACACACATATATAGGCACCATTCTGTCAAATGGGAATTTGAACTGGGTTCAAGTTTATTATCATGTAAAGCAACTTTCTCTTTCTAGAAATGGGTCATACTTTATTTTCTTTCACTGTAACCTCATCCCTGGCAATTTGATTTAAATTTCCTTATTTCCAGCTATGTGCTGAATAGGATCACTGAAGATGGGAAACCAGGTAAAGAACACCCACCAACTGGTAAAGAATAAGTGCTGTGCCATAGATACAAAACTAATTCTTCAAATTCCTATATTATTCAAATGCATGGTTTAGGATACTTACAATAACATAAAAGCAGGATTCTTCAGGGAATTACTCTGATGTAGTATAATGTGCACCACAATGAAGCTGTCCAGAAAAATCTAGTTATCCTCAGAGCAGGATGCACAAAGGTATGTACACTTTTGAAATTCCAAACCATCTCACTTGTCGTATCTCTGCTTTTTTCCTAACACATAGAAGATGTGACATAATGCAGTTTCATTTTTCCTCCAGGGGACATCAGTCATATATTTTTGAACTAGGTATGGCTATTCATTCCCACCTGGCTTATTTTCCCTTCCACTTATCTTAGACTCTTGCTGTCAAGTTCCAGAGGTGTGACTCTGTCTTTCTATCAGAAGACTGATTCTATGTGCTATATAAATAATATGTAACAACCTTGGTCCAAGGTCTTCCCACCATAAATTGAATAACAGCATTAGACAGTCCTAAATTGGACATCTGGTTGCCTGAGGTTCTGTTCAGTGGGAAGAGGCACATTCAGAGCCTGATTCAGATTTCATATGCTTTAAAGAAACATCTGAAACAGCTCATTTCTCTCCAATAGCAACACAGACAGCCTACAGCAATCATGCTCTTAATTTAGTCATGTACATTAAAGCAGCTAAGTAGAATGAATCTAGGCCAAGCTGTCTGTGTGCACATAGCACTGGAGTCACAGTCATTTGTACATGGTACCCTGCATATTTCATTAATGCTCTATTCATCAGGGAACATTTGCAATTTCACCCTTAAAATTAGTATTTCATGTTAAAAAAATGAGAGAATATCACTCTCTTATGAACATGAAACTTTTGAGCACACAAATTCATAGCAAATAGCTCTAATGTAAAAGAAGAACAAGCATATCATTGTACGATTACACTTGAGGGTACAACAAAAGAAAATTAATATAGCTACACTGTGTTGTGCTCAAAGGACATCCTAACTTGTATGGAATTTTTTAAATCTTATTAGAGAAAAACATAGACCTCTTCCTTGCAAACATGAGCTCTAGGTTTTTTTCTTTGCAACTGATCAAGTGGAATCAGGAACCAAACACCAGTATTTATGTATTATGTACTTAACAGCTTCATAGTCTATGGACGAAATTATTTCTGTTGGCTTAATAGATACATAAGGTGTGGAGAGATGGTGCAAAGTCAAAGTAGCACAAAATGTGGGTTATATGCCTCTCCTTTTATCACAATATCTCATAAGAGAAGCTGGGTATTAGTAATAGTTGTTTTGAGTTTATAATCATTGATCCATATGCCAATGAGACATACAAATCAATCATCAATGAGTTTATAAGGCTGTATAAATGCATGCAAAGAGAATACCTGCTGCTGCTTGTCTGGTGTCTCTCTAAATATGCCAATGGATCAATCAGTTAGTTCTGCATCTAGCAACAGCCTCATTGCAATTATCCTAAGTGTCATGTTAGGGTAAAGTGAAAAATCACACAGGATGTATGAGAAATCAAGCCAAGCAGCATTTCTGATTGTCAGGAAAGTGTGGGATTTTAACAATATCTTGATATTCTGTCAATATTTTGTCCTGTATGTTAACATTTAGTTAAATATTCCACAGGGGCTGACCTAGTTGTGTATGTGGTCTTGCTTAGGTCTTCATTCAATCACACACAATTTGGAAGATTTACTTCTGGGTACTGCTTAGTATTGAGTGTTTAAAGAGTATCCATACCTTCAGGGCATGACAGTATATGTGCCATATCAGCAAGCAACAATTAAAAAAAATATTTTTAAATTCAGGTGATACAAACACACATATGATTACATACCGCAGTCATCATAATATCTTAGAATTCTCCCAGGAGATAATTAATTACAGTCTCTTCTTGGTCAGTCTGGCCTGATTTATTAGCCCCTTAACTTTATGGTAAACTAGATAATGTGGGCGTTTTCAACTGTGATCACAATGAGAGAAAATGAAAGATCCAAATTCTAAAATACACTCTGTAAAGACATTTGACAATTGTGTTAATTTGTCTCCCTAGGGAGTAATGCTCCTTTCTCATGTCTCCCTCCACTGCCAACACAAACACATCACAACTCACTTTCATTCCCAAGTCCCTGCAATCCAGATTCCACCTATCTTGAGTGTAACGCTATTGTTCCATTCTCTTCCATTGTGCCTCAAATCCTTACACCCTGAGATCCGTACATTCCATCTGTAGCTGCTGATAGACACTGTGACCTCACTGTCTCCTCCACAGGCAGTGACCTCTAAACCTTCTACAGCCTATGTGCATTTACATTGCTGTTCCAACATCTTCAAATGTATTAACTGAGGACACTGCTCTCTGTTCAGCAAGTTTGATCTTCAAGTGCATCCACAGGAATTTATTCCATATAAATTCACTTGGATTATTATTATATACAGAGAGGGGTAGTCAGATGGAGAACTTAGCTGACAGCCACAGTATGTGGACTGTGAACTGCAGGCAAACTTTGGCCCCATTCACCTCCTGTCCACCCATTCCTTTTCTGCGGTTCATAATAAATGTTGCATTTTTCATGAGGTTGTCCTAGAGGGGAATGGGGAGAAAAAGGCTGGTTAGAGTTCTTATTCTGCTTCCCACACTTTCTCACACTCAGAGATAGATTTCTGACCTTCTCCTACTTCCTCGTCCTATTTTTAGAACTGGTACAGACCCACATTTGAACTACTAAAATGCCTTTGCAGTCACAGGAAAGATATTTCATATACCTTTATGTCTGTTTTCCTTCTCCACGCTTCATGCTCCTAGCACTTTAGAAAGATGATATTCTTTAGAAAGACTTGGCTTTTGCTGTTTTTAGAACAAGAGTGTTTGGGTCCCATACTTCAAGTTAAATGAAATGCAAATAATAATTGATAACATTGTCACACTATTAGATGATCTAATCACAGATGAACAAGAAAAGGGTTTGTTGCTGTTGTCTCACTTTAATCTTAGGGCTTACATAAACACCAAAAAAGTTGCTTTGCTGTAACCTGTATAATAAGGGTAAGAGACCTTTCAGAAGCTTTCCAGTTAATCCACTTTCCTTCTTTTCTATGGATGCCACACATCCTTTTGTTCACTAGTAGAAAACTGTGAAGGTCATCTTCTTTATAGATGATGAGAAAAGGAAGTGTCTTTTTTTGTACTTATAAATACACTTGCAGAGGCGAGCAGATAGTAGCAGCATTTGTAGGTTGGAAATTTCTAAGGAGGCATACGAAGGGGACAAAGTCAGTTAGTACTATCAGCAGCAGGCCCAAAAACCAGCAGGAGGTTTCCTGTGCACCAGAGCTTACACTGATAACTAGCTATCTAATGAAGCAGCTGGTAATATACTAGTTATTTTTTGTCCTCCCATTAATTTTCTACTTTCTAATTCTATTCAGGTGTCAAGCTAAGATTACAGAGAGTTTCCAGTGGCTGAATTGATGTAGGGTAAGAAAGGACATCAAAAGAAAACAAAATTATATTTTAACAGAGAAAAAATTCTGATTTTGCTCACACTTACTGAATTTAATGTATACAATATAAAATATTCTTAGAAGAATATTAAAGGCAGTGCAGGATCTGTATATGTATATGAACACCAATGCATCACATGTATTAACCAAAGTCCCATCTGCAGAACTCCATCCCAGACCAGATGTGGTCTCTAAATGTAGCTCTGGTGCTACAGTGATTCAAAAGAAATCTCTAGGTGGTTCAGGTATCCCATAATTCTTATAATCCTAACACTCATTGCAGTATTTGAAGCTGTGCTAAACTACACCTGTTGAAAATTTAGACTGTATTTAGATGAATAAAGTATGCAGAGTTACAAAACAGGCAACTCCTAGAAAAATATGTGCAATTTGAAATTAGTTTTATGGTATTTTATCTTTTTTTTCAACATAGTTTTCTTGTTTTCCTCATTAATTTGCTTCTTATCTTATTACAGTGTTTTTATAATTAGCTTCCTCATTTTTGTTATTAGCTTTCTTCCTTTCCTAGCACAGTCTGATTTGTACCAGGATCAAGATTTGGCAAAGTTAAACGCTTTAATGATGTGAGGCAGAGTGTGATGGTTTCCCTAGCAATAGGAAAAGCTCAGAGAGAGCTTTCTAAACTTCAGAGTGAAAACATTCACTCACACAAAATATGTTTTCCTTCCGCTTAGTGGCTGGCACAAACTGTTGCCTCTTGCAGGGAATTGGGTATTTGTTTCTGCAGTGAATTATGCAGATAAAATGAAAAAAGGATGCTTGAAATTCTTCATGCAGCTTACACAGGCAAGTTCAGCGCTGTTCAGATTATCTGGGGCTAACTCAGAATATCGTCATTCCCTAGGAACAGCTCTCTCAGCCAGCAGCAGGTTACGTTGCATCGTGTGAGCAGGCCTGGCTGGGCCTCGGTTCACGAGCCTCAATCCAATGCGAGCTGCATTAGAAGAAATTAACAGTGAGTGAATGTGTAATGCTGAGTAGCCATGGGAATGGGTGATGTCCAGGCCCTTTCCTGGCCAACAAAAATAGGCTGCAGATGCCTTTCTCTCCTCTGGGCACCTCTCAGCAGGCGGCCTGGAAGGCCATGGCTGCCATTGTCTCTGAGGCAGCTCCGGAGTGAGCGTGGGCACCTGCAACTCTCGGTGTGCTGCCACACTGGCGGCTGTCCTCGCCGGGCAGACAGACAGACAGACAGCCAGACAGGGTCCGGGACCCCGCGGGACCGTCCCCAGGCGGCGCTGCTTGGGACGGACAGCTCCTCTGGAAGCGGCCGCACAGGGCAGCGCGGGCTGGGGCCCAGGGCTCCGCGCAGGGCTGCTCAGCGGGGCTCCCGCAGGAGCTGCTCCGGCCGCGGCCCTGAGCCACACAGGGACAGCGGGGAGAGAGGACGTGAGATTGAGAAGGGCTCTGAGGAAAATCTGCAGGAAAATATGAGCCACACAAAGCAAGGGAAGAGGGATACCCAGTTGTATGAGCAGTGGAGGGTGGCTGCTGCAGTGGGGAAATCTGGGAGCTGATTGATGACTCCTAGCAGCAGAGAGAATGTTCCTAATCCACCTTCAAACCCACTGCTGTGGAATAGGCTTAGTGTCAGCACTGTTTGTATTCTTCCTTTTTGCTTTTGAATGAAACAATTGGTTATCTCCTGCAGATTATGCAGCATTTTCAGTCTTAAACAAAGCTGGAACTATCTGCCAGATAAGATTTACACATTTACAGGGATTCAAGCCATGAATCTCTCTTAGGTACATTCTGTTAGCAGCTTGAAGAGCCTTTAATTGGTACTTAATTTGGGTAACCTCTGCATTCAGTGTCTGTCTATCTCTGTGTTTTGCTTGGAGAGATAAAGTGTTTTAGTGTGCCATGTGATAATGTCTCTTTTATGTTCAAAGAAGGTGAATCTTCAACCTGTTTTACTGAAGGTTTCTAGGCTCTATGTAGAATCACAGCATGTCCCAGAAATTTCAGTACAACTTTTCGAGCCACAGATACTTTAAGGTTTATATTTTACATCTATGTGTGAATAGAATCATAGAATGATTCTCTTCTTCAGTTGGAAGGGATCTTAAAGATGATCCAGTTCCAATCCCCTTGCAATGGCAGGAACCCCTTCCATTAGATCAGGTTGCTCAAATCCTTATCTAACCTGGCCTTCGACTTCCAGGGATGGGCATCTACAACTTCTCTGGACAGCCTGTTCCAGTGTCTCACCACTCTCACAGTAAAGAATTTCTTCCTAACATCTAATCTAAATGTACTGTCTTTCACTTTGAAGTCTTGTCCTGCCCTTGGAAAAAGTCTCCCTCCATCTCTCTTGTATACTCTCTTTAAGTACTAGAAGGCTGCCTAAAGGTCTTTCAGGAGTCTGCCCTTCTCCAAGCTGAACAACAGCAGCTGAACCTGAGTCAGAATGTGCCCAGGTGGCCAAGAAGCCAGTGGCATTCTGGCTGGTATCAGCAACAGTGTGGCCACCAGGATCAGGGCAGTGATTGTTCCTCTGTACTTGGCACTGGTGAGATCACACATCAAATGCTTCTAGGCCCTTCAGTTCAGGAAGGACATTCAGGCAGAGCTGGAGTGAGTCCAGAAGAGGGCTGTGAACCTGGTGAAGGGGCTGGAGCACACTTCTTATGAGGCCTGAGGGAGCAGGGGTTGTTTAGCCTGGAGAAAATGAGGCTTGGTGGGACCTTGTCACTCTCTACATTTACCTGAAAGGAGGTTGTAGACAGGTGTAGTTCAGTCTCTTCTTCTAGGCAACCAGTGATGGAATATGGGAAAACAGTATCAGATTACCCAGGGAAAAGTTCAGTTTGGATATTAGAAAAAATTTCTTCACTACAATCGTTTTCAGGCATTGGAATCCACTGTCTACGGAGGTGTTTGAGTCCTGATCTCTGGAAGCATTTAGAAGGGTCATAGATGTGATGCTTAGGGACATGGTTTAATGGTGGACTTGGCAGTCCAAAGGTTGGACCTGATGATCCTACAAATGTTTTGCAAATGTAATGAATCTATGATTCTGTGAATAATTTTTGCTTTCTGCTACAAGTCAGGCTGAGCTATCAGCTGATTCAGAAACCTTCTGACAGTGCATCAAGGAACTTTGGCTGCCTATTTGAACAGATAAACATCTAAAGCTTCTAGGACATGTTTATAGTTAAGCACATAGTTTTCATTTATTTATGTAAAATAATTAAAATAATAATATTACCAAAAGTAGTAAAATCTTTTCTCTCTGGCCCCAGATATTCTGTGAGTTTATCTCAGTTTATTAGGGGAATGTCTGAGACGCACCTTTTGATTTGCACATTTTATTAGACTTATTGCATGAGTTTCAGGAAGTTATTGGGGTCACCGATCTAATGAGTTGCATACATCTGTGTCTATTTTTTCAAGTCATACAATGTAAGTAATTTTCTCAATGGCAAGATTATTATCATCTCTGGCATAAACATGACATGTAAGTTATTCTAACCTAAGTGGGATCTCTGCAAGATCAGTAATCAGAAGCTGGGTTCACAAGAAAAGTGCTCCAGTTGTTTTATGTTAAACTTTTAGAATATTGTATAGCAGAGATCAGTATTTTTGAGGGTCATTAAAACTCTTTCCTTCAGTAAACTATATTATCTATGAAAAGTAAAACTGAATTCTGTAAGTTCTCTGAGATTTCTAAAAGTACAAAGAGAGGGATAGGGCAGATGATGCAGGGTTTGGATCCCCTGGCTAAAATACAGCTAATTGCACTCTGGTATACTTTAATTTTTCTTTTTCTGTCTTGACCCTGGACATCTATGAAACATGATATTAGAGTTAAAAAAACCCAAATATTTGTAACTTTTTGAAGTGTTTGAATTAAAGAGAAGCTCTGAGAATAACTTACAATACATACTGTCAGAAAATGAGTCTGAAAATCAAGGAATGTTATATTCATGGACTCAGAAGAAAAAAGAGATGTACTGTGGATTATGCTATCTCAAATGCCAAATAGGATTCACATTTTTCAATAACAGAAGTTTATGCTTTGACTAAAAATCAAATGTCTCTACCATAAGAATTACTCTGAATAATTCAGTTAGACCCTAAAGTAAAAATCAGGAGCATAAACATTTACAAGTAGTGCCATGAAGATTCAGGAGTCCCGAAATCCCTTAAATCTTCTTTCCACTCCGTGAAAAGTGCCACTGTTGTACTGTTCTGATGGTATGGTGTGTATAGCCCAGTGCATTGCATTAATTTGTATCTAGTTATATGTTTCTGCCTAATCAAGCTATAAACAGCCATCTGACAGCCTCAGTAATCATATTATGTCATGTCACAGGCTGCCTCTCAAGTGCAGTGCCATCAGTCGCTCTCAGTACTGCTGGTGGCTTGTTCCAAACATGGTTTAAAGTCCTTCATTCTTCTTGTGCTAGTAGTATCTTCTAGACTTTCATTTATTCACTCCAACATATTAGACTACCAAATATCCAGGTAGAGGAGTAGGAATCATTAGCATACACATGCTGAACTGGCCATGGCAGGCTAAGGTCTGTCTAGCTCTGCCTTGTACATGGCTTCCCATAAAGCTATATATGTACCTAATTCTGAAAAAGTATGGAGAATTTATAGCGGAGCAACTAATAATTGGTAAAAAAATTCACAAAGTTTGCATGTTTTTGGTTGCTACGAGTACCATCTAACTTTTTTATCTTAAAATTATTCTGAGGAGAATTTTGGATATAAATCTCTTGAACAGTTTCAACATGCCCCCCATTTGCTTGCATTTCATGAGATCTGAAATTTTAGACAGTGTTTGATGGTTAAGTTATGGTAAAGTAAATATTAGGAATAACTAGATATGTCTGTAGTTTTCTGCTTAAGATTCTTGGATCTAGAAGTAAGTCTTCCTGACAACCATCTGGAGACAATGAACCCTAAAAGGAGTCAGCACATTAATTTTGTTTTTTAATGAAAATTCATTAAAAATTTAAACAAGCATTCACAGACAGAATCCTTCTGTAAACATGCAAAACTTCTGTACTTATAAAAACTTCATAAATTGGTGATTTGGGAGAAGCAGAATGGATGCTAAAGAGGTAGCAACCTGAGAAGAGGTGTGATAGGAAAAGACTGCTAGAACATAAAATATAGATGGTCGAGCTAATGCTGTGTGTTGTCATTTTGTGTGAGTCCAGGTGCATAGCACATGTAAGAGTGGAGAAAGCTGCATTTCCTTCAGAGAGAGAAACTGAGTCTTTGTTCATTCCTGGGGTAAAAAAGTTGCTGTGATTTACCATGACTTTATTAATTGTATATATAATTTGGGTAATACAGATACATTTGTAACTAGTAAATATTTATTGCAAGAAATTACTGGAACATTGTATCTACCTGTGTCTGTGGATACACATCTCTTTGAAGGGTTCATTCTTACTGTAAAGTGAATGATTCAGTGACCCTGGAACAAAAATGTATATGTGATGAGGTGTGCTACTAAAACATTAGTTATGCTATCAGGAAACCACAGCTTGAAGGCTTTTGAGGAAAACCAGAGGATTGTAACAGACTCCCTGAAAATTCAAGTATAGGATAATTGCAGAGGTCTGGAAGGTGCAAGGAAGGAACAATACCAGAGGTGCCAGGTCTGTTAACTGAGATCACAAGTGGTCATTAATGAAATTCCATGTTGAGAGCCAAGTGGAACTTGGGGATAAAAGGGATAAAAGAGAACAAAGAACAAGTATTACACATATGTGAATCTTACATTACAAAATAAATTTGAATACACCTAAGTGCTAACCACTGAGAAATAAGCAGACAAGCACAGCGTTAAGGAACATACCAAAGTTCCCTAGGCAGACCAAGAGTGAGAAGGAATCATCAGCTTCAATGTTTCTCCCATAAAAGAACTTGATGTCCTACCTTAACCCCATGCTGATTCTTCTTGTCAAATACTGGTACCCCCCTTTTAGGACCCAAAGAGCAGAAAGAGGATGGAGATAATGCCAGAAAGAGATGAAAATGCTAGAAAGTTTGTGTGTATCTGTTACAATGCCATCATTTTGAGGAGTAGACTGTAATAGTTGTAAAATTGCAGAACAGTTTAATTTGGAAAAAGGATATCTAAAGGTTATCTAGTTGGATTGCCTTAGTCAGACCATTATCAAGCAGGTGATATTATTCAGGATATCTAGTTTTAAGTATCTCTAGGGGCAAGGAATTCACTTGCACTTTGGCCAACCTGTCCTACCAACAAGATGAAACATTTTCTGCTAACTTAGCCTTGTCATGTTGGAAATTGCCTGGATTGCCCGCCCTGTGATCACTGTACACATTGTCTGTCATTCTGTACAACTAGGGGGGAAGCTGAGAAGAAACTTCACCTCATCTGAGTCAATGGTTAAGGTGTAATCATGCTTCAGAAATCTGAATGCATTGCTTTCAGTTTCTGGAAACACCATTTTTATTCATGCTCCAGGGCAAAGCATCTTCTCATCAGTGCATGCCCAGGAGTCTAAACAACACAAATGAGCCCAGTGACGATGAGTAGCTTACCTTTCATCCATAGCTATATTTTGTCACCACCACCTGATTGCATTTTTCATTTTACATTAATAATGGGTAGAGCTGAAAAGGTTCAGATTTCATGTGCCGCTTCCAACCTGATTCAGCAAATTTTTTGAATCAACAATATTTTAATTGCAGATCTCCTTGAGAACAGTTTTTGGGGGTTTGTTTGTTTGTGGTTTTGTTGTTGTTGTTTTTAATTTTATTTAGAAGGAGCATAAGGCATCCTATTCCAGTTCTTGGATAAACATCTAGTCTACACTACACTGTTTATGCTTAAAACAAATCCCAAGAAAGGGACCAAATTTTGAGAGTTTTCAGAAAACTGGGGAATTTGATTAAATTTTAAATTACTGATTAAATGTATTTTACAACAATAATCAATAGTATTTATATTTTTAGGGAAAGCATGGAATAATTTCAAATCACCACTGTAAGGACAGCAGTGTTTGTGTTACTTGCAGCACAGAGAGTGCTTTCAGGTGACGACAGACTTAACTTCTAGAAGAATATGAAGCCCCAAGATATTATTTTTCTTCTGAAACTTCTTACCATTTCTGACTGAAGAGGCCAAAAAAGTTGTTTCACACACAGTGATCATTTGATGTGGATTAGTGGATTACATGAAAGAGTGCTTTCAAAATAAGCTGTAGGCATACATATGCAGTTTACAAAAGTCTCTTAAATGAGAACATAACATTTTCATGGACACAGGACTATTTTCCATTGGTATGTCTGAAAGCATTCTAATAGGCCCAAATTATTTCCATTCTAAAGTTCCATTTAGCAAAGTAAAAGGAGAAATAGAAGAAAATCCCTGCCTAGTGATCCCACTATTGGTCTTACGTGGCATGGAAGTGAGATTGTTTTTCCAGTCCAGAGGTAGGAAAAGATATGTGAGCTCATCACCTGTGGTCATGTGGCATTTACTTGGACATCAGCAACTCATATTTCAGTAGTAACCCTGAAATAGGGAAAACCCTAAGGTTTTCACTTTTTCCAAGGACTTACCTCTTTCAGGTACAAAGCGCTACTCTCTTGAAGATTCAGAAACTTTCTTGCTCTCCTGGTTCCAGTTTGGAGTGACCACCAGCAACAATGTAAGGAAGACTATAGAAAACTCAGCCTCATTTTCAATGCTAAAGGAATGCAGACAGGTTGGAACTTACATTTTAAAAGCCAATTGTAATTCAAGCTCATCTGAAAAGAACTGCTTTCCCAAATATAGCACTCCCCAAATAAATATATATTAAAAATGAACTGAGACATGAGTGAGTAAATGAATAAGTAAATAATATTTCTCAATAACAAAAACAAACAAACAAAAAAAAACCAACAAAAAAAAAAGCTGAGTACTAGTACTGAAAATACAACTATGACACAAAAAGAGGCTTTTTATTTCTCTTGCTCTAATAGTTTCAGCGTAACATGGCTGTAAACCAGCAGGCAGCCATAAACACCAATGGAGAGTGTTTAAATCAATATGAAAAAAACAGGTTTTCCAACTGCAGCCTTTGCAATCTTAAAAAAAGCATTAAGAGGCAGAAGGAACACATTGCATTCACCATACAATTTTCTGAGTGTCACAGAGGTTAAGAGGCTCCTTGACCATATCAGCAAGTAAATCCTCTATGTTCCAAACCCAGCAGGAACATCAGTAATTTACAGCAATGGATCTGTGCAGTATCTTCTGTTTTTCATCCATGAAGTGCATTTTTGTTGTCTAGGTGCTGTGCATGGTAGAATTTCCTGTTGTTTCTTAACATAGGAAAATTGAATTTGTTGCATAGGAGAATTGTTGATGTGCATACTTGAAATAAATCTCAGGCATCTCAGTTTTATTTCTCAGATGATTTTTCCAACAGTAAGTTTCTTAAGTTGTGTCTTGCCCTCTCTTTCTACTTCTCATATCAATGGCAATACAATTGTTTAACTCTGACCTGCTGACAATAGCGACTGTTTTTAGTTAAAAAAGCAAATAGGTGATGTCATAGCTACCTAATAGATAAGCTGCAGATAACATGACAGAAATCACAAGTCACTGACTGGGTTGCAGAAGCTGCATTCTTCCTCTTTCCAACTTAATTTTTGCAAAATTTCAATAAAGTGTAAGTTAATTTAATTTTTTATGGGAGAAAGAAGGGACTTCTGCTCATGAAAAAGTGCTAAGGACCTATTCTCCAGGGTTTTATGGTACTGAAAAATACAGCTGCAAAAAGGATGTTGAGGAAATTCCATATATGTGTGCTAATTTTGATAAACAGATTCCAACAACAGTTTCAGAAATAAAACTGCTCTGAATGATCAGCCTCTCACACTTCCATGATAACAAATTGGCATCTGTTGAAGAGATTTTTTTTTTTTTACTGTTTTTATGTCAAATTAGGAGATGGGTGCTGTTCATGATATTTAACTGATTTTTGATTATTTTACTGTTCTTCCTAAAAAGAGTTAATGATGATACTAATGGTCTTCTGTCCAAGAAAGAATTCCAAGACTGCAGCTGCATTGCCTGGGTTACTGGAGTTTTAAGAGTTCTGCAGGAACTTTTAAGAAGATCTATTTAAAACCTGTTAACTAATGAAAACTTTTTGACAGTAAGGAGATATTTTCACAGAGGCAAAAATTACTGTACTTTTAGGAATCTAATTTGAGTATGCTACAGAGGAGCAAACGTAGAAAACAAAGTCCTGCTATACTTAAAGCAGAAAAAGGTAGACAAAGGTGGATACTTATATAGTCAGTGTTCATTCATGGGTATTATGTATAATGGGGGTTTTGTGTGTCTGTTTTTTGGAAACAGGTTTGAACAGGTTGGAAATACCTTCCTGAAGAAATTATCTGAAAAATGAAGTTCATATATATATATAAGGATAAAGGATCTGGAATTGGTTTTATTAATACTTCTAAACCTTCCCATAGGAAAATTAAGAAATGCTTTTGATAAATATTTATATGGAAATAAGCTAATTTTGGTCTTCTAAGTTTCCATCATTGTTGCTCAACCCTTGTTTCATTGGTGAAAAGCTTATTTGCATTCTTTTTTTTCCAAAAGCTGTCAATTTCTGTATCTTTGTCTGACACCTATAAACAAAGCTGTCAAGGTGGATGGAGGAGAGGAGTAGCTGGGGCAGAATTACACAGCTGGTGTTGCCACAGACTCACATGCACAGTTATTTGCAGGGTCCATAGCTAAAGGCATACATGGATTCTAATGGCAAATGTTGCTTCCAGGGACAAAAGGGAAACAGTTTTTAAAAGTCTCTAAATCATTGAAAACTACAGAAATTCATTTAAATTACAAAGGTCCTAAACTGCCACAGTACATGTAAAGAAAAACATCAGATTCAAATTTGAATTATCAGATCAGCCTGTTAATTTAAAGCTTTTATTGTGTCCAGATTCTTAACAACTGAAAGCAAATTGTTCTGTGATGTAGGACTCATAGGACTCATGTGATGCCATAGACATGTTAATACTACATAACTGCAAAGACAGAGTGTTTCAAGGGCACACACACAAAGTATTGCTCTGTCATGGACTGGAAATGCTAGTTAAGTATAAAGCAACCAACATGCTATGTTATTAAGAGTTAAGCTTTTTAGTTTGCAAAGTGTCACACTTTGAGAGGTAATTTAATGCTGCTGAAGTTAGAAGCTGTTTTTAGGTTTAAAGTTGCCAACTATTCTGCACACCCGCACCACATAATTTTACAAGGCATTCTGGTCCTTTTTTCTCATCATATCAGACAGTGTGTGTGTATGTGTTAAGGTTTTTATTTTTATTGCAGAAAGATAAATTATTCACAGCAGGTTATCTACCTTAAAAAGACAGCAAATGTTCCTTCATGACATTGAAGGCACACACAAAATCATCTTGTTAATTTTTTTCTAATAAAGATATTGGCAAGTTTTGTCTTATATACATCTTAATAGCTATGAATATATCTGCTATTTTTACATATTTTCAAAATCATTTGGCCCCTCTGCTATATTTTCATTTCAAGTAAAAGAAGGTTTTTAAACTACTGAAAGGGGTAATGAAATTTTTGTCATCTATCAAGTTACATGAAACTGTGTGTTTACTCTTAATTTTAATTATAAAAATGAAAAGAAGAGGAAAATTCCTTACCAGTAATTTCATGTTTTCTACTCCAAACAGAATTATGGTAACTTTATTGCTGTGACAGAAAAATCCAAAGGAAACAAAGCACATAAATCCCTACTGAGATAAAGTTATGCATGTAAATTTACTTTCATTTTATCATATTGTATACCAGAAAGGTTATCTGTTATTAGCTGACATAAATGCATCTGCAAGGAGCACTTGAAAATGTTGATTTATTTGAGAGAAAATTAAAACAGCTCCTTTCTGAATCTCTGAACTCACAATAAATTAACAGAATCGCCTAAGCAATTTATTTGGTGAGATGATCTTTTAAAAGTGCATTTTCAACATTTTCTTCCTTAGGATTTCTAATCTGTTATAGGTGAAACTCAGGGATGGAAAAAGACTGTTTCCATGGGCACAGAAAACTGCAAAACTTTTTTTCATCCTGTATGTCCCTTTACCAAATAATGGTGCGATGGAATCCTTAGGAAATGTGGCTCTTTTCTAGAGCTGAAAGTCTCTCTTTCCTAAGGAAGGAGTAATGACAGTGGGTGCCTTGTTGAAATACTTTTAGGCAATTGAATTCAAAGTGCTGTATAAGAATGCAGTCTTTTGTAGTTTAATTTCAGATCCTCTCCAGAATAAAGAATTCGTGGCAGGTGAAAATTGAAAACAGTGGCTGAAAGGAATGAAGTTAGTACAGAAACCCTTAAAATGCAAAAAGATTCAGATTTTGTTCACTGTGATTTTCAGGGTAATTGCAAATCATTTTTAACCTATTTAAAACAATTTTCCCATCTTCAGTTACTCCTATTGCTCTTACTGCATGGTTTTTCCTCTTGCTTTTGTACTGACAGTAGCACATTTTACTTAATGACTCATACATTTTGTTTTTCCTTTTTCATTTATTCAGTACACAGGATACTTCAGTGCTTTACTGGAAAAGAAGTACTATCTAAATTTATAAATTATGTTAATTTAAAAATTATTAATAATAATGTAGATCTGCAATAAGAATGCAATAGCTAAGAAATGGAAATGATGTATTTCCTATTTTTAGTCTTGTAAACATAAACAATTTAAGGAACATGACCATTATAAGAGGGTTGAATTTTAAATTTGTTCTCTCTTCTTTGAAGAAATTGACCAAACCCCCAGTGACAGGAATATTCAAAACTGTACCTCATATTTTTAATTGCCAGCATTATCCAGAAAGTTTCTATTTCTAATCCATTTTAAAAGTGGAAAAATTATAATCATAAACCTCATAAGAACAATTATTTGCTTTTTTAAAATAGATTAGATTAATTTCACTGTTGTAACTCAGAACATGAGGAAAAAACCCTTATGCTTAAGTTTGGGTGGGCTGTGTATGACTAACTGCTGAGAGATCACACAAAGTCCTGTTTGCATAATTCAGTGACACTGAGAACATCTTTAATCCTTCTTATATTATAGAGAAGCTTTCTTCTATATCTGGAAGCAGAGACTGGTTAACATTGCAGAAGTTGTCTGATCTATCCAGGTATTACAGATACTATGCTCTTCATAGACACAGTCATAGTCCTTAGCATCAGTGTTCAGGTCTCACCATTAAATCAATACATAAGGAGAATTCTGAAGTCAGGTGTTAGAAGATTATTTAAAACATTTCCCATAAATCTGAATAGTAAATAAAATCGTATCATTTCACTGTATGATGATGGCAGCTTATGGAAGTGATACTTCATCACCTACTCAAATTAAAATTTATTTCAGAAATAAGTACTTTTATAAAAGCAACACTTTCAATGTTTGCACTTCTGGCCAGACCTTGGAGCTTTCTATCTGAATGCTATTGAAAGAGACAGTTTTTCAGCCTGGTTTAAATCTCTATGCAGAAGACAGACCACTGACTTAGACTTGATTTTGAAACTTCACTCCCACACCCTGGCATATACACAGACAAGCAGAAAAGTTGGAAAAGTTTTTTTATATTTGGAAATGCTGAGAAAGATATATTCTCTCATAGTTTTGTTTTGTTTGATTTGGAAATACAAATATTATTTGAAATAAGCCTTGAGACTGTAAACTCCAGCTCCACTGAGCTTGAATGCTCAGCTTCGAGGCTTAAGCAATCCCCTTCAGTGTAGAAGACCTTAGATTAAAAATATCTTGTTCAAACTTATTAAAATGATTTAAAGTATTTTTTTTTTAATTTGATTGTCAATTTATATTAGAGATAGAAATGCCAATGAGCAGCAGGCGTTTTCTGGAAATGGGAGTGAATTCAGAGATATTCTTTGAGTACTAAATAGCTGAAACACAATACTGTCTGGTTTTAGAAAGGACAAGAAAATACATTGTAATGATATATAAAGGAATGCTAAGGCGTGTTGGTGTGCTTTGGTTCAGACAGTAAGAATGTGAAGAAAATATTTTCAAATTAGTCTTAAACTGAGTTCCATTTATTTGTTTCTGTTCCTTAACAGTTGATTTAGGGGACATTCCATCAAAACTGAGGTACACTAAAAAAAAAAGTAAGCTTGCTAACATGCCTAGCAATTTACAGGAAACTTGAAATGTATTGTGATGAAATGACTTCCTTTATTTGAGGTACAGCACATTTTGCGTAGTGTCACATCTCTTATGAAGTTATCGGGGCTTTAAATAAAACTCGCTATTAAAAGCACAAAGGAAATTTCCTGAAGATAACAGGCTCAGTTTGTCAGGAATTTGGGAACTAGATGACAAAAAATAGTTTTTGAGTCTTTTAATTCTTTGGATTTGGTGAAAGACATTTAGAGAGGTTAAACAAAGTTTGCATGCAGTCTTTTAAGCCCTTCAACATCGTGTTCAGCTGCTCACATGACAAGGTTAACCAGAAAATTCTGCTGCCTTTCTCTATAACAGACTGCTCATTGAATGTCCATTATTTAAAACTCAAGAGGCATAAAGGGAACATATGAATTATCATTTAGATGACAGATTATAAAAGAAACTTATAAGGACTTAATAAATTTAAGTAACAATTTGAGATTAAATACATTCAGCAGATATTATTCTTTAATACACACCATACTTCATTAAAACATAAAATGAAGAAATGAAGTCACTCCAGAAATACAAATGTATTTTGCCCCTTTATGGTTTGATAGCATTAAGGTACATCATGCACCAGATCTATGACAGCCTTATACTCCTGTGAGTCTGACATGTCAGTGGATTCCTTAAAGCTGACTGCATTGGAGACTGAAGTCAGCCTCACTGGGGATGAGTGGCAAAGGCACCCCATTGTGACTTGCCCAGGGCCTCTGTACATCCTTGGCATAGACTGTCTCAGGAGGGGGTAATTCAAAGACCCAAAAAGGTGCTGGTAGGCTTTCAGTACAGCTGCCTTGGAGATGGAGGAAATTGAGCAGCTGTCTACCTTGCCCTTGTCTCGGAGGGCCCTTCTGTTGTGGGGTTGTTGAGGGTGGAAGAACAAAAGGTGCCAATCTCTCCCACAAGGAGCACCATCTAAGTCTCCCTGCTTCCCATCCATACACTCATTTGGTGACTAGAGAGCCAAGGAGTGATCAGTAGAACTGGCTCACCCTTTAAGAATCTCACACTGAGTGCCAGATAGGATTTGTGGTTTAACTCCAGCTGGCAGCTAAATACCACTCACCCTGATGCCCTGCCCTGCTGCCCTCAGTGGGGAGGAGAACTGGAAAAAGGTAAACCACATGGATGCCGATAAGAACAGTTTAATATTGGAAATAAATGCTTGAACTTCTTGTGCTTGCTGGCACAAGCTTGCTGGGTAACTGAAAAGTCCTTGTCTTAGGATAAACATTGCACAGCAACAACTAAAACAGCAGCGTGTTATCAACATTATTCGCATACTAGACCCAAGACACAGCTTTGTTCCAGCTGCTAGGAAGGAAATGGTAACTGGAGGCTGTCTTAGGCACAGCAATTATAAAATTAAAGAGTTTTTGACTCTTGGAGAAGTAAGGAGGCATGCCAGCAGGGATGCCACTTTGGACTTCCAGAATAGAGTTTTAGTAGTTATTTTCGGTATTTATTTTCGTTATTTCAGCCCCTGTTCCTAATTTCAGTCCCTGTTAAAAATCCTCTGAAATTAAAAAGTTCACAAATTAATTGAAAAATGTAATAATTTTTAAATTTATAACATATTATGCTTAGAAAACCTAATTTTTTTTTTTTCAATGTCCAATCTAGGCATTGTCTAAGTAATCCATTATTTATGAATGGCTTCGCTGTCTTTGTGGTCCTGTTTGTCTCTAGTGTCTTTTCGACTGAGTAGTGTACCAACATCCAAAGTATCATTAAATAATAAATCAGCAAGTAGTATTCACCTTATCATACTCCGGGTCACACAGTCTATCATTTCTGAGAATTCCCATTAACTCTTGTGGATTAGTAACATGAAAATGTGCTTTGTCATTGAAATAAGGGAAGAAAATGCAAGGAGAAAGAACTCTTTTATAGGTTGCAGTTCTCAGAGCAGGATAACCTTGTCCTGAGAGAGACTAGTACCATTTCCCTCTGGAACTCTTGAATTTCTCTTCACATGCTGATTGTATTTTACAAAGTGTTTGCATTTATTATGTTAAGCATGCATTGAAATGTTATTTATTTTTTTTAATCTTACCTGATGACAGAGGGAAAGAAGCAGAGGGAAATAACTTGTGTTGGACATTTATTGTCAGCAGTTGACAGCAGTCATGAGCTGGTAATTGATCCTGAACCATGTGAACCTCTGTTAAAACACTGTGACCTGTTTTGGTGATTCAGGTAGAATTTCTGTTCCTGAAAGACAAATAAAAAAGAACTGGAAAAAGAGGGGAAAAGGGATCATTCTTCAAGAGAGGAGCAGCAGTTTAGGAGAAATTAATTACCTGACTATTTCCTGTACTCTATTTCCTGTTCTCGTCACTAATTCAGGCTAAATACTTTGGTTTGCCCCTTTTGTGTCATGAAAAGTCATTCATTACTCTAAATGCAGTTTCAGGCTTTGTGTCAGCTTGTAATAGTACAGTTTATCACCACAGCAAGAGGGAAAAGCACAGAAAAATTAGGTTAATCAATAGCACTGCAGTGTGTTTGACATTACATTCAGGAAAGGTTTAGCATGTCATTCCTAACTACAGGCCATAAACTGCCTGAGGTCTGTGTATGCTCTTGATGTGAACGCTGGTTCCTCATGCGGATCAAGGGCAGAACATAGCTTTAAGCTTCTGCTAATCATGCATCCCCTGCAGACACCAAGCACCTTGGATTGGAAAAAAATGTGACATCACTGCTCCCAATATTCCCTCTCCTGAAAAAGAAATTATAATGTTTCTAATTGGCAGATCTAGGCAAAATCGTTAACCAAGTGTTCTGTTTAAAACTTAAAAACAACTTTTTTCCTTAACATTTAAAACTATTTAAAACATTTAAAACAGTGTTTGGTAGGCAGTGATTTGTTGGAGGCTGGTGTTTGGGGTTTTATGAGCATTTTTGGTACTTCTAACAATGGATCAAGGTAGGAAATGACAAACTGACAATGGAAAAAATATTTGTAAGGCACTTCAGTAGTAATGGATAGGATGTATGATAATATGCTTACAACCATAGGGAGCTTAGGGGGAAAAAACCTCCTACTCTTTGTACTGCAAAATCACAGGACCTCCAGATATGTGCAGATCACATCTATGATTAAAAAGATGTATTAATCCCTTATTTGTCAAAATAATATGTGCTCTTATACTGAAGGCATTATTCAAGCAAATGCTGGTGATGACTCTGATGATGCTTTGTGATGACAATGGCAACCTTATGATGCATCTTTATAACACTGGAAGTTACTCCCCATGTCTTTAGACTCAGAACTTCCTAGTCTTGTGTGTTGTAATCTTCTGTAAATTAGGTAGTTTCCATCTCTAATTTATTTTCTAAAAGCCACAAGTCTGTTTGAAGTTTGTTCAGAGCAAAAACTGAGCACTGTGGGTTTTAACATTGTACAAAGCATTGCTATAATTTAAAACATATTTTATATCAGCTATTTTAAATTACATGTTCTTGAAGATATGTCATCATTTTTGTAAACCTCAGTAAGATATTCTTTTTTTTTTTTTAGAAGAATTACTTGTAAAGTTTATACAATTATGTAGTCTGAGATAAAGTTCAAAGACTCAAGGATGAATATCATTCAAATTTACAGAAGCCTACAGTCCAGATCCTTGGTAGACTTAAAGAGACACCACTGAAATTAATGGAGCTATACAGATTTGCTCCAACTCAGAAACTGTACTGGAATGTTTATCTAAAGATAATGTAAAAATCTTTCATCTTGAAATTGAGTAAGGTAGTTCATAAATATAGGCTTTCCTTCAAGACTTTTGGTATGAGTGTAATTTCCATTCGAATGAGGACAAAAGGGTTACTCTCAGCATAAATTAGAGATAAAACAGGAAAAGGAAAAAAAGGGCAATTAGAAAGATACAGGGACAACTGATAAAACTTGAGTACAAGTGAGATATATTCATTAAAGTAACCCTGAGTGGAGTTCTTATGTGCTACTGAAATACCAGGATCTAAGGTTTATTTCTGGATTATTTTTCCACGCACATTTTTTATATGTTAAAAAGTCCCCTTTGCACCTGTAAATGAATTTATTTTAAAGTCAGAAGGGGATTATTATAATCACCTATTCTGAACTTTTCTATAAGGCCTGACCCATCTTCTGAAGCAAGATAATAGAATTTCCTCCATAATAATATGTATTTTTATGTGGCTTTTTTTAAACACTATTTTTAAAAAGTGAGATGTGGATTTCACTGGGAACAATGTATCACCCTATGATTTAACTGTAGAGCAACCTCAGGCACACATTTCTGCTATTCTTTTATCTACATTATTCAGAGAATGGGTAACATTTTGTGGGATAGGCTTTCCAAAGCTTTTCAGTGCTTGCATTTCACATGCCAGACTTTTCTTGGTTCCTGGAAACATTTATTCAGAAGTGTTTATAGATTAATTTCTAAAATGGGTCTGAAAGAATTACACATTTTAATTGGCATGTTGAATAAGTAAGTTGCTATAGACTGCTATAATAATTAACGAACATGATTGAATACATATTTCTGAAAATGAGGACAACACTCAGACTTCCACCTCTGAAATGTACACTGCTTATAGCCAGTTACTTGTATGACTTTGCTATATCAGTGTGCCATTTGACAGAAAAAAGAGAGAGGCACATTCCCTATTCAGTTAATCATACATATATACACACACATAAAGATATTCCTCCTAAACAGACAAGTGCCATTGACACATTCATGCCCAAGTATGATATGTTCATTTTAAAACCAAATTCAAGAAGGAGTCTAGCTTTGATTCTGGATGAAATTACGTGGAGAAAAATTGCATTTTTAAACCAATTGTCAAATCCAGTGAGAATCTAAGAGGATAGTAATACGATCAGGGTGGCAATAAAGGTGCTTTGGACCTCATAGTGAATCACTTAAGTCTAGAGGCCCCTTTAAATGTTGGCAACAGTGCATCTACAGTGATGCTTGTAGGCAGTCTTCAAGCATTTTACTCTGGCAGCTAATAATAAATCCACTGTGTATTTTATCAGCCCTGATATTACCTGGATAAGGGCCAAAGAGAAAAGCCTTTATCTACCATGTGCATCTACTTAAAAGCTGGAACAAATCTTCATTTTTATTAGAAGAGTCACTCACTCATGGCCTTCAGTTTTACATAGCAAGTGCAAATGATTTTTGGAGCATTTCTGTGGAATTATGTGCTTTCCTGAAAAGTCTACATAAGGAAGGTGATACTTTATTAATATCAAACAAGACCTTGTTAACCACTTAAAAGCTAAAATTGAATAAAATTCTGTAACTGTGCCTTTTACACCTAGCATATGCATCACCTTTTCATATGCTGCACAACATCAAAGATAATTTAAATAAAGTTTATACTGCCTTATTATACAGTGAAATAAATAAGTGGAATGACAACCATGGTGATTGGCTGGAAAACTGAGACAGGAACCATTTTCTAAATTCCAGGAGACTTTTCATAATAATAATTATTTTACTGGGTTTTAAGTGATTTATCATCTGTGGAAATGATGATAAAATTCAGAGATTCCAAGTGGGGATAAATTGTGCCATGAAACTGAAAACTACTGGAACCTAATGTTGGGCCAATGAAGAGTTGTTACCAGAGTTTGTGATGTTTTGGGATGGTGTGCTAAGTGTATATGAATTATTTTGAAAAGTAGCAGTTTTGATTTGTAGAGATTAATATGAAATTCTAATTAAGCAAGTCTACTCACACCACCTGGAAACCCCATGAACAATGCAGAGCAATTCTCTATATTTTATTAATACAGTACCTGAACAGATTATTGGAATGTTTATCAGTACTGTTTAATAGCAGGTTGTTTGACAAACAGGCAGGAAGGCATGACTTCAGGCAAGTATTTCATTATAGTTTCTGTGTTTATTTGATGTGTTTTGTGCCATTTTAATTAGACAGATTATACATCTATAGCTAGAAATTGAAAGAACAGAATTTGAAAAGAACAGGCTAAAAATATAAAATTTTCTTATACCACAGCAAAAATATTTTATGATGTTTAAAATAAAGAAAAGCAACAAGCTCTGTTCTCCTTTGCTTGAGCTATAAAGTAACAAAGCTTAACTGACTGTCGATGAATATATTTATCTTAAGTTATATCTTCTTCCTACTATAAGGATTTAGCAATATTCTAGTTTGGAAAAACTGATTTAAAGCCCAGTATTGCTGTAATATTGGGTACCCCTGCTTTGCCAACTGACTCCATTAGAATCAACTAAAAAATACCAATTTAGGTTGAATGTGTTCCTGAAGAAGCCAGGAACCAATGCGGTGTTCTGCTGCAATGCTCCAGAGAACATGTACTGTGGTCAGATGTATCATCCTTTGGAGGAAAGGAAATTTTCTTTCAGGTCTTCTATCAATTTGGTCTCTGCATGCACAAGTTTCTGTTCTTAATAGCGAGACAGTCTAAGGTACAAAAATTTATTTCACATCTTCTATTAAGCATAGACACACATTACCTCTGTAGGACCAGCAACTGCTGCCAGCTTCATTGGTAGTATGCAAACATAAATGGTGCTAGAATGATGCTGGTCCACAACACATGACACTATTCTTTCTGTCTTTGCATCATACCAGTTGCTAACTCAGATTTGTCCAATGACAACAATTACTAAACTGATGTCCAAATGCAATTTACCATATGAAGTATAGTTGATACAAAGC
The DNA here is from genome assembly GCF_026979565.1 of Vidua chalybeata. Lineage (NCBI taxonomy): Eukaryota > Metazoa > Chordata > Aves > Passeriformes > Viduidae > Vidua > Vidua chalybeata. The sequence goes on from NC_071535.1 coordinate 18,408,198, forward strand.
CTAGTGTAGCTGAGGATCTACCCTCAGCATTAGAAAATAATTGTAGGTTTTGAGTGAAGGAAAGGTCCAATATTAAGGAACCACCTTCAGGGAAAAGGTCCTAGACTGCAGTGTCCTGAACACTTTAGGTTTAGTACACCCTAAACATAAAACCCTAAAACGCCATAAATCCTGTTGATACATCTCTACTCTGTATTGTGATGTTTATTCTGTCTAGCACCATATACTAGATCCATTTATGTCTCCCTTTCTTCGTTTATGTCATTAGCAGATATCGTTACTGCATCCCCCTATTAACATATTCAGCAGGCCTTTTGAGTGAACTAGCATCTACTACTTTTTTTATAAAAAAAACATATTTTCCATCATAATTTGTCACAACACCAATAGATGGCCAAAATATGCCATGATTGATTTTATGTTAGGGTGCCTTGCATATAATTTTAAGATAATCTACCAGAATCAACGAGAATTGCTCTATACCGAATACTGTCAATTGCAGCTACAGCAAATAAAAAAAAAAACCTAGAAGATACTCTCAAAATCTTTATTACTATATAGATAATATAACATCACTATTTTCTGCAAGTTTGTATATGAAGTAATAAAACATCAACAAGGAGAAGTATAAGAACTGAAGAGAATAATCAGAAAAATCTTATGGCAAATCCTTATGACCCACCTTAGAAGACATGGGTAATTGAGGTTGCCGTTTTAATTATTATTATCTATAGCAAAAAAAGCAATATAAAAATAACACTGAAAATACTTGTAAGGAAAAGACAGAGAAAGTAAGGATAAGAGTAGAAAGATCTCACACTTGCTTATTGCAATTTTGATGTTTGTTAGTCAGAAGTGGTGTCTGGAATCATGGTTGAAGGAGCAGTGGTTGCAGTGGTGGTAGCACAGGGCAGTCCTATAAACCCTTTGGTTTATATTCCCTCAGGTTCGGGCAGGAACTCCCAGTACCACCCTCGGGGCAGTGAGTTCTACTCTGGATGATGTAATGCTGTGAATAACAGGATACTTCTGGAGCCTTTGATGGTCTAAGTCTTTACAGCTGCCTCTTAAACCTAGTGCAGTTGAGTCTATTATGGCCCATGGTGGCCCATGGGCAGAGATTAGCATCCTCAGGCTGGGTGTGAGTGTTCTGGTAGTGAGTGTTCTGGTAACTCCCCAGGAGGGCAGTTATCACAGCTGGATTCAGTTGAGTGAGGACAAAGAGACATTAGCTGCCTCAAAGGATTTGCCTCTATCCTTACCTTGTTCAGCACCCAGCTTGTAGCCTGTTGGCTGTGCTCTCCCTCTGTAACCTGGAGGTTACTTTGCAGCTCACTGCCTCAATGTTTGAGCCACCAACATTCCACTATTCCACTATTATTCCACCAACATTCCAACACTGCACTATTCCACTATTCCTCTGTTCCACTATTGCTTGTGGATTCTTCTTCCCAGACCTGGGGTGCTTGGACAGTAGTTCCCCCCTTTATCTTATCTGAAGTTCCCATCACAGTCCAAATTCCAGTTAGTAGGCATATTTGGGGAGGGTCACAGATGAACAGCTGCTTTCTTTGCAGTTTGCTATAGTGGACAAAAGTCTTTCAATGATTTTAGTAATGTTTAAGTCATTAATGATTTCAGTTTCTCCCAAAAGCTCAAAACTTCCTGGAATATATTACTAATTCTGTTCCAGTTAGTGTTGAGGGCCTGTGACATCCCATAGGATTACTCTAATTGTGATCTGAATTTTAAAGGTAGTACTAGATATTGTACTGGAATGAAGTTTGATCTCCTGTGATGAATTTGAGAACAGCCCTGTGAAAAGAACTTTGGGGTACTGGTAAATGAAAACCTGGACAGGAGCTGGCAATGTGAGCTCACAGACCAGAAAACCCAGTTGTATCCTGGGCTGCATCCAAAGCAGCGTGGCCAGCAAGGCAAGGCAGGGGATTCTGCCCCTCTGCTCTGCTGTGGTGAGACCCACAAGCCATGTTCAGCTCTGTGGTCCTCAGCACAAGAAGAATGTTGACATGTTGCGGTGAGTCCAGAAAAGGATCATGAAGATAATTAGAGGAATGGAGAACATCTCCTGTGAGGAAAGCTAAGCAAGCTGGAGTTGTTCAGCCTGAAGAAGAGAAGGCCCCAGGGAGACTTAATTGTGGCCTCTGGGTACTTGAAGTCTTACAAGAAAAATTCTAGCAAGGCCTATTACAGTAGGAGAGGGGGTAACAGTTTTAAACTAAAATAGTTTAAAATAGGAAGACACTATTTATGACAAAAGGAAGAAACTATTTATGATGAGGATGATGAACCACTAGCACAAGTTCCCAGTGGCTGAGCCATCCCTGGAAGTGTTCCAGACCAAGCTGGATGAGGCTCTGAGCAGCCTGGTCTAGTGGAAAGTGTCCATGCTCATTGTAGGGTAGTTGGATTGATGGTCTTTAAAGGTCCCTTACAACACAAAACACTGTATGATTCTATGAAACTGAAAAAGTGAAACCAGCTATTCTTATGAAATATTTTGACTGCTAAGAGGATGAGGCAAAAGCCGCAGTTTTAAAAAGATAATCCTTTAGTCATATTTTTTTCTTAACTGTCTTTCATTCTCTCTTTCCTCCTGATGGTGTTAGTACCCCCGGTGATTTCCCACGTGACCAATATTGCATTGACTAGCATTTCCTATAAAGGGATTTCTCTTTTATATTCACCCTGGTGTTCAGGAACTCTGAATGTTTTTAAGCTGTAGCGTTACTTTAAGCATGAGACAGTACTGATCTATGTCTATCTGGCTTCAATCAAACATGAAATGAACTTACATCTGCTTGCAAAGGATAATGTAGATGAGCCTTTATAACGTTCATGGTAAACCAGATCATTAGAGAAGAAAGTAAAAAAAAAATACTCACATTCTTAAAATATACTGCGATTTTTGAAAATCTTGAAAATAAAGTTGTTTCCAGCATCTCACAATAATAAATCCAAAGGAGATCTCCTGGTAGATGAGAATCTTCAAGCTATGAAACGATTTTGGTTTGCCATTTTCAGGGACCATGAACTTTCATTTGATCTTGATCTTAAGCCTGTACAGACTTTGCCATAGTACTTTTTCATGAGAGAGTAATTCATTATCCTTAATAAAGGCACACTGACTAGGAGTCATTTGTTCTTCACTGACTCCATTACAGATATGACTTAATTAAACCTGTCTTTTCATAGCTAAATCGAGATGAGATGAATCCCACTTTTGCTGAGTTTCTCAAAACCTATATCAAAAATTTTCCTGATGGAGCTTATTCTATCTGTATTCCTAAGACAGGAGCTTGAAAATGATAAATCCTGCAGAACAATGACATTTAGATTTTTTTTTTCCTCCTGGACTGCTGTTGAAACATTCACATGAGTTTCTACCTTATAAAGTTTAGCCAGGCAGAGCATGGTAGGATCATTATCTATGCTGAAATAGCAGAGATAATATTACTACCATGGACACAAACACTGAACATAAAATAAAAAAGTTTCCAAAGCATTGTGAATAGAATATATGTCTTCACCATTTTGCCCTGGCATCAGTTCAGTTTCACCTATATGCTATTGGTGGTGTAGATCATTGTTCTACCTCCTCTAAGTAATAAATTATATATGTGTTTGTGCATATAAATGTTGGAGTACTATATCTATACATTTCCAAAGAGGAACATGCTATCTTTCATGGAATATCTGTGATTAAATCGAGAGCTTTTAGTACATTATAACAAAGTTTTAAAGTATTGTATATATGGATATATTTATAAAGTACTTAAACATCTTCATCTGATCACAGCTGCTCCATTTGGTGTGCAGATGTACTTGCATTTTAATGTGCAAAGCCTCAAGTTTGCGAAAACTTTGGTGAAATTATGAAAAACATATTTCAAGGCTTTATCTTCCCATTGCCTAAGAAATGCTATGAAACATGATGTGAGATGTGGAATGTTCCATCAAGTTGTATAAATAAGTGAAACCATTTGTCCTTCTGATCCCCTTGCATGTAAATGCTGTCAGGATAAAATGGCTGTTAAGAAAATGGAACATAATTAGGCCTGACTTATTCTAAATACCCTCAGTATAACTCAAACTAAGGAAGCTTAATATTTAAGAGTAAGCAATTAAGATAGCAGTCTTTTTGCTTAACATTTCTCTTCAGTATTTTTTTGTCAAGCAGTTTGAATTGTTTATATTCAGTAGAGCTTCTGAATATAATATGACAGAAAAATCCTGGCATTCACTGGGACACTGGTAGTTTAATGTGACTGCTACTACAAGAGAAAGGTCTGCAATAATTCTGCTATTCCTCTGAAAAGAAATCTTTAAACCAACAAAGAACTGAGATTAATTAATTTTACCTGAGTATGAATAACTAAGACATATAAATTTGGATTGTACTTGTTGAACCATTGTAAACAAAAAGAGAAATACATTCTTTGATACAAAATGAACCTAAACAAAACTATTTTTAAAATTTAAATTGAAACTTCCAATTACATTAACTTTTTTATTTAGATTGTAGTCTACTGAGGCAAAAACTTAATATAGTGTCTAGAATCTGCAAGTGTCTACTATGGAATCTTCTCTGCTACTCCATTAAAACTGGAAATCTTCTTTTAAGTGCATATTTATTTGTCTTTATGCCACTTAGGATGAAACTGTCAAAATACTGAAAGTAATTTTTATTCACTTCTTCATTTTGACAGGTTACTTTCCTGGGCATTAAATTTTGAAATAAAGTTACACTTGAGAAAACAGCCTATGTATACAGGTTGCTTTATCCCAAATTATGAGGGGACAAAATAGAATTAATTTTACCTGCTCCACTGGGATTTTCAGTTGTAGCAATCCATAAGTAATTATGAAGTAATAGGATGAAATTAGTAGTATTTTAGATATTGTGCTTACTTGTAGACCTTTTATCTCAATCCCTTCCATCTCAGGATATGGTATGAATCTATGATTTCATGAACTGAAATTATGCCTATTCATTGTAAGTCAATGGTGGTGCAACGTGATGATTCTTATCAAAGTTTTGAATTGCTTTAAACATCTGTAAATCAAATCAAGCATAGACTGTCTCCTCTGGAATAGTCCAAATACTTAATCTTGTATCTTTTAGTTACAGTATAAGTACAGTGTAGTTCTGAAGCTGAACAGAAATTTATTACTGTGACCATTTTGTGCATTTTTTCATTTCCTGGTTTTGCCATGTCTCAATTTCCTTACTTCAAGCTTTTATTTCATTTACATTTTGTTACCCCAGAGTCATCTCAGTTCTAACTGAATACATTAGATTCCTTTGTGGATGCAAGCATAATACATGAAGCAGCAGGAGTAACCAGAGTAACCCATCAAATCAGACTTTAAGGTTTAATTATGTGTTATATGACAGTCATGACAGATATCTTTACTGAATGTTGCTAAGCAAGATAAAACACTACATGAAATATGAGAGATTCATTGGTGTATTTTTGTATTTTTGTCATTTGGAAGGGCAAATGATGATGAAGAAAATGTTGTTCCAGCTGTGATGGCTAAATTCCTCTATGATGATAAAAGAATTCTTTAAGCTTTCCTATATATTTTTTCGTGGGATTTAGTATAGCACTGCTAAGAGTGGTGAGATTAGAGATATATTCACTCTTAAGGTCTTCCACTGAGTGAAAATAAACAGAAAACACAAGTAAGAAATGCAGAACCAAGCTTTGCTTGGATGATTCTGATTAATTCCCTGCCAAACTAGCAAAAAACCCCTTTTGCTTCAGCATGGTGCATTTGACAAAATACTCCCAAAGAATATGAATAGGGCATTTATGCAAACACTAACAAGGGAGTGAGCCAGTGGGATTGAAACTACTCACATTTCAAGGTGGGGGCAGTTATACAGCCTTAGGAATTTAAATTAGTAATAATTAGATGTCAGAAATACATATTGATAAAATCATGACCAAATTTAAGGATTGTGGATCCTTAGGGGGGCTGCTAAGTAACTGTCCTTGATTTTTTTTAGGGACTCCAGCTTTATAATGCTTGCTAGAGTTTATAGGATAGATATAGTTTCTTTTCCCTGCTAAGTGATTTATGATTCCTACATCACATGTAAGAATCATGAAGATTCACTATAGCTCTTTGTTTAAACTTCCTTCTAGTCCAGACAGAGAAACTGGGTTGGAATCATTCCTCATCTGCCAGTAGATCTGTCCCTCACAATGAAAGGGGGATGGATAATTCACAAAGAATGATTGATTGGCTGAAATCAGATAATCTTTCATATTCATGAAAGCTGACATGAATTTTAAAAAATCTCTTCAGATATGATTTTTTTCCGTAAAAATATTTTTGAATTTTAGAGTAAATAATTCTTTATAGTATTTTTCAATCTATTAAAGTATATTAATTACTAAAGAGATTTGATCAATTAAGTAAGACTTACAAGGGTTTGGGGTTGTTTGTCTGATATCAAACAAGTTAATTTTGTTTTGAAGGGACAATTTCTTAGTCACAAAAATATTTAAAATATTAAAAATCAGTTCTGTTTAAATATACAAATGATAATATATTTTTATGAATAGTTATTAACTGAAATTTAAGGTTTTTCAAACACATGACAAAACATTTCCAAATTTTCTAATAGTTCAATTATTTTTGCTTGTTATTGGATAATTTCTTTAAAAATATTTGACTTTTCTGAATATTGGAATATCCTTTTTGTCTCATGGTTTCCTTCTCTCATGTGTGCTTTCTGTCTTCCTCTACTTGACCGCATGTCCAATAATTTTTCTTGTAGCAACCAATGATCTCAGAATTTTTAGTATTTTTATATACGTACTGGGAGAAGACATTTAGGAAACTGAAATGACAATGTACTGCAAATTTAGTTTAGCTAATATTTTCCTCACTTTGAACAATATATGTAATCTAAAAATAAATATTTTAAGAGTCTTGTTGAGCAATTTTAGTTTTGACAGACTAGTTTTAAAAAATCATGTGCTTTAATTTGTGGAAATAAAAAAAAATTCTGAGCTATTATTGCTGAAATAAATTAGGAGACTGAACATCTTGATGTCTTACTTGTTTCACCCTTTTCTGCATTTTTGGCTTGTATCCTCCTAAAGATTGTACCCTGAAATATATCAGCCAGACAAGACTCATGATGTGGCAGTGAGGGCAATCCAGCAATATTTGAAAGGACTGATAGGTCTGAGAAGGTTCAACAAGCACAGAGAAACAAAAGAGCTCAAAGATGAGAAGCAGAAAAACTTCAAGAAACCCTGTAGAGGGTTTTCTTCTGTAGAGGTGGAGGATCTTTTTGTCAAAAATATTCAGCAGACTGTTGTTATAAAACAGAAAATTAAAAAAAACCCCAACCAACCAACCAAACAATCCATTTATTAGGCATAGTATCATAAAGTATCATGCTTTGGAAGTACGTCTTACAGAATCTATCTGCCACAAAGGAAGAAAAAAGATTTGTTTTAAAGATAAATTTCTGTTAAAGCTGGCAATTTATCAACCAGGAATTATGTCTGCTTAAAAGACTATTTATTTATTCACAGTACAGACACTGAAGTGCTGTGACCATGGGAAAATCCAGTGTGACCCTTGTACCAGAAGACATATTTCCAGGAGACACTGTTACCAGTGAGGCTTCACACTGAAGCTCATTTATAATGCATCTGCTATGCTGAAGTACTAAATAAAAACAGTTACTGTTTTTTGTTTAAAAGACAGATTTACAAGGCCTATGTTGGTAACTAAAAACCTGGAAAATTTGTCTTATTAGGGAAAACTGAATGGCAGAAAATTAAAGTTTATGTGGAAAAATCCTTGCTGTTTAAAAATACATCAGTTAGATATGTGCTAGAAAAAAAAATCTCTATCTGAAAAATAATGCTGGTATAGGAAGAAATGGATATAAAGTGGTGATGAGTATAAACATTCAGACTGTAAACTAAAATAATAATTAAACTAGGGGAAAAGCATCTGGAAAGCAAAAAACCCCGACCTTTTAGTTTATGTGGTGAGAGGAAAACCTGTCTCTAAAGTGAAGCCTGAATGATGTCTGAAGTCAGCTAAATTGTGTACGTGTCATCAACATTGGGGAGACTGCACTTAATGATCCAGAATCCCTCTTGCAATGCAGGGTCCCTGTGTTTAAAGGCATCTTCATGCAATCTAATATATTGCTCTTGTAACCCACAAACAAGCCTGAATACTTAGAAATGGAGAAATAAAGCTGACATCCTTAAAGATAAGCATGGGAGACTTCATACATGATATGCCAGTGCTGTCATTAAAGACATTGATGTATTGCAACTTCTCTGTCTCTGAAAGTGATGAGTGGTGTGAAATGTCTGCTCAAGACCTACATGACATTAGTGAAATGAAATTTTTGGAATATAAATCCCTTGGCATTGGCAGAACACAGAATACCATTCCTCATTTTATTAATTTCTGACTCAGGAAAGGCACTCCACAGTTTTGCTGATTATTCGGAAGTATTAAACTTTCAGTTTTCTGGTTTCTTCAGATAAAAATAATAGCACGGGTCCGTGTCTTGGTTTAAAGACACTTTAAGAGACAGACGCTCCAAAATGCTTTACTTCCCCTTTAGTTTTAGCCAATGCCTTTCCACCAACAGGGAGAAACGAGTATGAGTAGATATAAACCCCCATATTTACTCAAAAAAAAAAAAAAAAAACAACAAAATAGCAACAGACAAGAGAAATAATATTAATAATTATTGGTTACAAAGTTTCTGAAAGCTCATGAGCTCCCTGGGAATTAAAAGAAACTAAAAATGCCAAAAAAAAAGCTGGCATACTCCACAGACAACTATGTGTGGGAGGACAAGCATGGTGGCAGCCCTTGCTCCTCTCCTGACTATGAGTGCAGAGACATAGAGAGAGAGAGAGAGAGAGAGAGAACATGACATAATTACAAAAACTCCCCCACACAACAAACAAATGCGAGCAACGATAAAACAAAAAGAAAAGCCTGGAGTCCAAAAATATATCTATTAGAATACAATAGTGTTTTTGGGTTAACCAGGAAAGGCCAATACAGATGAGGACATCAAGAGGCAAATCCAATACTTCCTATGAAGGATGAATTTTCTGGCTTACCAAATAAAGCTATAGCATAGATCACAAGGGTTTATGGTGTAGAGTGCAAATACCAGTGCCAGTGGGACACAACAGGATATGTACTGCAAGATCAGATGAGAATGCCTGGCAATGCTCAGGGAGTTTGGTACTTTGGGGCAGTCTAAGTAGCATCCCTGTGGTGACACGGCCTGGATACAACACGTAATAAGCGAAGAGTGTGAGTATAAACTGTTGATGTGAACAAACTGGCTTATTATCTACCTCTGAGTAAGAGGATTTTAGCCAAAATTGATAATGCTGTGAGGAAATCAGCAATGATGACAATTACTCAAGATGACTATCAACCTGATTAAACAGTAATGAAATTGCTGCTGAAAGCAAAGAGTCAGCTGATGTAGGAAATGAAATGAAACATAAAAGAACAAACATTTGTAAGAGTGGGAAGTGACTTCAGAATGGGAAGATAGAAACAACAGTAGTTAAACCTGTTTTAATGCTGCCAGAACTTTTTCCACAGCATCATAACTCTGCCTTGACTAGAAAGAGATGAGCAGAGAGTACCCAGCACACACAGTGACAATGGGGGTGCAACGAGGAGACCCACAACTGGGGTTTGCATAGGTGACCTAGCAGGGGGAGCTTTTTCTTCACTGTGGGCATTATAAGATATTAGGGATTGTCATGGTTATGTATAAAGCTGGAGCATCTACATATTCAACAAGAGATGTACATAGAGAGAAACACCCTGATTCTTTTTAGGTTGAGCAGTTTTCCCCTTTGATATCTTCCTTTTTTTTTTTTTTTTTTTTTTTTTTTTTTTTTTTTTTTTTTTTTTTTTCTGTTCGTAGGTATTAATACACAGGAGACACTAATAAAACAGACAGACACCCAAAGACCTTCCCTTCAAGAAACCCTACCTTTCAGCATCTTTCAACTGTTAAAAGGTTAGAACTTCAAAGTAACTTATCCTGACCTGACTTCTGGATGCATTTAAAAAGTATCATATCCAGTGCCTCCTAGTTTATAATCACTTGAGAAAAATCTGTTTGATTGTCTTTCTAAAGGTTTTAACTTAGCAATCATTAACCATCTTTCAGCTTTCTCAACAGTCTCCTTATGCCTACCAGGATGGTCAGTGGAGTTTCCAAATAAATTTTTCCTATACATCTTACGAAGCATTTCTTATCATCTCCTTCTCTGTAACTCCTCATAAGAGTTCCAAACACTTGATGGATTTTCAGATGAGCCATCTGCTTGAACAGTGTTCCATAGACCCAGGTATGCTGGCCTCTAGCTGAGACCCAAGTAGTAGCTCAAATGGTACAGCAGATATTTGCACAGTTAAATATTATCTTCTTTTGATGGACTGTGGGGTCCCAGGGCTGAGGGAATCCTAGGCCAACTTGCACTAATTCAGAAGGCATCACATTTTGTGTGCCACCTGAAATTATGGATTTCAAAACACTCCACAGCAAACTTCAGAGCAGCTAAAGATGGAATTACAAGTGCTATGTGCAATAGCAGAGCGTGAAAATTTCGAAGCATACTTTTAAGCCCTTTGGAAGAGTGATTGTCCCCATTCGCAACCCAGTTCCCAGTTGACTCCGCATAGAGCTCTTGCAGATCTAGCTGTCAGATCCACTGAGAAGTAAAAGAGCTTGACCAAGTCAAAGTTCATTAGTTTGATGAGAACTTATATAAACATTACATACCACCTATGTTTTAGAGACACAGGGAAGATTAAAATGTACAGGCCCTCTGCCCAGAAGTAAGTCAGGGAAAAATGAAAATGTCATATTTCTGAATGTCAGAAGCAGCCAAAAAAGGTGCAATTAGTTTCTTCTTGTTTCAACCTAGTGCACCTTAGCACTGACCTCAGGCCTTTTTCACATTTCCTGAACTAGTTCCATTTAGATTAGGTACTTCATTATTATACTAGTTAGTAGTCTACTTATTTTCCTCTCACTTTGGACTTTAAATATGACTCATAGTCAGATAAGCCCTGATAGGTGTTACTTCCCTTAGCCATCTAGCCACAGCCTGGACAAGACTTGAAGTTAAGCCTAAATTTTAACTTGAAGAAATAATTAAATCAGTGTTAGCAGCAGCCCATGTAGAAAATGTCTGCCTAGTAATTCATTACCACCAGCCTGTCTCTAATTTGCCAGTGTGCATGGCACCCCTACAGAAGTGTGAGAGATCATTTATATAAATTAAAATCAATAGGGGGCTGAGTACAGAGCCCAGTAGAATATCCTCTGGGCAAGTGGAAATTTTAAAGACTAAGGACCTAATCTTAGTTGCTTGACTTCTTTCAGCAAGGTAAGACTTAAAAAAGATTAATTATAATTTATGAAATATTAATACCTGGAAAGCTTTTGAGCACAGATACTGTATTTCAGCAGAGTCAAAATGAAGGGCTTTTTCAGTTTTCAAAGTACGGTGTCAACACAGCAAACCTTTACAGCTTTAAAAAGCTTATTGTTTTCAATATCATTAAAGGGGATTTTTTTTTTCTTTCCCTGAGCAACAGTGTTTTCTTGAAAATAATTTATTGCCAAGAAGTATAATTTCTGATGTCTTTGAAATGTATTTCTTGATCTAAAACCAGATGGGAAAATATTTTTTTCATTTTGTACTTCTATTACAATGTAATTGTCACTTCTTTATCTGTGAAGTTTCTATCCTTGACTTTAGTAGGCACACTGGTTACAACTTACTGGCTATAACTTACAGTAGGTGAGAATCTGGCCCAAAGCCTTCATGCATATATTTGTAGTGGGAGAATGATTAGATAGATAGATATGGATATTTCTGACATTCAGAACATCAGACATCTGAAAGTCTAAAAAGTCCTTATTACTGTAAGGGCTGCAGCACTGCATTTCACAGACCAGTTAATGAGATCTGGATGCATTAAGTGACTTATTTAAAGTAATTCAACAAGGAAATGGTGGAGTCCCAAAGCCCCTTGCTGTCACCATTAGACAGAAAACACTGCTTTTCTCAGTGGGTTAAAGGCAATAAAAATAACCCATTTTTTTTAAACACAGAGCAGATAATAACTCATGCTAAAATCTACATTTGTTAGGTTCAAGATATATACATTAGCCACCCACAGAGTTATATAATTATTTAATTTTATTTTTTTCTACCTTGGCATCTTGTACTCTAGTCCTGTTTACACTTCTGCTTGTTCTCATTCAACCCAGATTATAAATGCTTTGGTGCAATATCTTTACTGACATTGTGAAGTGCACTGCTTATCCACTGTTTGCTATGGGTAATACCATAGTGAGACAATCTGGGGCTTGTAAGTCTAAACTAAATGCAGTTTTGGGGACCTTGGTACTATCTACTGAATGTTTTACATGCCTTGCTTTGCAGCACTTATCTGGAAAATAATTACATGCATGTGACCAATAGGCAATTCCTAACAGACATTGCCATCTCACATAAAGTGTTTTGCTTTAAATTGAGCACAACTTCAACTTTCTGCACTTTGTTTCTAAGGCTACAGTCTTGAACAGGGAACATTTTCCTCAGGAGCTCATCTGTTCCTGCTGCTTCTCCCTCACCTGAAGTCATAATCCTTGGTTTGTGGCTATAATCAGCTCTGTGGAAACTAATTGTGATGTCACAGGCAGAAGATTATGACTTCAGGGGCAGTACAAACAGCAGGAGCAGGTGACCTCTAAAACACAAGATGTCTCTTTTCATACAATGATTGTTCAAATGAAAAATGGGACAGAAATGTGCCTATCTTTGAGAAGAAAATGTTTTTTTCAGGTTTATAAAGGCATTAATTGGATTGCAAGAGTTAATTTGAAGTGAAATTCTCTGTGATTATATCAAGAAGAGATAATATATTCAGTAGCAGCTGAATTACTAAGTTTAGCTTCTAATTTCTCATTTGATTAAATGACAAACACAACTACTGATGCAATCAGCAGCTTATCTATCTTTTCACATAAAACTGGAACCATGTAAAAACTCATTTCCTCTCTAGCTGACTTTTGCTGTGAACTCAGCTGTAAAATGGGTCAAATTTTTAAAGGTTTCTGCTTTTTTTCCCCCTTTCATTTCATGCAGTGAACTGATCAGAGGAACTTTTTTTGATGGCTTTCTAAGGGAATGTTTGTGTGATTTAACAGCTTGTTTTATGACAGCATTAAAGAATCAGAGTTGATTTGTGTGGGTTTTTTAAATTTTTTTTTCACTTTGTGTAATAGTCAGAAGTTTGGTAGGGGAATATTACTCGTACCAATCAGTTTTTTCTTCAGTCCTATTTTGAGAAAATGTAACTGATCATTTTAAACAGCATCTTAAACAGGATCTTTCATAGCAAAGATTCTTGAGATCATTTCCCACTTAAAATCCCTATTTATTGCATGTTATCATTCAGATTTGGGCTATAAATGTGGTTTTATCACCATACAGATTCATCTGCAGATGATGGATCTGTGCTTCATGTGAAAGCATGGTGGTCTGGATACCAGTGTATCAGGAGGCTGAGTGAGAACACAAATTTATTTTAGATTAGATTCCTACTCTTTTTTGTGTCTGTCACATTCCATTCTAGAGAAATGTATTTTGGTTCAGGTAATTGACACCTGGAGAATATATATTTTTTAAAAACTTTAGGGTAAAATTTTATTCCTAAAGGAGAATTTTCTTCTTACTAAGATAGTAATTTACCCTGAAGTGCTATTTGTGAACAGCTTCACATCTACATCAGAGGTGTGAACTTAGATGACTGGCTTCTTTAAAATATATAGGGGCTGTTGCACAATACTGAATGCTTATTGAACTGTGATTTCCTCTTGAATTTTGTGCTTACGGATGCTAGCCACCAAAAAATTGCAGGTGAATGTGTAAGTCTGCTCTGCATGCTTGAATAAACCATTTTGTGTCAGTTTTGTAATCGATAAACTGGAGATTACAAGCACCTTTTTTTTTTTTTTGAGATCAGAAAATCATTTGATTGGCTACAAAAGTTCCAACACAGTTCTAGGGAGCATATCAATATTGGAAAGTGCACTCTTGTAACTAATTTTCCAATGCCATTAATCAGTTGACTGTTTAAATGTGTAATTTAATTTGTATGAAATCATAATCACTGCCCCAAAAAAGCCCCAAAAAAGTAAGTGTATATCTGATAAGAAAATATTGTATTCATATTTTCTGGGGGGAAAAACCCAACAAACACAAGCAAAAAAAAAACAACTCCATAATCCCGAACTAACAAAACATACCCCCACAAAATTTATCTCTTCTATAAGCATCTGTACATTATGGATTTACTACATTTCTGTTAGTAAAGAATTATAAAGAACTTGCATTTTTTTAAAGGAACATGGAAGAAAACAAGTTTTTTACAAGCTATAGGATTAAATTGTGCAAAAATATCATCCTATCATTACATAATTTTTTCCCAGATAGTAATAAAATACAGGATAGTAAAAATCCAGATAGTAATAAAATAGTAATAAAATACAGGAAAGCATGAGAAAGCAGTAGGTAAATAAAAGAAACCTGACTTTGTCATTTGTAGCTGCTGTAAGGCAACTGGTATTAGAGTACTCTTGAATGGACAATGTAATAAAAGCCCATGTTCCTCAGTGACATTTAACTACAGCCTTTTTACAGATTCAACATGCAAATCTATTTCATTTGATAAATGTTTTAACTTTTTGCCCCCTAGAATGTCCAGTCTATTTCACGCATTTGTGGAGAGTAAAATTTTCCCAACCTTTCTCCTGACATTTTGCGAGTTCAAAAATCGCTGATAACAAGAATTTGTTTCCAGTTTAATAATTGGAAACCATAATTGGTGAGAACCAATAATTGGTTATTTAGGGCAGAGCACTAGTAGTAGTAGACATAATGCTCATTGACATAATAGCACAGATGAGCTGAATAAGAAAGCATCTAACAACATCACTTGGAATCAAGCTGCATCTCTTCATGTCCTGTTTTTATATGCAAAGAAAAACAACACTGTAAGGATTTTAAAGTTTTTATCTTTATGTATACAGTAAACACTTTTATGGAAAATCTTATTAAAGAAATTCCAGGCTTCAATGAGGAAATAAAAGCATAATTTAGTTCCCTGTTATCCCAGCTCTTATACAGCTTCATCAGAGTGGTGCCTTTACCTTAGAGTAAAACGTCATAGTTTCATATATGACTAAAAATGGTATCTTTGAAATGGTTAGGAGTTTCTACTATGAGACTAGTAAAAGTTTGAATCCAAAGGAAACAGATATTTATTTTTTATCAGATCTAGTTCTTAATGTGGGTCCCTTAACTATTTGAGATGATAAAAAATATTTTTATCAATGAACACAACAGATGTGTCCTACCTTCTATGCCATTTGAAGAGTTCTTAATAACTTTGGAAGAAATATTAGAATATTCAAGACAAACACTTATGGACTCCTTTATGTCATGAAGCAAACTGCCCCAGAGTGAAAGACACAGCCCAGCGTCAGAATAACCAACGAAAAAAAAATTAAAACTTCCTACTTTATTCTTGCTGTTCTAATGTATGTTTCACCTTTGTTAGTAGCTCATTGCAAGGTTTAAGGAATTATTACAAGTAGGTTTTACTTGTTGGAGTAAATTAAGTTTTGGTGCATTCTCTTCTGTTGCATTTCTGTTTAACTAATTCTCAGATTTAGTAAGTTGCAGTAGGTTTCACAGCTGTTTAGTATGATTTGGTGAGTGTTTTACATATTCAAGACTATTTTAGGTGCACTTCTCTGTTAACACACTCTAAACATAGCCTTTTTAAAAAATCCGCTTCTAATTTAGCTTTTAAAATATAACTGGGGATTCCTCCATAGATTTAGTCTGCTAATGAATGAGCCATAAAATAATTTCTTGTTCTTTTTAATACTGTTTAATCAAAAATAAGTTTTCTCCTTTGCTTAACATTTGATATTTAGAGCAAAAATACATAATCAAATTAAGGCAACAGAAGCAAAACTTCACTGAAGATTAAGGGCATATTGAGATTACAGAGCAGCTGCTCACACCACTTCTAGAACAGGGGCATCTGTAAATTCCCAGTAGCCTAATAGTCTGATTCTTGGAAAGATGATGGAAATTACCTACCTGTTATCATGTAGTGGAATAACATTCTTTTAATTAACATAAGGTTCTTGATCTTCAATTTATCTCCGATTTAGACTTACAAATTAACACATGATCCCTTCCAGTTTGTTGTAGCCTGTACAAAATTAGGTTCAGAGAATTAGAGGCAAAAGAACTGGAACAATGTGTAATTTTTATTACATAAAATACAATTTAATAACTTCTCAAATTCCTTTTTTAATGTAGCTGCACCAAAAAAAAAAAAATCTGCTTCTTTTTAACCACTCTGTTGCCACAGATACACTTGACAAATTCCTCTAGGGTAGAAAAAAACAATCAAAATATTCCTCCATGTAAAAGATACAAATTATACACACATAACATTCAATGTGGCAGAATACAAGGCATCTCCACTCCTGGTCAAGACTCATACTTTAGATGGACCTCAAAAATTTTCTATACTTAATATTTCCAATTTAGAATTTGGGACTTCTTATTTTTCATGTATTCATCCAACAGAACAGTCAACTTTATTTGCTGATGTGGTTTGCTACTTTATACCTTCTAATTAGCATTGTATGGGAAGACTCTATTGGTCCTACCTAATCTCTAAACATAATTATGGCCCTTGAGTTTAGAACCTCTAACAAATATTTTATTCTGTTTGGAAAACTCTAATTAATTTTGTTCTTTGAATTGCAGTTGGTATTAGAATATGAGGAATATCAGTCATACAGCCAGAGGTGATAAAATTGGAAATTGCCTTTGACTAATTTTAGTTTAAGTAAATAAGTCAAGAAATTTTCCCAAGACATTCACTTTTGTGTACTTTAAATGCTTTAATTTCCAAACATGCTGTCAATATTCACCTATCTCAGAGGTTTGAAAACAAAAATGAAGTTTTAGTTTGAAATCCAGTGCTTAGTAAGAAAAGGAGATCAAAGTTAAGTCTTTTTATTTGCTAACAATATCCTAGTAGAAAAAGCCTGATTTTAATTATTGTTACTGAAATATGATATTAATAACAGCACATAAAAGGATGTAAATATTAATGTTGATGAAAAATCTAAGCCATAATCTAAGAGCTTCCTCTCCCAAATTTGAAGTGTTTTACTTTTATTAGTTTCCTTCTCTAAAGATGTTTTGTTACTGGAATGGTAGAGGTTTCCCGCTGACACAGTTTCTGTATAAACCCAAAACTTACATGGATTACTGTACATTAAGAAACACAGGGGGATCATTCCAACCCATTAACCTTTAAACCTAATTTTCAGTATGTTATATTCAGAATTAAATTAAATTATATTTTCAGTTAAGCAGTTTCTGACTTATGCATTATATATTATTATCAAGTTTGTGTTGGATGAGTTTTATGCTAATAAAATTATTAGAAAGATCCTTAGGAAAAAAATTGATTTAAAAAAATTCTCACAAAATTTTGGAACATGGAGCACTAGCCCAACAATTTGTCATCTGTTACATTTCAAACTCCTTCCTAAATACCTTAATGTATGGAATTTATTTTTATTTAAGACACTTTGATTGGTGAACCAGAGCACAGTAAATGGCTCTAATGTACACATTCATTTTTCTTTTTTGACAGATGAAATACAAAGCAGGTCACTCTAATTAATCAAACTTTTAAGATACTGGGTGGAGTTTTGCTTTCTTTGTTTTAAATGTTTTCGTTCTCTCCTTCCTAAGTAACTTCTGATGTTCATTATTCAGGCAGCATTAGTACAATTTACATTCTTTGAATTAGAAAACTGATTAGGAAATCATATTAGTCATCTTTTGAAAGAGACTGAAACTCTGAAAACTCTATAATTACAGTCTAAAATGTTTGGGTTTCCCTTGATTAACTAAGGAGATTGGTGATACATCTTGAATTGCAGTCACATTTAATAATGAATTTACATGGACTGAATTCTACTGATTCATTGACATGTATTTATCCATCTTTTACTCACTTGATAAAGTTATTGAAATTTTAAAACAACTACCATGGTCTCTAGAGATTATATTATAATAACCTGATACAGTGACAAAAGAAAAAAGGAAACATACACACTAATTAATACAAACATAAAATCAGTTTTAATGACAGTTATTTCTGTATCCACCAGAGAAAAGCCCAATGGACATAAAACTGCACCACCTTGACAAATAAAAGAAAGATCTTTTAGGGAAGAATGGGATCAGCTTGTCCAGTGTAACTTTATTTTCTAGTAAACAGCCTTAACTATGTGGAAACTCAGCCATCTGCTTTTACATGTCTGGTTTCTCACATGCAGTTCAGCTTTTTTGTGACAGTATTGCTAGCAAAAAAAATACATAAATCTTGTCCTTGATTTATTGGTACTACAAAGCCCACACAGTGTCTTACACCTTCCATATTCCTTTCCTGATAAAAGGTATGATCCATTCATAATAAAAAGACCACAGGGAGAAATACTTTGGCAATGTAGTTTGTCTTAACATAGACAGTTAAGACAAAACAGTTGCAGTCCAAAAGACTGCATTTTCCCTGCTAGCTACTGCAGCTTATTTAAATTTGCAGCAATCTGAGAAAAATCCACTAGTATTTTGCAATAAATTCAATTCTTAATACACCATTAAACCTTGCATTATTTTCTTAATGTATGGCAATTGCAGGAAGTTCTGTTCTAAATAACACAATTAAATGCATTGTGAACTATTGTTCAATAGTCTTAGAAGTTTCCAGAAATACATTTTCGTCTTTTTTTAATATAACTGGAACTTAAAACTAAGTAACTAAAAAAAAAGAAACAAAAACCACAAAATATCCAGAACAAGGAAGAATACCTCATTTTATATATCTATATCTATATCTATATCTATATATATATATATATATATATATATCACTGCTTTAGTTTTTTGTAAATATTTAAAATTATTTATAGCTTCCAGTTGCCAGATATTTCTGGTTTTCTATAACATATAATTTAGAACCAAGAGCTTACCACATACTCAGTCCCGATCCAGGTGTAATTATGCTTTTTTGCTCTGTTTTCTGTGAAAGTCAGTATGGGATCTTTGACCATGATTTTCATGTTACTTAAAATCCCGATCTCCAAGAGTTTTTACTTTAAAATTCTGTTCCTCAGAAGTGTTCATATATTTTTGTGCAAATTGTCTTTTATTTATATATTTGTGAGATTTGTTTCAGGCTCCTATGTTATTAGTGGTGACATCTATAAGGGTACTAGACAAAGCTCTTGAGGCAATGTTGTAAATTTCTTGCGTTTCCCACTTCAGTGTGGTGCTCAGCAAGGTGGTGCAGAATCACATCGCACAGAGAAGACTTCCAGAGATAACTTTGTGACTCCAGTACCATATCTACTGTTTTAGCCAGATAGAAGCTAGTGTCTCTTTGTTATTTTGTCAGCTGGGGATGAAATAAAATGAGTACCTCGTCAGTTTGTAGGGCAGCAGGGCCGAACCTCCTTCGGGAGTGGGGATGCTCGCACGGAGTTAAGGCGGGGAGATCCCGTAGATGCCGCTCGGGGCTCCCGAGCAGGGGCCGCGGCTGTGCGGGGCCGGGCGCCCGCCCGCTGCTGCCCCGGCTCCAGCCCCGAACGCACCCGGGCCCGCTGCACAAGCTGCAGTCTGATGCCCCGGCGTTCCCAAACCACTTGTCTCTCTGCAGATGAATCTCAACTAAAAATTTTATTAAACTAGAGGTCAAAACACCTTAATTTTCGTCCAGGTCTGCACCTTAGAGGCTTATGTAGATCTGTCATTTGCTAATACCAAATCTTAGACGTGCGCAGGAACAAACCAAGTGTATAGTCCTTGCTGCCCCAAAGTTTTCTTTTCTTCAATCATGTGTGACTCAGTGACTTTGAAAGCCAGGTATATTATCAGCTGTTTCGTATCTTAGATGAGGAGAGAGTGTGATAGATGTGTGGATTTCTTGGATGTACAATCAATGTAAACCTTAAGAAAACAGTATCAGACCCAATGGTTGTTTTTATTTACAATAAAACATGAGATCTTCTGGTTTTAATTTAAGAGAGATTTGGCTCAAATGCCCTTTTTGTGGTTTATATCACTGCAACTGATCACTGCTTGGCTGGGTCCCCTAGCAGTATGAGAACTCATCCCTACAGCTGTATGCCATTTATTCTCTCTGTCTCCTTCTCCTCTCCCCGCTCTTTTTCTCTCTTTGAATGGCTCATGGCATCAGCTTCTTAATCTTTACAGGGGTTGACATTTAAGCTGAAATAACTCACCCCTTTACCATCTACTCTTTTCTTTGTATATTTTTTTTTATAAGCTTGGTATTCTTGAGCCTTTTTTTTTTTTTTTTTAATAGAAAAAGGCATTATCACCAAACTACTAAGTTTAAACAGCTGGAGGAATGATTTCTGTGAGAGTGATCACACAGCCCTGCCTCTGATGACATACCTTGATAATATAATTTGTTAAGGGAAGATTTTAAGTATGAACAGTGTGAATAAGCAGGGAAATTGATGTTACCAGGAAAAATTGATATTGGGTAATGAATTTCAGAACTTGGGAAGTCCTGTGTCTCTTGTCATTTAATACTAGTGGGAGCAATCTTGTTTCAAGTAATTTTTTAAAGTTTTGTTGTATGGGCTGAAAGCGCCTGAAGTCTAAGGTAGGTATCTCAACATAGTTATTAAAATGATAGGGCATAAATTTTCCAGTCAGCAACTCAGTATACAGAAAGGCTTCAGTGAAACCTCTGCTTGCATCTTGGCTATAAGAAAAACACAGAATTATATATGGCAGGTTACTAGTTTCTAGTTTTCCTGTCTTAAATGAAGGAATGTAGTACCTCACAAGGTATGTAAAAGAGGTTTCTCTCAAACTCCTGAAATAAAGTCTATTTTTCACATTCTACAGAACTAGCCAATGACATACATTACTATGCTGAAGTTAAGATCTGTGCTATATCCAGCAAGTCAATATGCATATATATAGAGATAAGAAGAGTTATAATTAGAAAGCACTGAAGAACAAGATTTGCAAGGGAAATAAAAATCTCATGAGCATGACATGAGATTTGGCAAAGGTTTCACTAAGGAGGATGATCCTCTACCCTTTGCAATATCTTTTTAACATTCCTAAGAAGCATCTAGTATTTTCAGCTGTGAAAATGCCTGTCTGCATGCTGCAGGAATAATAGTTTTGACTGTGAGGGGCAAGTCTTACTAAAAGAAAAATAAAGTGGTTTATATAAAGAGGGGAGGTAAATGTGAAAAAGACAAGATCCCAGGTGAGACTCGCTAATTTAAATGAAAATGTTATCTGTTACTTCTCAAGTGATAAGGAGGACAATATCATCACACAATTTATTTTCATTTGCATTTCATAAAAAAGTTAATCAGATTATAAACTTGTTAAAGTGTTTTCTAATCTGGTTTAAGGTACATCAGTGTGAAGTCACCTTCAGTAAAAGAAACATCAGCTAAGGGCATAAATAGTCTTCTTACTGTGCCTTAATCACATGTTATACATGCTTATTTCTTTGATGTTAATGGAGAGCACCTTGATTTTTGCTTTCTGATTAAAATGTATATAAATTCAATTAAAAAATTAATATGAATATGGAAAACTATCCAGCTTGACTGTGGGAGATTTTTCATTCCTTTTTCTTTTGCACACAATTCACAAGTCCAGAAAGGAATAAGACCTCCAAAGCTGTAAATAATTTTTCTTCTCCTTGCAAAAGTGGGATCACTTATTTAAGACCCTACTGTAGCATAGGAAAACATGATGGTTGCAGGCAAACCTATATATTGTAGACTACACCAATTTTTTCTATGCCAGCTAAACTTTCAGTCATCCACTTTTCTGGAAATGCAGAAACAGAGGCTTCTGAAATGGCAGTAAGCAGCTATAAGTTGTTATAAACCTATGTGACTGTAGCATAAATTTAAATTTCTAAACTTATACATAGTTACGAAGAGGAATTATAGATTATATACATTATTTAAGCAGGAGCTGAATCTCTTCCTTTGCTTGTGATAACCTTCACCCTTCTAATTAGTTTAAATATTATTTGAGCCATATATTTCCATAGTCTCTTAGTAACTTTATTACTTTGTGCATGTGTATGCTTTCATCTTCATTATATTGATTTTCCAAGTACACATAAAAACATTTTTGAAATTTTTCATCCTCTTGTTGTGAAATGAACATAATATTATAAAACAATGTCAGCAGCACTCAAAAAAATTCTGAACTGACTTGAATATAACCACTGCAATACCTCCATGCCCATATATAATTGTATGATATTATGAAGAAGACTGCTCAGGGAAATGTGGAGTATTAACATCAATTAGTTTTTAATAACTAAATTCTGTAAAAAAGATGTTAAAAATGTCATTTTCTGAAAAAAATACATAAGAAAAAATAATAAGAAAAAATGATAAAAAAATTGATATTGTAAAAATGTCAATAGAAAAAAATTATATCCAAATCCACTGGAGTATAAATAACTGAAAAAAACTAGTTTCATTGGCTTATTGTGAAAGAGAAGTACTCAGATAAGTACCTTTTTTCACAGTGGCATTCTGTCCCTCATGTAGAACTTAAAACAAGATATTCTCTTAAGGGCCTTCCTGGAGGCCAAACTGGGCTACTACAGTGTAGAGCAATATACAGACACCTAATAAGGATGTTATGTGGACATAACAGAGTGCAAAATGTGGAAATAATAGCTCAAGCCCCAAAAGCATAATAGATATACTATTTCAATTTTTGGACCTCACTTACTTGAGAGATGCAGTGATCCAAGGACACCTCTATATGATTTAGGCACATTGTGAATTTTATTCTGAACTGAGTCTGGAGAACAGGTTTAAGTTATTTTTCAGCATCTCAGCTTCTCCATCTGTTCAAATTGTGATAGTGATATTTATATATGACTCAAAAGTTGTTGAGAGACCTAGATCACTGAAGTATAAAACACATTAAAAACTGTAGATAAGATTGCCATATAATTTTATTGCAATTCCAAGAAAAATGGATTTACTATTATAAAGTCTTAGACTAGTGAGGCAAACAAAGGTAGGCATATGAAAGTTGCTTTGATATTATTTGAGAATTAAAAAAAAATTGAAAGCATCCATGCTTTGATAGTCAAGATCACTTCTACCTTAAAAATGTTTGCATCAGTTAAAAAGTTCAAGGCAATATTCAACTCCATTTGGATGTTTCCATCTCTTTAGATTTACTATCTCTATTTTCACAGTAGTTTGGACATTTGTAAAAATCACATTGTATTCAGCATCTTTGCGTGGAAAACTCATAGGAAGAGTGTTTTAGTGTTTTGAAAGAGAATACTTCAGGACAGCTTTTTTCAGCTGTCACCTACAACTTTTAAGTGATGTCTTTGGGGACTTGTTAATATTCACTGTGAAAATAGTCAAAGCAGATTGGAAAACCATACAGGAGTGAAGGGAACAAAGCCCATGAAGAAGTGCCACCTGTGAGTGAATAAGCATATGGTTTCAGATTGGGATCTCACTGAGATGGATCAACCAGCAGAAGAGGTGACAATCCAGGACTGCTCAGAATTGCAGAATTATGCAGACACAGAGACATTGGGTATTGGCATCAATCAAGAACACAAACCATTATAAATGCTGGAGTTAAGCATTCTAACATTGCACAAATGTGTTAAGAGTAGAAGAATCAGGTAGGTCATTGCACTCAGTGCCCCACAATCAGTAAAAGTTTTTAGTTCAGGTAAGCCTAAAGAACTTTTGAGTCTTCTGAAGATCAGACACCTCTCTTGAGACCCTTGCTGTTGTATGACTAGGTTTTTGTATCTCTCAGCTACTAATTTTCAGTGAAGGGTTG
Source organism: Vidua chalybeata (assembly GCF_026979565.1). NCBI lineage: Eukaryota > Metazoa > Chordata > Aves > Passeriformes > Viduidae > Vidua > Vidua chalybeata. Next base: position 18,432,293 of record NC_071535.1, read on the forward strand.
CTTTTATTCCGATTAGTTCCCCAGCCTAGACAGGAGTCACCTATGGCTACTGTACTGATAAAAGGCATGGATGTAGCTAGAGACACCCTATCATAAAACTTATTTTCCTGCAAGCTGATCCTTTAAGAGAGGTGATGGAACCTCTGACACTCGAGATATTTAAAACTGCACGGAGCAACATATAAAGGAGAATATTCAAAAGAACAGAATTATTCTAATAGCTAAATTGAGCAGGTGATCTATTACATCTCCTTAACCCTCACTGCCATTTGATAGATTTCTTAAAGAAAAAATTCTGTCCCTTCAGGTTCCAACTGGAAGAAACATTGTATTGGAAAAGGTCTCTTGTATTACTGAATCTAGTTCCCTGCTCCTACAGGCAACAAAGTGAAACCCATCAATTGCTCTCTATCATAGGATAAATGTTAAGACATCTGGGAAGATTTGTCACATTTGTATCTTGCCTGAGACTAGTGATATTTATGAAAGAAATATTATGGAATAAGTTTGTCAAACCAATCTAACAAGTCTTAGATCTTGGAAACCTTCATAAAAAGCTTCATATACTATCAGTGTTCATTAGTGCCTACTTGTACTATGCTATATGGAGGAAGCAAAAATATGGCTGGAAAAAGACAGATCTGGATTAAAAATACAGAGCTGAAAAATACAGAAATGGATTCTGCTGAGATTTCACCATCCAAATTTCATCCATGGTGATAACAATCATTGGGTAACTATAGGCAAATTGCTTAAGTTCATGGAAGAGCACATGCTTTCTTTCACACATGAAATATACTGAGCAGCACTTTGAAATGGCATCCAGGTTATTGAATTTTCTGCACTTGCTGAGATTGACCTTGCTAAGTAGATATTGGTACCTAACTCTCAGGGAGCATATTAGCAGTATATCACTAAATACTCAAACCTGAATGGTTATGCTGATTGTTTTAAATGTAGACATTATTATAACTTATTCTTTTCTACTTTAATAGAACCAAAACTCTCATTCTCTTTGAAGTCAAGAGAATGATGAGACAGAATTTAAACCCATGCTGCCTTCTCTTTGCTCACAGCCTATTAGAGGCCCCAGTGGGTCTCAAACAAAAATCAAATGCTTGCCACTTAATCTTGAATTTTGATCTCTCTACAGGCATACAAGGAGGTGGGTCCATATCATCAAGGAGATTATTATATGTAAGAAATCTGCATATTTCTTGTATCTTGTAAGCTAAAGTGTATTTCCTACTTATTAAAAAAAGTTCTGACATTATTACTTTGATTAAATCTGAATATTTTACACAAGCAAACCAATTTTAATTCATAAGACTGTAAGTAAAACTAGAAAACTTTATTGATTCCATGATTTTTCTCGCTTACTAAGGCATCTCTAGAAGTCAGTCTTTAGCAGTAAAATGAATGCTACCATTGACACTAAGTTAATATTTCAGTGGTATCTACAGATAAAAAGCTATAAAACAATATTCCATGTATGTTGATTGTTTTCTTGTTTTTATGTTCTTAGCAACATGTGTTCAAACCAAAAAGTTGCCATCACAGTTTTGTTACCATCACACATTATTCATGCTCAATAGGCTAACTAACAAAAGTTTCTTTGCTTTTATTCTGGCAGCCACAGTACATGGACATACCTGCCTCTATGTTCTAATCTGCTCCATATCTCAAAATGCATATGACTTTTTTTTACAAAATAAAGCACTATTTATTCTAATTTATTTGAAATCAAAATAATGAATAAATGTCAGTTGTGAAACTTTTCACTTTGACTGTGACCTAAGTCACAGACCAAGTCTATAAATATTTTAGTCCAAGTCTGATATGGTGACACTTAAAAAAAAAAAAAAGGAAAATAGCTTGGCTTTATTGAGCTGGAAGTGTCTAAAAAAATATAGTCATTTCAATCATGTACTTTTATATTTTTTGATAATAATAGCTTATTGAGAAAATCTAGCTTGAGACACCTTTACTGTTTCACTTGGTGGATTTATAGGATGAATAAATATGTTATGGGTTTTTTTTTTTTTTAAATGTCTCCTTATTTTAGTACGGCTTCTTTTTTTCTTATTTTTCTTTCACACTGTACTTATTATTTCTGTTTCCACCAGAGCCAAAAGCAACAGATATTCATGCATTAGTTAGTACACTTATTAAAAAATAATGTCTCCTAAGCACATACATTTTGACAGATTTTCTTGTACACTCAACTCTTCATTATGGGATCATTTATGTCCTATGAATTTTGAATCTGCCCTGGGTGGTTCTATCAGCAGATTTGAGTTTGTCATACTACTCCATAGGACAGAATTATTATGAATCAAATAAAAAAAATGAGGTGTTAAAATATATTGGGTTCTGAAACCTATTGAAAATACTATATGGATTTAACACATAGTTGGTGTTAAATGATGTAAAAAAAATACCTCAGCAATAATCTGGTTACTTTTTAGTATTTCATTATTGTCACACAGGAGACTAGGCTAAACAGTGAAGAAATACAATGCCTAATAGATTTCAGAAAGATTTTCAATCCATTTTTTCTTGCTACAATTAGCGATGGTATTATTCTAACAAATACCACAAATTTCTTAAAATAATATGAAAAACATGGATAGTGAAAAGATGTATAAGGAGACAAGAAGCAAATATTTTTTTATCCTTTTACCAGACTATAGTTCAGAAGTGAGATCATCATCTCTGAATCCTTTTTTTTTCTCTTAAAACTGCATCCAAACAGAGCACACAATCACTGAGAAATGCAGCCATAAAACAGGTTTTAAAGACAAATTTTAAATCTTACTTTGGGTAAGATGATGCAGGTGAGACTCGCTCTATGTCTTTTTCATGGGATTCGTATCTTTTCAGAGATTAAAAGAAAAACATTCTGGCCTGTTTACTGGTTATTCAAAACTTCATAAAAAGTATTCAGAAGAAGGATTTACCATACATTTTAATGAGACAAGGCTGAAGCAATATGGGATTTTTGGAAAGCAAACCTATTTCTGTTGGTAACCTACAAGATGTGTCTTTTAGCCCGTTTAATTTGTGTGGAAAGTAGTGTCTAGGGAGAGAAGGGAATTATCTTGCCCTGCTAGTACCTTGGGTTTTTAAGTTCCCATAATTGTCTTTGTATTTATGCAGTTTTCATTCTGCTGTTCTTTATATGAAAAAAAAAAAAAAAAAAGAAAATATAGAGAGACTGTCAAAGTTTTTATCATCTTTTCATGAGTTTTTCCATCATTGTGAATCAGCTTTCCTAAAAAGTGAATATAATGACATTTTTATGAAATTGCTTTAAAATTATGATTGATATTTGATGACCAGCATAAATCAAAACAACATTCTGAGGCTGACTTCTTCTTTTCTTTACTTTATTGCTTAATTTGGATAGAAAGCACAATTTTATAAAGAAATTCAAAGTTGTATTACATGTGCATACTGAAATATGAAGAAAATGTAGAGTGAAAAATTAAGCATAAAGAGAGCAGATAAGAATAAAACTAGTGAATTTAAATAAAGCCATTTCAAGTCTTGGTGATTGCTGGTGTGTTCTTGCCATATCAGGTCATCTGAAGAGCAATTGGTAGAATCAGAATAATCAAATAATTCCCCTGATATTTACGGTCAATTCAAAGACACCATGTAAGTAACTTCTTAGTTGCCCCACTTAATTTATTTGTGTTTCATCTTTATAGCTTGAGTTTTTAGGCAATTTTGAGAATTTTATTGAATTAAATACCTAAACTCTTATATTTATCTTGAATTAGTCTTATAGAAGAGCACCTACCTGAGTCTGAGGAAGGGAGTAAATACCCTTTCAAGGTGCTTCAAGAACCTCAGTGATGGAATTTAGAAGCCTGAGTAATTTCTGGAATCTAACACTTGCATATGGATGGCCTGCTGTCAGCAATGATACCAGACATAGTGCAGGAGAATATTATACAAGACTACACACCACCACACAAAACTTCTTAATCTGTCTTGCCCATGCTCCAAGGTTGTGTTCATTCAAGGCTGCAAAACAAAACCTCTGAATTATGTCAGAATGATTTGCAGCTGACAGAGGCATGATCATTGCTGGCTGAAGGCACCAAATGAATTTTCACTTCTATGAAAGTACATATTACACTGAGAAACTAAAACTCAGTACACTAGATCGCTGCATATTTGATGCCCTTTCTTTAGCTCTCAAGTGAATAGTTTATAAACATATAACAGAAACAAATTTTTAGGTTCAAAACTTAACATTCAGCATTTGGTTTGAAAAAAATCCCCAAACAGCTAAAAGGTTGAACTGAGTGGTTTTGGTGTGCAGTTTTTAATTATTCAGCAAAACACCTGGAACATAAATTCTGAATTGTCATTTCTAGTGGGGTTTCAAGAAATTTTCCGGATGGGCTATGAAGTCAGAAATGCAAAGACAGAGATCTAAAGATGCAGTTCTGTATACAAGCATAAGAAAAAAAATCCTATTACATATTCCTTTTCCTGTGCCATTACATTAAACTTCTTATAGCCTGATGTAATCATAGGTAGTTAATCACAGTTCAACACACAGAGGGGTGTATAAAAACATCATCTGGGTTTGTAAACTCAGGTCTTAGGTGTGAGTATAAAATAAAAAGAACATTCCATAGTTCTATTATGATCTATGATGGTAGCTCAGCTATTGTTGCTAATTGCAATAAATATTTTTTATGAGGCTTCCACAAATATTTAGAGAGAAGGATGAGTCCTCATGAGGAAAGAGTCAAACCCCTGACATAATTTTGGTTTGCAACTTTATGGTGCTTTCCCAGCTACTGGGTTTAATGTTTGTCTTCATTACTGTAACTGAAAACAAGAGCTGATTTTATTTCTATCTGCTTATCCCCTGACAGAAATGTTAATAAAATGCTGGACTGCAGAAATGGCCTAGTTGTAGACATTCTAAATGGATGACCAGAGGAAGTCAGTAGAGACTGGGAATCCAGCTTTCTTAAACAGAAGTCATAGGGGTGAAATTTTGACCCCTATGAACATAAAAGTTCAACGAACTTCAATGAAACCAGGATTCTTGGGAAATCTCAAAAGTAGGTACCCAAGATGAAAAGTGCCCAAACTAAGAGGTCCCTTTGGAAAACTGGCATTTGAATGACATAGTAGAATTCACACAAGGAGTCATTGTCAGAACTGAGATGAACTCATGATTTCCTGGCTCTCTCTGATTGAAATTACTTCTTAGAACTGGCTAGCATAGCAATAAAAGCAAATTTTGCAATGCAATCATTTCTGATACTGTACTCAACTTTATAAAATATGTTCCTTGGGGATGAAATTAATGGGCAACACATAAAGACTGGTTATTCACACCTTATGCAGCTGCACTTACAAGAAGATTGGGAAGGATGAAATCCAGCCTCAATACAAGGCCATGATGTGCTGTAGCCAAAATTCAGGGGGTTGTGGCTTTCATTTAACCTTATAGGCTGGAATATCTGCCAAATTTCTGTGTGTTCTTCATAAGGATTCTAAGTGACTTGATCTTGATCTGACATGTGCAGCTCTTTTCCAAACCTATTCCTAAATGCTTTGCCACAACTCATTTGATGCAAAAACAGGCCTTCTTCCCTGGCTTTCGTAAATATGGAATACAATCCTTCTTCTCATAAATACTTTAACAACAGTGTCTGTGTAGGATTTACTTATTGCACTTCTGTGAGCTTAAGGATTCAGGGAAATTATGGGAAAGTCCACAGAAAATAGTTTTAAAAGATTCCTCTGGCATTATCTATATAGTATAGATACTAAAGAGCTTTCAAACAGTTGTATCCTATCACTGACAGACCAACCATTAGCATACCTAAGCATTATCAGATAAATGTGACCTGTGGAGAAAAATCAAGTACAAAGGAAGAGTAGTATACAGGTGTAGCTACAGATGTTGCCATCTGTCTTACGAAAGATACAAAAAAATTCTATTGGTCAGGAGTCTTCTGTGGTCTAACTACCAATTTTATTGCATCAAAATTTCTTCTAAAAGTCAGAAGGGTTTTGACTGCAGAAAGACTGGAAATTAACTAGAGAGCCTGGCAGTACACCAGAAAAACTGGATTGTATACTCACTAAGGTGCAATAGCACTGGTAAAAACCTGTTTTAAATTTAAATTTTTCTATGCTAATCTGAAATTAAGTACTCTCTTACTCACAAGTCACATTTGGTGTATTTCTAAGTAGTCTTCTCTGATCAAATCTGTGGCAGATTTCCTGTGGGGTGAGATAGCATTTAAAACATATCTAAATGATATTTTACTGTTAGCTTGATGTCATATAAACAGGGATACCCCGTTTCTAAGACCAGGCAAAATATTTGTTAGCTTGTCTCCAACAGTACTACAACACTTCAGTACTATAGTAATTGCAGTAATTGCATGACTTGCAGTACAAGAGTATTTTGGATTGGAGAGCAGAATGTTATCAGTCAACACACCAGGGTAGACATGCCCAATGGTATTAATTAGGGTGGGAGATCCTATTCTTCTTAATGCTGTAGATGAAGATAAGGAAATATTTTTAACAGAGGAAGCTGAGAATCCCAAGCTAGTCAGAAGTAAGAACTATACATGATATGATTAATAAGAAATTATTATTAAGAAAATAGGTTTAATGTATTGATCTTGAAGATAATTGCACCATAGTTTCTTATTATCCTACTGCAGACTCCTTATGTGAATTCCTAACAATATCTAAAGGTAATAAAAACATATCTTGAGTGTCGTTTTATTCCAAAGAAAGACATCTTGATGATGACAGATGTAGAAATATAGTTCTAGAAAAATATTTGCTTCAACTCACAAATGGGGATGGCTTTTTTAAAAATCCCTCTTGAACTACCCCACCGACTGAGTTTATTAGTAGGCTCTTATGGTAATAGAAAAAAGACAAACTATTTAGGACTTCCTATTTTATTTATATTACAAAATAATCATTGTTCAGTTAAGCATGTACCCTCATTGCTTCATTAGAAAGATTAATTTGTGGTTTCTGTGTATTTTCATTACTTATTTGTAGCAAACATAAACAACTCTCCTCAAAAGTTGTTAAAGGTAGCTTTTTAAAAATTACCAAAATAGAATAGACCACCAGACCAAAAAATGAAATGCCTGAAAATCTAGAAGACACCTGCTTTGAAGAGATGGTTTAGACCTTTTCTAATTGTCAAATTCTGTAAAAAATAGGTGAAATAATTTTCCTTCTTTTTTTGACAATTCTTTTGTAATACATAGCCATTTAAGTTTTATTCAGCAGGTATATTCAGCTTTGGACCACCATAGCCTATGTCATGGCATTAGTTTTGGAGTGTATATTTCCTATACAGGTGAAAAGGAATCAAAAATAATTTACTATAATTTTTATACAATTTTAGTGTATCTAGAAACTTCTGTAGGTATGAATTCTTTTGGTAACTGTTCTTTTTTATCAATACTTAATTTAATGAAAAATTAAATCATTCATCTTAACATGTCAGATTTTGTTGCAGATCTGAGCTCTTGCTAGAATAGAATAAAATTGACATGCTCCTTTGAATAATTTTCTTGTTTGAAATGGTGACTCTCTTCTCTATTTTGAAGATATGAAAAGGATCAGTTCTTTTGATTACTTCTGAACATAATTATGTTTTCTTCCTGGCAACATGCATATAGTGAACAAAAATAAGAAAGCTTAAAACTAATTTATTGTTTTCACAGGAGAAGGACAACTCTTTCAAGAGGTTGCTATACTATGTGACCTTTTTGCATCCTACAAGTTTTCAATTATATTTTGACTCTGAGCAGATCTTAAAGAGAATGATTGATTAAAAAAGGTCTTGTAAGCAGAGAAATAAGGCTGAGGTCTCACATGGCCTCATATCCAAAGGTTTTATTCATGTAAGTGCATAAAGAAAATAGATTTGAAAATGTTTGTGATTGAAAAACAGAGAACAATTTATCTAATGGTGTTGTACTTTTATATATTTATTGATTATATTGATTTTTTTTTTTTTGTCATCAGCTGTGAAACAAACCATGTTCATGAATCAGCTTCCTCAGCAATAATACATGCAAAATAAGACTTGCATTAAAGTAAGTATTCCCAACAAAGAGAATTCTTGTACCGTACTCTATTTCTATTAGCCCCAGTTTGGAGATGACTATGTATTGTATTTCTCCTGACAGTGAAAATTGTCTAATGATAATAATTCAAGCTATTAAAAAGAAGTGGAATATTAATGCTTTTTTCTTTTCTTCCCTGCCTTCCGAGAAGACAGAAAAGAAGATATCTCAAGCTGTTGAGATCCAATCTTTTTTTTGCTGACTGTAAAGACTTCTACCTTCTGAAGAGTCAATTGGACTTGACAGAGTACAAGTATGAAACAGATTTAGATTTGAGATTATAAATTCTCTTCATAAGGACTCCTAATGTACAAATTTCACAAGTGGACCCACATCACAGCAGAGACTGTTACAGCACTGATGGTATTCTGAACAGCTGCAAGTACAAGGGGTTATTTTTTTTGTTTGTAACATACCAGTACAACTTGATGGCTTTGATGCCTTTAGACCTCAAATATCTGCAATTCTAACTTGCTGATTCCCATAATAATCGAATACAGTAAGAATGGCCATCCTTTTCTTCATATTCATTTTTGTGGGTGTCTATTTAGCTATTTTTCCAGGCGTTTCCTAGGTTACTTTTCCAAAGTAGTTTCTGGTTTCTGCAGAACTTCTGTGTTGCTTGGACAACTGTCATGTCATGCCCAAGCAGACTATAATATGAATTCAGAAGATTGTTTATAGGAATCTCTTTAAGGTTTAAAATCTCCTATGGTTGCTCTTAATGTAAGAATGTAGGCTGTTCTTAAGAAATGTCTTTTAGATAATTATTGCTAGTCAAAACTACCACACTTAAATAAATCTATTTCTATTATACATTTGAATTTACTGGGGTTACCAAATACATGTTTATACTCTGTGCTGCAAAAAAAAACCCTTAACATTCCAAAACATGAGACTTCTTTATCCATATGGCTTCAAAATTAATATTTGAATTTACGAATCAGACACATTTTACACAACACTATTATGCTTTTTACATCCTTTTGCTAAAGAGGTTTTCTTTGCAATTTTATTTTTCTTTTTATAAACATAAATTAGAGGTGACAGGGAATCTATAAAAAGAATATGCCATTTATCATGATAGTCTATATTTTATCAAAATAAATGTCTTATGAAAGTTCATGCATTATTATCAGATATTATGAATACACTAAATTTGGTATATTTTCAATTAAATAGAACTCTTTTGGTATTTAAAATATATACTCTAAGATCTTTAGTGACTTTTTCAGATAAAATTGAATATTTTTCATTTCAATCAGGCTCAAGAGGATAAGCAATTATTCGGTGCCTTTTGTGTTTCTGCTCTTCAAATGCTTACACAAGGTAATTATATATCCATGGTTATTATTGTTCCAAGGTTATCATATACCAACTGTTTTGTTTAGGTTGCACAAGCCCAACTTCAGTTCTTTTTCAGAAGTGTTCTTTTGTCAGAAGCCTGCTTTCTCATCATCTTACTCATTCTTCATGCTCTAATCTTAGTTGCTTCTAATCTTTTTCTTACTCTTTAAGATAGTTGAAATTGAACATAGAATGAAAGATACAATTTAACAGAAATATATAGAAATTTACTATAAACCTTCAGAATATGTAATCAGGAGGGGACAAAAATACCTCTTGACATTCGGGATTCCAGTGCGTTACAGACAACCATGTAAAAACCTAGCTTTCTGATTTACTGCATATATGTCCTTTACTGGATTTCATAAAAGAATCTCCCTTAGTCACTAATTCCATGCAGCCTAAGACAGACCATTTACTGTCCTTGATCCATTGCTAAAAGGTCTGGCAGAAGATTAAAATGTTTCATACAAATGTCAAGGTGCCCATGAAAATATGACATCTTGCCCAGTAAGTAGTAGGGTAAAATAGGGTAATTGTTGTTAGCCTTTTCTGAGTACAGATCTTAATTTTGTTCTTAATTATGCTCAGAAACAATCCTTCCACTTTTCAACTAAATGTAAACTATATAATAATAGCTGGAAAAGTGACTCTTCAGAGTTTCGCTGGGCTATGACATGAGTGCAAATAGGTGTAGCTTCGTTTAATAGCATTAACTTCGGTAAACTGAGAGTCTGACCCATATGTAGTTATTTCAAACAGATAAGCAAAAAATAGTTTGAGTATTGGATGTCTTTTGGAAATTGCTAAAAGGTAGCATTTAGGATTACATTCAATTTCTGAACTTAATTCATAAAGTACATTAACTAAAAAACGATTATTTGGACAGAATGAGTAGGGAAGGATGATATTTATTCTTTTATTAAAGGTCAGCTGTGGGCAAGTAGGTTTCTTACTCCTGAAAATAGTATTCAGGTGAGGATTAGGTAGTTCTTGGAAGAGAAGTGCCAAGAATCAAATTCCAAAGTGGATCACAGGAACATATTTCTCAGACCACAGACACAAATGACAAATCAAGTGTTTGTCCTCATCTACAGAAATGTGATCCTGGAAGGCATCAGGTATATGGCCAAAAATGAAGTTGTAACTAGAGAAGGTTAACATTAACTTTGTGCTGGTCTGTCCAACTTACATTAATTTTTGTGAATATTTGTGACTGGTCAGACACATGGCTTTGTAGGGAGTAAGTTCTCTATATGTAGATAGCAGGCCTTCCATATCAGATGTATATTTCATTTAGGAAATACAAGCATGTCTTGCTCACTGTGAAATGTAGAACACATCAGAAAGTGAAAAATGTACTGCTGAGAAAATGGGGACATAGATGAAGAGGGACTGGGCAATAGCATTAATAGATTTGGCAGAGGAAATATAAAATATGATGTTTATTACACAGCAATATTAATTCTATTGTCTCAGTTTAATTTCAATGTGGTCACCTCTGACATGACAAGTAGAGAAGAATAACTAGTCAAAACAGCATTTGTAGTTTCAGTGCCACAGTACATATTTCCTATGTATTATTTCCTACCTCTTGTTTTTCACAGTCAATTTGTATTTAGAACATCCCTGCACTCTGCCCCAGGGACAGATGCACTTCAGAAATTCCTTCCTTCATGCATAACTACCTACCTAGTTCAAAACCCTGTCTGCAGCCTTGGACATTATATATGAAGAGCAAAATGAAAATTTCCACTTATTAAATGATTCTCAAGGATTTTAGAGCATTTAAAGTGCACATTAGAAATGTCTGTACTTTGGGAGTCCAAGGCTGATACATTCTTATTTTCATTTCCTTGGAGGTACTTGTGTTCTGCAAAGTTTACTAGCCTAGTATGTCCCTTGCCTGTATCTCCCTGTTTGGGAACTCCTTCCTAGAGAGGAATCATGAACTATTTTACCAGAAGCTGCTCCCTGAACTTTTCTGTTAATGATTACTTTGCACAGCACCGTATGGTATGTAAATACCATGAGGGTGGTATTTTTGAGAGTTGTATTTTGAAATACACCTCACCTTTAAAATTTTATTCACCTTTTGCAAAAGCTGGATCACATCTGACAGAAACTGACAGACTACTTTCTGCTATTAATTCTGTTGTATTAAGAGACAAGGGTCCTGGTAAGAAACAATGTGCAAACAAGAAATAGAAAGTCTTGTTTTAAATGACAGCCACATATATTTTCTCAAAAACAACCACCAAAAAAATCATGTTACTTAACACACAACTTCACTCAAAATTCACTCAAGGATTTGTCTCAACTTTTTTGCAAATGTTTCCTACAGCTCTCCTAGTGAATATTGCCATTGCTGAATGCTATAGGACTGGGTTCCTTTGGTGATTTATATACTATGCCAAAAATACATTTTATTGCTTTGCTTCTTCATTTCATTGGCAGGTTATTTTTGCATTAAAAGAAAAATCATCATTTGGACAAGATGACCTTCAAAGTCCCTACTCTACCTTCACAGTCTGTCTCCATCCCTTCCTAGGGACTAAACTTAGGACTGTTTAGTAAAAATCCTGAGATGAACTTTAGTAATATCCCACTCTGGCTGGAGAAACAGCCTAGTTTGAGACAATTTGGGTCACTGTACAGAAGCAATTTTGTCACTGCAATAACACTGATGCCAAGGTCCTCATATCATCTTCCTCTTTCACCTCTCTCACACACATTTAAAATTTGATCTTTATCACTTTCCATTAGTTCGGACTACTGTTTTATTGAGAAAATAGACAAACATTCTTTAATTTTTTTCTAAATTTGAAGCTCAGATTGTATGATGACATATTGAACTCTGCCATTTATTCATTATAAGAGAAAAAACTTATATTTATTTTTGAATTTCTTGTTTTTCAATTAATCACATGTTCTCTTTTAATCTGTTATGGGAAAAGGGAAAAATTAAAACATCAATTTCTTTAAATACTGGTTTTCCTTGTCCTTGTCTTATTTATCTGCTCACTAAATCTGGCTTGTGGTTTTCTGAGCTTTTTTTTTCCCCAGTGATTAGTTTTCCCATCAGTCTCTCTTTGACTGCATTATCATTAAAATGATGCAGCTCTCAATATTCAGTCACAGTCATTTCCCCCCAAAGCTCAAAAGTGAGTGAGCAACATTCTTCTTCAAGTTTTTGTGTTTTCATTAGACCACATCCTTTTTCCCTTCAAATCTGTCAAAACTTCAGGTAATGGACTCATGACCTGTACCTAAAATAATATTCACACCTATATTGCAGTCCTGAAAACAAATGTGGTCTGTCAGAGAGAGGCAATTGGATCATCAGTTCTTTCATTCTCAGGTAGAAAATATCTTGTATTATCTGGCAACTGACAGTGAAATGGGCTCTTAGTATAAAGTGTGCTTTATGTCTTACCAAGACTGCTAATTCAGTTTTAGGAAAAAAAGGATAAAAGTGTCTTTAATTGGGAAGGAACTACTCCAATATATTTTATAACCTTTGCAACAACAGAGAAAACATTCAAGAATAGGTTACACTTGGAGGACAGTCCCATGAAAATAAACACTTGTTTGTTCAGATACATTAATAAGATTCAAAGAGACATTGATTTATTAAATGATGCGTCATTAGTAGTGGAGACAAAGGCTAAATAAGCTTGCATGGAACGACTTACTCTAAAAGATGACACTGTAGCTTTCTTATTATTACAAGGATATGTAAATAAATTTAAACTGATTTACTGAAAGTTTGAACATTTTAAGATATGGCATTTTATACGTTATGTCTAACTTTAATGTGTGCATAATTAGTATAAGTTGGCATAGTACCATTTGTTCTAACAGAGCTCTGTTGACTTACTACACCTTAAGATCTTGCTCATTAGTAGCAGTTATCCTCAATTTGCTATGATAATATTAATATATGCCAGTTAGGAAACTTTTCTAAAGACAAATATTTAGAGAGTCATTGATACCTTGCTTCTCATAATGCCTATGGAAATGTAGGTTGTCTAGATGTAATGTGTCTTGAAAATGAGAGCAATTGTCCAGCGGGTAGGAAATTCCAGTGGGTAATAATACCTTTTATTTGTCCAAAAAATTTTTAAAAAAATCAGAATATTTTGTTAAGAAAACATTAATTTAGAAAATGTCAGAAAATAGATTATCTCTTAAATATATTAATTTTACTTCATATTATTTGCTTTCATAAACTTGCATTTGCATTATTTTTATTTGTGCTTTGGTATGATCTACATAGAGGGTAAATCAGGTCCCTCTTCAGGTAGAAGGAGGTGTTATTTTTCAGAAGTACCATTTTCAATAAGGAAAATAAGCCTATTCTGTTAAGGAACGTTGTAGCAAGATAAGGTAGAAGAGGAACAAAACCCAAGGAGGAAACCCAACTGATGGTTTCTTCGGTTTATTCATGCATACTCATATGAAAATACATTCCTGCTACATGGATCAGTTTTATTATTCTTAAAAGAGGCCATATTATTTTATGGATGGAGCAATTACTAATACTGAATTGATAATACTGGAATATAAATACTGTAGTAACTATTTTAACTAATTATAAGAGAGACAAGTAAAAAATTATCTAGAATTAGAGTTATAACTTATGTAACAAGAAATATAAAAAGGCTGTATGTAAAACAGAGTTTTGGTTAAAAAACCCGTTCTGCAAAGTAGTTTGATGTTCTGACATCAATTTTTTAGTCCCCTTTGAAAGGCAAAGGCTTTATAATATTTCCTCCCCTGTTTATACATTAATGTAATATTCTTTCTTCATGCTGGTAAGCTACATCTGGAGAGAACACATATATGTAAGTTATAAAAAGAATGGGTTTGAAAAGCACAACCATTTTTTTTTTTTTTTAGATACTGGCTGCACACTTAATTGATCTATTATGAAAACGTGACTCATTTAGTGCTCCAAAAGATTAAAGTAATACTTAATAAAAGCCAGTACATTCATGTATGTTTAAAACACTTATTGTAACAGTTGATTTTACTTAAAATAGATCTTTAAGTCAGTGGGAACATAAAAAATTTTAAAGGGTAAAAATGTGTTATTTCTTTGCCAGCAGCTCTACATCAGAGAACAGCACAGCAGCTCACCATAGTGCGTGCAGAAGGAATATCAAATGAAAGAAGGAGGTGAGGAGGTATCAGCAGTTGGTTACACAGTACAGTGAAACCTCCAACAATATTACTCAAAGCATTTACATTTTAGTCAGGGGTATGCTGCTGTATTTGAACAGAGTTCATTTTTATCTGGAATGTTATTTAGGGAAATGATAACAATAAAAGGGAGCCTGATACATTATGTTTTTTATGATTTCTACATCCCTCTTCCTCCCTGCCAAACCTGACAGATCATCTGACATCAGAGCATCAGAGTATTGAGGTTTGTTTTCTCACAAAAAGCACATTGGGGCTCTTCACAATTAGTGGTACTGTACCAGGTCCCACACCAGAGGTAATCAGCAGAGATCCATCACAGCTGTCATATCTGGCCTTGGACTATGCTTTTCAGTATATTTTGGATGTTTTTAATGTATGCTTTATGCCTCAAAATAAATGCACTTTGAATTTTATTAAGCTAATGGATGTAACTAATTAACCCAAAATATTAAAACATAACAAAGGCACAAATAAGTATTCAGAACAAATTAGTTCACCTTGTGAGTGAATGTAGTAATAGTTTATTTCCACTTATACTGCACTTATTGTATACTTTTAACATGCTATCTAAACGTATTTCTAAATATATTTTGGCCTGAATCTTGCTTCAAAAAAGTGGCTAAAGATAGCATGAAAAATGTCTTTATTGTATCTTAGTTTTCCTTGGCTTTGTTAGGCACAGAATGAAAGCAGGAAGTATTTGGCCCTGTGTATCTAACTTGTCATTTGGAAATTTCAAGTTTTGGTTTCTTCCTTGCATGCTGAGGTTTAATTTAAACCATGTCACCCACTCTAGGCAATGATGTCATATCCCTCTGTGATAGCTCTCTGAAGTTGCCAGTGAGTTAATGCCATTCTCTCTTCTCATAAATGTTGAACAAGTGCAATAAAGAAAATCTAGCACTTGTTCATGGAGAAAACTTTGTAATTTGTAGGACAAATGCCAGAGTCAATGTTTAATTCTCCATTAACATGGAATGAAAAATAATTAAAAAGTTTTCCAGAATTTAATTTTAGCTCAATTTACTTAAATAATCATTATGGTTGTTCTGGCTTCAGGCTTTCACTTACATTTCAAGGAAACTGCATGTCTTGCTTTACAATAGCAGGTATTGTGGTTCCTCACACTGCCTTTCAAGGCTGTCATAGATAAAGTGAAAGAAAAGACTTTCCATGTCATTTTATCCTTTTCCCTTTCTAGGACAGGATTATCCTTTATAATGGAAACTGCAGAACTATATTCAGTATAACTTAAAATGGCTGATCAAATGGTTTCTATCACCACTTACTATTAACAGATGTAATGTCGTATGCAAACACTGATTTTCAAAAGTCATAGAAATTGTATTCTGAATTTTAATTTGAAGGACCCATTAATACTGAAAACCAAACAAAGAGATCATTCTGTGTCTACATGATACCTCATTCCTGTATTACAAGAATCATTCTGATATATAATCTGATACAGATGACATAATGAGACAGAGGAAGGGATGGAGACAGACTGTGAAGGTAGAGTAGGGACTTTGAAGGTCATCTTGTCCAAATGCATGTGCAAGCAGGGTCCCTGAGAGCAGGCTGCCCAGGAATGTGTCCCGAGAGCTAGTGTTCAATCATCCTCACAGGGAAAAAATGTTTCCTGATGTTCTTACAGAAAAAAGACATTCAATGAGAGCATGTCTAACATATAACTATTCAGTTCAGTGGCCTCTGGGAGCCAAGAAATCTTCCTATGACAATTATAATTTAGTATTAATACACACATATATATATATGTACATAAATAAAATCTCACAGAATCATGCTGAGACCATATCCTGAAGTTTGAAGGCACCAGGACTGTCTGAACAGTTCTGGAAAGCATTATAAGGTGGGGGAAGCCAAACCTGGCACTTTGTCATTCCTTATTGTTTACTGGGAACAGCATCTGCAACAGTCCCTGAAACCTCCCCCATATTTTGATTTAGCAGAAACTATTTTCTTTCTTCCAAGACAAAGCCCAGGAGCTAGATAATCTGCAGAGAAGTACTCAAGATCAAAGCCTTTCAGTGTATACAAACACCCAGAGTATCTGGGGAGCACTGGCTTTGAAATCCAAGTTTTATCGACTCTGTTGTTCATGAAATGACTTACTTCAATGTCCTTTTTTATCCGAGTAATATAATACTTATTGCTTTTTGTGATGGTTAAATTAATGTTCACAAATGTTATCAGATGAAGGGGAATAAACAAGGAGAAAATATTTTTACTCTTAGATAGTAGCTTGCAGAAATAAAATATCAAGCTGTCAACTATGCTTTAATATACATCTTTATTTCCCATATTAATTTGTTTACATCCAAATGCAGAATATATATAACTTAAGTAAGTTCCCTTTTCTCTGCTGGAAATCTTTTTTACTTCATCACATAAATGGAAATGTTTTCATATCCTCCCCCAAATATTTTATTCTGCATGCATGGCAGGATATTGATTCTGTAAAATATATCTCCCAGAACACTGTAACAGGCTCTGCCTGGAAATATGTGTGCGCCCAGTATGCCATGAAAAATAATAAAGACCTCAGAAGCAAAGATTTCCCTAATTGTTTTATCGGGGACAGTGGAAATGCTATTAGAGAGACATAAAACTTATTAACAAACAACATTTGTGGAAATGTAAAAACATTTACTTTCTGTATTGGTAGCAATTCTTCATCATACTTTTAATTGTATTTCTGACAAAACAATCAGAGAAAAAAACTGCTTGTACCAGATAATTTATATTCTAATAAATAAGAGTTTGTATAAATCATTAATTAAATCAGCAAATGTCGTCAACTGTAATAAAGAAGGTACATGTACATCCCACCTACTTAAAAAGAATAACTGTCAAATGAAGCCTTTCTTGTCCTATGTACTATTAACAAATAAAATTGTGCTAATCTTTGTAAAGAATTTATTGGCTTCATTTGGATAAAATAAGAGGAAAAACAAAGAAAAGAGGAACAGAGTATCTTTTAGCTTTATAGTCTAAACAGCAGGATACCTTTGAGAACAAAGAGATTTAGTTGTCAGTGAAGACATTTCTAGTAAAATGAGGCATATGTCCAAACTGCACAGCAGCTTTCTTTGCCACTTTGTTTATTTCTCGTTTCTGTCTCATTTGTGTTCCTTATTTGTTTGCTTTTACTGCTTAAGTGGGAATGAATACCAGTCTGCACAATTTACACATAAGGGATGGGATATGCTCTACCAACACACCTTGAAAATCAAGGAAATAACAACACATCTCATTGTATAATCTAGAAATCAGAACTGAAAGGAAACCTTTAGTGCTCTTCTCTGCCTTCCTTCTGTGCAATCCAAAATCCCTTTTAACAGACTTTGCTGTGGTGTGGTTTTTGCTTTAAGTTCGTGTTTGCCCACTATTCTCCTCCCTAATCTCCTCCCCTCCCGAGTTACCCATCTCCCCAAGCCCTTCCCTAATTTCCTCCCTCCCAAGTTGTCAATCCTCCCTATCCCTACCCCTTTTTCCAGAGTGTTCCTTGTCTATCTTGTAGTATTCGATACCCCATTTGTTGCTTTGTATTATCCCCCTCCCCTGCTCTCCCTGATAGCTTTATAGAATGTTAGTCCTGCCCTAGATTCCTCCCCTGCCATGCTCTCATTGGTTAGTTGCCCTATACCACTCCCCCTATAAAAATCTCTGCAGCCACCCCCGGGCTTTGTCTTGGGGTCCCAGGTTGTGGGCCTAATAAATCCATCCAGTTTTACCCCGTGTCCTCTGTCGTCGTTATCTGTTCCTGCACCGCACCAAGCGATAACCAGGAATAGCAGAGCTCACGGGGGGAAGGTCGTGTCCCTGCTGTCGCTGCCCAGCACGATATGACAGCACATTGTGACAAGACTCCAAAATCTCACTCAACCAGATGACATAGGAGATTGAAATGTATTAAACCAGGTAATGCTTTGTTTTCACAGACCTCTGGATGAGTAGAGGACTTAAAAAGAAAAAGGTACTCTCAGTCATGTATTTAACATTTCAATGTTAAATGAAGAACCGCTGCCTCTTTTACTGAGCACATCTGGCTTCAAAGTACAGATTTAATTTTTTAATGGATAAATCTGTAACATTAATATTCTAATGTACACCAACTCCTTTAGTTTCACATAAGAACTGAATAGCATGCTGTCCCAGTCATGTTTGGATGAGCTGTGTGACATGAACTGGGTTGGGCAGTAGAGGAACAGAACAAGTGGATCTCCATGAAGTTGAGCAGTGAAAAGTGCAGACAGAACAAATGCATGCATCTGTACAGGAGAAGAGCAATCTTGCAGGCAGTTCCCTGGGAGCCTCTGTGGATAAGATGAATGGGTCTGTCCAGTCTATTCTTGCAGTGAGCAAGGTTAACCACACTGCCAGGGCTACATTTGCGTGGTGGGTTGGCTCTGACTGGACATCAGGTACCCACCAAAGCTCTACCTCTTCCTGCTTCAACTGGACAGGGGATAGAAACTATAAGAAAAGCCTTATGAGTCTTGACAAGGATGGGGAGTGATCACTCATCAATTACCATAACAGGAAAAAATCCCTTGATTAAGTGAAATTAATTTAATCTTCCAATTCAATCAGAATCATATAATGAGATATAAAATGAAACCTTAAAATCACCTTCCCCCCACTTCTCCCTTCTTGCCTTCACTTTTTTCCTGAGTTCTCCACCTTCTCCCCTCCAGCAGTGCAGGGGAACAGGGAATAGAGGTGTCGGTCTATTCATCACAAGTATTCTCTGTCATTTCTTCCTCCTCAGGGTGAGAACTCCCCCCACTCTTCCCCTGTTCCAGAGAGGGTACCTTCAGCACTGTTTAGCTATTTAAAACAGGAATTTTAGAAAGCATGGAGCCAGACTTGGTTTTGGTGCAGAGAAAGAGGATGGAGTGCACTGGTCCCAAGTGGCAGCACAACAAAGCACAATTGGGCATAAGGAAAACATTCTTCCCCTTAGCATTTATTAGCATTGGAACAGCTTTCCTAGAGCTGGAGGAATGGCAAGCCCTGAAAACTTTCAGTGTTAAGCTGTGAAAGGCTTTCTAGTGTCTGGTCTAATTCTGAAGCTGGCTGAGTTCTGAGAAATTTGAAGCAGGTGACTTCCAGAAGTCTCTTCTAATCTAAGTTTTTCTTTGATCCTGTGTTCAAGAGTTTAAAACTTTTATCTTGTAGGACACTTCTTGAGGGCTTTTTTTTTGTCCCTTGCAATCTTCAACATGATCCAAAATTACCTTGTCTTTCCTTTAAAAAATGAGCTCACAAAAACTTGGGATAAGGATAGAGCTTCTTTCAAAACTGGCTGTCAGAGTGTCTCATTTTTAGCTGATATCTGATATTAGCAACTCTGTCCTGCATTTCCAAAATCACCCCAAATAATTCCAACATTGAAAATTTAGCAATGATCTCCTGCTTGATTAGAGAGGATAAACAGGAAATACTGAATAACCCTGCCCTTAAGAAGACATTATATAGCTTGATTAGATATTTTCATGGATGCTTTCCATCAGTATTACCACTTCAGTATCTCACAATCCTGTTGGATCACAGGATCACACTCACTGATCACAGGAGCTGCTTTGCCCAGAAAGGCCAAAAACAAGAATAATTCTCTGCATTTGCTATATTCATATGACTTGCTGCACTTCCCCTAATTCCTGTCTCACATCTTTTTCCCTAACTCTGTTTTTATGGTCCTGTATCTTTTGCCTGTACATAATCCAGGGTAGAATTCCACAGTTCTCCTAGCCATTGGTTACCACAATTGCATACTAATTACTGACTAAGCACAGGTATCTTCTGTCTTTTAGAGAATTTGAGATTGCAAAATATAAATGAGGCATTTCTTAAGCAAAAATAACATTTATTTGAAATTGGTAGGAGGAAGCAAAGAAATAAATTGCAAAAATCTATGAGAATGTCTATCACAGTAATGTGAGTAGTCTGAATTTTTGGATATCAGTCTTCCTCAGGTTGTGTTCAATTATTTTAGAGCTATAACAAGCTCTTCTTTGGCCTATCTTCATTAACTGAACAACAGTTTCTTTTGGGCTATTCCTTCCCTTCTTATGTGTTACATCATAATCATAGAGCTTCCATTTAATATAACCCAATATATACTAACACAGAAAGTGTCTGAGTTACAAAACTTGTAGTGTACATAAGCTGCTATTAGCAGCTTCCCATTTCTCTCACAGACTGTCCAGAAGTGGATGTCCCCTGGGACCCAGAGGAAACCATGATAAAAGAGCAAGTTTTCAGAATCAGCATGGCCAGAGCTGCTCCAGTTTGTACACCACCTTCAGCCTGGGGCTGTTTTAAGCTTTATTGGCTAATGTCTGCAGGGCAAACAAATGCTGAGGTGAGTTCAGAATTTTTTCTAAACTTTTTAATTTTAACTGAGTTAACCATGAGTTAATAAACTGAAGGGATGTACACAGCTGTAGGTTTCAAATATTAGGGAGGTGAAATAGTCCCTGTCAAAATGAAAGGACAACTACATCAGGATTTAAGAGAACTAATAATTCCCATTTTTCTTCCCTGTGAGGTGGCTGCTATTGAACTAAACCTATGATATTTGCGTAAACATCACTTTAAGTGATTTGACAATAAATAAAAGGGAATAATTTCAGAACCTAAAGAGGTCTGAGAATACTTCAAGAATGTTACTGGAAAATGTGTATTCCTCACAAAACCTTTTGCCTCATTGTGTTCATTTAATAAGACTTATGAAGGTGGAATGGTTAACAATGAGATAATCCAAATGACTTATATGTCAAATTAATGGTCAAGAAAGCCAACATGGAACTATTCCAACACAGATATTTGGGCTGCTACCACTGCAAATAGCAATTAAAAAAAAAAAATACTTGTCCTTAAGGTAACTTACTGTCTTCATTCTTACTTTGAGTAATTTTTTTCCCCCACAATTTACGGTTTTTATCACACTCAAACACATTTATTTTATACAGGCCTGTTTATTGTATGAATTAGGTGATATGTCTCCATATTGTATGTAACATACATATATTACATGTTATTTTATATGAGATTGTTCTTGTATTATTCAATGGTATTTCACATGAGGTATTTCTGTGTTATTTAATTTTCAAATATATTGTATTAAATGCATAGCATATTGGCATAAGCTGCAATAAGCAAAGGCTTAAATAATATTTTTTTCTGATAATTTTTTGTTATGTCTTTCAGTAGTCTTGATAAATCTGTTTTATTTGTCTCATTATGACAGTCTATAGTTCAAAGTGTATATTTTTTCTTTTTAATTTTAAATTTGAACTTTACATTAGGTTGATTAATTTTGCAGAAAGGTCTCAAGACATCTGAAGAGGTCTAAGCTATGCTGTCTGCATGAGGATCAACTGTTTGGAAAATCCTGACATATTTGGTTCATCATTTTTTTGTTCAGATCTTAGTCAATAATGGCTTTCATCCCCAAAAGAGAGGAAACCACTTTTTCCTCTTCATTTTAGTTGATAAGTATCTTTGGATGTATGCAACTGGGTCTCAGTTTGCCGCTTCCTCTTGCTCTAGTTTTGTCTTTCATAAAATACTGTATGAAACAAGAAGACAGTTGCATGAAAATTGGTCTAAATAGAACAGTTATGGTATGAATAAATGAGTGCACTCTAAGGGCCTTAGTACTTTTCATGCATTTATTTAAACAGCTGGCATTGGTTTCCACTGATCACTTATCCCAGGAGCTTCCTTTTGAAATGTAGCAAATAAAAAATTCTTCCATGAACCAGTGTGATCTTATCTCCTAGCTCATTCTGTTTCTATTGTTCTAGTCTTTTCTGGTTTGTTCTGTTCTGTTTAATTTCATGAATACCTCAAAGACTATGAACTCTCTCAAACTGTTCAAATTTTCTCATATTTCTTGTAAAATTTTTCCTTTAAATTCTAGAAGCATATACTTCTATCATTCTCTGGTGTCAAGAATGTGAAAAGTTTTTTTTCTCAATCTTGAATGAAAAAAAATCTTATTTTGTGGTGAAAAAAGTAACAGTAAATGTTCTCATTCATAATTCAATAGCTGTTGAGCAGATGAGATCTTTGTGATTGTCATCCAATCAGCTACTGATGCTTAAAAAAAAGCAGTTAAATAAACCTGGTTAATGTTCTTCACTGGTGATTAATACCCACCTCCCCTTCACCACCCCTCTCAAAAAAAACCACAAACTAACTAACTAACTAAAAACAAGAAAATAAAAAATATTAGAAAGAAATGGGAAAGCTAAACCTTTTAATGAGGGTTAAAATACCCTGTTTGCTCACAGATAATGCAGGATCTCTGTGAAAGAGGATGCATAAGAAGATATGTGATGATGAGAAGTAGAGCATGATGAACAGAAAGAGAGGCTGGGAAAAGGTTGCATTGTACTACTCCCTATTTGTGCACTTCTGAACTTATTTTTACATGAATTTTACAAGGTGAAGCAAGGTGTCTTCTATTAGATGCTAAATGTTTATTTATTGAGCTTAGAAGCTTAATTATTGGATCAGAGAAGGGTGCAATGAAGCTGCTATTTCAAAAAGCCTCCACTTGTTTTATAGGCTGGTCAACCAGTCTAAAAAAAGTAGCTGTTAGCTTTTCTATAGATTTTTCTTTCTTTTTCCATTCTAGATTTTCATTGATGCAGTAAGCTTTAAAAACTACAAGCATCTGATATATTTTATTTAAAAAGCAACTGCTTAGTCTATCAGGGATGCTATGAGAAATGAATAGACTCATAGAATGCTTGGACCTTAATTTTCATTTATCTTTAGCCCCCTTGATTTGCTCTGGCTATGCAAAATGGCTTTAAAATTGTTCTTACCATGTCTTAAAGTTCCCAAACCATACCAGTGTTGAGAAAGGGGCCTTGGTGTAAATGAGAATCAGGCTTCCAAAAGAGTGTTTGCCCAGCAGGTTGTCACTAAGGTTATTTAGCTGCAGTTGCTTCTGCAATAGAGTCACATTTAGAAACTTCACTGTTAAATGAAATTCCAGCTCCCGTGTTCCTTTACCTCTTAGCACTATCACAAACAAAAGTATAATGGTGCAACACAAAGCTTGTGGATGTGCAAGAAATATAATGTACTCAAGTAACCTATATTTTTTCCAGAATGTGGTCCACTTTCTAGTTAACAAGCCATCAAATGTGTCATCTAAACAAAATAGAGTGTTCTAATGCTTTTAAATAACTCACTAATTGCAATACTTGATTTCTGTTATAATGTTCTGGAAATGTCTAATTTATGCTCAGTACCACACTTGAGAACAACTCCAGTTAGAGATAGATTTCAATGACTTCTATATGAAAGTAGAAAAATATACTTTAGGCTTTTTGTGGAATAAAAAATATAAAAGGAAAAAAAAGAAACTAAGTCCAAAACCTTGTGTAATTTTACTGTAATATTTATTATCTTATACATACAAAAAAAAAATTAAAAACTCCAAGCAGCTCCTTCCTATTCTTCCAGTACAGGTCACATATTCCTCTGTGTATCGTTGAATCAAATATCTGTTGACAAGCTTAAAATAGATTTGTTTGTAAAGGAAGCGCACAGTCCTCAGCAGAAGGATACATAAGGAGTGTCTAACTCTTTTCACAGAAGATATAGTCCTGAATCTGGTAGATTTGTATTTTGAAAACTAAACAACTCCTTGTGGGTAACTTTAACAGCCAGGCAACAGCATTTATTCTAGCGAAAATATTAGTATTCTATCCAGAAAAACAGTAAATTCTCTGTGAGTTAAAAGAACGGAAATGTAGGTGAAAATCAGATTAATACATGTTGCAACAAAGTCATGTTTATATTTTTGTATTATCATTCAAACATTTATTATTAGAATATATTGATATCAGTATATATTACCTTTGCAGTGTACACTTCTTAATTTGTTCTGTTTCCTCAGTGCTTTTTGCCTTATATTTTCTTCTCTCTCATTTCCTTTCCGTGATATACTATTTACTGCTTATATTCTTTCATCATTGAGGACAAGTTCATATTTTACAGTAAAACTGTTGACATCTAAATTTCAAGCTCTTCCGCTCTCTTTTGGTAGGGGGAAGGAACAAACACAGCTAATTGCTTACAAAAAAAAAATCCCCCTTTTTTGATTTTTTGACAGTTCTATCAGTTCACAAACATCTGTGGAATAATTTTTCCTTGAAGAATTTTCATTGAGTTTTTCAAGCTACACCCAGCAGCAAATAGCAAAATGCCTATCTGGCATTTTGTCATGCCAAGCTGTTGGGCATGACAAAATTTCGTGTGAGCTTCCAGGCTGTCCTGCATACAGTCTGATCTTACAGATGTCTGATCCTAGTACAAGCTTCCCAGATTAACCTACATGTCTCAAGTGACATCATAGCCCTGGAACTGTCATCTTCATTTCAAACATTTGTGGCAGATATTTTGCTTCCTTAAAGTAAAAAATATTTAAGTATCTGCTTTATAGAAATCAGAACAATGACCTAGGTGGATCTAATATTTCAGTTTTCCTAAATTACTTTTGCCAATCTATTAGCATAAAAAATTAAATATACTCTTAGGCATTTGAACCTTTGATGAGGTCTAGTTGCCCTTCTTGTTAGTTTTCTACAGGTCCTAATATCTTTTCATTATTAGTTCCAATAGACATTCAGTTAAATTTCTGAAGTCAATTTTCTCAGATTTTTATGCCTGTTTTCCTAGCCCTAAGTAATTGATTTTTAAAAATATTATGAATTCACTATTTTTTTTACTGTCCCATAACCTGTGGGTATATGCTTGCATGTTTATAAGATTTGTTTCTACAAAATATATTTTATTTTCTTATCTTTCTGTTTTCATGTTCTTAAAAAGCTGAAGCTATTCTGGGTGATTAAAACATCCTGTCCACCATTCACACAAAAACCCCCAAAAATTGAAACAAATCCCAACACACTGTTGATTTAAACCTTTAATTAGAATAGCAGAAATATCATCAAATGAACTAAAATGAAAATGGATGAGTGGCATCCTTGAGTATTTAGTAGAAAATGGAACATTCTGCTATAGCTCTGGTTTATTCCCAACCCAGACCTGTAACATCCATAGTTAAAATCAAGTGGATGTCTTATAACTTATCATAAGAGGTGTGGTTTCCAAACAAAGGGGAAACATAGCCAAATAAAAGCAAAAATAAAATATTGTGCAAAATACCATACATGTATTGAAACATAAGAATATTATTTTTAAATTTTGTGCATCACTCCTGTTTCTTTTTGCTGCATCCATACACTGGGAATCTGGTCACTGAGATTTGTCCGTCTGCTATCAGTTGCTCATTGGCACTTTGAATCATACCCACTCAATGGATCACCAAATGTTACAGTAGAATTTTATCAAAAAATTTCCATAGGACAAAAACTTTTCAAAAGCTTTTACAAAAAAGTAATTGTCTGTTTAAGTTGAATGAGATGGCCTGTTTAAATAAGGAATAAATTTACTCTCTCTAGCTGTTGAAAATAGTGTAATGAGAAAATAAAATTTTGTATTCTGTTGATATTTAAAATGCATATGTTGGATTTTTCATTTGCTTTCCCAATTTGAGATATAAAATTGATTATAGAATGATTTTATTTTATGGCAGTGTTTTGGAGAAATGTGAGAACAGAAAGAAAAGTGAATATCTAATGTAAAACTGAATTCATTTTAAAAAAGTGGGAAAAATTTAAAAATTAATTTCAATAGGAAAAGTTTATCAAGAAGTGTTATCTTGATTTTATTAACTTCTGGTGCAAATCTTATTCATCACCTGAACTCTGTTAGTTTCATTTCAGTACTTGAAAATGTGAAGTGCCTTATATATTTTGCAAGCTGCAGTAACTCTGACTTAAGTACCAAATTGGGCTAATTGAGGCTGTTGGCCTTGTTTAAGTGATTATCTATTCAAAGTCCATATGATGTAACGCACTTGTAGAATCCATTTTGAATATTTGCATCCACTGGAGCAACTGCAATCTAAGCAGAATGAATACACATCCATTTTTCAGTGCAGGAAAAAATGCTGACATTCTTTTAAAGGCCAGGTATGTGAAGTTGCCTCCCTATGGAAATAGGAGTCACACCACAAGTTCTCCTGGGGAATGCATTCTGGCTGATACTTATAAATTTTTTGTTAACCATGTATGCAAGATTTGTTACTGCAAAAAAAAAATAGGGTAAAAATTGTCAAATGCAAGAGTTTAGTCACATTTAATTGTAGGACAAGCTCATGTAATTTCACCATATTCTGATCAGGCTTCACAAATTTTGTTTTCAGACACTGTTATTTGGTATTCAGAAAGTTGCTCAATGACACTGCTTTTTTGTGTGTGGAGCTGCACCTTGCTGATATTTCATCCGGGATTATGATAGCTTCCTCCAAAAAAATAGAAAATCTAAAGAAATGTAAATCTGTGGAATTTGTAAGTGATTTTTCCACAGTCTGTTCCAGTAGAAGAAACTTCTTTTGCTTTGACAATCAATATAAAAATTAGCAGTTATTATAGTATATTTACTTAGATTATGCAGACTGCATATCACCCTGAAAACACAAAATTACTTGGAGACATCAGAGAATTACACCACAGTGTTTGTAAATCCTCTTCAGTGACAAGCACCTCATCTTGTTCAGGCATTATATGTACATTGGACCCTCTTAAGAAGAATGACAGCTAGAACCAATTTTGCTGTAGTTGGTTGAAATTTATCTGTTGTCATGACTGGCTCTTTGTTTTACTCACAGTTTATCTGTATGTAAAGCACACAAAAGATCAAGAATAGTATATGGCTTCTTACCCTGGTAAAGCTAAAATTGCAATGCAGAAGTGCAAATGAGGTTCATAAAAGCTGTCTTGGAACTAAAAACAATGCATCCAAACAAAAAAGTTGTCATAATCCAGAGAAATAATTCAAAGTCCTCATGAAATTCCGTACCTGAAATAAAAGGGTACTGCAAAAGTAGTCTCAGCCTTCAGTTTCCCAGTGTTAACTTTGAAAATAATAACCATGAATAATCAAACACACAAGTAACAGTCACTTCAATATAAGTATTCCAGTATAAGACTCGGTTCTTCTCTCCTCAAGAACCTGTTATAGATTCTAAGACAGTTAAACTTAGGAAATGTACATTTATGAACAGCAAAGGAAGTGAGAGATCACTTAGTAATGATGTAAATAATACTGCACCAATGTATTTCATTAGCTGAAGTATTTCAAATTTTCAGCTATTTGTGCTAACTATATAGATTACATGCAGAGTTTTATTGAAGATTAGGACATAGATAAAAGAAAAGAAATTTTAGATAACATGGGTGTATTTGGCTACATCAGTTCTGTAACAGGATCAATAACATTACGTAGTGAGGCAGCAGGGTTCCCCGAGGTACACTGCTGTGCTCAAATACTAGAACTATTTAGGACACATACATAGCTTAACTATCAGCAAGAAAGCACCTCAGACAATTTCTGCTTTTACTGTGTGTTTTGTAATATAACGTAAGATACTCTGTAGGGTTTAGAATGACAATTTACTCCAGTAGATTTCAAATTAGTACACAAAAAAGAAGGTAGAATCTTCTTGGTTTCTTTTTTTCAGATGTGAGAATGGAGAAATGAAAGATCAAATAGCTTGCTGAATGTGAAGAGTTAAGATTTCACCTCAGCTTTTCAGGTATATATTAATCAATGAAGAATATGTGCAACTTCAGACACAGGGAGACCCAACCTCCATTTCTTTTCTAGATACACAGGTGAATATTTTATAAAGTTTTATGACAAATGTTAGCTTAAACTTTCTAGTCACTTTCAGACTTTTGCTCTCATCTGAATCATATTTGAAAGGAAAAAGAAAATAGAGAAATTGATTGATCTGGTGTTTGACATCAAGCTGAAAATATCAAGTAGGATAAAAATTTATGAGAAACGTGGAATATGAAGGCTGAGTAATTTTGACTCAGGGTCTGCAGTTGCTGCCTTATCAGAATAATTTTCTTCTTACCATGTCATCAAACAGGATCATACATTCTGCTTTGCTTCAGCGAGGACTTCTGAAATATGATGCTTATCTTAAATGCTTGTAGAAAGTTGGTTGAAATTGCTTAAATGCTTGAAAAATTCTGTACATAAAATCTGCAGGTATACTTTTAATGGTTGATTCTGATCAGCTTAGCCAACTGAATCCATGAGTGGAAAGGCTGCAATGGACAGTGAATGCGCTAATAACCAGTTTGGTGCTACAAGTAACTGCAGTTTGAAATATGCTGTTCCCTTAAAGCTTAAATGAGGAAGAAAGTAAAAAGGCTAAAACCAATATGAACATGTTTTACTTTTCTTTTGGTCCCATGTATTCTTTTCTAGTATCATTGAAAGTCATCCCAAAGGAATAATAAAAGATAAAAAGCTTTTCATAAAATAGGATTTTTGGAGTTTGCAAGATCAAATCCTTGCTGTTTAGCTATGATAGCAGAAACACGTGTTCTCCCTGAAAGGGTCAAGTATTTACTTGATAATTCTTTTTCAGATATTTATTTCATAGTTGGTTGTTTTCTATCCTCTTCTCTCTCTCTTCCTAGCAACGCCATAATAAAGCTTACTATACAATTACACATTAAGTTTATTTAGAAATTTTTCAGATTAGAGAAGTATTCAGAGCAATAAGGACAGTTTTCTAAACAAGTCATCAATTAATTTGCAGTAACAGAGCACAGTCCTACGTCATCTGCTGTTGTAATTGTGTTCCAGCAGGAGATGTATCCAGGAGTTCAGCTGCTCTCATCCCTAAGAACTAACTATTGATCAGACACACTTCCTCTGCAGACCATGTAATACCATATAAAGGTCAGCATGGACTTCACAAATTGCTTTTATTGAACAGTATAGTGAAGTGGCATTTAAGGCAAAAAAACACCTTTATGTTATTTTGGCAGGCAGTTGATTGTGACTGTGTAGTTCATAGTCCTGAAATCTGAAATTGTAACACTCTGGCTTGCCTGAGTAAGATTATTTACTTTGGGAGTTGAGTATCTCCCAAATGAATCAGGCTGAGCAATTTGTTTGCACAGAACAATAAAAGACTGAAAGACAGATGAAATGCACCTGCAACATATTTTTGAACACCCACACTGGTGAAGGGAATCACTCTTTAAAAGGAAAACATACATTTGAGTGCGCCAGATACTTTAATTAATTTTTTTTTTATTGATAATAACTAGTATATCCTACTTCAAAACTAGAGATTTAATTAAAACAGTATTTATAAATGAGTGTACTATTAAAAACAAAACCCAAAAGAAGCTGACATAAAAATCTCCAACCATATTGGATAAATTAAATATTTTGATCCTTCTGAAGGTAAGCTGCATTTCATTCCATTTCTTCTTTTGGATGGAAAAGATATTCCATTAAATTGAAATGGTTCCCATACAGTACTCAGATTGTACAGAAAAGATAACATTCTATTTAAAAACCCCTAACAGCATTGATCAAATTTGAAAAGGAAGTAATGTGCAGTTTATAAGAGAGCTAATGTTCAGTCCCATGTTCCACCGCTGCTATTGACTCTGGTCCACTAGTCTTAAACAGCTCTTAATAAGCCTGTGAATCTTGCTGTATGTGTGAAGTCAGTGCCATGTTCTTCTAGCCCAGCTTCATTATTTTAATAACTGGTAGAGAATAAATCAGCAAGGAGATTCCTGATAGACAATTTACTGCCTGAAGACCACCAGCATGTATGCATTCATGCACACTGGAGACAGGAATCAAGTGGAAAGGACCCTGAAAAATTGATTTAAAAACACTAAAAAGTGAGTCCTATTCAGAAGAGATGTGGAAGGTTTTTCCTACTCACAGGTGTAATCAGCTGAAGAAATATTAGACTAAACAGGTCTGCAAGAGTTGTCAGAAGTTAGGAGATATTCTGTTAAAGAGAAATGACAATGGTCAAAAATCAAGAAAACACAATATAGAGGAAAAGTTTAAGAGTTTGGTTCATATGAAAGGCAACAAAGAGAGCTATTTTGTAATACCCTTCAGAAAAGTATAAGCCTGGTGTAAAGAAGAAACAAACATGTTTTCTATCTCACTAAAGCATGGGACAGAAATCTTTAGTTGTAGCAGTTACTATTCTTGTTGTTATTATTATTAATATTATTCCAGATTAAATATTTATATAAAGTTTTCAAATGTGAAAGTTATTAAGCACCAGCCTATGGAGGCTATAGAACATCCAGCCTTGAAAACTGTTGATAGTACAGTCCCAGGAATAGCCAGTGGAACCATCAACAGGTTCAGTTCACTTTTTCTCGTGGCTCATTTCTGTCATACTCTTTCAAGATTTTGTTTGAGCAGTGTCTAGTCCCAGTCTCCATTACTTCAGAAACCAATTTGAGACAGCAATCACCATTTTCTTCACAAGAGACTGTAACTCAGAGTTCATGCATGACAATGGCCATTGCTATAACTAAAACAGCAGAGTTTATCAGGTTTTGTCTCTAAAATCAAGTTGTATTACCATCTGAGAAATAAAAAGCATTTTTCTAAAAAATGTAAAAGGCATATTTAGGTTCCTTATGGGGGTTTATTCCCTTTCTCATATGGCACTGGTCGCTCAAGAAATAGGATAATGTATTAAATAGTGTCAGAGTATTCTGTTCTTCTGCCACACTGTCTGTGCTGCTAAATGATGCACAGAGAGACTTCCCCAGGTCACAAGATGAAAATCTATATCCTTCAGAGAAGAAATGACTGGGGTTTTTTAAGTTGTGAAGTACAACACTAAATTCTTGAAGAACATGGAATCCCCTATATCACATTCATCATTTAGGCATCCTTGAGACCATGGAAAACCCAAAGTACTGCATAAGTAGGGCCTTTCCAGACAGAAAATGAAGATGGAATATATCTGTGGCCAGTGATGGCTACTGTGGCTTATCCCAATGAAAAGGATAGTGAAGATGTGTAGAAACACCCACAAAGAAGGGAAATGGAGCAAAACAGACATTTGAAGGCAATAACTGAGGGAGCTGCAGAGAGATGAAATGGCTGAGTGGTTGCTTGGGGAATAAAACAACAGCCCCAAATCACTGTGCTGGAAATCAGCTGACAAACCTGGCTAAAGAATTCTGTCATTCAAAAACAAAAGCAAAAATTGGAGTGTGACTTTCAAGCTCTGCTTTGCTGTCTAGCATATACAGAAATTAAATGTGGAGATTTATAAAGATGTACATTGCATTTTAACAGCTAATTGATGCTATCTGCATCCAATTCAGGCCTTCACCTCAAATATAAATTGATCTGGTTCTTATTCTGCTATTTTTAAGCCTGTTCCACCTATACATGGTAAATGTGAATGAGTTTATTTTCATATTTACCCTCAGTTATAACTCTCCAAAGGTGAGCACCATTTGTATTTCAGAAAAACATCATAACTCAAACATCATAACCAACATAATTAACATGGTAATTAAACATCACAGATGGAAATCTGTATGTTCTGACCTGTCTTCAGATAGACTAGAACAGTTTTCTTTCACACTGTTGAAGAGATTTTAGTTTGTGTCAATAGTTTTTCTAAATTAGATGAAAATCAGGCCTAGGTTTAACACTTTTAATATTTTTTTTTTCTGTTTTCTCCCATTGGGAGAGATACAAAAAAGCAAAAAAAAAAAACATGTTGAAAAATAAGAAACCTCTAAAGTCCAGAGCTCTCCCTCCTCTGATGATCACCAAGCTGCCAAACATTAGCAAAATTGTTCTTTTTATGAATACTTGTAATTTAAAACTTCCTAAAGCAGCAAAAGTTTGGAAAAACAAATCAATAAAAATGTATATCAAAGCTTCTAATTTATAACACCTGAAATTAAAAAAAAAATCATTCAATAAAACCAGTTATTTTTCAGCCAAGGTTCTCCTCTAATAAACAGCTAAAGGAAAAAAAATAGATATATAATTAATTAGATTTTAAATCACTCAGTTAGTGAAAAATAAATCTAATGTCCTTGATTCTGGGTTTGGTATTGATTTCTCTATTTTTAGTCACAGAAAATCAAATAGTCTGTTTCACTATGGTATGATTGCAAAGTTTAAACTTCTGAGTAAATGTGAAGAAAATCTGTTTGTAACACATCATTGCCTAAAATTCCAAAAGAATAATTTCTGTTACCCAGAGTCTGGAAGAAATACTACTTTTGGTAAGACTGAAAGAGCTACTTGAGTGGAGAGTTTGTTAAGTAACACAAATCATGAATATTTTCATATACTTTATGCCTACTCTTTCCACATAAAAACCTACAATTCAGAGTAAATAGCAAGGACTAATTTTCTGATAGTGATGAATAAATACTTGTAGAAAAAATTGGCAGCTTCATTGTTTAAAGAATTTCAGTGCTAAAATAAGTCATAGCAACACCTCAATGCTGGCCTTAAAGACCTTATTTTTATTCTCCTTTACATAAAGCTACTTTCTGTGCTTGCTGTGCCTGAATCGTCTTTCTAGCTAGAACACAGCAGAAAAAGAAAAATCTCTCAAGAAAAGTTTTGATATTCCAAAATTTGCTTTTGTTTTTCATTCAGACCAAGGCCATGTTTATCATCCACTTGTAAAAAAAGAAAGTGTGTGAGGTGGCAGTTCATGTAGCTTAATAACTGTAAGGTGGTAATCTAAAATAATGAAATATACTGTTGGATTCAAGTTGGAGGATGTGTTCCATCCTCAAATTAAGATGTGAGATTCAATGTAAATGCATACACATGGATGTGTAATGCCGTTTAAAGTATCTGCTGCTGACCTCCAGCTGCTGTTCCAGAGTGACATAGGACTCCCATTAATCCCATTATTCTAACGCTTCTGCCAATTGTGTGCAAATTTTTTGGATTTGGATACTTTGGGGCATGGCAAACACTATTTTGCATGTATGTAATAGCAATTAATCAAATCCATTGAGAGGGATTGTCATGGTTTTACCCCAGATTGCAAATAAACCCTACACAGCCACTCATTCACTCAGTGGGATCGGAAGAGAATTGGAAGAGTAAAAGCCAGAAAACTCATGGGCTGAAAGAGAGACAGTTTGAGAAGTAAAGCAAAAGCCACGCAAACAACAAAAGCAAAAAGAACTATTTCACTGTTTCCCACAAACAGGCAGGTGCTCAGCCACCCCCAGGAAACCAAGGCTCCATTGCACATAATGGTGACTTGGAAAGAAAAACATCACTACAAACATGGGTCCCCTTCCTCCTTCTTTCCCCCACCTTATACATGATGTCATATGGTCTGGCATGTCCCTTTGGTCATTTGGGGTCACCTGTGCTGGCTGTGTCCCCTCCCAACCCCTTGTGCACCCTTAATCTCCTCACTGGTGAGGTGAGGCAGTGACTCTGTTAAACACTGCACAATGATAACGAAGACATCCCTGTGCTATCAACACTGCTTTCAGCACAAATCCAAAACAGTCACATACTAGATAGTATGAAGAAAATAAACTTTATCCCAGAAAAAAAAAAAACCCGAACGAAAACAAAACAAAACAAAAAAACAAACAAACAAAAAAAAAAACCCACAAAAAAAAAAAAAAACCAAAACCAAAACAAAACAAAAAAACCCCAAACCAAAACAAAACAAAAAAACATCCCAAAACCCAAGCTGCACAGGGATCATTTTGAAGTCAGATACTGAAATTTAAGCATTTGCATGCGAATCAGACATACAAGCTGGCACAGTGGTCCATGGGGTGGAAGTCAGTGCAGCCAAGGATGTTCAGAATACTTGTAACCTCACTCTAAAGTAGGTTGTGCTGAACTGCGACTCTGGTCTTTACAGAGCACTGGTTACCTTCAAGGAGCTTTCTAAATTCACATTTTAATAGGAAGAGATCATGACAATATAGTCAATGGAGCAGAGAAAAGAATCCATCTTATTTTTAAAGCAGATGGCTATGTATTTGAGACTCCACTGCCTGTATTGACTTCCATTTACTAAAATGGATATCCACAGTCCTGTGTTACAAGTAGATGGCTAGCCCTTACATGAAATGTCAGTGGGAGGGATCCAACATCTGCTTTTAAGTCTTAGCTCAGGAAATAATTTTTATTCATATCAGTCTCTATAGAAACACCTGAATGCAAGTTTCTTCATATTGCAGACCTAGTGGAACATGTGTGAAATTTTCTATTCACATATAATAACTTTTTATAAGGAAAGTTTGAAACAAATAATTCTCAGTCAAGAATTTTGTATAGACAAAGTATGACTTTGTAATTAGAGTAATTTTGGGTGAAAATCTTTTACTTAGGCCTATTAATATTATTCATCTCTTCTGGAGTCAAAGTAGGCCTCTTACAGAAGGTGTCTAATTCATTTTCTTTCTAATTATTTCAACAAAAATATATTACCTATGAAATTCAGAGTTGCAAGGAATTTCTTTGCAGATATCAATCCTAAAATCACTGAAGTTTTCAAGCATTTTAGCTATCAAAACTCTAAAGCAAGGGTTTCTATTTTAGGAAATAATGATGACTATTTAATTTCAGTTTAGGAAGGAATAATCTGGAGAATAAACTATTTCTCTACATGATCATGCACTAGTTAGAAATTATGAAGGCTTTGTTATCTACCTCTATATTCAAAACTATTTGACTCTTAATTGTACTAGAGCTGACTTTTTTTTTTTGTCAAAACATCATGCAAAATTAGCACTTTTCCTATCTGTAGGAATCTATATCCTATCTTATGAAATGTCAAGTAATTACTTAAAGAAATGTTATACACCAGGGTGAGGTGTAGTGCCTCATTGACAAGAGGCCTTGTCAATGCATTTATTAGATAATTTTAAATAGTCTGAGACTGTAAAAAAAAGTTGAGTTGGAATTATATGTACACAAAATAAATTACCTAATACAACAGATCTGTACTTACTTTACAGAACTTCATATTGATTGAATTGTTTCTCGATTGATTTATTCCTTTCTGAGAGCTAAATTTGGAGAGTAATATAATGGCTCCATCCTAGCAAAAGCAAACTCACTTATAATCATTCACACTCCTCATCTTTCTTCCATCAATGTGTCATTGAAGGAAGATCCTTCTACAGATGAAAGTTGCTTGACACTTGTCAAGTTACTTGACACTTGACAGTTGTCCAGTCAAAGGTACCTTCAGTCAAGATAATGTCAACAAGAAGGAATGAATGGATGTTTTAGAGATATTTTGTCCCTCAGATTTTAAAAACTTTTATAATTTTAAAATGAATTTAAAATTAGGATTTTAAAATGTCCTTTCTTTTAGAGAAAATCTCAGGTTCTTCTTAAAAAACCTGGATGATTTTTTGAAGGGACTAGTGACTTTTCAAAGTCGCAAAACATTTGCATAATATTCTTCCAGGTATAATAAAAGATCTCACTGAAGTTCTCTGAACTCTTTCCCTGACCTTCTCTTCTGTGACACAGTTTTAACTAAAAGTATTTTGGTTGCCTAGGGCCAAGGTGCCTATAGGCAGTGTGAACAAATGGATGGTAATAAGCACTTCATAGTTCCTTCAACAGGAAAAAAGTGTGTGATAGTGATAAGGTTGCAGTGATAAATCTGCTTAAAAATGAATATTAACATTTTCTAGAACTAAAAGAAAAATTTCATTAATGAATGTCATCTGTTATGGAGGAAAGTTTTACTGCTCTAGAACATGCTGCAGTTGTGTAGATATTAAAGAAAGATGGAATTGGCAGGAAGTCTGTAAAAATATGTGAAGTAAAAAACAGAAAATCTTCATGTACTCATAAAAAGCACACATCCTTCTTATATAGACCCCAAAGAATGTTCACTAATTATAAGAAATTGATCATACTACAATGATTACAAGAGTAATTCAAAACTAAGTGAGCAACACTGTGCTTCAGAATCTGTCAGGTCTTTATAAAGTCAAAACTCAATGACATTATCAGTTAAGCTAGTTAGTTAACTTTAAGCTTAAAACATGGATAATTTCTGCATTTATTTATAGCTTTGGGGTCTTGCTCTTGTGACAGAATCATATAATCATTTTGGCTGGAAAAGACCTCTAAAATCATCTAGGCCAACCTCCAACCTTTGACTGATCACAGCCCTGCTGTATTACATGTCAGGAATTAAAGAAATAGAATGTACAACAACTGCAATAATTCTGAAAAATAATGGTTCCTGCAGTTTTGACCTATCTTGATGGACTGAAGGAAGGGTGAGGAAAACTTCAGTCTTAATAAATCTCCCACAGCTAAAGATTTAAAACTCACACTGTTTCAAATTAGTGAGGACAACAATATTTATTTGCTGTTGAATTCTAGGCAGCATGACATTTCAGCAGGAAACATTTTATAAGAATTCAACTTATGACCGCAGAAATTGCAAACAAATACTTGAGCCACATGCAAATAAAAGGTTTGCATATTGAACAAAAAGACAAGTGAAATTGTTTGACATTTCCATCTTTGATCTTTCCAAAACCAGAAAACTACATGTAAATTACAAGGAAAGGAAGCCTAGGAAGCACAGGAAATAAAGACAGCACACTCATTGGTGTCCCTGCATGCTTTGGGACAACTGAACAATATTACAGTCCATCAGATCCAGTGTTTCCAAGCAGGTTGTCTCTGTAAAATAACAACTATGAAGATACAGATCCACCTGACATTTTGTTTGTTAGTTTGCTTGTTTTCTTCTTCAACGGAGAGTTGGATGACTGGATAGCAGAAGGAAATGGAGAGTAAAGCTCATCAGCAGAGGAAGCAGCTACAGATAACATACTCAGCCACAACAAAGGATCCAAGCCATCACAGCTTTTGCCACTATATTTGTTTTTCTCCAAGACCCAGACTGATCCTATTCTGACACTGCTTTACAAATCCAATGTATTTTCAGTCTGCTTTCCCCTCATTTCCTGCTGTTTAGTTGCACATGGAAGCTAATATGTGCTTTCAAAAGTGCTTGATGATTGACTCAAGTAATTTTCAGCCTATCTCAGTACTATCAATTGTTTCAGTTGTTTTTGAAATTGCTTTGAAAAGCATGGCTTTCAAGTCTACGCAAGAGACTATAACTTTTTTTGTCCATTATGAGTGGGTTCTGTAGCTAAATGAGATGACTTAGTTGTCAGTCTCATATTTATGTAGACTTCATCTCTAAGAAAGTCAATGAGAGGAATAAATCTTATAATGATTTACATCACCTCAGTCTTGTAATGGATTTGAAAAGTTTACTGAGAATTTGATGGGAAAAAAAAAGAAACACCTAGGGTCATCAATGAATTTCCAGAGTTGTAGGAGAGGCACTTGTGTATAGGTGAACAGCAGCAGTGTCTATCTTTTTTAGACTACAAAGGAGCAGGGAGCATGCAGACACATTCACATGTGGAACTACATAATTTAGGTAGTTTGGGATTAGAATAGGAATCTTGAATGAAAAAGGTGATTTAGTGCCACCAAAGAAAATATTATTGCCCTTAAATCTATATGATCCAGTAATTTAGGGTCAGTGACAATCCAGGAAGATATTTGCAGTCACTTATATTAACTGGTGTTGTTGAGCAAGTTAAAATGGTGTAAACATGCTTATATGAACAAGAATTAATCAGAAGATTTCCAAAGCAACAATTTTTGAAGAAAAATAATCACAGCAATATGCTAAAAGCTGAACACTTTTGGCAACATTTATAATAATATAAAAAAAGAAACATTTCAACACTTTTTGATTACAGTACTTACCTTTTCATGAAAATATTCATTTGATATAATAAAAGGTGAAAAAGTGACAAAATAAACCTTTTCAGTAGCCTGAAAATAATGGAAGGCCTAACCCTAAACATTCATGATTTCATATTGTGAAACATTTCTGCAGAAAGCTATGTTATGTTCTTTTGGAAGGAAAAAAAAAAGAAAACAAATCTTCATATGACACAAAATGTAAAACCAGCTC
Source organism: Vidua chalybeata (assembly GCF_026979565.1). Lineage (NCBI taxonomy): Eukaryota > Metazoa > Chordata > Aves > Passeriformes > Viduidae > Vidua > Vidua chalybeata. The sequence goes on from NC_071535.1 coordinate 18,470,975, forward strand.
AGACCTGTGTTGGAAATGAATTAATAGTACAGGTTATCGTCCTTTGGATGACACATGCACCAAATTTAGTGTACTGGCCATCTTCCAAAAAGGGTAATTACATTCTGCTTACCTGTTATTCTCCTGCTGTTTTTCTTGTAAGATGTATTTTTTATTACATTCTGTTCCAAAATCTTGTTAATGATGCTGTCTTCACAATGATAGTTTTTTCTTTGTTATTAACCATTAAAAATACACTTTCTGTGGAATACATGTCAAACAAACAGTAACTGATAAGTTATGGCCCCTAAAAATTATTAATTCTATAGCACCATATCTGTCTCTTTTTGAGCCTTCAGCAATATGAAATGAACTTTGCAAAAATCTCCACAGCTGCTGTCATGTGAGATAACTCTTGCATTTAAATTATCATTTATCAGAGCAAAAATGAAATCTAGAGAATATTTTTAACTGATGCAAATAGTATAAATTATTATTAAAAATTGAATTGTATATTTCCCTACCACAACAGATTTAATTCCTGTGTAAGCTTTCTTCACTAAGATCTCAAGTATTTGAAATATCAGTGGTATTGTGTAATTATATAAACAAATAGAAATTCACTGCCTCTACTGATTAGTTCTGCCACCTATTCCTGATCAGTATCTATTAGCAAAATTCAAATATATCGGAGTACACTTTTACATATATTACCTCTTTTCAAAGTTTGGAATTCTACTAATAGAATAGTTCCCTATAATACTAATTCAAAATACTCTCTTACTGTTAAAATTCTAGGTCCAGCCAGATTCCATGTACATGTACCTTCATCACTAGAAATTCTCTTTGACTGGTTTCCATCTTCCAGGCAAGGATTTCAGGTATGTCCAAGTATCTTTTCTGGTATGCTTAAATACTTGTTCTGGAAGACTCAGGACTTTTATACCATTCTGATACTTTACAGCAATTGGGATTTCAGCTGTTCATAATATCCCACTTTTCAAATTCTAATAAATAAAGGAGTAATACTTTATTGCTATGCTTCAGAGTTTAAGCATATTCATATATTATTCCTTGTTAACCACAAATTTAAAAAAAATCCTGGATATTGGGATTTTTACCAAATAAATATGTGGAAATAAATACACAGGCTGTTCTCTGGATAATGAGCAGCAGTTCTTCCATAGAATGTAATAGTAAGTGGTGGTTCAATTTTAAGAAATAACAACTTGAACAATGCTCTTGCCCTTGCCTTACTTTCCCCTTCCCTTCCCTCTCCTTCTCTCTCTTGTATCAGCAGCTATGGCTGTCAGAGCTTAACAAATGAGCTACCTATGATAAACACAGAGATTCAACCACTGTTTTTAACAAATGTGAAGTCAAAAATGTTTATGTGATTCCTAAATTTTGGCATATGCCCTCAGGAAAGGTGTATATTTTTCGAGTAGGCATTTTGAAACTGGTATTTAATTTTCATTTTATTGTCTGTTTAGAGCAATGTGTTCTCCAAAGCTTTGGCATGCCTGGCTTTCATATGATAATCAGAACTGCCATATGTTTAAGAGCTTTATTTCTCACTTAACTGCTTTAACTTGCTGAAATAATCAGCATGACTCAAAGCCAAATTCAATAGCTTGATGAAAAGAGCACTCACGAAGCAACTGTCCATCACTTTTTCATACTGTGACAAAATGGTTTTCATTTTTCTGCAATAATTTTGAGCAGTTGTTGTGTGTTCACAGCATTCTGTTTCAAACTTCATTTTGAGGCTAGGGCTGAGTTAATTCAATGAAATAGCTATTGTAGTTCTATATAAATTACTCACTAATTCATGGGCATGATAAATAAACCTGAAGTTGCTCTGGACCAAAATACCTATTTAGCACTTCAAAATACATATACAAACAAATTAGAAATAGAATAATACCTGTCCCAAATCACAGTGTTATGGAATTTATATTTGTGACATAAATGAAAACCTGGTGTAGAAATGTTTTGCTGAAGAAAAAACCTAACCAGAAGGTGCTCACCAGAACAAATGAAGCTTTCTTATGTTTCTGCCTGAGTATTGGTTCAAATGTAAGCAGTGAAAATAAAAGATGGATTATCTCTTGAACATGATTTACATATACTAAGGCAGACATTTGGTGCCTTCATTAGGAAAACTTATATTTTAGACTTTGCATGCATGACACAGAAGTTACTGAATCAGTACAATAACTGCAGTGAGCCCTAAATGAGCTTCACTTGCTGATACATCTTAACAAAATAAAAACTTATGATTTTATCTAAGAAGTAACTTCATTTCTTTTCCTGTTCCCACACAAATTGTGGAGAAGGCAATAAAAAGAGAATAATAAGAAGGCAAGGCAATAAAAATAACTAGTAAATATATTTGTATTAATCCTATAATTGTACATAAATGTTTTAATTAAAATTGTCAATGTTGTAAAGTCTGAATATTGCTAATCAGCTGTACTCATAAACTCTATTTAGTGTTTTATACCCATCTATCTGGAAGTAAAACTACATTGTTATTAGCTTCACAAAAGACTATGCTATGTCATATCTTTCTTTTTATCACATTTTATCAATATCTTCATTTGCACATTCATATTTCCTCTTGTAGAAGTAAAAATGGCAATATTCTCAGCTATCTTATCACAAAATTATACATATATTATAGACTCAGTATTAAGACCAATATAGAAATACCAAGAAAATGTCAAGAGAGAAAACAATAACTAAGAACTGTGTAAGTTTTCTGGTGAAAATAAACTAAAATATATATTTTATAAAATCTATAACTTAACTACAAAAAGTACTTTTTAAAATATTTTTTTCTCCAGGAATTTGATACATTAATATCTGAATTGTGTTTTATACAAATTTCAGTGATTAGGCTTGACTTTCTTTTTATGGATATATGTTAGCAAGGAGGTAAGTTTACTTCCTTGTATATTAGTATCCTTGTAGCTTGTGCTTTGCTTATATTGGTGCACTTTCAAAATTGAATATTGGAGCATACAAGAAGAGCATAGGAGCTAATTAATACAAGAGCAGATCAGAGTCAATTTACTGAGTAAGACTGATCAAACCATAATTACTTTTAAATGTTAGGTGCTATCAAGAGTTACAGTCACATAGAACTTCAGGAAGGGAGGTATGGGTAAAATGTGACAGGTCCTAATATTAACATCAAAGGTTGCCATGTCTTAGAAGGAGCATGAGTGTTACTTAAGCAAATTATAATACCTTTGCAGGAAAGGCAATATAATTATCTCACAATTTCCTAGCTCAGTTTTTTCACACCTTCCCCTAAAGCTGCCAGTGTTGAACTCTTTGGCAAACCTTGAACTGTTTGAGCAACTTTGCAGCCCTGTGATGTGGTGTTTCCATTGCTAGCAACAGGTCAGAGTGCTAGTAGCTTTGTTTAACTTGGTTTAGCTGCAATAATAATTTCTCTAATTGACCAGTTGTCTGCATCTAATTGGTTTAATTCTGCTTATCTTCATATCATACAACTAGAATTTTACACGACAGTAACAAGCAGATTTCCAGGTAGAACAAGATATTCCCTCCTTATGGCAGTAAATCATAACCATCTGACTGCGGAAATATTCCCTCACTCATGTAGACCCCACTGTTTTTGCAGGGATCATGTGTTGTGTACTTATTTATACCTCTATCTGTAAGGATCTAACTTCCAGTAAAACCAGAGTTTGGCACTTGAACACCTTTCTGAATCTGAACCTAGAAGAACAAAGACACTGTTTAAGTGCGACTTCCTTGCTATGGAGTACACAGGTGCCTCCAAAACTCAGGTACTTCCCAGGAGTGTTCAGTGACTCAGAAGGAGGGTAATGATAGATAGTACACTCAGCAGGATGTTGCTTAATGTCACGTGAGGAACTTGCTCTTTCCAGTTGATTGCAATGTGTAGCTGCCCGCTCCGACTTGGTACTAAAAACTAACCTGTAATCATTTCTCACTTACATTCAATCAACAAAATTGCAGTTAATTTCAATAATTTCCTAAACATTTCTTAATTACTTTTTTTTTTTTTAATCTAGATAACTTTGATTCATTGGATGAATGTTGTGCTTATTGCCTCAGTTATACTGACCAATGTGGGGAAAGCAAAGTGAAGAACAACCAGGAATTCAAGACATGACTCCAAAGAAAGATAATCTAGTAACAAGCTCTCCCTTTTGCCTAAAAGCAGAATCATTTTTTGAAAAACACATGATATGTTTATAAGTATATTGGCTTAAAGGATTTCAAGTAAGACAGAAAAAGATTCATTTGAGAATATTTGTGGTTTTGGAGTGAGTTAGATTCTTGGAAGCATTTTAGACAAGTAGATTCAAGCTCAGTTCTGTTGATGCTGAAGTACCACTCAGAAAGTTCAGAGAATTTCCCAGGAAAACTTAATGCATGAATCCACTCCAGATCAAAGTGCCTGTGTCTTTACTGACAGCAGTTCTAAGAGCCTTTTGGAGTTCTAGTTCCATAATCCACCTGCAGCTTTATGTACATCAACGCTTCAAAAACATCAAGTTGATTTCCTGTAAATAAAACAAAGTCAGTCAACAGGAGAAGATATGTGGAAAATCAGAATTAATTTGATACATGGTACATTTCTTACACACATTTCTCCTCATTTATTTCTTAATTTCCCTTCTTCCACAGATAAAAATTAATCCAATGTAGAATTATTCCACTGTTATAAAAGATAAAGTCCAATCCCTTTTCCTTACAAATCACGATCAAAGAAGTAAAGATTATTGTAAAACTAGGTTTAGTTTTTTCAGCTGTGTGTGAAATTGGACTTTGAAAAAAAAAGTATAATAAAGAAAGCAGTAGAGATATGGCTGAAATAGAAGAGATTATAAATCCTGAGTACATTAAGTCCTGTGGAGCTCAGGCTGTATTAAAATTCCTGGACTAAGTTGTGCTGAGATACCTCCCTGGAACATTGGGAACACCACAACTAGAAAAGTGAGTGCAGGAACAAGGGAAGTGGTGGAGATCTGGTGAGCAACTCCCCATTACCTGGCCCACAGCTGAAGTTTGTTTTCTACATACAGGGAGAACACTGACAACCATTTTCTCACTTTTTAAAAAGACAAAAAAATCCTTTACAGTAATTTATCTTATTAAGGGAGAGTTCATTTCTATATCTCTATTTTTTTAGTTACATTGCTTTTTCCATTTTATCCATTGCTTTATCCATTTTATTTGTAGACTCACTTTATCTACACCTCAGCTTATCAAAATTGCTGTCTGGGTTACCTAGACACTAACACAGTGACTCACAGTGATATCATCCTGAGGTGCTTGATTTTTTTTCTTTAGCTAACAGCTTGCTTACCAGAAAGAACAAAGAAATGAGCATTGCCTTTAGCTCATCCCCAGGTTCCTGGATATGCTAAAAGTCATGTTCTAAACCTGACTTCCTTTCAGTCTGATATCTTGTGTCTAATATCAATCTAATATCTCATGTCTAATATTAAGAAAAGTCCTATCAGAGTTTTGGACTGGATACATTTTTTGGGACACTGGTGCTTAGAGTAGTGACTTTCACCAAAGTCTATGATAGTTTTTGATGTTCTCGTATCTCTAACTTTAGCGGCATAAAATTACAGTGCAACTTTTAAGGAGCAAGGCACAAGTGGAATCATGTGTGCTTTACAGGGTACAAAAACATCTTGATCAGCTATTATTTTAAAATATGGTTGATTGTTTAATTTCATTCCAACATCTTTCTCACATCAAATCATAAAGAATTGCTGTATTACTGAATATATTTAATATAATAGTAGAGATACAGTCATCCAAATCTGTTGGCTAGAACCTCACTGCCAGGTCCAGTAGCAGGTTTTGTCCCATTCTTTTTATGCAAAAGATTGAGTTTTAGACAGTAATTTGAATGGTATTACCTTGGTATTTGCCAGAAGAATACAGCAGTAACACAATCTGGATTGTCAGTATGGTTAAGTGTAAATATAACCATGAAAATATTGCTTCTGTGTACGTAATACAAGAATTTCCTGTTGATGTGTTTAAATACATCTTTGTCAAGCAAATGTGCAAATATCACAGGAGCTGCTGAGAAGACATTTTAGCTATTTCATATTAAATAGCATTGACGTAACTTCTGCCTTGGAGACAGACGTATCTCTGCACCCAGTTAGTTGGTCTTAATTACACATTACATTGACAGATTTGTTTTTTCTTGAGAATGCAGATTTGATATTTTTCCTCCTTCTGCTACACCCCAAAATCATAATCTGAATTCTTAGATGCAATGAATGGCTGATGCTCATTGTCTGCCACCCAGCACATTGCATAGATGCACATTTTACTGCAAAGGCCATTATTTCATTGCAGGAACTGAGATATTTTTAGACATGAGTTCTTTGTTTCACAAGGTTCTTGTGTCTGTGGACAGTTTTTGCACCTTATTCCATCTCAATTTTCTAATTCTGCTTTTTACTTTTTTTTTATGGCCTTTAACTTTCACCTGGTCTTTGCAGAGTCCAAAGTGCAGTTTCTCTAATACAGTTTGGAGCAGGACTGCCTGGTAAGTAATTGACTGATAAAAAAAGAGAAAAATAATAAAAAAAAAAGAGTTCAGAAATGTCTGAAAGGGTGCAGCCACTCCACAAACATGTATTTTGAGGTCCTGATTACCCTTCTATCAGATGAGTAGCTGTTGGCATCAGTGCTTGGCACCAGTCAACAGTGAATGGGAACTGTCAGCATCAGTTTATCATCTGACTGTAAGATTTTCATATTCGCTCTGTGAGTTCTCACAGCACTGGCTCCGTTCCTCTGCTTTCCACAGGGCCAGCTGACTTGTTCCTGTCCCTAGCACAACTGCCTGACCCTTACACCTCACAGCAGCACAGCCAACTGATTCCAACTCTCCTCACAACCAGCTAATCCCCTCTCTTATAACACCCATCTTTACTGGACACAGCTGTGACCTATTAATGGCAAGGCTGTTCCTACTCTGGTAAGTAGTACAGGTGCAGCTTCTCAGGGGCGAGAATGCCTTCAGTACTATCTCTACTCTCTTAAGATCCATCCTCCCACAGGTAGCGAAAAAATAAATAAAAAACCTAAAGAAGTAGAAAGAAAGAAAATGTAAAGGTCTGAGTCTCATGAAATATGAGAAAATGGTGTTAATCAAGGACATGATCCGACTGGTAGTTTAACAATTATCAAGAGGTAGATAAATTGCTGTGTGGCATTCTCAGCTTTGTAAATTTGAACACTTTTTAACTTACCAGGCCACAAAGGTGTCCCAGATGCCTTGATGGAAAATGTAGTGCACAGAAGAAAATTTAAAGGGCAAGTCTCTAAAATACAGCCCTGAATTCATCTCTAGTGTTTTCATTACAAATACATTAAATTTTTAGTTTATTATAAAATAAAAAGAAAAAATAAACATAAAAAATGAAAATATTACTCTGTAAGCTTTGCATAAAAATATTTGGTTTGTCCCATGCACAATTTTAATCCACAGAGATAAATCCACAGAGATAAAGTTTAAGGCTGAATAAGTTAGAAAGTGCTGTTTTAAATAGATAACATTATAGGTTTGAATGCTGCGAAGTAATTAAAGAATATAATACCCCATTATAAAAGATCAATATGCACCTGAGATCAGGGAAGGATCTATTTCTGAAATGATATAGCACACACTGATTTCTATCACATTTTCAGTATTGATTTGATGTGAACCTTTTTGATTTGACTTCTCAGCTTGTTTGCCAAGGTTTTAAGACTGCCTGTGCCTCCAGAGTGAAATTAAAGTCAAGGCTGTTTGCATGTCTACATAAAGCGCTGTTAGCAGGTCTCAATCGGAGACTCTTCAGTAAACAAGCTGTGTATTCCTTTGAAATGATCAGTTCCAGCTCTGTTTTGACAATTTCTTAGAAACTGATTTTCATGAGAAATTCTTTGATGAGAATGGTGAGTGCAAGGAGCACAAAGCTATAGCCTATTGCTTTCTTTTATATGCCTGTTCTTTTATGCATGAAGAAGCTCTTTACAGTATTCTGATCAGAAAAATGCTAGTGAGGAAATTTTTGCAGTGATCTTAATTGGCTTTAACTTGATGCAGTTGATATCAGAAATTGCTTGAATAAAAATTAATAAAATAAGGGAATGATATTGCAGCATTGCTTAGTAACAAGACAGCCAACAGAATGGGACAATCTCATTTTTCTCAGTTTATTAAAACTGGAAACTCCAGAAAGACAACTATAGACTTTTATTTACACATGGGTCTGACATATCTTTCTCATTTCATCCCATAAAATATGAGAAGAACAAGTCCTTTGGACAGTGGTTTTTGGCACTTACAGTCATTGGCAGGGTTAGAGGTTGGACCCAAAAACCTCCAATTCTCAAAACTACTTCCAAGCTTTCACACCACATTTCAAGCTCACAGATTTGGATGGACAGGAGTTAAATCTTATTCTAACTCCAGGGAAATTGTAAAACTTTATTTTGAGATCTGACTAGGAAGGATTGATCATACTAAATATGCATAAAACATATTGGGACTTATAAGACAGAAATTGTGACACTTATTTGGCTAAGTTTCTGTATGCAAATTTGTTATATAGAAGAGGAATAGAAGAGAACATATTTCTGTCTTCTCCCCATGTACCTGGCATTTCAAAGGTTATATGGCAATTTGAAAGACCTGGGTTTAAGTATGACTTTTGTATTTGTGATCTTCTGATCATCATTACCATGAGGTAAAGCTGTTTTGAAATGTCATCCACCATTCTTCTAAAGGGCTCTGGATCCACTGGGTCAAACTCACTGGCTTGAGCTCTGATTGTAGTTGTAGATTTGAAATAATAAACTGTAAAATACATTCACACCCCTCTCAGAGGAAATGAGGTATGGGGGAGGCAAGATGGGGGTAAGCTCTCACGGGCATGGTGAATCTTCTGCCTCTTTGACACAAAACAAAAGCTTTATAACAAGTGGCTGGAAGTGAGAGTGCTCCTCCCCAACAAGTGCCTTCAGCCTGCTGATTAGGACACTCATGTGGGAGGGTGAGATGTGGGGTTTGGTGCCCGAGATTTCCATGTCCTACAGGAGGTCTCTGATGCTCCAGTATGAAATGACAGGGTCACAGTAACATACCCTCCTCCAGCTACTTCCTATAAAAAGCAGTGACTCATTTTCCATTTAGATGTTATACACCAAGAAGGCCTGGTGAACAGAAGTACATTGCAGTAGCACAGAGCTCATAATTTAGCACAACTACTGCTCTTCTGAGTTTTTCTGTAGGCTGCTTTAGGTAGCTTCCCACTGAATAAATTGTTAGATAATTTTGAACCGCCTAATGAACCTATTATGAAACGCCTAAATTTCTTTACACTGAGTAGAAGCCCAAAGTATTTTGGTTAGTGAGGGTAGATTCTGTTTGCAGGATCAGAGTCCTCAGGATCATCTTCTTCTACCTGAGGCTGTAACTCTTACATATTTTTAAAATTTCTGTATTTATTTTTCCACAAAGGAGAAATGGGAGTTCTTGATTTTGGGGTAAAACCCAAAACTTTAAAGGGAAAACATTTTGTGCTTTTCTACAAAGAATCACTCACTTTGATGATATAGAACCATTAGTGGTATTTTACACATTACCTGAGACTGTCTTGTTGTATTTCCATAAATTCTGCTTTTTGATCAGTATGAAATTGGAAAAGAACTCTTCCATCTAGAATCCAAAAAAAAAAAAAAAAAAAAGCTGTTTCAAAGAGGGTAATGCTTGTTTGCTTTGTAAGTCTCTGTAGCTTAAATTTGCATTTGCCTTGACTTTCAGGTAGATCTGATTTTAGCTTGGTTGTATTGATTTGCTTATTCTAATGGTAAGATAAAACTTTCCATGAAGGGTAGCTTCTTAGATTAGGTAAATCAATATAATTCAATTGATTTTAGTGTTATGATGACCTCCACAAACTGAGAATCTGGCCCAAAGCTAAACATTTTATTACCTGGAACCTTTTTATTTTTAATTGACAAATACTTATTTATACTTTGTCTAGATTTCTAATTATGCAAAATAGCTGACAATCAGTGATGATCAGTATATATTACAGACAGCAAAACAAAAGATTTATAATTTATCCCCATGCCTCCCTGAATCTTAAATCCACAAGATTAAATGCTTAAATGTTGCAGTCTCTACAGTAGTTTAACATTCAAGTAGCATTTACTCTGTTAAATCATTTAAGTGGCTTGAGGAGTATAATGAAAACACAGAAGACCCTCAAGCTTCCTAAGAAGAAGCTGGAGGATGATTTTCAAAAGCTAAAATTTACAAGATTTTAGACATTTTGAGAGGGCAGTGTAAAGATCCTTTACCTTAGCTATTTCACAATTAAAAAGAAAATAAGTATTATCACCCTGTTTTAGCAGTTTGGATTTGTTTACTAACAAAAATTTCAGCAAATTGTGAGGTTATTTTTTTTTTCTGGGTAGTAAATTAAATAAGATACACAGCATAAAATTTAACACACAGAGACATATTATTAAAATAAAAAAATCCCTTCCTGCTTATGTAGGTCCATAACCAAGGGCTGAAGTGACCATCACACTATTTTAGAAAGATAATTTAGGAGGTTTTTCTTGACATCTGCTCAGTTTGAGAGACAGTGCCTTGGAGTAGGTCTCTCTGCTGGAATCCCAGGTGTACTGCAACTATGAATTTTCCTTGGAAAAACGTGAATCTCTGCCTTAACTACACTTTTAGAGCAAATTTATTCAAATGATGTCCCTTCAGTAGACCTGAAGGTGTAAATTCATGAGCATAATGAAGGAATAAAAATGTTGCAGTGATTTCTCATAGAAACCAAATACGAGTCGCTGCCATGCTTACCAGCAAACACGTGTATATGAGGTTAGATAGAGCCTACCTGTAAACTTCTGCTGTAAGCCAGTGCAAAGACTACTCAGACCCAAACAATGCTAATTAGCAGTGGGTTTTTTTCTCCTTTAAGAAATACTCTCATTCTTGGTATCTTTTGCTTCCAGGCTGAAAATATCCTGTTTTCATATTTACTTGCAATCTAAAATATTCATAGGCAGATGTCTGGACAACACAGTATTTCTTTTTTTATCATGTTTTCATTTACCTAATGTATGGTTATAAAATGACCATCACCTATGTACCAGAAAAATGTAATAAATTTAATAATTTCTTAGATGTTGACAAAATCATCTATCAAGAAATAGTAAGAAACCAGAATTTGTCTAAAAGAGTTTTTCAACTGTGCATTTAGTTCAGTGTTGCCAACATCTAATGATAAGATGATAGATTTTAAAGTTAGGATTAAATATTCTGCTGTAAAAATACAGACAAAAATGTCATCTGATTTTCCACAAAATGATTTTGGAATCTCCCTGTTTATATCTATTTCATAATTTTTTTTTAGATAAATCAGCAGAAATTAAATTATTTCTAAATATTTATTTGTCAAAACACTGCTGATGCTATTTCTTTTGCCAAAGTTTACCATATATATAAAAAATAGATTATGTATAACTTAATTAATTTAGTTATATTTATTTATATATAAAATAGATATTATATATATATATATATATATATATAATTCATTAAATTGAAAGTATTACTAAGTCCTTTCAAAAACAAATATGTCTATAGTTTTTTTTTTTTTGATGGGGGTCTTCCAAATTTCCTACATGTTCTAACTAGACCAACTTGGTTTCTCACTAATATTTTTTCCTCAGGTGAAGTTCCCTCATTTTGTAAATCTTATTAATGTTGTAGGGAGAAACTAAGCAGGCTACTCACCTGTAACTACTTTAAAAATACTTAAGTGAACATTTGCCATTTCAGGGTCTGTTTGCATTCTGGGAGAATGCTCAGATCTGCTTTTTTCATACTTGCTGATTTACCCAGGCTGCCAATTACTACCTGCTTGGCATCCAGAATCACATCTCATATCTCACCATTTGTGCGGATGTTGTATGTCATCACTTCACTCTAATAAACATCTGAGGCCTCAGCTTCTCTCAATTCTTAGCAACTGTGTAAACAAAAACGCAAAGGATAATCTTGGAAGGAAGAAAAAAATAGAGGGGAAATAAACTCTTTCACCTGTGAAACCTCAGTCAGTGCTGGTAGAAAGAAATGGGTTTAGCTTGGCTCCTATTCATTTCTTAACTTACATCCCAAAATTGTCATGCATAATTTGATCCAAATGGATTGCCTCAGTTTCAGGAGGGGAAACAGCTCAAGTAACAGAAAATAGTGAATCACCTGTAAGTTATTGAGAACTCAGACTGCCACTTGGATCAAGGTTAGGGTAATTAGCTGGTCAGCCTGAACTGCAGTTTGCCCGAGGAGAAGCAAATTAATTTGGTTTCCACATTTTCTGCATGACCCTTGTTGCATTCTTCCTGGATCCAATGACCTCTTTATGCATGACTGAAAAATATCTTTCCCACTGCAAAAATACTAATATTTCTTTCAAAGACAGTAGTGGGTATCTGCAGTCATGAATGTTTCTAATTTCTTGCCAATCTGCCTCAGTTTTCACACTTTTTATCATTGACATTGCAGACTAAGCCAGCTGTAACTAGATTATGCATGTCTTTTATTTTTCAGTTCCCCATAATTTTCTCAATAAATACAGAAAACTGAGTTATTTGATGCAGCACATTGCCCGAGCTTCTGAACTACAAGCACATTTATTTGTGGTCCTTGTCTCTTTCTCAACTTTTTTTCATATTGTATTTTTAAATCTTAGATATTTCTTGTAGCTATATACATGTGTAAAAATGTCCCATTTAGGAACAGAGTTGCCTCTGTTAAAGACAACAGAATCTTTCAGCTGACCTCATTATTTCACCTTAGGCCATGTCTAGAATGATCACACCAAAGGATTAAGTTCAGTCTAAACAGTCAGTTCTACTTGGCACACTAGACTATCAGGAAAATTCAAATTAAGATTATTTCCGTATGTGATACTTTAGCCAGAATCTTCTTTGCATATACACGTGTGCATATGGGTATACACAGCCTTTAAAGTGTGAGGAAGCAGTAAAAAGGAAGATTAAGATTGTACCTGCTCTGGTCTGGAGCTTGGCACAGATCCTTTCCAGACATTCTTCCCAAACCAAATTATTCTGAAATTTTCAGGTAGTAATGGATTCTGCTGACAGTTTCTGGCAACAATTTCGCTGCTAACTTATGAATATCCATATTGGATAGGTCTTCATGTCATGCATTAGATATGGTAAAAAGATTTCTCAAGTATTTAAGGGTATTATTCATATGAATAGAATAAAGATATTCTGCTACGTGTTGTATGAACTCATATGCAAAGGCAGCCTTAACTAATTCTAAGGGAATGTTTGTGAAACTGGAGACTTTGGCTCACATGGCATTTCTGCCAAAGGAGTGCAACTGTGGTATCAAAGAATGAATAGGTAATTTACAGCATCATGTGGGACTGACTGTCACAGCCCAGAGATGGATCATGGAGAACAAAACCTATTGAATAAAGCTGTCAAAATCATGTTGTCTATCTAAACTAGATTAGCACAGAACTTGGGTGATACAGCTTTTTGCCTACATTTAAATGGGCAAAATAGAGTTGACATTTATCAAAGAAAAAAAAATAGGTCATGCTGAGTAGGACTGGTAGTCTATTAGACAAATTAAAATAGTTTGAAAAGCCCAGCATCCAGCAGATGTTGTTTTCCCCTGTGAAGAACCACGCTGCATCATTACTACCACCTTGACTCCCAGCCCTTATACAATTGCACAGGGTCCAGGAAAATATCCATAATGCACTTGAAGGATTTACTTCTGTTTTAAAAAAAAGTAAATCCACAAAACACATTTGTGCATGTGGGACAAATGGTCAGTTTGGGAGGAATAGTTATTTAGACCTTCTGTAGAGAAAGATATCTGTTTCCCTATTAATCAGACAGTACCCTCAAGTCAAGTCTAACCTTTCCAGATCATGCCCTGTGGTTACCACTGAACTGGCTGTTTATTTGCACAGTTCACTTCATTAAGATATGATACTGTGTGCTACCTTGAACTTTTACAAAGCAAGGAGCTTGTATATCAACAAAACTCTGTCATTTTCAGCCCAGTATAAATGTATCTTGTTTCTGTTTGCCTTCTTTTAGTAAACAATCTGTCCTTTTCCATTTCATATTTTTCTGCCAAAAAATATATCACAGTTACTCAAATTAATGCTTAGGCAGAACTGCAGGATGAATTCTTTTTTTTCCCCTTGGGGGAAAGCCTGTGAACACACAAATACATATATGCACACACTATCAGCTGCAGCCTGAGGCTTAGCAGCAGCCAGTTTAGATTGCTTCAGGACAGATTTTTTTTCAGAATATTGCTATGCTATTTTTTATTGGTGACTTGTGATAAAACAATATTTCACTTACTCAATTTTTAAATCATTCACTAAAGGCCTGAAAAACTCATCTGGTTTAAATACTTTAATGTTGCCATTGAATTTGGAGAGAGCAATTCTGAATTTGAAAGAAATTCAAGGGAAGCTAGTATGCTTACATTGTGATTATCAAAGCAAATTTAATACACATTTAGATTCCATGCCAGTCTATTCAGAAACATTTCAGCTTATTGGCAAATTTGCATTAGGCTACGTTTAGACGTCATCTACAAGCCATTCAATTTAAGATTCAGCACTTAGCTTTAGGATAGGATGCATTAGAACAGTGTGATCTTAGTGATATGTGTATGCCACACAAAACACACCAGGCACTTTAGAGATCAGTATAAATATGCAATTTTATTCCAAAGGAATTTGGTGTCACAGACAACCCATCTGGTACAAAGATATCTTTCCTAAACCTTCTGGTTTTGATGAAGAGTTTAGACTTTTCCCCTCAGCTTACCACAATGCTGTAAGACAGAGCAATGTTTCCATGCCCAAATGGGAGGGCCACACCAAAACAGCAACTGAATGATCAGTCCCAGGCTGCCTTGCCTCACAAGATCATGACTGATACCATTATCAGCCTAATCAGCCTGCTCTAGGGGATTCTACTCAAGCAGGAGAGTCAGATCAGATGACCTCCAGAGGTGCTTTCTGACCTCAAGTAGTGCTCGTGTTCTGCATGGCATGTACTTGTCATGCAGATTTAGTCAATATTTTTATTAAGGAAATGGATAAAGTAATATTAGGTGAGTACCAGGAAATTATACATGACATCAAAATCAAAAGACATGCTAGTCAAGTGATAGCCAGGATTAGACTCCAGGATGAGCTTGAGAAATTGGAGAAGTAAGCTGCTATCCATGAGATAAACTTAAACGGATAATGCGCTACACTTATTAAAAAAAAAAAAAAAAAAAAAAAGTAAAACCCAGTTTACAATTGGCAAATAACTGGCAAATAATTGACTTGAGAGCAGCCCTACAGGAATGTGATTGACATATAGTGGGCATTGAGCTAGCTGTGAAAGAAAATGGCATTTCTAATTATTAGCATGAGTCTCACTGAAACACAGAAAGCAGCTGAGCTTTTCTATTTAACATTAGTGCAGCTTAATCCGAGTGCTACCTGCTGTAAACTGCTGTTTATAAGCTGGATAAACATAAAATGGAGAGAAGCTGGTAGAATTGTACTGGTTTAATATATAAAGGTGAAGGTTAAACGAGGGATATTAGAGTAGTCATGTCTATGTCTTATGTAAGAAACTAAGTATCAGAACCAAGGCGAATTTAGATTAACAATGTATATAGCTGCAAAACTGTACCACAATCTGGAACAAGCATCCGATGGAATTTTAAGAATCTTTGTGATTAAGCAGTTTGGAGGCCTTTTTCTTTGATGTTCAGTTTTTCCTCAGAGCTTAGATTATTGTTTCTTAGCAGTAGAATGAAGGACTAGATGTAGTAGGTCCTTGATAAGAGTATGTTCTAAATTATATTTACAAGGTTACTTTCTTTCCTGCAGTAAAATAAATAAAATAAAATAAAATAAAATAAAATAAAATAAAATAAAATATAAAATAAAATAAAATAAAATAAAATAAAATAAAATAAAATAAACTTAATTATTTTCTTGACAGTTTACACTTTTAAAAATTTAGCTTTATTTATTGCTTTTTAAGAAAGAGTAAAAAATTAGTTTGAGAGAAAATATTTTCACTTCTAACAGGGCTCTCTTTCATTTAAGGATTTGCAAAGAATATGTTTGGGGTTTTTTTGTTTAGTAACTGAAGACAGAGAAAACTGCATTTACATTACAAATAACTGAAAATTCATGGATGACTTACAATTACATTTAAAGGAGTATCAATTCTATGACCTTAATTCTGAATAATGAACAAATATATGTTTGAATCCATCCATATGGATTCAAAAAAAATAGTGAAAGTTATTTTCAAAAGGTGAGTGTAAGAAACTTAAACACATCTGTATTTTTATGACACACATTTGTACATTTAAATATCTGCTAGAGAGTTCTGTTGATTAAAGGTTTGTAAACTGTATGTAAATGCATGTTTCTATAGCAGATTTCTCCCTTTATACTTTTAATCAAAATGTGCTCCAGTATAGGATCATTTAAAAAATCTACTTTAATAAAGGCTGAAATGTGTCAAATAAAAAATTAATAAAGTGAGTGAGTTGTAGGGATAAAATAAAGTGAGTTATAAGGATAATGACTGCAATGGGTCAGAGTAGGTTCCTGTGACACTGATGGATACGAAAGCATTGCTGGAGATGTCAATACATAGGTAAACAAAATCTGACAAGGAGACAGATTCTGCTGCTAACAAGAGATAAAAATGGCCTTCAATTTTTTATCTGCTTGCTGCGGTTAACATCACCAGTACAACAGCACTGATTCTCTCAGATTAATTAATCTAGTGGGAAGGCTCTCATAAAATACATTTGTTCAAAGCAACATCTGTTGTAGGTTACTTACTCTGTCCTCTGTTTAGTTTCTTGTAAATATATTTTATTTCATTTTTTTGTGAGCATTTGCCTTAGTTTACTTAGACAATAAAGATGTCATGTTCTTATATTTGTTGAGTGAAGGCCTTTTCCAGAGGACAGTTCTCTTATTATCTGCACTGTGTACTCTATTGTTTTATAAAAATGTACCCAGTAGCAATATGTTTTCTCAACATAAGAATTTTTTTCTGCTTTTGATATGGATAAGTAATATTTGTGAGTTGTTTATTTGATTCTTGCTTTTCCCTCACTAATTGATTAATACATTTGTTCACTAATGGAATGTGTTCATTATTTGACTACATTGCAGATGGTTGAATAATATTAAGAAAGATCTGCTTTTAACTTTTAATCATTGCTAACTCTCTTATCTCACCTAATTTGACATCCGATTTTACCATCACCTGATCCACATTCATTTCTCTTCAATGTGAATCACATAACCATTAAAAAAATAAAAAAAAAGGGCATTAGCAGTTTTCCAGATTACAGCAGGCTTTCATATTGCAGCTCCCAGGACTTTCTTCAGCATGTTTCAATCGTCTGTTAGGAACCACAAAACTCATCTAAAAGTATGCCCACTGCCATTCCTGCCTCGGGTTCACCAGACCACAATGTACACAATACCCTTGGCACAGCTCCAGCAATGCTGGATCAGGTGATCCTCAGAGAGTTTGGTAGTTTTTAGCTGTGTACACATATGATGGGCCAGGAGAGAGCCACAGTGTCTCCTGACTTTATTGTTCGGAATCTTTCAAAGTATGTTTGTATATTTTAGAGTATTCCAGCTGTAGCCAGAGCTTACTGGTGTTCATAACTCGTGATATCCAAACAGAACAAATATCTAGGTAGGTAGCTAAAAGCCCTTTATCATAAAAGATTATATTTAAGAAAGAAACAGGTTTAATGGACTGTGTCCAGAAAAATCCAACATGAGCTCCTGTGTTGGCTTCTACTGTTTTTTTCTAAACTGTGCAAAAGACCCTGGTGATTTCTGTCAGCTGTTTTGTCAGTGTTCAATTCTTGCCTAGAGACTTTGGTTCAATAGGTAGGATGTGCATGTTTTCTTTCTGACTTCAGAACTCTTCTCACATTCCATTTCTCTCTTGTATTGTGTGCTCCCCTTGTGTAATGTAGGAATAAAGCTTATGTCATTTTTTGTAATAAATTATTTGTATTTATAATTTTAGATCATATACTGACTGTTCTGTAAAGTGCCATTGCTATTACATGTTTGCCTTAAACCAGCACAATGGGACTTCAACTTCAGTTGGGTTCTAGGCACTACAAAAGAGATTGATAATAAATATTAATAATGAAACAAAAATGTATTTGTTAGAAGATGGGAAAGTTGCAGATTTGGAGCATATTGTCATCATCATGTCAGAATGTGTTATATATAAGGTACTACTGTTTGATTTGAATGGAATAGGTAAAACTCTTCTATTGTAAAATTATGCTTATAAAAGTGAAGCAGTATAAAATAATAATTTAACCCCAGCCAGCAAGAAACTCTTTTAAGTTCATGTTTTATTTCACTTCTGAAATTCAGTCTGAGTATTTCTAACAGTATGCCCTGACCTAGCTGTCTTTCAAGAAAGAAAGGAATATTTTAGTTGAACTTTAATTCCTTTATTTTGAAACAATAATGAAGCAGATTTAAACTGATGTCCCCCAAGCTGGGAAATTATTGCACGATGATCCCCTTGTTCTAGCTGATTATTTGTACAGAATAATCTGTAACCAGACAGCACACTATATTTACTGTAGAAATTTCAGTCCCGAACTTCACTACAAGAGTGATGCAAGAGAAAGACACAAGTCAATGCATACTCATGTTATACTAAGGTGATATCTTGACCTAGAGATGCAAGAGATGGTATGAACTGGTGTTTCTATCCTATAGGTTCTCTGTCTGAAAAGTATGACTAGTGGTGCATTATAAAGTAGAATTTGTGCCATAGACTTTTACATTTCAATAAATGTACATAAATAAAACAGTACATTGATACATTTTCAATAGGCTCACAGATGTCCTTTGAAGGAAATAGGTCAGATTACAAAATAAACTCTATAGCCTCTTATTTATTAAGAACTGTGTCAGAAGATGGCCTTTCTCTCTCTTTTCTCTTTTGTGTTCAAATCATTCATACTCCCACTTTTTTTTTTGAGTCCTCTAATGAAATTATGGCATTAAAATTTACAGCTCAGTGAAATCTTGACCCTATGGGCCACCCTCAGTACTCTCCAGTGAAAAAGGAATTCCTGAAGTCCAAGCATAGGGATAAAACAGTAACATAATAGTATCTATTTTTTGTCCTCTAAAATATTATGCCTATTCCACTCTAAATGGGGTATACTATTTTCTCCCAAAATTTCCCTGAACCAGGACACTATTTTATTCTATATCCTGTAGTGTTTCTATGTTCATGTCTTGATTTGGTTTCATGATAAGAATATTTGAGCATTCTACTGATCACAAGAGCTTGAAAAAGGGGAGGGATACAGCTTCCTTTCAAAATTTCTGTCTCCAGTTTACTAGTGAGAAGGACATGACAGTTTGTTTTATTGTTTTCTCTCTAATATTTAAACTGGTCTTCTCCCATTTTTCCCCTTAGTAATGCATTGCCTTTCATAGATGGAGTATAGATTTTGAAGGACTTAGGAGTCAGTCCAACTGCCTTTGCTAAGGGGTCAAGAAAGATTTCTTCACTCTCAGGTAAAAACAGCATGATGGATTTGCTCAGCTTCCTCAAAGTCAAGACAAAAAAGGGTATACACTTCTTGGAGAGGATTCAGGAATTTCTGTTAGTCATCTGTAAGAATATTGTGCCCAGTGTGGATAAAGATCAAATAACCAATTTTACTAAGTAAGGAAATCCTGGAATTTCATCAGTGGACCTTGAAAGAAGAATAGAGATGAATCAGTCTTCACAAACTAATATCTTCATTTGAGTTCCTTTCACCCAGTGCACAGCTGTGTAGGATGCTAGGATAAAGAAGACTAATGAGAATAGCTTTTGGAGCAGCTTGAAGAAAACACTATCTCTATAATGTATTATACGACGTAAGTCTTGTAACTTGACCATTTTAAGGACTGCAAAATTAAGTCAATACACTGAATCCTGCTTCTTAAATTGCTCCTGGTATTTCAATTACCTCTATATTCAATTACTTATTGAATTTTATTTTGATCAATCAGCTTTGGCTTGGGACTGTCTGTCACCACTGTATTAGTTCTAAGCATTTTTAGTCTATCCTGGTGGGATACATGTTTGTTTTTATGAAGGCTCCTCAGTTTCAAAAGAATTCAATGTAATTGTTGTAGAGTTTCAGAGGAACTGCAAGAAAAATTTTCAGACTTGGATTCTGAAATCTTTTGAATTAGCAAGGTGAAATGGAAATCAAGAACAGTAGCTCAGCCAGTAGAGGAAACTCCTACACAGTAAAAATGCAGGAATATAAGGTAGTACCTTAGAAATGTAAATATGCATGAATGTGTTCATTGCAAAAATCCAGCCATAGTTTTTGGCTTATTTGTACATAGCAATTGAGCTTTGTATTTTTATCCAACAACAATTTATTGCAGTGAAGGTATAACTATGCTAAATACAAGACCTGTGGTAGTCTGTTATTTTACAGTTTGTTCTACTGTAGTATGTTTTGATATTCCTTGTTATAAGTTTGTAGCGGTTCATTCTATGTACCCCATTGGTACATAGAATGTACCCTATTTGGCTTCCCTAATGGTTCAGTCCTGAGTTGTTTACCACAGTTTTCCCTGCCAAAATGTATGTCAATCCACATGTCAATCCACCTGTATACCTCCCTTGTTCCCTTGTCTCACCCCTGTCAGTCAAAGATAGCACACTCCTTTGCTTCTGGAGTGGTCCCTGTCTTTAATCCCTTCCTTGAATCAGAATTGGGTTGTAAGGTTTGCTCCCTCCCCATGTTGGCTTCTACTGGGGAGCCCTTACCCTGCACCCCTCCCCTAATGCCCTCCTATTGGTCAAAGGCTGTGTGCTCCCCGTGTTCCCTCTACCCTATAAAAGTAGTCTGTTCATGTTCAGATTTGTCACTTGCTCTGCCCTGACTTCGACATTAAATATTTGGAGATTCAGACAAGTGCCCTTCCCTAATTCCTCTGCCTCGGTTTCCTCGTGCCCTGTGTCTCTGCTGTGCTACCCACGCTGCAGCAATCACCGCCACCCTCAACAGTCTCAACAGAGACTTGGGGTGGCCACGTGCGTGTCTGCCCTGCGGCCACAAGTGCGACAGCGAGCCAGCGAACCTCCATCTCCTGGCCGCCTAGAGCCAGGCACAAAGACTGGAACAGTTAAAAAATAATTTTGCAAAACTTAGCAAGTGTTTAGGGGGAAGAATAGGGAACATCTATTCTGATTACTCTTTTTATTAAAACCTGCAATTTGTCTTTGAGAGTGGCAAAACAATTTTGTCATTTCCTGAAACATTTCAGTTAGAGAATTTTTTTTCCACAGAATTCAATTGTTTCCCTTAGAAATTTTCCATGCTGTGACTGTGTGATGTAATTCAAGTGTTTTGCTCCCTATGCACAAAACAAATATTGTTGACTAAAGCAACTATCCTATATTGTCTTCATGGGCTAGATTTACAGCAGTGTTTTGCATCTTCCTCACAGTAAGAGACATCTAGGTATCTGTAAGTGGGTTTAGGCATTAGGTATGTCAAAAAATGCTTTCAGCAAACAATAAAGATTTGTCCCCATGTTGTGTTTTGTCTAGATGCATGGTTTGATCACAGCTATCAACTCTATTTATAACTCTAATACTCCATTTTCTGAGCCTTTGCTAATCAACTGAGTGATGACTGTTTTTCATCATCTAACCAACCCAGCTAGGACTCATTTATTGAGAGTTAGCAAGAACACTTAGTTTTCATTGAATAAAGTATCAGTTTCTGTTTCTATTTTATATGGATGTCAGCCTTTTATGAAAGGCAGCTAGTAATGGATGGGCCCTTATAATCAGGCACATTGCCATCTGTATTCCTGCAACCCACTCCTGTCTGGCAAACCAAATGCAGTGTTTACTTTTTATTTCTCACAGCACTTCATAAGATTTTTGCTGTTATTGCATCATTGCTGACCTTCTACAGAAGATTATTTTCATTCTTTCCATGGCCTTCACCAATTATTTTTGTTAAGTTTTAACTCTCGTATTTCCTTTCTCCCTAGTTTTGGTAGGTTCTGTGCATTTTTTGACTGGTAGTCAAGACCTCTATGCTGATGATTATGAATGCATGTCAAAGGTTTTTTTGAGTCCTTTCTGGTGTCCTTCTTCCATCTATGGCAGCAGAACAAGAGCAGTACTCAGCAGACTGGATTATGTTTTCTCAATGCTGTAAATTCAGGGTAACATCTCTGAGGACATATATTGAACCATAGTGTTCAGTGAACATATACTTTTTCTTAGCACTTTCTCTTTTCCTAAAGAAAGGCAGTATGTTCCCATACCAACGGGTTGTGATGGACATTTTGACACGTAAATAAGTGATCTTTTTTTAATCCCACTCATGTTGCTCAGTCACTAAGGCTGCTAATTATCTTTTTCAATGTTTCCATGGATTTCAAAAAGCTCTTTTCATCAAAGGAAGCTGAAAACCCAGTATTTAGGTCTGTCCTTTCTTACAATGAATTTTGTGATTTTAGAAGCTATTCTGTATGGAACCGCCCTGTTTCTGTTTTCTCACCTGGAACATTTTGTTACATATTTCCCAACTTTATTTGTTAACACCTCAGACTTTTTGGTCCCATAGGGGTAGAGGTACCATAAATGACTTTGGGTCTGCTGCTTGTAATATCAACAGAAACATCCCAAGCTAGGCAGAATTGTGACCCCATTTGCTTAGTGTTGCATCCACATTTATCATCTCTTCCAAACACGTAGTGCCCATTAGCCTACCAGAAGTTGCTCTGTAATTTCCAGACTTGACCTAGGATTACCACATGGACATGTCAGATCTGATATCTGCTACTGTAGACATCTATGTTGACACATCATTCTATTGTCAGTGAAAGTATGTTTAAACCAATAAATAAATAAATTTGAATAAATTGTAGCAGAGATCATCATACTTTGCATTGAGGAAAAGCATTTAAAAATGGCTAAATGCAGTGTTTGTGCATTATTCATGAAGATCCACTCTTTTCACTTACATGTAAGGAACTGAAAAGCAAATATCACTGAAGGCAGTCTGGCAAAGTCAGTTCTATCCTTCATGTGACAGGGTTCTTTGTGGTCCTCACAGTGTATCTTTGGAAGCTGGTTAAAGGGGAACAAAAGGAAAATCGTATCAAAAGTAGCACAGTGGGAAAGAGCTGGGAAATAATGGAAATCACACCACATTCCCCCAGCAGCCCCCCTCTAGTGTATCAGATCAAAGTCTTTCTATTTTAGAACCAAAGCTTCTTTATATTAAATACCAAGAAAGTATGTTTAGATAACATTAAGAGACTGACTTAAACCATAAAAGTCAGGAAATTCAGAATTAAGGCTGACACTCAGTTCTTAAATCACAGAGCGGAAAAAGGCAGGGGTGGGGATGGGAAGGTGAACTCAGGCACAGCAGCGTAAGGTGAGGAGGGAAAATGAGACCTATCTTGGCATCTTTCTACCTGTGTCACTGGAAAACTAAAGATTGAGTTTTTAGGGGTTTATCAATGGCCACTAAGTCACTGCTTTCCCTTTTATTTTTCCCTGACAGATTGGCCAAGTAAATATATAAAATATATTTAATCAGATCAGCTATGCTTTCTGTAGCTTTCCTAACCAACCAGGAAAAGAAAAGGTGTTGTGATTAGTCACCTTTGTTTTCTTTTTATTCAGAGATTCTTGCTGCTCTTAACCCCGCTGGTATTAAGTTACAACTACCCTATTCTGAAAGGTAGCTATATGCCTTTTTTCTTTTTTTTTTTTTTTTTATTTAAATTAAGCCCCAGTTATCCTTATAGGTTTTCCTACGCAACTTCACCAGGATATGTTTCTTTTCTTATTATTTTTTCAACAAATTGTTTTTTAAAAACTGAATATTTGCACCCAGCATGTAACTAAGTGACTAAAGAAATCTTTCTATGTAGTCACAAACACAGTATGCATAGGGGATTATTCACAACAAACCAAAAGAGAACAGTATAAATGCCACAGTGTTTATTCTGTAGGAGCAGAAATTATTATTTTACATCAAGAATAAAGTCATGATTTTAATTTTAAATATACATTAATGTGTGCTTGATAAGAAACACTTCACCTATGTGTAAAACTAAAAGTGACAACTCTGAAAAATCTGTTGTTGTTACAACTTATTTTCTTTGTGGTTTAATTTCTATTCAAGATTTTCGGATATTTGCTCCTGGTGTGCTGTTATATGCTGGGTGTCAGAAACCACAATTCTTTAATTTTTTAAGATTAGAAAGAACACAGATTGTAATAACTTTAAATATTAAAAATATGAAGTACTTTTTCAATATACATATATTTATTATAAACCATTAAAAATAAAAATAGTATCTTCCTCCTATTTGGTAAAATTAAATGAAAAATACTGAAATATAAAATTTAAAAAAATAATCTGAAGGCTACATATCTTATTTTTCCATTTAGTCTTCATAATCATAAAGAAACATTAAATAAAATATGATGGGACAGATCACTCATTGCATTTTGTTTTGGTTTGCTGGAATAGGAACTGAGTGTTTCTAGGTAGTCTCACAGAGAAACTTGGCTCCTACAAGTGTTGTCTTATTCAGAAAGTACTAAACAATCCCAGAATTGTTCATCTATATTTTGAAATAAAATGCTCTTGGCTGTATTTGATCTTCACGTTGTTCACACTGAATTAGCACTGGGATTGTTTTGGGAAGAAGTTGGTGCATTTGGACACTAATCAGAAAAACTATAATCATGAGCAAGTAGGAATAGCATAAACATATCTGTACAGGAAACCTGATTTAAGAGAAAATATATCTAAGCAGGGTAACAATACAGAACACATGAGCAGAGCATGACTATGTGGAAAGGATGATATTTGCATAGTACATCAATATCTGAGGGAGATCTATAAACATTTTCACCTTTTCAATTCAGAGAAAGAAATTGATACTGACAATATTTTGCAAACTGTATTACTTTAATGCTTTTCTGCTGATTTTCTCATCAGATTTGTAATGCCATAATATGAATTAAAAAGAAAACTAGGTTGCATTTCCAAGAAAAAATGTTTAAAGCATGAAAAAACCATAAAATTATTCTTATTTTCATTCAAACATGTAAAAGTGAAATGTGTCTTAAATTTCTAAAACTCCACTTGATTCTTCTTTCGATTTTTTTCTGCTCAATTAAAGAAGTATAACTTCCCTTTTGTATGGAATACATATTTAAATTTCAGTGTGTAGCAGGGAAAAAAAGTAGATGAGAAACTTCTGGCTAGTTGTGCATGGAAAAAGAGTGAAATTTTACTTCACAAAAAAAACTGTAGCCAATATACCATTGGTTTTTATAATTTTTTTTTGTTCAGTTTCCATTGCATCCAATAAAAACATCTTGTATATAAAAATTTTATTATACAATGCAATTTATGGGTCTTATAGTCTTTATAGGTTTCAGTTCCTATAAAGTTCTAAGTACAAAAATTGAAAGACATCATTATTTTTACTGGAGACCATTAATAAACAGGCTTATATATTTATATGATATTGCACAAATAGTGCAAATACCAGCTTTTAATCTATTGAATATTAGGAAATCTTTCATGCAGTTACATAAAAATTAACCATATTTATAAAATTGTTTTTTAAATTTCTATCCACATGTTTTTTTCCATTGAAGCCTATTAAAGTATTTGGTGAAATTAATTAAACTACATGATATACATGTTATATACTTCACATGAAGTATCTTATGTTCTTTGCAAAGATATATACTTAAGTGTAAAGAAATAATGAGTGCACTGATATGATATAAGGAAGTGTCATAAAGGCTTATATGAAGACAGATCTATAAACTGGTTAGGATGCCAAAATCAGACACTATCTGTAAGAACAATCTATTTTAGCAGTGTGGCTGCTGACCTGTTTGTTTTTTTGTTTGTTTTTTTTTTTTTTTTTTTTTTTTTTTTTGTTTTTTTTTTTTTGTGTTTTTGTTGTTTGGATTTATATATAAATATTTTTTTTTTAATTCCATTTTAAAAAGGGCTAGGTCTGATACAGCTCTTCATTGTGCCAGACAGACAAAACATGAGTGATATTTTGGAGCCAGGGCAGAATTCAACTTCTGTTTCTTTTGGACAGAAGTCATGGCATGTAGACAGAAGCAGATGTGCACAAGCAAATAGGCATATACAAAATGAAACATATTAGCACTGGAATGATACTGGCTTCTCCAAATGATATATGATTGCCATTGTTTAATGATATCATAGTAAACTTGGACGCTGCAGAGGAGGTAAATACACAAATCACAAAATTAAAGATATTTTTAGCATAATCTGAAAAATCTATTGATATCAGTTTATTGTGATTAAAAGTTAAATCTAGTCTTATGTAAAGGAAGAAAAAAAAGCCATTAAAGTGGCCATAAGGTTATCTTTGTTATATTTTGCTTAAAAGTGTATAGTTTTTGCTTAAATTCTGGTGCCTGTTCAGATGCTGCTGTTACCATTTTGGAATCTGCACTTTAGAGTTTTCCAGAGTAATTTTTTTGTCCTTCTTTAAATAGGTCAAAGATATCCATCCTACATATGAGAAATCTTGATACTTAATTACAGTCTTAGATAATTAATAATGAAAAAATTTAAAGTTCTTAAGATAAAGATTATTGTGGAAATGCTGAAAAACTTTTATCTGCGGCTGAAAGGAAGGATTCTGTAATCAGAATTAGGTTAACTGTGCTTTATCCTTTCTTGTTATGATTGGCTTCCTCAAGTTAAGACAATAAAGTGAAGCTACCAACATATAATTCAATTGATCTTCACTGCATTAATGTAATTAGCTCTTAATTCTCTCACTAGATCATCTGGATTTGCTTAAATTTTTAAAGTGATTCAAAGAGATGCCTTTATTATTACTATATACAGTTTAATGCATGCTCCATAGAATCTCAGCAGTGAACATCTACAAGTTCCCCTCTCTTTCTCTTTTCTCTGTGCCTGTATTCAATGTCCATGTTCCTAACAACCAAGCACACAGTCTCAACAGACTCCCAAAGCAGGTCTGCAATCACTGTATATAGTATATACACAGCAAATCGAGCAATCACTGCTCTACTATAGCTTGCATACATCCTGGGCTCAGCATTCAGCTGATTATGTGAAGCATACTTTTTTCCTGGTCTCTTTTTTTTGTCTTGGTATATAAAATTGACAATAGCTTTCCAATAAATACTCTTTCTTATGTCTTTGTTATGGATTTGATCCCATATGCCTTAGCAACACCCTTCTTCATGCAAGCTTCTATTAGAAATGAAGAATCAAGAGACCTATTGAGCACATTACTGAACAAATCAGTTTTGACTGAAAAAAACCTGTCCAATATCATACATAGTGTATGTAGTATAGTTCTGCATCACAGGAGTTAATATTTGGAGAACCTCCTTTTTTTTAGCTGGATTTTGTGGTCTGCTTATAGACCCTGCAAATTAAAAATATACCCATTGTATCAAACTAGCTGTGTTTTCTCTGGACTTAAGAGTTTTGAGTACTTGCAATTGTAGCTCTTATATGTAGATGTTGTCTGTTAATAGAGTAAGAAAAGACATTGCTGTTATTTGCACTGGTATGGGACTAAGATATATTAGTGCATTCATTCGTTGAAAAACAGGAAGAGGATAAAAAAAATCAAGAAAAATAAATAGAAGGTTTCAGAGAAAAATTGTCTCAAATATTTAATCAGAACAAAAGGGCTACAATAATACAATAATCGTACATTTTTATTAAACCTCTTCCTCCTGTGAATATCAGGACAGGGCAGCTAAAATATGTAAAGTGACAAGTCAGCCTAGTTATGAATCTAGAGTTGAAAGTAGGAGGCTCTTGGGGACCAAAAGATGTCCTCAACATGTGCAGCAGAGCTTTCTTGAAGTCACGTACTCCACGATGTTGCTCTTCCAATGTCCTACCTGAGGAATTGCCATGCAACCATGCAGCTTTCCAAAGCCATATTTCAGAGAAGTTCATAGTACTTTTAATGAGAAAAAAGTTCACAGTACTTTCCATGAGAAAAAAATTCTTTTTGACAGGGGTATTTTTTTAACATTAAAAAAAAATAGATTATGTTTTTTCCTGAAAAAAAATCTACCTGTAGCTAGAGTGAAAAAATCTGTTTTCCATTAATATCAAAGCATCGTGTTTTAGCCGCCTTTTATTTCTGCGGTGTGATTTTCAGATATAAATGATGCTCAGAATTTCCCAAAAACTTAAGAATTATCATGGATTTATCTTGTGCCTTCCCATATATCCAGCAGGGACCAAGACCACATCCTTCAGCAGAACACCACAAATGATAGCTGTTAGTTATGATTACATCTAGTTATATTCTACAACGCTCATTAAGGTTAAGTCTAATAACTGAATACCATTAGTATCTGTACAAGCATCCAATCTAATAACAATAATGACTTCTGTTGTTTCCTGGGAAGATGAGTGAAAAAATGTTTCTTTTAGAGGCTTTGAATTTTACTCTTTTTAATTTTAGTGTGACCTGTTGTTCTTGTATCACAAGCTATTGGCTTCAGCAGCACCTGAAACAGCTCCGTAAACTCTATGCCTACTTCTTTTTCTTATAGTACACATAGTAAACTTGGGATTTACTTGAAATTGTAGTAAGAGGACTACAGAAGTTTGCATGTCTTTTCTCAAAAAAACTCTCTTCCATTGTGAAAGCAATAATAATTATTCTCAAAAAGTCTATTTTGCCGCATATCACCTCATGTCACAAAGAAACATCATCTTTATTTTGAACAGCTTGTTATAAAACACCCAGGAAAATAAACCCATATGATACGACATGCGGCGTTGCGTTGTTTTCCCCTGGTCCTGGGCAGCTCCGGAGCACCCGGCACAGGCGCGGCTTCTTGGCAGGCTTTGGGGGCTGCCGCTATTCCTGGGCGCTTTCCACGCACCGGGGTGGGCTGACTGCGTTCTGCTGTCGGCGTAAGGGGTGAGACAAAGAGGCAAAGGAATTGTCCGCTCCGTCCGCGTGGTTGGCTGGAGAGCTTTTATTTGCTGTGGGGAGCTGCGGTGGAGAGGCACGACTCACTCCCAGCGCCACGTGGACGAAAATGTCCCCAAACAAAGGAAAGCATAGGATTTTATAGGGGGCAGGCCGAGGGAGGCAGAAGCCCCCCTCGCCCAATGGGGGCAGGTACGGGGGAGTGACATGGACCAGGGTAACCAATGGGGACGGAACAGGGGCGGACACAGGGGCTCTGGGGCGAATGGGGTTGCGGGAGTGGGGTGACAGACACCGAACTCTCCGGAGTGGACAGGGGGGTGGTTACAGGGCTGGCATGGTGAGCTCCAATGGTAAGTAACCCGGAGCAGACTACTGCGGGGACAGGGTGGGGTGGAACACGGGGTACACGAGGGTGCACAGAACCAGCTAACACACATAACAGAACCCCTAATCTGAACCCAAACCCGGGATGCAACAACTACAAAGCTAGAAAACAATAATTCAGAGAATGAAACCTAAATCACCTGGGTAATTCAACTTTTATACTTTTAGATATGATGCTGACCTAGACCAAAATGCTGTCAGTTCCCATAGAAATCACGTTCTCATGTGTGAATTCTTAATAGCAAATGTTGTCAGGCAAGTTCAGAACCACTTCAAAGAGATCTGGTTTAGTAGTGAGCCCTCTGGTAGTTACAGTAACAAATAAAGAGGTCATATACTGAACACTAGAATATCTGCAGCAAATGAATTTATTAAAAGAGATATATTTTATAAAATGTGTTATTAAGAGGTGAAATAAAGAAAAAAGTAAAATAGAAGTGTATTGGAAAGATTGTAAAACTACATTGGGAGCATAAAAAACAGAGTCAATATTATACAAATGTTGTAAGGGGTGACTTTCACTCATTTCAGAGCATTTCCAATTAAAATTTTACTGGAAAGAAAATCCTTGGCATTAATTAGTTCCTCTAAAAGAAAGATAATCTCCAATAATTAAAGCGTTAGAATTAATCCTTTTTAAAGGCAGAACATCCACCTTGTTCACATCAAATTACTCTTCTGAACATTTTTTGAAAGGAAAGAAATTGTTCAATAGGTATGTATTCTGTTGAAAATCATCAAATGAAAGAATTTACAAATTCAACTTTCTTTGTGATGACTTGAAATATGCTATATCAGATTATTATTATCTACCATAACATATGGTGTAAACAGCCTGTATTTATACTCATGGCTACTGTAAAATTGCTGTGCTGTTGTTGTGTTGGCACTTAGAAATATCAGTTTTCAAGCATTTCTATGTCAGTATATAGAATGTCATATAGGAGATGCAATTTCTGTTTAGATCAATACCACGGGAGGTTAATAAACTTTTTCAGTAAGTCTTTGCTCTTCAGTTTTTAGACACCACCCTTGCAAATACTGTGAACTTGCCTCAGTGTGAAATGCAGGAAATGAAACTGAAATTGTGGAAAACTCTTGAGTTGCACAATTAAAAATTATTTTATCTGGTATCATTTCAGCATTGCATTTATGTCTTCCAGTTCCCTGTCAGAAGCTACCATATACAGCAACTCCCAAGTCAGATGCTAAGTTTAGAGATAAGGTATTAAAATTTGGAAATACAGCTGTTACAAGCATTTGTCCTCTCTGGTGAAAAATAATTTGAATAAATTCACCTGAACAGTAAAATGCCAAGTCATGCCTTGAAATTAATTAGAAAGATGATGAGCTGCCTAATTGCTGGACACAGGTTCTGTATTTTCTTTGCAGATTTTCACAAATCAGTGAAACACTAGCAGAGAGTAAGCAAACATATGCATCATCAAATTAGTCTTTGTAAAAAACCTGTAAGGATGAATATTAACATTGGGAAAGTCGATAAAGCTGAGGATGATCAGACACCCCGTCCAGACAGGAAACAGATGTTTCTTGTCAAAAAATAATTGTCATTATTAGATTCTAAAATGACTGTAACAATAGAAGATTTGGTGACATAATAGCCTTAAAAGGATGGGAAGGGTCAGATATTTGAAATTTAAGATGGAAGACATTAACCCTCTATTTTGAACAAAAATAGTGATTTATGCAAATAAGCTAGGATTTTTTTTTTTACTATGTATTTTTTTTCCTTCTTTCTTTCTTTTCTATTTTTCCTTCTTTTTCATAGTCTTTTAGATTATGGTGTATCTAAATAGATATGGTGTATCTATTTAGATTTTGGTGTATCTAAATTAATCTGATTATCCAATTAATCTAATCACTATGTGATAATGGACACAGTTTATTTTTCAAGCTGAAGAAATGCTTAACTAGACTTTAGGTTGGGTGCCGTTATGATTCTTATTACATTATATTTAGATGAGGTAATGAACATGTCAAAAAGTAAACTTAGCCCATCCCTCTATGTGCATCTTACCTCAGAATACATCCCACTGATTTAATTTGAATTCATTGTGGGACTATAGAAGTCCAGTCTGAATGTGCATCAGTTAGGAAGATAAAATCCTGGTTCCCAGAACCCTCCTTACATATGTTATATATATATATATATATTCATTACATAATCTTTCTTGCTCCTTCTTTCAGTCACGGCATATTACCTACGCTCACAGGAAAACTCTAAACTCTAAACAGTCCCACTGGAATGCAGAAGTATCTTGGGTAAACCAGTCTCCTTTCCTTGGCCTTCTGAAAATTAAAACAGCATTGTGTGTGTGAAAGCTCCTCAATTCAAGCATCAAATAGCAGGTCCTGCATTTAAAACATGGCTTGTTTCTTCATCTTTCTTTCTGATTTCCATGTCCTTTCCTGGCAGACATTAATCTCCTCCTCTTTAATATAGAATACTGAAGGAAGGAAGGGGCACCAATTAAGCCTCTGTTATCTCAGTAAAGACAGGCAATTTCTTCACTAATTGAATTAAACATTGTGGAGGGCAGCCATTTGCCTTTAATCCAAATTTGTTTCTGTAATTAATAAAACATGTCTCTGATGCTGAAAAGTTACAATCATAAACTTAACTAATATTTGACCTCAAGGAAAGATTATTTTTTCTAACACTTGGACAAATGTATTTTCAACAAAGTATATTCAGTAATATCAGCAGCCATGGGCTTGGGATTTGTCTTATGTGTAAGACAATATTTTATTAAAAAGAAAGAAGATTACACTAGATGGTAGTATAAACCCTCATAAATGGATAACTTTCTCACTGAGAGAAACAGCAAATGCAATGCCTAAAGGACACCACTGGAAAAATAATGCAGTGTATAAAAACAGAACCTATGCTTTGATAAAAGCTTTACATTTTGTTTGGATGCTGGCACATATGAGGAATTTGAGGGTATAGTTTTGTTTTATGTTACAGCCATACAAAAATGCAAATAAAAGTATTTCTTTTTTTATTGTTCTACTTTTTCTTTGCATTTTGTTACAAAACTAGATTCACAACTGAGCATGTTCTCTAGCATCCCAACCCTCCTACACTTTTTTAGCTGCCCATATGGAGGTGTCAGATATAATCTGAAAAATGGGATTAGTATCAGGGTTCGCAGTTATTACTCTTATGGCAACAATTTCACAGAAAAGACAGCACGCTTCACTGTGTACCAGTGTGTTATTATCACAGGAGGTGCAGAAAAGAGTATGTTTATGCAGCTTCTAAAGTGATAGTTTAACTGTGGGATAGAGTCACCAGCAGTGTTTAAGGAATAAAATAGTCTCCAACCCAGTTAGGTATCCTCTTTTCTTATAATTTTACCAATTTTTAAATCTATTTTGAGAGATCTAAAACATTTTCCAACAAACTTATAGAGAAACATGATGCAGTCTTTGTCAGAAATAGTAATTTACAAAGTATCTCTTTTCACTTTTCATTTCTGTTTATTCCAAGTTAACAAGATTCTTAATTTTATGCCCAAATTCTTAACTTTAATATGTCAACTTGATGATTTAGATTTAACACAGAGTACAAAAGATCATAACTCATTTTTATGAAAACATTGGAATGTAGATTACATGATGCACACTTATTTCAGTGGGCACTGGATGGAACTTCGAGTGATGGATTTTTACCCACATTATGTTAGAAATACCAATTCATTTTGTATTTAATTAAATGAGGAACACATATTTAAAAATAAGTTGAAGACTTCAAATGAGAATTCTACAGATTAGCACTGAATGTTCATACTCTAAATTTTCTTCATGAATATTCAGTTGAATGGCACAAACTCCACAAGTTCACAGTTTTCTTGCTTTACAAAGGTCTCTAAAATAAAGACCTAATTTGCTAAAATAATAGTTAGAAGTTTATGCTGGAATAATATTAAAGATGCCAAGAATATTACACTGGTATTTTATTGCAGCAAAGTCGTGGTGATTTAGGCCTAAAAAATTTTAAAGCCTATTGAATTTGTTTCACTAAGCAAAAGGTCTAAAAATCTGAAGAAATAACTTCAATACCAAAAGACATGCAGAGAAATACACCCAAGCCCTGGCAGCTTGCTTGGAAGCCTCTTGCTATGTAGTACAGCTCTCTTCCTTTTCATGAAGGAACATAGGACAAAACTAGCACTACAATTAATGAATAGACAATGTCCAGCATTTTCAGTATATAAGAGTTCATTAAAAGAAAGGAAAAAATTAATTCAGAAACATAAACTGAAGGGGAAAAAAAAATTAAATGACCCACAGAATACAGTTACTGGAAAACAGGGGTTTAATTTCTTAGCCAGTATAAATCACTACAGCTTCCCTGGCACAAGCAGATCAAGCCAAGAGTTGGGAAAAAAGACAAAAAGGTTATTATGGAGGAAATTAAAGGATTAGAACAATAGAAGATTCAGAAACATCCTCTGTTTTATTGCATATACATCTGTGCTTCTTAAATATATCGGTGTACATTTGAAACCAGATGTAAAATTTAGATTTAGTATTTTTTTATATTTTTAGTATTTGGATAACTGAAAAACACATGATCAAAGTGGAGAACTATCAGTGTTTTTAAAAATGTGGAAAATTCTTGAAGAACACACTTTCTTCTCAGAAAAAGGCAAAGTAAAATAAAAATGCTGTAAAAATATCCACCTCTGCACTGAAAAAATAAATAAATCAAAACATGATCTTATGTTGGCAGGAATAGCACTGTCATATCATTTCCAACTGTTGCATACTTGATCAGAATTCTGGTCAGAAAGCCACAGTAGGTTGCTGTTCTGGCAGAGTATGCCCATTATGTGTCTCAATTTTCAACAGGAAACCATGATAAGATCAGAAAGTTGATGAGAGCATGAAATAAAGAATTTCCTACTGTGAAATGTTTACCATTCTCATTGCAGGGAAGACAACTTGGATAAAATAGGCAAGCTACTATTATGTGCTTAATAAATATAACATCAGATTGTATCCACTCATTCTGGAACCAATTTTTATTTCTTTCTTGAATGTGATAAATCACAGAATATCCTGAACTGGAATGGACCTGCAAGGACCACTGAAGTCCAACTTCTGGCACTGCCCAGGACAGCCCAAGGAACCACACCATGAGCTGAGTTCATGTCCAAATGTTTCTTGAACTCAGAGTTGCTGTGACCACTTCCCTGGGGAGTCTGCTTCAGTGCCCAACCACTCTCTGGCTGAAGAACCTTTTCCTAATACCAGCCTAAACATCCACTGACACAACTTCAGGCCATTTCCTTGGATCACTGGAGAGGTCAGTGCCTGCCCCTACTCTTCCCCCCATGAGGAAGTACAGCTGCAGTGGGGTCTCTCCTCAGTCTCCTCTTGACTGAGCAGAACAACTGACCTCATCACTCCTCATATGACTTCCTCTCTAGGCCCTTCACCACCTTCACCATCTTCCCAATCACCTCCTTTGGATGCTTTCTATTAGGTTTACATCTTACATTACAGTGCCCAGAACTGCACACAGGACTCAGAGGAGGCCACAGAGCAGAGGGGGACAATCCCCTCCCTTGCCTGGCTGGCAGTGCTGTGTCTGGTGTCCCCCAGGACACTCTTGGCCCTTCTTGCTCCAGGACACTGCAAACTCATGCTCAACTTGCCATTGACCAGGACCCCCAGGTCCCTTTTCAGAGCACTGCTCTCCAGCCTCTGATTCCCCAGTCTGCCCATACATCCAGGGTGCCCCATCCCAGGTTCAGAATCTGTCACTTGTCTTTGCTAAGCTTCTTACAAGTGGTTATTGCCCACACCTCTGATTTGTCCAGGTCTCTCTGCCTTCTGAAGAGTCAACAGCTTTTCCAAATTTACTATGGTCTGTAAACTTACTTAGAAACACTTCAAGTCTTTCATCCAGGTCGTTAAATGAAGGCATTGAAGAGGACTAGCCTTGAGATGGAGCTCTGCATAACCCCACTAGTGACAAGTGCTAGCCTGATGTAACTCCATTTATTTTAACCCTCTGTGCCAGTTGTTCACCCATTACATTATGTACTTATCCAAGAAATGCCTGTTTTCTCAAGTATGTGAATCCAATATAGGCAACAAATCAAAAAGATATAAGAAGCCTCTCAGTCTGACTGCAGTGCCCCTTACACTTCTTAAGTGATCTGTTTCCAGTTATTACACTTAAATCTCTCATTTAATTAGAAATCAGTATTCTTCATTCTCATGCAAACATGTATGCAGAGATGTTAATCTTCAGTATTCTTTTTTCTCTGAAATTACTGAAGTACATTTGGCATGACAGCCTTGTAGTGTCTGTGTTGGTGGTACCAGCAATAAAAACATTTGTGAATATGGATACTTCTGTTCTCTGCATCTTCAGGATGTGCTTGTTAGGAAGTAATTGCAGACCTTGCACAGGTTTTATTGTGCTCTTATTTATTCTCACACAAACTATTGGTATTGAAACATTTGCTGTTCTTTTTTTCCTGTACAATTCTTGTCTGAAAATGCTTACAAGTTTTATCTGTCTTATCTGTGATAATCCCAGGAGGAATGCAGAAACTCCCACCCCGCTCGTCTTCAACATCCTCATGAGGGGAGGTGGAGGGGGCAAGTATGACCTCTTTGCTCTCATGACCACTGACACAGCTTGAGGAAATGGCATGAGGCTGAGCCATGGGAGGTTTAGGCTGGATATCAGAAAAAAGTCTTTCATCCAGGGGATGACTGAGCACTAGAATAGGCTCCCCAAGGACGTGGCCACAGCACCAACCCTGACAGAGTTCAAGAAG
Organism: Vidua chalybeata; assembly: GCF_026979565.1. Lineage (NCBI taxonomy): Eukaryota > Metazoa > Chordata > Aves > Passeriformes > Viduidae > Vidua > Vidua chalybeata. The sequence goes on from NC_071535.1 coordinate 18,507,381, forward strand.
AGTTTGGACAATTCTCTCAGGCCCATGGTGTGACTGGGAGTATCCTGCACAGGGACAGAATTTGCACTCAATTATCCTGATGGGTCCCTTCCAACTCATCATATTCTGTGATTCTGTGATTCTACATGCCATGCTTAGTGTTACATCACTCTTTCTGGCCCTTGGCTCCACCATTCTTGGATCTGTATTGACTCAGATACAAAACAAGATGCAAAATATCCTTGTTCAGTCTGTGGACCAGCAGTTAAATTCTTTTCTCAGTAACTTAGAGATGGGGGCTCAAAGACTTTCAGCCTATGGAAAAAAATCTTAAAACAAGAATCCTATTTGCAGAGAGAATATTTTATCCAATATATTGAAATGCATATATTGTGAGGGTAGAGTTGTGATGCACTGTACTGGATTCAGAGTATAGATCTTCAGAAGACTTATAAGGATATTAAGCCAGTTGGAGTTAATCTCATGGTGCCTATAAAAAACACTGCTAAAGGGGAAGATTTATTCCTGACTAGTATTTGCACCTGGTACTCAACCCCTAAGGCTAGTCTACCTTTTAAATATAGGTACTGTAGATGAATCTCTTGGTATTAAGCCATAGAATTATACCAAAATCCTATTTTAGGAAAACAAAGTAGGAATTCTGCATATAATTTCTGATGCCTGTTCATCTAGTGACATGCTAAGTTGGTCTCTGCTATCTTTTCATATTGTCTCTGCAGACAGTTTCAAAAAAAATTGATTCAGTGCTGTTTTCTGTGAAACATCCAGTTTAAATTATTTCCAACCTTGATGCTACTGTGATAAAATTCTTTGTCGCTTTTTTGTGGTTTTTGCTTAGAACATGATGCTCCCACATTTGGTGAGGCTTTGCCAAAGCCACATGTGTCTGTTGGCATGTTGGATAGTAGAAAATAGAAAGACACATCAATCAAAAGAATTGAGAAAAGTGACTTATGTTGAAGATTTTCAGTTTGTTTCCATTTTCATTTTGATCTAAGCTAGACCACTTAGTGTAGTGTTCTGGCCCACTGGATTCTGTTTGATCACTTGGACTACATTCAATACATTCTTGTGTGTGCTTGGAGATTTGCTTGTTTGCCAAATGCATCACTGCAGCCTATTAGACCTTGAACTCGTGCTGGGCACAGCAACGTGGCCTGACAGTGCCTGTTGATGAGTGCAATGTACGTGCTGCACATGTATATTAAAGTTAGGTACTTACTATTTATTCACCCTTGCCTTTCCTTCCCTAATGCATTTCTTACATCATGCAGTGCAATGGAAGCATATGTCCAACTTGTAGCAGCAGTTACAAGAAATCAAGTGAAGCCAGACTGTATTTTTAAATAATGAAGGATACAATAACAATATTATAAACACATTACACAAATCAGTGTTTCAGTAGTATCTCAAATATATTGTTCTCTATGACTTTTATGTCTGAAGGCAGTTATGAAGCTTCATATATTTGTCACACTTTTATTACCTCTGTTATATCTTTTTATTATCACACACCCAATTAACTTAAGAAGTAGGAACAAGTTTTTTTTTTTAATGAAGAAAAATCTGTAAGTAAAAATATTTTCAGTATTAAGAAAATGAAAGTGTTTGTCTATAGCTGTAAAAAAAGGAAATTACTAAAAATTACACTAGCAATGGCTGTGAAAACATATGTGAGCAAAGCTGAGATTCAGCTCTTTCTAAATTCATACAGTTTCTACTTTTACACAGCCAGAAATACCAAAGATCTAATGCAATCTACTGAAAGAATAATACTCTCTCATGTCATACTAAAAGCAAAGCTGAGTTTTACTTTCATGCAACCATAATCCAAGCTGCAAAACATTTCAAACACAGGGATAAAAGACAATTCCTGTCATGATTAACTTGTTTTTTATGCATAAAACTAGTCATAAAAGGAAGATAAATGAAAAAAAAATCTCTGAGACAATATTTTCTAAATCAATATTCAGTAGGAATGAGTACATCACCAAATTGATATTTTTCACAAGCATCATGATGTAGAATTTTAAGGGGAGAGATGAAAGATGGTATCAGTTAGCTGCTCTGAAAATATTTCTGAGAAACTCCTCCCATGTCTGAGAGGTAGCATGAAGCTTATTTGAAAATATAACAAATAGTGGTGCATCCATCTGAAGTCTGAGGTGACATTTTATGATATATAAGATACGATAGCTGGGTATTTCAAGGTTGTTAAGGTCCTTGAAAATGAAGGAAACTGGATTATGCTTGATTCTAAAGGATTATGAAGTAGAAGTAGCTGATGGAAAAATTTTAAAAGGGAGGGCAAAAGCCAGGAAAAAGTAAATGGATAAGTATAAGTCGGTCAGGACTTATCAGTGGGGGTCAAAACAGGGAGAAAACACTATTTTAACTGAAAAGCGGTATATAAGTATATAGACAAGGTCTTTAGCTCTGTAATTTGCAAAAAAACTACAGCTTAAACAAGTGCAAACAAAAAAAACAAACAAAAAAAACCAAAAAAAAAAAAAAAAAAAAAAAAAAAATTGGGCTCTGAAGAGCCAGGGTGATATCAAAGACAAAAAATGGCACTTGAAAGTGAGCTGCTGTCATGGCACTGTATTAGCAGCTCTTCAGAGCCCCTGCCGGGATTGTTACCAAGGGATGATGTAATGGGAGTGACTTTCATTTGTCAGGTAAGAAAGTTGTACTGAAACAATAAGCAGGGAAAGGCTAATTTGACTGTGAATTGTTCTTTTGCATCACATTTTCTATAGAAAAAGGCCCTGGAAGAACAAAAGCAAGGAATTGGAAATGGAGGATGGAAGGAAAAGGAGCACTTGCTGTTCTTTGAAAGGATAATTGTTTTACATAGGTGAAGAGTGACCAGGAAAGGAGAGAGTCAAGAAATAAAAATCATGCAAGTATTCAGGAAGATCTTGATTAATAGCACTGAAGGAAGTTGATCAGTCAAGGAGCATAAAAGGGGTACAATTGGGCTGAATTTGGCTAGGTTTCAAAATTGTAGGAAGAGTATCCTTTTGTCAACTTAATAGCTGATTGCATAGCTTTAATCCCTCTTAAATTCTATTGCTCTTACTGTTTTTAGCAATACACCTTGAATGCATAACTAAAAGGAAATACAGTTGAGTTTTTAGAACTTATTATTAATAGTTTTGTTTTGGTTAACTTTCCATTTCTAAGCTCATTCCCCTCTCAGGATAATTAATTATCACACAATACTTCACAATAAAGCCAGAATTTTTCTTGCATTTTTTTTTTAATAGGTGTTTGAAAATAGGGATTTGAATTTGGGTCTCTTGATTTCAGGAAAATGCAGTTCAGTTGTACACAATGAAGTTAACCATCATTTTGCATTTTAATTGTTCTATGATTGTATGAAATTTGCATTTTAATATTTTAGAATAATATCCAAAAATTATACAAAAGAGACAGAAAATCCTTTCTGATGCCTTTTGGAGTAGTGGGTGCACAGCAGGCCCACTAATGATGCTACCACTTTCTTTTAAGTTAAAAAAATCTCATCTTTAGCAAAAGCACTGGAGGATTGACCTATAACTGACTATTACCTATAGCTAAGTGACTATTCAAGAAGACTATCTGAAACATAAAATGAAATTTTTCAGAAGAATTTTTAGGAAAAAGCAGTCTTTTGGACAAGAAGATCCCACAGAAAAATATGCTTCCCTGGCTCTATCAGCTTTTATTTCATATGCAATGCAATAAATGTCCAGAAATAGGCAGAAATCTTTAGAAACAAAACAAAACACAATAAAGCAATAAAACTTTAATGCACTGCTGAAGTACTAGAAATGCAGAGATACTTTTATAGTACCAGCTCCTGGGGTTTTCTTGTGGGATTTTTTTGCAATACCACCAAAACAAAAAGTCACAGTAGAATTTTCTGCAGATTTTTATGTGCCTAGAGTGTAATTTTAGTAGAATCTTCAGTAGGACTGATAATCCTCAATTCAATGGTAGTCTGGCATTTGAGATACTGAAGTATCTCTATTAATTATCTTCAGAAGTCTGGTCCATGGTATTTTCCTTGGTTACAGATTTCATAACTGCTGTGTTTGTTAGCTCAAAAACCAACATACTGTAATTTTTCATGCATCTTTCATGTCTGTATTTCAATACTACTGAAATACATCCACTAACCCAGAGTACATATGCTCATTTCTAAATTTTTTTTCCAGAAAAAAAAAAAAACCAACTCTGTGATTCTGCATCTGTTGCCTTTTCATTTCCAGGTAAAAATGATTATGAGGCATGCAAATGTTTGAGTACTACGTATGTTGACATCCATCCCTCTCAGACATTGTACAAGCAAAGATTGCTCTTTTAATTTTCCCTTTGGATTCTCTGGTCCAGCGGAAAGTGACTTGGCCCATGGCAGGAGTGTTGGAACTAGGTGATCTTTAAGGTCCTTTCCAACCCACTCCATGCTATGAATTTATTAAAATTCCACTGTAAAATGGCCAGTACTGACCAATTCTATATTCCTTTTTCTATAGAAATATTCCCCCCCCCCCCCCAAAGAAAACCAGATTGGGAGCAACAGTTCTTCACGTATCACTTCATCTTTCAGCTGTCCCTCCAGCTGGCAATGACTTCTTTTCTGTGCCACTTTGAAGTGCAAATTTTTGATGTTAAAAAGCAACTACAAACGTGCTTCTCAAATGGCAGCTGTTATCTTCTGAGATAAAGTTTGATCCTGGGCAGGCTGTCATGTTCAATTCCAAAACAAAAATCACACTTCTTGGGAAGAAATGCTAAATCTACTAATTGCAGATAAATACTTGCTGAATGCCAACTCTATTAAACAGTTTCTGTAATTCAGGCACTACTTAGCTGAGTAAAAATCAAGTGCAACAGCATAGATATAACTTGTTAAGGTGGCAATTTCAGGTGAGTTTCCAGAGAGATGTTACAGAGAGAATATTGGATACAACTAGAGTGAATTTCACTGCCTGGTAGAGGTATTGAATCTATTATATTAGGGCTATAAAACGTTTGCAAGAACATAAAATACTGCATTAAATTAGGAAACAGGACCCTAGGTAAACTTCTAGAAGGAAATATAGAAAGAAAATCCAAAACAAACCACTGATTTTTTAAGTTCTAAAACAGTTCTAAGAAGTGCAAACAAACATGACAATTCCATCTCCAGAGATTCTTTCATATCTCTTATTTTGTCAAATGCTTTGTCAGGTTCAGCTTTGAGGTTCTAATAACAACTAGTCAATGTGTGGTATTTTTCCTTTTTCCTTAGTTAGTTGCTGTGGACTGGAATGATTGCACTGAAGTGTCTAAGGAACAGAAGAAATGGAAGATTTCCAGATTCCCTGACAGTCAGCTTGCGCTTTTTTTTTTTTTTTTAATATATATTACCATTGTTTTAAAACATTGTTTCTTAATAGACTATGGCAGTTGAACTAAATGGAAATGCAATATGGAGAAAGAGGCCAGCAACAAGCTTCACTCAAAGAGAAGTTTTATATGTGATTTATCTGAGCAGCAAGTATGGCTCAATGCACTACCTGCAATGCTAGTGCAAGTCTATGGATCATTTGTGTCTATTGTTTTAGTCTTCATAATTTTTGAGAACCTCTGTAATAGTGCTCTCACACTGTGATTAACCCTTTCTCCTGCTTGTGCCCTTTCCTGCATTCTAAATAACCCATGGAGAGATAATCAGTGTCCTGATTAGAAGATAAACAGATATATGTATAAGAGTGGGACCAATGTCAGTTGCAATTAAGAAAACCACAAATTGCCATCTCATTTAAAATTTTTGAATTGTTATCTGAAAATTACTCTCCTCAAATAGTCTTTAAATATCACTCAATCACATAATAGTTGGGGTTGGAAAGGATGTCGGACAATTATCTATTTCAACTCCCCTGCTAAAGCAGGTTCACCTAGATTAGGTGGCACAGGATCATGACCAAGTAGATTTTAAAAATCTTCAGAGAAAAGTTAGTTTCCATAGTTACTTCTAAAATTTGACCCATGTGAATTCACTTCATCTATCTATCTATCTATCTATCTATCTATCTATCTATCAAATCTATCTAATATTTGTGAAATTTTACTCTGGCTTCTTTGACATTTTGAAGTCTCAACAACTTTACCCCTGCAAAGGAGCATTTTATTAATGTTGATTCAGAGTCAGCCACAAATGAAGGTTCAGTTCAGAACTGTGTTACTGTAGCAATAAGTTAGCCCAGTCCCAGGCTTTATCAATCTTCTCTCTTAAGGAAAGGATAGTTATTTGCTTTTATAAACCTGGAAAAGAGACAAAACTCTTGTTAAAGATGCATGCAACAGGGAATACCGTGCATTTTCCCTTTGGTTCACTGGTATTTATTTGTGATATTTTCTTCTGCTGGAAGGATAAAGAATTAAATAAAATTTATTGTGAGATTTTTCTAATGATTTTACCTTAATTTTGAGACGTTTACCTTGAGAAGTATTAGAAATGTTGCACATTGTACTACAATCCTCTGTATATTTCCCCATTTTTTTTCTTATGTTAGCTTAAATAGGACATTATAAAAAAGACAAAGAAAAATGAAAAGAAGGAATCTATATCTCAATATAAAGGGTTGCACAGGGTACTTGGGGGTACCAGGTTTATACTGGTACTTGGAAGAAGTGAGAGTAACACTGGAATGTTATGAAAATATGGAAATAAAGGAAGGTCAAAGGAACTGTTTTCGTCTTAGATGGAGTAAAGTCATAGCAAGAGTCATAGCAAAGATCTTTTTTCTGCAGTCAGGCTCTATTTTATCTTACTGCACTATGTATATTTTAATGTTAAAACATTGTCTCAGATGGCTCAGGAATATAAATCCTAAAATTAATCTTTCTGTGATAAAGAGTTGCCAATGATATTATGTATGTATATGTTGAAGGCTGGTCAAATGTTTCACCACCAGGGATGTCTTTTTCCCAGCAGGATTTAAATAATATTAATAGAGCAAGATAAATACTTCAATGTCCTATAATGTGCTCTGGTGAAACTATTTAGGCTGCCAAAGCAATGCTGAATATGTGGGAAATATGTGCTTTTGAAAGCAATACACAAAAGTAATCAAGAACAATGAATGTCTTTAGTTATGTGCAGCTGGGGCATGCGTGAATAAGCATGAGCATTCTGCAAGACCAAGGAGAACTCCTTGTTTTTCTTCTCCCATATCATTGGCTGGGCAGGCTCTGCTCCAGATTGTCAGATTGCATCAAACATTAGAGCTTCAGTAATGGCAAAGTTCATTAGAAGGATATCTCACCAGACTAACAAAAGAGCCCCTTCTTCAGCAGATTTTTTCTTTGCTGATCAGGAAAATGGATGCCCCTGTAGAACAACTTTCAGGGATTAGCCTAATTGGCAAAGGGAAGAAGTGTGGAAGAGTCAAGATATATCTGATTACTTATTAATAGCAGTAGACAGCAGGAATTCTTGTTTGCAGGACACATTCTCATTCTAGCTAAGAAAAGATTTTTTGGCAAATACGTTTTTCTCTTAAAATATATATTGACATTCTTGTTCTTATAAAATAAAGAAAGATGCCAACATTGCTTTTCAAAACACTTGTCTAGATTATGTTTGAAGTTAAGATAATAGCTGCTTTGCAGGGCTCAGCTGAAACAAATATTGCATTTTTTATTAAGTTTATTCCCTGTGTATATTTATGCATTTATATAGAAGCTAAAAATTTAGTATATCGTAAATACCTGAGCTAGAAATAGTACAGTTTGGAATTAAATCAATACATGTTCATTTTGATCCCACAGGTAAATTAATTAGTTAACTTCAGGAGTGTATTAAATAATTTTATTTCATACAAAACCAGAAAATATTTATATTTCACATAATAAAATCTACACATTATGAAAATGCTGTAAAAATATCTTATCTATGTTATCAGGTATATAGATGTGGAAATTAGATCTACTTGGTATTATGAACAAATGTGTGGCAATAAAGATCCAATTCAGCTTTTAAATAGATGAGCACTGTCAGAATAAAGCCTATTATTTTATGCTTGATGTTGATATAATATTCGTTGATGTTTACATCTTCTGCATTTATCTAAGGATTGTATACTCAATATAAAATGAAGTTCACAGCAAAATAAGCTCTGAGTACTTCTGCAACAGAGAGCCATTTGAACATTTTACCTCTCTGCTGGAACTTCTTAAAATTCTGTAAGATCAGGATTTTACTTAAAAGTATAAACATCTTGACCAAAATGGTAAACAAGACAGAGATAAAAAGTCTTAGGGGAAGGAGAGGAAGGAATAAGACAATGATAATGACACCAGCCCTTTTGAGAAATATGATGTCTAGAAATCCTGCCTTCATATTCTTCTCTTAAAGGAGGAAAAATGCTTGCGATTATATTAGAAGGTCAGATGATTCAATAGGTAGGTCAGATTTTCACTGATCTTCCTTAAATATTTAAGGCAAATGCATGCAAACATCTATCTGTGTATGCAAACTCACAAATTTATGTTATAGAAATAATTTCATGAGCATTACTTTTTTGGGAGTATGTGTGGTAAACCACATCAGTCCACGTCTAATAACCTGATTATATTTTCCTTGGGTATAACTGCTCATTCAACTGCTAGCTCTTTAAAACACCACACTTCTTTATTTTGCCATCTTTCCTGTCACAAGTGCATTTTTCTGAGTAACTGTCATAAAGACATACATACATACATACATATATATGTATGTGTGTAACCACAGAATATTTTAGGAAGCTATAAGTATTTCATATCAGTATTTCATATCAGTCTTTTAAAACATTGCCTTCATAACAGTAGGAAGATCCCAAATCAAAAACATCTGACTAAGTCTGTAAACAATTTAGTTGCCTGCAAATTTTCAATGTTTTCAATTTGTAGTATTCAGTAATAGTGTCTGTCTTATGTAACACACATAAAAAAAGGTTAGAAAAAGAAATTAAAAGTTAACAGTTACATTAACAAATTATAATAACTTGGAAGAATTTTTCAATATGAGGAAAAATGCAGCAATCCATCAAATAAACCAGAATAAATGAGGATCATGGCCTAAAATATAATAAAATTAGATTGATCCTAGTAAAAGTTCAGCTCATACAAAATCCGACATGCAATGATCTGAAAAACAGATAATATCTAATGATATATGTAGTTGGGAAACAGTCATACTGAAACAGTCAACGATTTAAATGTAAGGTCAAATGTACAGAAGTTTATAATGAGATACATTTTCAGTGAGGAAAAACAAAACAAAACAACCAACAATAAGAACGTTACATTCAAAAGTGTCAGAGAACTGTTAAGTGAAAATGCTGCACAAGTCAAAAAGGGATAAATTCCCATACTATTAAGTATTCATGAAAATCAAGCAACACCAAGGTAAATATAACTTTTGCTTTTTGAATATAACTTTTGCTTTTTAAATATAGCATCAGGATTTGTGCCACCAGGCTTACAAGTATAGTTGAAGAATATATCTTTCTGAGAAACTATAATAGAAGGTGTTCTGGTATATAAGAAAATGCATTTGTCAAATATATCTTTCTGGATAGTCTTCATGTTAGAGAATTTAAAAGGTATACAGTAAAAGTTATGCTTAAACATTAAAAATTGATAATAAAAAGAGGAAAGAAAAAATAAAGGAGAAGATTCAAAAATATATTCTTTGGTATTTGATGAAGATTTTAGCCTTCTAAAATGTTTCCTAAGTTTGTGTGGTCAGAATGTTTTCTTTGGAAAAGAAAAAGGACTCTCTGAATTTAAATGACACAACTGCATTGCTTCTGCAATAAACACAGAAGGTTCAGAGCTTACAGTTTGGAATCCATTAGAAATGTTGAAATATTTCACCTTGAAACATCTGTATTAATTCTCTTCCTCCTCTCCCCCTTCTTCCCAAATGCATTAAAAATTCAAGAAGTTTGAAAGCAGTATTCTTGTGGCTGTGCAAAAGCTTTTATTGGCAGCTTTTGTATTTTCTATTTAGCAAATGGATTTTTAAAATCTTAATGAACTCTTGATTTGTGACCCACCGCATTTTTTTCTGCTAATGAAAAAAACCATCTGGACAACACTTCTGTGGGTTTATTTGTATTTATTTAAATTAACAGCAGTGTATGTCATTTTCAACCATAACAAACTCTTTCCATTCAGGTGAATTCTCTGAAGTCTTTAAATTTTATGGCTTGAAGCATTAAAGCTATAGTGAGCGCGTTGAAACAATTACACTGAAGTAAAGATGATCATAAAACCAAGACTGTGTGCCTCTCATGTGAAAAGCACTCCTGGAAAGAGAAGAAGAAAGAAGGATATGAAAGAGGAGAAGAGAGAAAGAGAGAAAGAGAGAAAGAGAGAAAGAGAGAAAGAGAGAAAGAGAGAGAGAAAGAGAAAGAGAGAAAGAGAAAGAGAAAGAGAGAGAAAGATGCTGGCCAAGGCAGATGGGGACCAAAATATACTACTAAATGCAACTGAGAGGAGTACAATTTGGGAATACTTTGATGACTTTTTACTTAGAAAGAGGGTACTGACACAGAACTGGTAACATAGTGCTGTGGGTACTTCTACCCTTTATTTAATCTTCAGTTCTGCCACATTCTGAAAGTTTTCCATATGTTAAGCACAGGGATTTAGTACCCCCTTTCATGTTGTGTTGATTTAAAAAAGACAAATGTGTGCCAAGGAAGGGGGAAACCTTCCTTAAGTGAAAAGACAACAGCTCTCTCCAAATTATCATGACTTCAAAAATGGCTCTTCCAGGCAAAAGTATGGGAAAAGGAAAAGCAGTTCTTTACTAGACTATATGTGTCTATGTAACAGGACAAAACAAAAAACAAAACAAATGAACAACAATAACAAAAAAAAAAAAAAAAAAAAAAAAAAAAAAAAAAAAAAAAAAAAAAAAAAAAAAAAAAAAAAAAAAAAAAAAAAAAAAAAAAAAACAAACCAAAAAATACTTGAAGTTTCCCACCCGTCAAGCAGTCCACAGCTGGCAGGAGGCGCTGTTGGCTCAGGCGAGGCACAGAGGCTGCGATGATTCCCTCGCTGTTTCAGGAATAGTTAATCTTAAAAGGGACCAGGTAGAACACCTACCAACGTGGTAGAGTTAAGCTCCACTCTTGTGCAAATGAGCAGCAGCCAAATGAGCACAGTGGGATTAGTTCACAGAGTCTGAGTTTGGCTCTAAGACAATAGTTTGTTTAGACAGGCTACAGAAAATTCTAATTACTACAGCCAGAATATCACTCAATTCTTCTGTTAATTCAAGCCTCTGAACATTGAAAAATTCACTTATCACTAATCAAGTTACTTTTCCAAAAGAGATAGTGTTCAAATGTTGATCTGTGTTCACAGTTCAAATTGTTTCCTAGGCTTTCTGATGCATTTTGTGGCTCGATCAAAGGCCATTATAAAAAAACAAACTGCCTTAAATGACAGATACAACAAATTTCTTAAAAAAAAAATAGTATTTAGGTACTGAGATTCCTGAGTTTCTAAAGGCAAGGCTTCACTTAACAGACTGGTATCTATTCTCAGTCCTGCATTTTGCTGGTTACTTTAACAACTGTTGTTGAAAATGCCCATAAGTCTATGTTTTGAAACAAGATTAAAGTAATTTACTTACTTTTAGTTTAACCAAAAAAAAAAATGGACCATTCAAAATAATTTTTCCTCTACAGAAGGCAAATTAATTGCAGAAAAAGAATAATTAGATGCTTTGAACCATCTTCCTGATATATTTTATTTTTATTGTAGTCTGCACCCAATAATTAAAGGTAGTCCTTCTTTGGCTAGAAAGGTGTTAGATTAGAAAGACCAATTCAAGGCTATAGATTCCAAGTGTTGGAAAGCTGCTTTCTTTGAGTTTGCAGTGGGGTATCACATTTTCTCACAGAATTTCCACTATATGTTCATACATTTCTATGTTGGCTTTTTAGAGCCATCTGCTAGCCAGATCAGATGTAAGGAGACTATTTTGAATTTCTACCCTTGATACTCCTATCTCCCTTGCAGCATAGGTTAAAACTATGAATTTTCTAGATACCAAGAAATTAGGCACTGACCATTGACAGTGATTTTTTAGTTTTTCTCTTTCTTCTTCTGCAGCCCTATTTAATATTCAATCAATAAAAAAATAAGTTTTTTGGCAGAAGTACTTTGTTAGTTTGGTAATGAAAATAACAATTTCTTCAGGATTACTAAATATATATGATTCATTTATACAAATAAATGAAACCACCATATGCATAAAGCTAATATTTCGTACTGTGTTCCCTAGTGTAGTCACTACTTCGTGCTTCAAATTAACAACCTTTCACATAGTTACTGCCAATATGCTTAGGGGTTTAAAATGAAAATGTTTTTATAAACATGGAACCAGCAGAAATGCTGTCTTGAAGTAGCAATAAGTTAAAAAAATTAATATACTGAATCCTAATTTCATGTCTGTGACTCCCTTTTTTTTTTTTTGTGGTTTTAATTAGTTGATTTGACTTTGGTTGATCTTGTCTTTGCACTGAGAATAATGTAATATTATAATATAATATAATATAATATAATATATAATATAATATAATATAAATAAAGTTTGATGGCTGGACTGATTCTGATTTTTTGCTAACTATAACCCACTCTGCTTTCCCACAGGCATATGTATTCTAATGATGGGAAGATTTCCTATCCCACATGAATTCATATCAGAAGCCTTTCTCCAGGGAAGATGGGATGCTGAATGATCTTCAAGCTAAAATGAACTGCAAATGTTGAGGAAAGCATGCCAAACTTTTAAGACTACAGCAAGAGAATGAGACTTACTCATAAAAACCCAATCTGAGATTTTGAGCATTTAGAGTCTTCCTTTAGGGAGAAGCCATCATAGACTTCGAAAATGTGAGTGTGTATGAGTAAGAAATACAAACTCTGATATAGTCAAATTAAGTTGCTTATCCTTATAAATTCCTGAATCATCTTTACTACTCAAATTCAGACTCTTTTTGAGCTCAAAGCTCAAAACTTTTACAGTATTTCTGATACTTGAAACAGTCTTGAAAGTAAAAGAATTACTTGGTGCAATCAATGATTATTTTGCTGTGTATTTTCTGTGACTTGAGAATGGATGAGGAACTGCACTGAAGCTACTGCTTCATATACCTTGTTGCACAAAACATATTGTATGATTTCAGGAATAAACACCGGTGTATTATGTGGATGCCATCAGATTTTTGTACTGGGTCAGAACATACAGAGTCCTGCTTTCCTTGTTACTCAAGAAGGGACCTTCAACAGGGCATGCCTTATCTCTGGAATCATCATCCCTTTGCTCCACCCTAGCAGTGTCCCAGTCCAGGTTGGACAGGGCACTGGGAAATGTGGTCCAGTGAAAGGTGTCCCTGCCCATGGCAGGGGGGTTTGGAACGAGGTGATCTTTAAGATTCCTTCCAATCCAAACCATTGTGTGATTCTATAATTCTATGACTCAAGGTAAGACTCTGAGGGTAGGTATGGTTCCTGGCTCTACCTATGATTCTGAACTAATGGGCATTCAGAAGAGAGTATACTTTTCCTTTTATTAACTCAAAGTAGATATGGGTTGAAGTGGCTGTAAAACAGCATCACAGCAGACTAATGATGACGAGCTGTTTTACAATCTGTATGATCTTTAGCTGCAATTCTAAATTGGAATAGGAATTAGAGAGGAGAAACAAGAGCTCTGACACATAATCAATCATTTTATTCATGGTTTACAAATGTGTATACATGTTATACATTCTTGCATCACAAAAAAAAAAAAAAAACAACTATTCTTAGTGAGAAAAAGACTGCAGTTCAAATGAAGAAGCCATCATGTTTCCTGGCTAAGATATTGGGCTACAACTGCAGCAGATCAATAATAAAGTTTCAAAAAAATGAAAATTCTTGGTTTCTATCTCTTACTATTCTTCACAGATAAAAACTGCCGATTAAGAGTTTGACCTAACCTTTCTTACCCGTGTGTAAGAAATGAATATTTAAAGACAGACTCCTCAGGTAAAAGGTGCTACAAATTGTCTGGGTCACGAGCACCTTGAATCAAATGCAATCATATACAGACATGAAGATAGACCTTAAAAGACTGTATTTCCTGAGCATTCTGCCCTTTTGGTGTTAGGGTGAGGTTGTCAGAAAGCTATAACCCAGCACACTCACTCAAGTGTCTGTGTTTTGCTCTTCATTGCTGACTTCCATTAGCTGAAACATCACATGCTTGCCCAGAATACTGCTACAGTTATGTAGAGCTTTTCAGGAAACATCACTTCACACAGATGTTTAACCTCCAAGCCCTGAAGGGATAGCTCTGCCAGTTGCCAGGCTTGTCAATTAATTTTACATTGACAATCATGCTAATATAGTTTGACATAGACAAGTTTTGCAGCCAGCCAGCTACATTAGATAAACAAGGTAGATGACTCCCGTTCACTGCAAAATACATCTGAACACTTGGCACACCACAGCATATGTCTCATAGGTAGCACTGCCCTGTTTCATATCAACTACCATCCCAGATGATCATAACTGCTAGTAACATTTTTTTTTTTTTGCTCACCTGAACAGTCTTCCCATTTCTTTTGTGGTCATGTTACCACAAATGTGTTCAGGAAATACGAATATGAAATATTCAAATATATATATGAAATATAAAGTATATCTGAATAGCTGGCTTACAATATGAACTACCAAGCAAGATGAGTACTGCTGAGATATCCCTGAAATAAGTTTATTTAAGCTGAGGCACCTCATTCAAATTATGTCAGCAAACTGGAAGTAGCTTTGAGAAAAAGAACAAATATTTAGGGTTTGGAAGGAATTATTTCCAAGAATACCTTAAATAGGCTGGATATGTACATCTGGCACATGAATGAGGAAGGTGTGATGAAGATATGATAATTGGCTAGAGTTACCTAAAAAAAAAAGCAAATACAACAGTAGCTGCAGCATGAGCAAATGGAAGTAGATACTAGGTTAAAGTAAGTAAGCTGCACCAGATTAAAAAAAAAATATTTTACACAAAAGAGAAACTGTGGACCAGTTGACCCAAGATAAATAAATTGATATCAAGTACAATATTTAGACAAAGAGTGAATACAGCTTCAATCTGGAATCAATCATATATTGGCCAGTGAGTACCTTTAAAGGCCTATGTCCTTGTCTCTATCTTCAAATTCTGTGAGAATTACTGAGAATTATTGGTTTGGAGTTTGAATGAGATTGAAAACTGCAGGATAAAAAGAACTGTTGGAGGTTTTTGGTTTTTCTGTTTTCTCCTTTGTCTTGCCTTATGAAACTGAATTAATTCTAAGCAAAATTATCACTTTCAGAAAATATTTGACATACAAAATAGTTTATTTTCCCTTAAGATGTTAAAAAACTGTGAGTATAGGGAAATGAGAAATACTTTCCTTTTGTAAGACTGCAGAAAAAAATTCTGAAATTTTAAAACTGAAAATATAAATGAGCCTAGTGTAAAGACTATGAATTCAAACATTTGTCCTTGATGCTTTCAATCACTAGTATACCTTTATGACAGCCTGATTTTGTCCTAGTTTTTCATGGTCATGTAGTGCAGCTGAGGGTGTAAATTACAGTATCTTTGTATCTATATACTGATCATTATGGGAAAAAAAAAAAGGAAATATGACAGGATGGCACAAAGCCTGGGCTAGTATTGTATGTTCTGCATGCAAGAAAACCTTTATTTCTGCCTGGGCAGACTGCTGTAATCCCTAACCATGGGGACAATCACTCCATAAGTGTCTTAAAACATCTGTATTTCATGCTGTAAAACAAAAACAGAAATGATTTTTTTTTTTAATCATTTTACAGCAAGTAGTAAAGTCAGAACTATAATGTAAGCAAGTGGCCCTTTGGCCAGTGGTTCAACAACTGAGGATTGCATCAGTACTGGATGAACATTGACAATGATAACAACTAGGAACAGGCAGTTACTTACAAAAAAGAGACTATAAACAAAACCATAGATGCTTCTAATGAAAATACTATTGATATGTGCAAATATATCTGCCCCATCTTATGTTAGAGCACAGACTCCCAAGACAGAGACTGTAGTTCTGTTCAACTCTTATGCAGGGTTTAATCCAGGTGACAAAGTCTTTTGTAGCCTGTTGTCTACAATGTTGAGCAACTAAAAAACTGCTGAAACATTTACTGTCTCCGTAGTTCTCAGTTGTGATAATGACAGCCCCAACTTTTTTAACTTTTCAATTACCCAAGATAATGAATGATGTCAAAACCCTCATCTACAACATGTTCCTGAGCTGCAGATTGAGGCCATTTATTTATCACAATGAAGTTCTAGTCTTTATCTCATTTGTTATTATGATGGTGATGATAACAACAAAAACAGCAACAACAAATTTAAAATAAACATTCTTTCTTGTTATTCTATTTTAGAAGAGCATTTATCTAAGTCAAACTATTCTGCAGATTTGGCCGATTAAAGAATTGGGCTATATCTCAGCTGTCAGAAAAATTATACAGAGAGCTTAAACTGTCCACAAGCTTTCTTAGAAATCTTAATATATTAATTAGAAACTATTTTAAATTTATTTAAATAAATAATGCTTTGTATGAGAATTGTTTGCAAAACATTATATATAAATATTATTGTTTTTCATTATGTTTGTGCTAGGCAATGCTAAAGATATGGGAGAAAAATTAGACAAATTCACAAACAAAAATTAAAATTTTTGTCTTAGGAAATGATGCCATGAACTTTTCTGAAAAACTGACAATGATGTTTGGAGAAAATCAATTAGTCACTATTTTAGTATAGATGGAGAGGGACAAGTGTGATTGTGTTGTAGACATTAAAAGACATAGATACCCCAGCTACACAAGGGCAAGAGAAGAAGTTTGCTGACCAGCAGTGATGAATGGGTGTGGAGAAGATGTTATGTAATTGTTTTGTGACAGATCCTTTAGAAGAGTAGAAGAATGAATAGAAATTTCTATTATTTCTGGAAAATAATAGATGGTCAGAGGTGAGGCTGGAGTTAAGATGAGATAAGTCAGACATTACAACCCATGCACCTGAAAAAGAAAGCAGAATAGCAGTCACTATGAGATACAATAAATTTTTAATTGATCAATTAAATAAGAATTTATTATATAACAAGATAATATTTTTTCTACTCACTGAATTGTTTGCTTATATTCATATACAGTTGGGAATATTGGGCTTTCATTTACTTCGATATTCAAAGAGCAAAATAAACTATAAAGGTGTAGATATTCCCAGCTCAGTCAGAGAGAAAGAGAAAGGTTTTCTAACCAGGCAAGAGCCTGGGAAACAGTTGGGAAAGAATGTAAATAATTCTCTAATCTATCTTGCTATTCACATTGTTTATAGATATGCTCTGCTACCGTGTGTCATTCACTGCACACCAATGGTGTGACATGTTTTTACTCTAAGACCAATGAAATTAGTCTTCTCGATGTCCTCTATATATAGAGCGGTATATTTGAAATAAATCAGAGCTCATTTTCTTTGCCTTCTGATCTGGAGTTCTCTGTTCCCGTCCTGCTCGACAGCGACATAAAGGTATATAAGAATCTGCATGTTTGTTGATTAGTTGTGCAACTTTCAAATATTTGTGGTTGAAGGCATTATTCAAGAATATTCTTTTAGGTACAATGCATTAGACAGGACAGTTTTGTAATGTAAACACATAAAAAATTATATGCAGTCAATTAAAATAAACACACTTGGAATATAAATGCACCATTGGATGTTACTTCCTCATCAACGCTGTCCCAGCTATCCATTTGGGAGTCCATTACAATATTCAGTCTTCTCTTATGGCTAAGAAAAAAAGCTAAATATCTGTAGTTCAGACCCTCAGACAACTCATAGGATTTCCATGCACTAACCAGTAGTGAGCTCTGAGGAGCTTTAAAGTATTCTCTGTCCCTTGTAAAGAAAGGTAGAATTTGTTGCACACTTGTGGATTTCTGCCATCTTTTTCAGGGAAGAGAGAAGCTAGAAATGAATTGATGAGAAGGAAGTAATAAAAGTGAAATGTTTGTTAAGGAAGCTCAGTTTTCCTTTTGTGCTTCTGTTTTTAGGAGCAAGCTTCCTTCCATGTCTAAGAAACTAAACATTAGAATTCAAAACTCCCTCCTGGGATCACTTTCCTTCTCTCTTTTATTCTTGTCCTTGTACTGGCAGTGAATTTGAAAACCTCTGCCAGACAGATCTTTAAAACTCTCATCATTCTTAAAAAGGAATCCAGTGTTGGCAAGTTCTGACACTGGACAAACACGTCAACAAACATTGAGAAAGTGCTGCCTCCAAGCAGCAGAGCACGCTAGGGCTGTGTTTACTCAAGCTTGTCGCTACCAGGCTTCATTAAGAGTGATGACATTTTTAAACACCATCTCTGTGGTACTATGTGATACAATTCAAATCTAGCAGGCACACAAAGGCCTTTGTCTCTGCTCAAGACTTGTACCAACTTCTGTTGTTAAGGATATGACAACATTTTCTGGCTGAAGGAAAAAGACTGCAAGGAACTGATCCTAAACTGAACCAAGTGAATAGAAAAGTTCTCTTTTCATACTGGTGGGGTTAGATTTAAGTATTGTATATCTCCTTGCCTGCACACAGAAAAATCTGAAGTTGATATACAGAAGGCACAGAGAGACATTATTTAATTCTAGAGTATGGATGTGACCACTAAAATTATTGCATTGCTCCTACTGTTAACCAGAAGGGTACTTACTGAATCTGAGCCTTCCTTTTCAAAACAAAGAAACCCATCTTTGTCCTGCAACACCATTTGCCATATTCTTGTTCAGCACAAGCACTGCTTTACATGTTTTTCCTGTCATCTTATTGGTAGAAATTCTTATATATTAAGATAGAAATGAAGGTCATGATCATTTCCATTCAACTTTAAGATTATATATGCCCAGTATTTTGATATTGAAATGTCTAAAATGTGCATATATGTTGAGCAGCAAGTTGATAGATTCATTCACTAAATGCACACTCAAATAGACACTTTTAAAGAAGGAACTAAACTGTAAGAAGGATGGTGATGACTTGCTTTTTCTCTGGAGAAGGGGACTAGACTTTAAGCTATGGTAGGGACCAAGGTGAAGTTAATACAATTCCACAAAATAGAATAGAATAGAATAGAATAGAATAGAATAGAATAGAATAGAATAGAATAGAATAGAATAGAATAGAATAGAATAGAATAGAATAGAATATTTCAGTTGGCAGGGACTTATAAGAATCATCTAATTATCTGCCTGACCAATTCAGAGCGGATCAAAAGTTAAAGCACTGTTGTTAAGGGCCTTGGCCAGATACCTCTTAAGCACTGACAGGCCTTGTTCACCTTTCTAGGAAGTGTTTGATCCCCTGTTGCAGCATTTGACTTCTAAATGTCCAGATGTTAGAGTCTGAACATTCCATGATACTGCTTTGAACCATTCACACAAGTCCTATCATTGGATCCCAGAGAGGTCAGCACCTCCCTCTTCACTCCTCACAAAGCTGTAGAGAGCAATGAGGTCACCCCTCAGCCTCCTTTTTTCCAAACTAGACAAATCCAAAGTCATTAACTGCTCCTTATAGGACATTCCTTCCAGCCCTGTCACCAGATTTTTTGTCCTCCTCTGGACGCATACAAAGAGTTTCCCATCATTCTCAATTGTGAGGCCCAGAATGGCACACAGAACTCAAGGTGAGGCCCACCACTGCTGAGTACAGTGGGATAACCATCTCTATTGAGCAGCTCTTTGTGCTGGGTTTGGGGTACCCCAGGATGGAGTTCACCCTCCTGGCTGCCTGGGCACTTGGCTACCTCACATTGAGCTGCTGCCAGCCAGCACCCCAGATCCCTCTCTGCTGGGCTGATCTCCAGCCACTCTTTTTCCAATTCATACTTATGTCCAGCTTAACAGAATAGAGAATAGAGAATAGAGAATAGAGAATAGAGAATAGAATTATTACTGTATAATATATAAATATAAATATATCATATATGAAATATAAAAGATGCTATTCATAATGTATAAAAATGCATAAAATATGTGTACCTACACTGTGTGTGCAGTTCTACCTGTTACTACATTATCTGCAAGGAATCAATATGCAGGCTTCCATTTACTGGGCTTTGTGTGTAGAATTCTTAAAAAATACAGAGGTCTTTTTTTCTGAGCAGCTTTATTACTACAGTTCAAAAATGTTTTCAAGTAAGAGTTTTAAAATAGCTGGAAAAGTTGGAAAAACACTTTCTAAAAGTGAATTACAGAATTTATTACAAGCCCAGAGAAAACAAGTACATTTACAATGTGGAAATTACATAGGCTGGTGTTTTCACACATATGTGCCTCTGGATAAGAGCTTTAATTCCTATTTAGGCACTAAACCAGAACAAGCATGTTTTCAATAGAAGCAAATTATAGCAAGGCAATTATATTGGAAAATACACCAAGATAAAACTCTCCAGCAAGCATACATTGCATAAAAATAAAAATAGCATTCAATGGCATTTGGATTGATATGTACTGATTCCCTTTGAAAATGTAAAGATACATCTAAATCCCTAACTTCAGAATTCAGGTATGACTCTCAGAAATGCCTTTACCTTGACAAGTATATTTTACTAGATCTTTACTCAGAAAAGCATAAACTTACATGCTGCTTATTTTCAAATGTATATAAGTGTAATTTATATGGTTTGTTACTGACTGATGACTAAAATGCTTAAGCTAAGATTCTTGTAATGGAAAATCAATTACAAGAGCATGGTTACATGAAGCAAAACCATTTTCCTATTGAAACATTTCTTCCAAAAGCATGCAGATTGCTTGCTAACAGTTAGGAAAGAATTTTAAAAACTTCGCCTTATGTAATTTTTGCAAAGAATTTAGCTTTGCCCAGATTTCAGTAGGACCAGTGTTCGAATTTTGATGTTACATGAAACATCATCAACGTTGGAGATTTTTGCCAAACTGATACAATAAAACTTTATCTACTATTTGGCAATTATGTCCTTACTTTGCAAAGGCATTTTGGTGTTGTTGGCTTTTTTTTTCTGTTTGTGGGAGGGGGATGTGTTCGGTCTTGGTTTTCTTCCTAAGTACCCAGGATTTAGTTTTGTAAGCTTGTCAATCACTAATGGGATTTACTCCAGTTCTACATTGGCAATTGCTTTCATTATTTAATTGTTTTTTCTTTCTATATGAAAACAACAGTAGTCAAATGTACCTATTTCTAAAAATGCATTGGAAAGAAACAGCAGGGGGAGGAAAGAAAATCTATAGATATTTAGGGACACAGTAACAGAGTAACTACCAGCAACAATGAAAACTTTATAGGGCTGCACTTTATTAACTCTGTCCATTTCAAGCTACTAATAATTAGCTGAGCTCAAAATGATTGCTTAGCATTCAGCAGGGAAGGTAGCATTTCTCCAGAAGGGACTTTGTTATTGGAGACTGTTTTTACAAATGCATAGTTTCCTTAATTCCAGTATAATGATCTTTCCTGACTTAGTTATTGTTGTTTTAAGTGGCTAAAATAAGCACTCTTGTTCATATACTTTCAAATGAAAACATGAATGTTCATGGCTTTATATTACTGAAGCTTTCCCTTATTGCCCCTATACACCCCCTTTTCCTTCAGACTGCAGTCTCTAGGTACTTTGATAGTTTATGCTTTCTTCTCAGAGTGAGGTGTTGTAGTAAAAAGGTTCCTTTGGCAGCTACCAAAATATGTCACACTGACTGTAACCTTTAAAAAAGGAAATGCTCCATGGAGCTTTGATTGTATAAACAGCATATTCTGTCCTGAAAATGAGGACAATGTCAAAGGAGAAATTATATGTAAGAATGTATATATTTTTATTACTTTTTACTTTATTTTGATACTTAGAGGTGCCTCTTTAAAAATCCTGTGCTGTGCACTCATATTGCTAAGATAAATTACTACTTTTTCCATGTGTAATGTTATTGTGAGCAGAAGTGTAAGAGACATTGGTTATTATTTTGAACTTGATTGTTTTCTATGTTGGCTGAAGTCAGAGCAGAACAGCGATTCTACAGGGGCTGCAAGGAAGTGGAGGTCTGTGCAAACACACCATTGTCATTGGATGAGGACAGGGAATCTGAACAGAATGGAATGAGATACACAAGAAGGCCTTAGTTATATTCACTGTTTGCTAAAATTTGGTTTACATCTATGAAAAACACTGGAAACATAACCAAGAGATTACCAAACTGTGAAAATCCTTCACAGGGACATATCTCAAGTCTTCCTGCTGATGCTGCAGCTTAAATCCTGCAATACAGATCTTGGATCAAATTTGCGTGGGTAAGAATTTTGTTAAATTACAGAGTGGTTTAATTTAAGAAGAGAAAAATGGACACATTGGCCTGAACTGCTTTCACCTTGCAAGATGAACAAGAATTTAGAGAAAAGTTCAGATTTCACCTTGTACAAATGATTTCATTTAGAGTCAGCTAGGATGAACTATGATGAGATAAATGGACCTCCATCACCTTTGAAGAAACAGTTTATTTACCAGAAAAAACAACTAAAATGTGAAAATCTCATACAGTCTTGTTTCTGACTGAATAGTACTTCTGAATATTATAATGAGTGTTATTAGCCACAGAGTTCACAATATCTAGATTATTATCTACACTCAGAGATGGAAAAGAGGGACTGTATATTTTATCACATCTGATACCAGGCACACAGAATCTGTGTGTTCAATACTGCCTTCAGGGTATTATCAAGTTGTGTTAAAATGATAAGTCACTCCCATAATTAGTGACTGGCTTCCCAGACCAATTATTTTTAAGTTAATGGTCTTATAGGAACAGACTGGTGGAACAACTAATGTTGGCAAATGAATTCAAGTACAAAAAAAAAAAAAAATAGAAAATAATTTAGTTTGGAAGTGACCACTGAAGATCATCTATTACAAACCTTCATGCAAAGCAGAAACAACTTCAATGTTACCTTAGGCTGGTCAGGTCTTTATCCAGTTGGGTATCCACATGGATATTCTGTGACTCCTCTTAGAAGCCTTTCCCAATGACCACTCATTAGAAAGATTTGTTTCCCTTATATTTATAAAACATATATGTTCATGGGATTAAGAAAATTTAGATTAAAGTGGTATAAAAGGCTAAACAAGGGGGAAAATGAAGGAGACAAAAGACTAAACCTGCTAAAACAAAAGTCCATTAGCATTAAATTTAAATATATATTTAAAAATGAATTCTAAATTAAATAAATAATTAGACATACATATCTTCAATTTTTTCTTCAATTGAACTAGAAAATATATACAATATATTGATGAACAGAACTATTACCACTTAGCAAGAAAGCAAAAGAAACACAGAGAAATTGCATAATTTGTGTTAATAAAACTTTTCTGTCTCACCATCTAGGAGACTCTCTGGCAGTCACAGCTGCACCACCTGAGCAAGGACCAAAGCCCCTTTGCAGGGTCTGGCTCCAGTCCTCTAATGGGTCTTTCCTGACTTCCTACACACCCCACACTCACCCAGACAGACACGATTTCCTTGCTCAACCCCAGCTTTCCCATGGCAGAATCTCACACATCTCAATCCTTCAAATCATTTAATCTTGGTGCAAAAACTTAACAAAATAAGAGCATGAGTTGGATGCCTCTGAGGAAGGACCCTGAACAAAGGAAACCCTGGGATTTTATACTCTCACTCTCTTAAGCGCGTGCTGGGACCCTCGTCTCCTCTCGCGTCTCTGAGCGTGTCCCAAACCTGGCTGGGCCATGGGTCCTGGGGCCTTTTGTTATCCACAGGTCAGCAGTTCATGGGCTCTTGCCTTGGGCTCTCCTCACCCAGAGCTCAACCTGCAGCTCACACTGCAGCTGCACCCTGAGCTACCTTCACCGAATGGATTCCTCAAAATTTGGTCAATGTCATATTGACATTATGCTATGGCATAATCTACATTTTTTAATTGACCATTCTGACATTGTGAACTAAGTCTGTTTTGCAGTTTTAGACAGCAACTAAAATTATACCATTCAATAATGAATCAGTTCAAATGGGGGATACGTCTTAATCATTACATTTGCAGAATTGTAGTTTGGCGGCAAATAATTGAAAATTAGTGGAAGTGAGAGTGAAAAATATCCATCTTGGAAGAGGTTTTTAAATGCTTTAATTTCTATAGATTAGTGGCATAGGGAAAGGGAAAAATCAGTTGATATTTTTCAGTTATATGTGATGTCATTTTTTTCTACAGCACAGTACCCTGCCACTTCACTGTGGCAATACCAGGTTACTGACTTTTTTTTTTATTTTATTTTTTTTAATTTTTTTAATTTTTATTTTTAATCGATGGTAACACAAAGAAGCAAAATCAGAGTACTTTCTAGAAAAATGAAGGTCAGGTTTGACCAGGTGCTTCAGAAATTTTAATCCAATATATTGTCAGGCATAACTTTTCCACTTTGAATATGACATTGGGTTTAAAATGGATCATCTCAAAATCTGAATTTGGATTGGATTTCATTTTGAAATTAGGAGTTCTAGCCACAGTTTACAATCCTATAAACCATTAGACTAAACTCCACTTTTTACTAATACATTCTAAGCCTGCAGCCTTTTTTTTTCTGTAATATATACAGTATTACAGTCAACTGCCATTTAGCCCACTTCCAGTATGTTAGTTTTCCTATCATCTCCTTTGTTGTCTTGAGAACTGACACCCATTCTCTATTTGCCAAACATGATTTACAGTTTCCAGCGGTTCTCTACCTTTATCATCAATTTTTTATCACTGGATCACAGCTGAACCCAAGGGAGGAAGTTGTTATATGCAACTGAAATAGATACTAGCTCTGCATTTTCAAAGAACAATGTTGCACAAATGAAAGTTCTGCCCTGCAAATAATGACTAAAAAAACCCAAACAACCAAAAAACAAACCAAAAACTCATACAGGAAAAGTCTTTACAATTCAGAAGGGATCTGAACTGTTGTGCATAGTTAACCTGTGTGAGGCATACCATTAGCAGCACATTTTCTTAATCAACATAGTGTGGTTGCTTTCAGAATGTAGGAATTGTTATTATTTCCAGCATAGAAATTCACTCCTTTAGGTTTTTTCTGAATAGTGTCAGTGACCTTAAGATGTATTCATCTGAATAAGATATGCACATGCATAATATATGATTTCATTTTCCTTATATTGCTTAAAAGATTTCCCAAAAGCCAGGTAAATTAGTATATATATTTTGAAAAGCATATACCAACAATAATAGCTGATTCTCTCACTTCTATTAACTGAGTTCTCCAAACAGTTTTTATGTATTAATTAATACTCATACATAGTCTGTGACATTAGGCAGTGTTATTAGTTCTGGTTTATATCAAGGATCTGACGCTTAAGCAAAAGGAGGGTTAGGAAAAGTAATTCTTTTAGTAAAAAATACTACATTAAAATAAGAAATTACCTGAAATGATTATACCATTTCCTTTCCACTTTGACTTTATAATAAGCAGTCAATCCATTGTATATAATTTGCTAAGCTCTGTATTCATGTTTTTTTAAGAAAGAAAAGAATGCAATTGCCTGGGTAAAATGTCTGGCCTGCTGGAATAAGGGGAAGGGGAGAATGGCTGTCATCTGTGACTGTGATCTGTGACTAGGGTCTGTGACCCAAAAATAGGAAACAGTTACTCCTAGTAAAGTATGGGAGGAAAAGAAACTAGTCCTCATCTTCCTCATACTTTGTAAATCCATCCTGGCTGGAGCAGACTGTGAGACTGAAAGGCTGGAAAGGAGCTATTTGCAGAAGTTCATTGCTATTTCATGCCCTTCACTTTTCAAAGTAGGAAGAACATGAAACATACAAAGAATTTGTAAAGCTGTTGAATTTTAGGAACTTAATATGGTGTTTGTTTTTTTTTTTTATATATATTTCTGGCTCAAATGTAATGACAATTTTCTGAATATTTTTTTTCTCACTTTGCTCAAAATTATTCATAGATTCCAGAAAGGTTGTACCTCTTTCTCAGAAACTTTTAATGTTTAATTAAACTTTGCTCAAAAGTAAGGAAGATGGTTAGCAGAACTGCTACCTTGGGCTTATTTAGGGACCTTCAGAGACTCCCTTGGCAGGCAGTCCTGAAGGGCAAAGGAGTCCAGGAAGGCTTTAAGAACTAAATCTTAAAGGTTCAGAAGTAGGCTGC
The DNA here is from genome assembly GCF_026979565.1 of Vidua chalybeata. Classification (NCBI taxonomy): domain Eukaryota; kingdom Metazoa; phylum Chordata; class Aves; order Passeriformes; family Viduidae; genus Vidua; species Vidua chalybeata. The sequence goes on from NC_071535.1 coordinate 18,533,684, forward strand.
TCTCTCAAGTGAAAAGATAAGCCAATGGGGAAGAAGACCAGCCTGACTGAACAATGAACTTTGCATGAAACTCAAGAGAAGAAGAGAGTTTATGGTATTGGGAAGAAGGGACAGGCAACTCAGAGGACTACAAGGATGTTATGAGGTTATTCAGGGAGAAAATTAGGAGGGCCAAAGCCTAGCTAGAACTTAATCTGGCTACTGCCACAAAAGACAATAAACATGTTTCCATACATACATTAATAACAAAAGGAAGTCTAAGGAGAATCCCATCTATAAGAAGGGTGGAAAGAGGATCTGGGGAACTACATGCCTGCCTGTCTGACCTGGTGCCAGGGTCATGGAGCAAGTCATCTTGAGCGCATCACAGAACAAACAGGGGATTAGACCCAGCTAGGATGGGTTTATGAAAGGCAGATGATCAACTTGACCAACCTGATCTCCTTCTGTGAAAGGTGACCTGCTTAGCAGATGAGGGAAAGGCTGTGGATACTGTTTACTCACACTTCAGTAAAGCCTTTGACGTTGTTTCCCTCAGCATTCTCCTGGATAAACTGGCTGCTTCTGGCCTGGATTGGTGCACTTATTGCTGGTAGAAAACTGGCAGGAGGGCTGAGCCCAGAGAGTGCCAGTGAATGGAGTTACATCCAGCTGGCAGGCAGTCATGGCTGAACATGAGCCAGCTGTGCCCTGGTGGCCAAGAAGGCCAATGGCACCCTGGCCTGTATCAGCAATAGTGTGGCCAGCAGGACCAGGGCAGTAATCATCCCCCTGTACTCAGCACTGGTGAGGCCACACCTCAAGTCCTGTGTTCAGTTCTGGGCCCCTCACTACAAGACAGACTTTGAGGTCTCAGAGTGTGTCCAGAGAAGGACAACAGAGGTGAGGAAGAGTCTGGACCACAAGTCTGATCAGGTGCAGCTGAGGGAGCTGGGGGTGTTTAGCCTGGAAAAAGGGAGGCTCAGAGGGGACCTTAATGCTCTCTACAACTGACTGGAAACTGTGGCCAGGTGGGGGTCGGTCTCTTCTCCCAAGTAACAAGCAACAGGACAAAAGAAATTGGCCTTAAGTTGAACCCAGGGAGATTTAGATTGGATATTAGGAAACATTTCTTCACTGATAGAATGGTCAGACATTGAAACAGGCTGCCAAGGGAAGTGGTTGAATCATTGTCCCTGGGAATAGTTAAAAGACAGGTAGATGCAACAGTTAGGGACATGGTTTAGTTTAAATCAAGAATAAGGTTAATGTTTGGACTTGGTGACCTTACAGGTCTTTTCTGACCTATGATTCTGTGATTATCAGTTCAAGGAGTTCACCGTGAAATTATCACCAAAATGCAGAATCTAAGTTCTTTTTTAAAATCCATTCAAAACTGTTAAATATCCTTTGAACGTTTTGATTGGAAAAAAGTGAATCTAAAATTTTTCCACTGAAGTAGGATTTTAGTAACATATATTTACCTACTACCCTGGAAATTCCATCTAGTGCCTGCAAATATATATGTATATATAGAGAGAGCTTTTTTTTCTCCTTGTTGCTTTTCAGATGTAAGAGCAAGCAGTTTAAAATATATTTCTTTGTTCTAAGTCCCCTAGAACATTTTTTAGACTTCAGCAATTCCAGTTCAGGAAATATGGGATTAAGACTTTCTGGGGTGCTCCTGTCCCCTAATTTCTGTGCTTCCTTCCCCCTCCAACCCTGTCTACAGCTAATCTATAATAAAGGTTAATTTTGAAAAGCGAGCTCCATAGTATTTACACAATGAAGTCAAACTCTGAATGAAACACACTTGTAAAAACAACAGCAGCCTTTTCCTTGTGCAATATAGGATGTGGTCAATCATTTGGCAATTCAGTTTTGGCACATCATGAACTATTTATTTGTTAAGGCAAGTTCTTGAGATTACAGAAACTCTGGGAGGTTTTTTCCTTTCTTTTCTTCTTTTTTGGTCCTTTTTATTTCCTCCACTGGAAACTATTAAATTTTCAGAGCCTGATGTTTATTTCACGCTGAAATGTGCACTACTGTATCGATAAATATTTAATGGTGCTGGAGTTCAGTAGATATAGCCTCATATGTTTCTTTTAAAAGGTGTTTTATAACCTGGTGAATGCACTGTGGTCAACTGAGCAAGAAAAAAACAAACTCAAACCAAAAACTTTCCACTAAAAGATGACACAGGGTTCAGTTTCAGTTTGAAGAGGGTATGGAGGAAACAAGTAACCGTATATTTTTCTGAGTCTCTCAGTCCTGGCAGTGCTCAGACAATTCCATTTGAGATAAACATCAGGGGCATTACATAGATCATAAAAGCATTTGAGCTGAGAAAGACAAGTGCTAGAAAAGATAAAGTTCTAAAAATGAGCTTTCTCCAACAGACCTCAAAAAAAAAAAAAAAAAAAAAAGACAGGTAAATCCATTTTGCCCTGAACCACTGCACCTTCCATGATAGATTTGCTGTGACATGTTCATGCTCACTCTGAAAGACTAGTTTAAATGCTCATGCAAAGTGTTTTCAGATATTTCTGGATGAACATTTGTTGACATTAAATTTTAAATATGATGTTAAATTATTTAAACATATCTGTCAAACTGTTAGTATGCACTTTACCTAATGTTGCACTTGAAACTACCTGAAATCACTTTGGCAGGCTAGGACCAAGCTACAGAAGAGCAAAAAACCCTCAGTGACAGGTAATAACAAAAATTGCATTATTGATATTCTCTCCTGTTGCATGCCAGGTTGGTTCAGTTAGAAGTTTTAATAAATGTTAGTTAGTCGGTTCTATGTACCCCCATTTTCCCCTCACAATGGTCTGCTCCAGGTTGTCTGCCATAGGAGCTTTCCCATGTCAGTCTTGTAGCCACCCCCTGTTCATTCCTGAAGGTTCTGTGACTGTCACCCCATCCTTGTATTCCTATTTGTGCCAGAACCCTGTACCCACCCCTCTCATGTTCCCGTTGGCTGCCGTGGTCCACGTCACTCCCCCGTTGCCTGTCCCCATTGGGCGAGGGGGGCTTCCGTCCCTGTCTGCCCACCCCCTATATAACCCCATGCTTCCCTTGTCTCGTTGCCATCTTGACCATGCGCGCAGTAGGAGATAGGCACCGCTCCAGCCACCGCGGCGGCCACGCGGGAAATAAACATTCTCCAGCCACGCAGGACAAGGTGTGCCTCCCACGTCCCTTTGTCTCCTCTAAGCACTTGGCTACTAATCTGGCAAACCCACACGGAGGCTCAGCCCTAGAGCTCCGTACACGCGGCAGCCCCGGTCTCCCGGCCAAAAGGCAGCGCCACTAGCCGGGCGCCCCAGCTGCCTGAGGCCGGGGCGAGAAGAATGCAAAGCTGCACTCTCCCTTTCATTTGGTTCCTATTCTAAATATCTACCACTCCACTAACTACCTGAACAGACTTGGAAATTAAATTTTACCTTATCCAATTTTAAGTGGTAACTTAAAATGTCCAAGTAGAATATAATTTCCAGTAAAAACATTGCAGATTTCTTAATTGATTATCTATTTCTAAAGTAATCTGCAAATCATACTCAGGTGTATTTTGATAAATCTGAAGAGCTGTTCATATTTCATAAGAAATCTCATAGATTTGTAAATAAACACCACCTACAGTGAATTAGGGCAAAATGCACAAAAAGCTTTGTGCGTTTAAAGCTTTGTGTAATTTGTAAATGACATCAGAAATCTCTATCAAATACGAAGAATAAGATCAATGAATCAGTACCTTGTATGCAGTGTTCTCTCATTTATCGTTAAGATTCAGCACCTGTCAAACTTACTCAATAACTTAGTTATAAACTAAATATTTTAAGACTAATTCAGGAATCTTTGAGGATATTACCTCAGCCTCAGTGGAATTGTTCAGCAAAGAATCATATACTGCTGTTGCCTGAAAGATGCTTTGTTTGAATTATGTAGAAAGAATAAAAATGGCAAAAGAACAAAATGGCCAACCAACCTCTTATCCTGATGGGAAATGATAGAGCTGAAAATGAAGGCTAGGTAAGAATAATAAAAAAGTTGTTCAAAACCATGGTACCACTATAAAAGGAAAACCAATCTGCTTGATCTGCTTGTGATGAGTCTTTTGATCTCTTGTCTTCTTTATGTAATGGAGTTTTAAATGTAGGACAACAAAAATTGTCCTAACCCAGGTTTCTACTACCCAATCAGAGACCACATTTGTGTATCAATAAGTATGAATCACAAATATGAAGAAAAAGCACATATTTACAGTTAGGACCAGTGTTCTCTCAATAACAAATACATATCAAGAATACTGTCATACATCAGGAAAATCTCAATCACATGCATGTATTGAGTCTGGCATATCTGAGTTCCCATGTCCTTAGACATTTTAGTTAAGCACTTTACATAATTTGGGTGTTGAAAGTTGTAGATTGTTTTGAAGTGCTTTGAGCTGAATGAGTAACAGAGCTTAGGGCATTAAACTCTTTCTGGATATTAGAAATATGGTCCAGAAAATGACCTCTTAATAAAAGAATTGGTTTCTCTAAGTCTATGTTCATACTTTCCTCAAATCCTCTATTCATCATCATAGACAAAAATCTGTATTTTTCTCCCAGCATTACTGAAGTGCAAGCTTAAATTTCGAAGCCAAGTGATGTGGAGTAATTTGCAGTGATCAATAGTGTCTTGTGCTGAAAAAAAAAGAAAAGGTACTAAAACTTACACATACTTGTGCTTTTTATTTTACCTGTAATTCTGTAATTCTGTAATTTCAGGTCTTCCTTGACATATTAATTGAGTTTTATTGTAGAAATCCGCTTTATCTTGGTATCATCAGGAAACAGTAATTGGTTCCTGAATCTTTAAGTCATAATACAAATGATCTTCCTAAAAAAATACTTGCATGTTGCTTTATCTCCCTTCTACTTTATTTTGAAGAATTGAATCAGGGTCCACTGTGATTGTACAAAACTATATGGAAGAAGCCCAAACATGGTTGTTAAACACCAGTCAACATCTGTATGTGTTGTATACAAATGAAGCTAAAAAAATGAGTTCCCATTACTCTTTGTAGACTGAAATGATTGAGTTAAACATTGCTGTATGTTTCACTGATATGAGAAGAAGTTATTTCCAATATTCATATATGAAAAGTACACCTTCAAGAAGGCTGAGAACCCATGAGGGCTGAGAGCCCATGAAAAAAGGCCATTTTGTTCCCAGAATGAGTTGTTTTAGCAGAAAAATTATAGCATTTCATTTTCCATTCAAAACAATGTCTTTAAGTCATTTGACACAAAGAAGACTTTGCCTGGATGTAATGGAGTTTTACCTTCTTTAATTTGCAATGCTTGCAATTGAAAATCAGACAAAATGATTTTGAGTTCTTTGGTTCCCACTGACTACACTGAGGGAATTATGTTATATCTCACAGGAAGCCATCAGAGCCAGTACCTCACACGACTGAACTCTATGACTTTATGGCTTTCACAGAGAGATTTATCCAGTTTTTCTGGCTTTGGTTTTAGCTGAAAGCAAACGCTGCTATCTTCAGTGTATTCTAAACAGAAAGAAAATGAGAAATACTGTAAATCGTTCAAGGAAACTTTTACCCACAGGATTGCTAGAAACTTTAAACCAGAAGCTTGGGTTTGTTTTTGTAAGCATTTGCACTGAGTCTCTGAACATTTGAAGATTAACCTGTTGCAATGAAGGTTGTATGTGAGTTTTTACATGATAGTAAAATGTCTGCCTCGCAGAGCACATTAGGTACCTATAACTTTCTTTTGAGAATGATACCCAGTAGGGCAAATGTTAAAAGAATAAAATTTTGAAGCTCTGCAAGCAGAAGACTAGTTCCAGTTCTGTGTGCATTCAAAGTTATTTCTGATGTCTATATTAATTTTCTTGTTTGACTGTACCAAAGTATTTGTTATTGTCATTAAATTTAGCCATGTTTTTTCATTAGTATGTGCTTTAGAATGTAGCTGGTAAGCAACGAGGTAGGAAGAACATCTACAGTGGTGGTGGCAGGATATTTCTGCATGTTCTGGAAGCCTTGAAAACATGTAAATTCAATATTTCAAGTGAAGACTGTGACTTGGACTTTTCCAATGCAATAGAAGCATGGAGTGCTTCTATTAAAAATAGAAATGTGGATCTGGAAATTATATGAAGAAAACAACAGTGCCGAGACTTCAACATATATCTGCAGTATATACTTGGACACAGAGAAGAACTCAGCAAAATGTATGAGCATTCTATTTCACTCATATCTGACAGAAAATGTGACTATAGCAATCCCAGAGTGGTGAGACATTGTTTTTTTCATTCTGATGAGTAGGCCACATCAGTGTCTCTATTCTCTAATTACATGACACTTAGGTTCATACATTTGTATTTTTACTCTCAACTGGATTTCTACAAACCCTTTTCTCAAGCTAGCTCTCTTCTCCAGCTCTCTCACAATCATTGAAAGTACAACATACAGCTGCTGCATTTTTCTGTCTCCCTCTTGGCCTGGTGAATAAATCATTAATTCTTGATGTTGAATTCTTCTCTCCCATGTCATACTTGCTTTGCTAAACTTGAGTTTGAACTTGAACGGATTTTGCCCTTGGATGCATCTTGATCTAATTACCCTTGCTTTCTTTTGTTCCTATTTTTTAGCTGTCATTTTCATAAACCAAAAGTTTATGTTGAGAGATACATAAATATTATAGAAAATAATATACATTACCAGATTATATTATTACCAGAACTATTTCTGAGATATCCAGAATTTTAGTGGATGGGGTAAGGTTCTGCCAAACTATTTTGTCTTTAGCCAAAATTGATTTGAAATCAAATGAGACACAAAGGGCTGAGAAGACCTCATTTAAGTCATATCATGGTACAATAAAAGCAGGATTTCTTCAGTGTTTGCTGTTTCAACCTAATCAGATACTGTATAGGAAAAAGGAAGGCAAAATACCAGGAGGGCAGGGAGAAAGAAACAACTGGAAGGAATAAGCATTTCCAAAGCCATATGAGTAATTTGGGCAAAGTCTTGTTTTAGGTACAATTAAAAGAAATCTCTCACTTTTAATAGACACCACCAGTTAATCCTGGACTTTAGCAATGGAGGAGATTTCTTCAGTTTTTTGGTAACAGTAAATTTAAAGGAAGAGAAAATATTGAAAAATATCAGAAATAAACCAAAAGTTGTTTTGCAAACTCTTACACAGAAAGACACATTAAATTAGAAACTTTTATGTCTCAATTTGAAACTGTTTTGAATCTCTTTTCTTTCATTTAATTTAGAATCAGAGTTATCTTTTTTTGGTTTGGTTTGGTTTGGTTTGGTTTGGTTGTTTTGCTATTGAGAATTTGGCTTATGTCAGTCATACCAATATGGTCCTAGACTTTGATCCACCAGCTGACATAATGCAAATTAGCAGCCATATGTGCTGGCTATCAATACAGTGATAAATAATTTCCAGTCAAATGAGGTTTTAAAAAACAGTTTGTGTCAAAAAATTTGGTAAAATAAATTGCATAAGCTGCTTCATCTGCACAGGAATGAACCATCTTAGATACCCTGATTATTTCCAAAGAATTTGTCTTTTATATTACCGAGTTCTATTGATTCTTTGGTATAAGAACATAAATGTTTGTAAAAAAGTACTTTGAGGTGAGCAGCAGCTTATTTCTTCTCAGTGTTAGATATAATTGGTCACTGCATGTGTGTGAAATTGTCTAGAATTTCTAGCATATGGCAGATCTTACATTACTGTGATAATAATGATGATGATCCCCAGCATCTGGAATCCCAAGCCTCTCCCTGTGCTCTGGAGATATGCCCCTGGAAAGCAAAGGTTTTCAGATCTCATGCTGATAACTGCATGACAGATGCTGCCATTATTATATTGCTTGGGTTTATTTGAGCGGAATGGGGAGAGGGCAGGGGAAGGGTTAAAACAAATGAAACATGGGCCTGTTCCTTCAGATAGCTGCATAAATCTCAAATACGCCATGGAACTGCCTGTGTCTTCTTGATCTTATTAGAAAGAATGTGTGTGGGCAGGAAGAGATGAGACTGGGATTTCTTACAACAGTGCTCTCTGGAGGATCACAAATCTGGCCATTTACAACTGATTTATTTGGGTTTATTGCACTAGTATTCTACAGTTCCAATTTGTCTTTGCTCCTTTCATATTATTCTTGACCCCTTGATGAAACACCCACGTAAGTCCAGATAGTTTCTTTAAGAATTCAAGTAAACCTTCCTTATTCATTTAACAATTCTGTTGTTCTTTTTTTTTTTTACCTTTTTTTTTTCAATGTTTATTTTTCTAGAACTTTTTCTCATACTCTTTCCCTTTCAGCTATTGATTTATAATATCTCCAGAGACATCAATAATTATGGAAGAAATTACACTGTCACTTTGAAGAGGAGTATTTTACATTTTGTTTTGGGTCTCAAAGTACTTTTCTATCAAATGGTCTAAGCATTATAGTTTCCCTATTCATCCAGGAAATATTATTATCTTCATTTTACAGATAAAGCAGAGACAGAAAGTGACCTATCTCGGGTAACATTACAAGCCAGAGAAAACATTTTGAATATTAGCAAAAAATCCAGACAGTTGGTCTCAGAAGCTAGCCAGGAGACGATATTATTTTAATTTAAATTTCCACATTGCTGTGGCAAAACATTGTAGCAGAAGCAGTCATTTATTATTTTACTTATGAGAGAAAATAAAGGGGAAGGGAAGGGAAGGGAAGGGAAGGGAAGGGAAGGGAAGGGAAGGGAAGGGAAGGGAAGGGAAGGGAAGGGAAGGGAAACAGTAATCAAATAAAGCAGTAAAAAACCTCGCTATTTATTTTGAAGCCAAAAGAGGGATTGGGAGCAAATACTGAGGCTATTTAATGCTTACTGTGAATTCTTTCATTTATGATTTCTCATTGTTGGCAAGGAAGGTAGTGCTTTATCATTCTCCAAGGCAGGCATATAAATTGCACCTCTGAATTATTGGTACATGTGGAAAGGCCATCTTTGCAGGTGTAGATTTACCAACAGTGGGGTTTAGCCCTAGCCTCTCTTTAGAATCAGCAGCTGCAGCATTGCTGCCATGCTGTCACAGATGGTGGCAGCTCAGCTATCTTGTTTCCTCTTTCCACCCCTTGTTTGTGTGAATGGTGAACCAACCAGGTATGTCAACATTAAGAGACACAGGCAAATTGACTGAATTATGCAGTGGTTATGATTTGTCCTCTGTGTTAAGTAACTTTCTTAGAACTTGCTGTCCTAGTTAGACATAAAAGTTTTCCTATGTAGACCTTCAGCAGGACCACAATTCTGCTAAAGATGACAAAGAGAGATGGAAAAAAATGTGGTGTTGAGAAACAAGCCTAAGAGCTAAAAAGAAAAAAAATGATACAACTCTGTGAAGGAAGAGGCCAATCCAGGAAGAAAACAGATATGAAGTATTATAAATATGTTAAGCCCTCCACTTTCCTGGTCAGAAGAAGACATTGCCTTGTCCTTTGATGTTAAAAGTTAATGATGTTTGCATTTGATTTATAGCCAAAACTCTCTATTTGTTTCAGGTAGGCATCAGTTGCCAAAGGATTCCCACTCTATATATTTTACTTCTGGCTCCAAAATGCATTTTAATAGTCCATAAATTAGGCTTATGAAAGGTCTTCAAGCTTCAAATTCACTGGGGGTGATGGGAAGGGTAGAAATTTTCAGCTGGATCACAAAATTTATTGCCACTATGATTCAAAATGCTGCTGCCACTTACAAGGGGTAAAAAATGGGAAAAGCCTTACTTTTCCCTTCTATTGTAGTAGCACAGCTGGATTTTGTAAAGAATCAACAGTCTTTAGAAATACAAGTTTGAAAGAATTACCAGATTCTGAGAGCAAGACTTGAGAGTCTTGCTATACTTTCTACTCTCCCTTAAGATAACAAAATTATTTGTTAAGTATTCAAAATCTGATCATTCATTTAAAAAAATAAAATTCTTAGTTTTTTCTCTCTCTGTCTTTTTCTTTTCTTGTGTCTTTGGGTTTGTTTTTTTTTAAATAATCAGCTTTTTATTTTATTCCTTTTAAATGACTTTTTGCAAGCTTTAGTTCACAACAATGTTGGCTTGGAAATAGGCCAATTTGAAAACAAAGGGGTTGACTACCATTAAATCAAGCTGAGAATTTTACAAAAAAAAAGCATGTGTCCACATGTAAATAAGGTGACAAACATTACACAGGAAATCTGAGATAGTTTGGGCATAAGCCCTCAACATATTAACTAAGAAAAAACACTGGTGCAACTTGGCTCATTTTGAGCTTTAGTTGCACAGGCTTTATGCACATCTAGGCTACAAATATCAAGCCCATAATTGTGTTAGATCAACATAGCATGTCATGTTGTAGTTTCTAATGCTTAGATTACAAACTTTTACGAATAATTTTCTATTTTTTCTTTGTACACCAGAGGATCCCACTGCAGTTTAGGTGCAGCACCACTTGTCCCGCTGATGCATGACAATTCCCCCATCAGGTGCTGGACTGTTGAGCCAGACCCACGGGGACAGGCAGCATTTAATCTCATTGCCATCTAGTGGCAGGCACACTGAGTTCTCTGACTCCAACTTCCAAGGTCTATTTTTGTAGTTGCCATCTGACTCCTGTGAAACCTATCATTGCTCTTTGCTAACAGAGGAAAACAACCCAGGTAATTAGGCTGAGTTAGAAATGTGGTCTGACTCATTCCAGCTGACTTCCTTTACTAAATTACCATTTGACTACATTTCTGTAGAGTATGTAATGTTGGTTCCAGTGGTTCCTGAAACCATTTCAAATACAGTCTATGAAACAGATAAAAAATAATGCGGGACACAGGCACCAGTGGTAAAAACAAAGCTTTGGGATTCAGTGACTTTGGTTCTCATCCTGCCAATATAAATAGTATGATCTTTGTAAATCATACAAATATTTTGATTCTAGTTATTCCTTTCTAAATCTGGGCTCAGTTTACTTATTAGTTTAGGATGCATTTCAGAGGTTTAATTAAAGAATGCCATGCCAAGCACTTTTAAAAACTGAAAATTAAAGAAGCTAGGGAAATATGGAGTATTGCTGTCTATAGCGTTATTTGTTTGCTGCCATGAAGCTTTTCCCAATTTATTGATGGACTGTAATTGCACACCTCCTTCAGATACTACCCAGAATAAATCTTTCCAACATAACAGAAAGCTACACAAAGAATTTGTGTTTTCTGGTCATGAAACTTCTTCCATTGCGACAAAGTCAGGACATTAATTTCTTATTCTCTCAGATCCTGAGGGCAGTTTATGCTGTTAGCTCATTTTGGTTCTCTGTCAGAGACCTATCTTCTCATGACTGTCAAATATTTGGAGAAGTTATTTTAAATTTATTTTTCTTAGGCCAAAGCAGTTCCAAATGGCATAGGTTTATACCGTCTTATAAACAATTCTTTACTTACTTGCTTTTGGAATAGTGAGATCACCTGCAGCAGCAGCAGTGTTCGGTGTCATTAGTCTAAACATCACCTTTGTGACAGGATGTCAGGTTTGTTCATGTCATAAGAACTGGAGTACTTTTGTTGACTCATGGATTCTTGCTGGAATACATTCCAGCTCATGACTCAATTAATGGCAGAGAGAGGAAATTGCCTCACAAGCAGAAGAGTAAAGGATTAACATCTGTCTCTAAGAAGTAGGAATATAATCATCACAGCATTGCTAAGCAAAAGAAGGACTTAGGAGAGACACTCAATTCCTAAAAAAATTACATGAGAAGCATTGTATTACATGTTGGAAGAGCTGGGAATGAGAAGACTACTCACACCATAAGTACCCCTGCATTAACCACACCCCTTAAACACATCTGAAGTTTGAAAAAACTGATAGGTAAGGTTTAAGGGGTAAAGCAGGCTCAGGAAAATTTGAAACAAAACTTACATCAGCCATAAAGAAAACCCCATAGAAACAACTGTGAGTTCTGACAGATTGTGATTATTCTTACACTGTTTCATCACATTTAGCCAGTCATTTGAGCATTTAAGAGACATTGACTCTATAACATGGTGTTGACCATTCTTCCAACCCTGTATATCATGAAGTGAAATAGATGGATTTTTTAAAGTTGACCTAATGATGATGACAGTGTTGCTTTATGCCATGCTGAGATTTTATAAAGCTATGATCCTTCTTTACTTGCTACATACATTAAATTGTATCTAGGAAATAAGAAGAATCCCTATAATATAAGTGGATGACACTTGGACTTGGGATTATGGTAGAATCCATAAGTCCAAATCAGATATCTATAATTTTAATTTGGTGTTTCAGTGGGTAGAATTTTGATGCCTCAAAATGGAAGTGCAGATAGCCTACTAAGATCATACAATCTAATAGCAAGCAAAATGAATACAGAAGGGTGTTGATAACAGTATTTGCCAGAGCCTGGGTAGAATTTCATGATGAAAGAGCTCTGTAAAGACCTGAGAATCTACAAACATTTTCTAGAGAACAGATATTTGCACACCTACACCTACATTTTGTCACACAGGTGGCAAAATCAGGTTGCCTTTTTTCCTTTCCCCTTATCATTCCATATTTCTAAACTAACACAGTCTAAAAGGTGAAAGAAGATTGCAGAGAAGCTTTCCTCCAAGCTAGCATTATGTGTATTTTCCTGAAAGGCAAGTCTCATTTCCTCAAGTTAACAAGACCAATGGATATTCCATCCAAGAGAACTGCAAGATATGGGCTTGAGAACTACCACCAGATTTAAGTAGGTGGACCCATATCCGTGTATAGCGTTACCCTTCTCAATCAACAGTTTAGAAGATGCTTCTGCCCCAAAGAACTGGGTAGGGTTTTCTATAGCATAGCTGTTTTGACATCAGTAATCTCTAAAGTAACAATTCTAAAGCAGTTTCCTCTAAAGGGAAAGCATTTCCTTATGCTAGCTCTTTCAGTTCTTGAGAGATGGAAAATTACTCAGTTCTGTGTTTCAGTAAGCTATTACATTAATTTGTGGCTTTTCCATTCTCTGAGGTGTCTTCCTAAACCACTACCCACCAAGGCTTTGTAACTGCAAGCACAAATGAGCTGCAGGTGCTTAGATATTGTGATTACTCTGACTTACTCAGGATCGACCAGGAGCCCATAAATTTAAGCCCAGCTACTATCTCCTCCCGTGCTCCTGATTTATTTTTAAAGCTATTTTTGCATTCTCACACACATGCAAAAAAACAAATAATTTTCTCATGGTGGAAGTCAGAGTAGTACTCTTAAATGATGGTAAGTAGAATAGGAATCAACATTTCTTATGAATAGGAAATTTAGAAGCTGTTCAGAATTAATCTCAGAAAATTAGTAAATGCTTAGAGCTTTGGGCTACGTGAAGTAGAAAAGCTATTAGGATTCTCTTGGTTTTGCTAGAAAGGCATTTGTGTAAAAAATATACATAATCTTCCCAAGGTAAAAGGACTCATTCAATCCTCAAGGGCAAGATTTAAAGCCAGCATTGGTCTCTGTGATTGCCCACTGGCTCTGTTCCTACTCGCAGCACAGCCTCACTTGAGCAGTGCTGCCAATGTGACTATTCAGTATTGTTTGATTTGAGTCACATTGATTTCTGGCTGGAGTTTTTAGGTGCAAATTCAGAATTCCTGGAAGGCTTGGAGGCTAGCAGCAATAGCAAGCATCACCTGATATGTTATGATGCCAGCTCCAAATTTCCACCACAAGCAGTTAGTTTCTAAGGCTGATAATGAGTATAACGAGCAATTGGTGGAAAGTATTTCTTTTCTAGCACAATAGCAAATCAAATTTATTTTTAAATGAACTGACATTATCTCAAAACACAATCAGAAATTAGACATTTTAAATGTCTAGAGATTCTGTTTTGTTTATCCTTTCTGTGGGCTGGCTGAGACTAAAGCAATCCTGAGCTTCCCATTCTATTGCAGATTCTTTTCCTTGGATTTTCTGATCATAGCTTCCCATAGCTCAGATATGTCATAACCTTGAGGAATTATGGTCATTTAATCAGCATTGAGCATTTTCATGTTCAGCCTTCAAGTAATGATGCCTAAACTCCTATTTACAAGTGACAGCTGAATTCACTTACTCTATTGCTTTCTGTATAGTGGTACTTTGTAAATGAGCTAGTTCACCTTTCTCAACAAAGCAGAGTTTATCAGTCCAATGACCTTCTAGATGCACTTTTTAGTTTTGTTTGGTTTTGGTTTTTTGTATATTAATTTATAACAAATGATTCATTATCAGTATAAACCTGAAGATCCCAAGAGAATAAAAAAGGAGCCAACTGGGAGCTAAGATACAGTTTGCAGAAAATAGTTGCCACTAAAATGCTTGAAGAAGACAATCTATGATCAGCCTGCAGGTATTCTGTATTCTTCAAAACTTCAGAAAATACTTAGCTATCTGGCCAGCAGCAGAATAAGACATTTCCAAAGAAAGCTAAAATGCATGTTTCAATTCCTCTGTGCTATGTTCCCTGGTGACTACTCTCCAAACTTCTTCATGGCTTTTTAAAATTCATTTCCAAAATAGGCTTGAAAAGTTCTCCTAATATGAAATAATTGGGTGCATCTACATTGCTCTTGAAAACAAGTGTTTCAGATAGGGCTGGAGGTCTAAGCACCTCACACATAGGTAAACTGCTCACTGCACTGAGATCTATGTGGGAGATACACAAGGGTTTTTTTTCAGATGCTGTTGTGCTTACAGAATATTCCAGACCAGCCTTCACACCATGTTATATAACCATGACCATCTCCACCTACTTCTTCCCTTTGGAAATATTATATGATCAACAGAAGTTGTGTTATTACTAGATCCAGAGACAACTGAGCCTTAAATGCCACTTGGTTTTGGTCTACCTACATGGCTGGATATTTATAAATCTGATTCTCATGAGTATCCTTTGTTTTATAAACATTGCATAATCCCAAAGTTCTCATAAAGATATATCTAGGCAGTGTTTAAGTGTGTGGGGCAAGAGGAAAAGAAGGGTACTCATTTCCAGGAACTATGCTTCCAAATTCATTCTCTGGTGTTATCTCATATAGAAAAATCATGAAACTAGTTGTTAAATTAAGGCCCAAACTAGGGTGAAAATAAATAAGATGGTGACTGAGTTTGCAGAGCATAGAATTTTAATCAATGAGTTTTAGGAGAAATGTCATATTTAACAAATGAAAGTTAAAAAGAAATCTAGTGGAGCATAGCATGAACTTCACCTTGAAGGGTTCAGAGGAAACAATTTGTGCAAGGAAACATTTAATTATAAACTCCACATATATAAAAGAAATCTAAAGCTGTACTTCAAGTGGGATTTCGAGTGGGGTAAAGCATGTCTTGTTTTTTGCTTTATGCTTTTTACCTCTCTGGGGAAAACAAAAAAGTAATTCTGAGAATACATAAAAAGCAAATCAGACTAGTAGCTATTCGGAAAAGGCAGGTTTTTCATTTTGTTTTGATTTATTCCAGTCCCAGAGATTTATTTTATGTTATGTCTGAAACAGAATCATTTAGGGAAAAAAAAATAGAGAGCACTTTTGCATCAGTTCTGCCATCAGTACTTGGGAAAGGGAGATTTCCATGTATATCTCCTTATTGGCATTAATGGTAGCTTTGTGTGTAAATATTAACATCAAAAAGGAAGAATAGAACTCTTTGTGCATCATAAAACTTTCCATGGGAATTATATAAGGAATATGCATGTATGCACTGACAATAAATTGACAACAATTTAAATTAATTTACCAATACAGAGCTAGATTGTTTTACAAAGGTACAGGTAATACTGAAAAGAAAAGGAAAAAAAGAATGTGTTTATAATTATGATACTTTTCTGGACTTCAGGCAAGTTGAGATCAGTCCACTTTGTCATGAAAGCGACAAGTCTCATTTCATGCAATCTCTTGGTGCCTCAGTCACATACCAATAGATATAACAAACTTTCCTTTCACTCTCACTTCATCTTTCTTGACATTTGATATTTTTATCTCTTTCGGATTTGGATATGTTTTAACACTTGCAAAAGCCAATACATTTGCAGTCAAATGTAAAGTAATCTAAATTAGGTATAATGCATCTGTGAAATTTGGGAATTTCATGTTGTCAAAAGAACATTGAGACTATTTCTGTGTAGAAAGATTTTTTCTTTAATGTCTGTGTTTTGGAATTTAGTTTTCCTAGAGTTTCTACCATAATTATTAATTTACATTTGCAGCATTTGTCTCACCTAATTATATCAGTGGATCATCATGTCTTTCATATGGTCTTCAGAAATTATTCTCAAAATATATTGGGCAGAATATTTTACCAGATGACCCACTTATCTCAAACACAAGGATCTGTGTTTAAGTCTGATCTCTGATCCAGGAAAAAAAGCAAACCTGAGTTGTATATTCTGTAGGTACAGTGAGAGTCATGGTCCAACACAATTCTATACAACAAAGACTGACAGTAAAAACCAGAGAAGAGACTGTTGCTATAGCCAATGTTTGTTTCATATCACTCAATTCAACAGGAAACAAGCAGAGAGTACGTGTATAAAATTATGCACAGAGACCTTGACATACCATATGGAAAAACAATAAGGAAACCCAAGTGCTTGTCATGCCACTCTTGGAAGCTTTCAAAACATCTGTATTTATGTTTTGTAGGAGAGGTGATAAATTTAAACTGTTGATTTTTTTTTTTTTAAGAACTACACCACAAATAAAAATGTTCTACCACATTCTCAGTTTACAGAATTAGGTACCAGCCTGATGGAACTCAAGAGGATGGTGGCTAGCAGAAAAATTGTCTTAATGATTCAAGTGCAGCAGCAACATTAAATGAGTGAAAAAATAGTGGTCTATTAATAATTCTAGAGATCTTTCTTTCTTGAAAATAATAATATAAAAGGGAGATTGACTCTTTTTGAAGTTCTATAGTTATGACTTAATTCCCATTATGGTGTAATTTATAAACCTTAGGTAAAATAAACAATTATGTTATAATGAGATTATATTGACTGTATATGAACAAATTACATTATTACCTTACATACCTTGAAATGTGTTAAATCCATGTGAACGGGCTGATATCAACAATGCTAGTAACAAAAATCTGAAGTGTAAAGGATTTTCTTGAACTCCTGAATTCCAAGAGACTTTATGTGTATTTGATCAGAGAATGTATCTGCAAAGATAGCATCAGCTTTAGCAAAAAGAGACTTTAAGTTGACTGCTATAACAATTATGTAACTATAGCTATGTTTCCATATTGCTCTGACAGACAGAGAATGATATGAAAACCTTATCCATTCACAAGAACACCAGTGGTTTTGCCCAGATTACAACTTCTGTGTCGATTTTAGTCCCAGTTCTGCCTGTCCAGGGGTCAGGATCAATGGTGCTAGTTTGAAGTAATATAAATTTTGCATAAGCTATTGTTAGCACCAGTGCTTGTGACCCAGATCAACGTGTGGTGACCCAGAGGGATTTGAGGTCTTCTATAAATATCATATACTGAAAGAGTAAACATACAAAACTCCTGACTCCAAAAGACTGTAAAAAAAAACCCTCATGCTTTTGTTCCAAATAATACCTTGTAGGTTCTTCTCAGTACAGTAGACATAGAGCAATCAAATTGCTTTAAGCTTTTTTTCTGCATTTGGATATGTTAAGTTTACATAAAGAAACATTTTATATACATTTGAGTAACTCCAGAATTTAGTTAAAAATCTGTCATGATTCTCAAAATGAAACCATGAGTTACTCCACCAACATTATCTGCCTTGTTAGCATTTTCATGCACTAGTACTTATTCCAAGAATTGTTTTTTTGGGGGGAAAACAAGGTCATACCAGGGAAAAAACAAACCCAAACCAACCAACAGATAAAACAGATCACAACAGTCACTTGTTCATGTAAATTTTTTCTTAATTTTCTAAGGTTTTATCTTTGCCATCCATGTGGTTTTCCTTAACCTTTCCCACTATCTTTAACAGTAACTTCCACTATTATTTGTAATCTCTTCAGGCTTTAATAAACTTTCCATGGCCCTGAAATCATTAGTTTGTTGATTTCAGTTTTGTGTTAAAAGAAACTTTTGCCTAAGTGCTGACTATTCTCTTGAAATATTTTACAAGACAGTTCACTGAGGGAACTGACAAAGTGAAGAGTTTGGTGAGATTAAATTGTTTCTTTGGGGAGTCTAATTGATTAACTTCTCACCTTCATAATATTTAATAGCTTAAAGAGTTGGTATATGCAGTGCCATTTTAATTATTTTAGTGGCTTGTTTCACACAAATCCTTTTCCTTAGTGGTTTTTGTTCCAATTACAAGATTCTGGAATTCAATTCTGATTTCATGTAGTAACTAACCCTTTCTGGAAGCAGCTAGAATTGTCATTAGGCAAACCTTAAGCTAATAGGATTTTAAATGCATAATTTCAGTTTTAGCAGATTAACTTTTGTATGGCTTTCAAGAAAGCAAGACACACTTATGGATTTGGTACATATTGATTCATCCCTTACATTAATCCTGGTTTTAATCCATATAGTGCTAAGAAATGTCAGATTGTTCCAAAGCATCTCTTCAAATATTGTTGTCATTCTGAAACATTTATTGAAAATTCTTGAGATTCAAATCTACATAAACTTGATAGTTTCAAAAAATACTACAGAAGAATTTTTTTAGACTTAAATAGATAAAATTTTAGTATCCTCCAACATAAACCTGAATATCTTTCTAACATTTTGCAAAATTATTTTTTGACTGCGGGTAAGTACTGGTATTCAGCTGACTCTGTGTCCACAACAAACATGAATGTGTTTTAAATAAGAGATATATTTTGAATGTTTCATTTCTGTGTTCTGAGTTATTCATGCACACTAATAAGAAAAGCCAAAATAGTTTGTTTTTTCTGCCCATGGAAATATATTTCCAGGCACAAACTTGCAGACAGGTAGCATGCTGTCCACTAACAGAGCAAATGAGAGTGACTTGAATGATGGCTTGATAGGCACTTTCACTTAACCTGGTAAGGGGACATAAGTAATTTATGTTAAAAAAATAGCAATTAATTTATTAATTACAACATTGTTATCTAAAGCTTGATGATCAAAGAACTTTTCATGGATTCTAATCTTCTGATGGTACAAATGAAATCTAGGGAAGAGTAGCCACAAATTTTTTTGCATTCCTTATGTACAAGGCATAGATGATGGAGCATTCCACAGATATACAAGAGCTAAGAGTTTCTGACATTCATTTACATATTGGAAACCTATTCAAGGTTTTTTTTATGCTATTATTTTTGATATCACATATGTTGTTTTACCACAGAAAGTAAAGTTTGAGGTGATGAATAGCTACTCCCTTGGTGTAATGTTTGGTGAGGAGTTTCTGTTGACATATCAAACACATTGTAGAGAAAAAAAATTGTTTTGACTCCACTAGAATACCTTGCATGCTTCCTGAAAGAGAAGTTTGTAAGTTATTCATAATAAATTTAGCAATTATATGAAGTTATACTGCTGTAAAACAAAGTGAGGAGTACAAATAAGTCAATCTTATATATTGCAGTCCATCTCCAGTCTGCTCACCATTTTTTCTTTCAGACCTTCAAATGTGTAATAATAAATGCTGCAAAGAGTTGCTTAGGTTATAAGATAGTCAAAACAATTTCATTGCTCCTCCACAAGATTGTTGTCACATTTGATCCCCTTTGTATGCCCCCTTTCATCAATTTCACACAAGCCATAGCTTTTTAGGATACAATAAAAAGTTTTTCTTAAGATCATTTGACCATGTGAACTGCTTTTGAATGACAACACAATTAACTCTTTCTATGGAAGCAAATGCATTATTTGGAAGTCCAAAGAATTAATAATGACCAAATGACTGATGTATCTGAGTTTTCTTATTTCCTACTAACTAGTTTTCAAAATAACAGTTCTATAATAACATTTTATGTACAATACACAGTTCAAGACAAGCTTTCAGAGTGCCTTGCAAAAAGGAAAAAGGAGAAGTTTAAAAAAAAAAAAACTTTCAAAGCCTCAGGTCAGGACACTTGGATTATAGACTAAGGTCCAAAACAAATTAATATTTAATATAACCCTTCCTTCTCTTATAGACACACTCCTTACCAAACTTCTGGTTGATAAGAAATTTTTTATGTCCAGTCAGTAATAGAATTACAGATGCTATACATAAAATATTGAAAATGTCCTGGCCTGTGTTGGACAGGCCCCATTTCCCCTATCTGTACTTCAGTTGAACATATCAGAAGTCTGCTGCCCCTTCATCTTAAAGATGGATGCCTTCCATCATGTTCCTTTTATTTTATTTATGACTTACTCTTGTTCATGTAGCACTAGCTAACCTTTCATATAATTTTGGAAGGTCTGATGCTTTCTGTTTACCACTGGGGCATAAGACATAAATGAGAAAGTACTATGTGTGTTAAACTCTTGTAAAAGGACACAGGTGAGGGCTGCGTTAGTACCAACTAGACATTTTGTTTAATACAGTGCACAGGAGTCTATACTCTTAATTTTAGAGGGTTTAGCTATGTCAAACACATCAGAACAGCTGAATCTGTGTATCTGAACTGAACTTATATGTATAATGAATATGGACATCAGAGATTCAGAGATTCTAGTACTGACTGTAGCACTTAGTCATGCAGAAAATGACTGCTGTAGATTAGAGAATGTTATTGATCTTTGTTTCCATCATCTTTTGTCTTTCCTTTTTTTTTCTTTTTTTTTTTTTTTTTTTTTTTTTCATTCAGCATGAAAATGCTATTCAGAGATGAATTTTCAATTTATTTTCTTTGGAATAACCTTTAAAATTTAACAATATTAAAATAATCTGTTTCAGAGAAGGAACGCATGGACAAGAAAAACAGTAAACCAAGAATTTCTTCATATGTCTGTATTGATAGAATTTCCTAGCAAAATTGACAAAATAACCCTTTCTCAACTGTCTGTTAGCCCTCAGGGTCTTAGTTATACAATGGCCAAAATTTAACCTCAGGGAGCAGAACTATATTGTACACATATATAATGCACTAAAAGTGAAACAGCACAGTGGCAGACTGCAGGGCAACATCCTGCAGTCTGAATGGCATTGCTCTCCATCTGGAATTTCAGGGAAATCAAAAAGCTTGCTGTTATGTGGCTGTGAAAATCTTATCATTTTTATTGTTTTCCACTCTATCCCTTGCACATATTTTATTAAAAATTATTCAAGCTCATCCTTGAGTAGACACAAACCATTTAGACTCTAGATACATACAGCAAGCTATTGGCAGTTCAGCACAGTACTCTTATAAGGTAAAGAAGGCTATTATGGTGCTTTTGCATTGCTGTGCCTCCTAAGTGTTTCCCTTCCTTTTTCTTGTTTTCCTATATGTTCTATAACTGCATTTAAGTGTTAATCTTGCTCCTGCAAGTGGGCTACATCAGAGAAAATAAGTAAAAGACAAATTTTGTGCAAGACTAATACTTGGACAATATTAATTACAATCCTCAGTTAACTGGGATGTGGAAGGGATGTTCCAAATTTAATTTATGGTTTCCTCTTGGAGCAGTTATTTTGAAATTCCATGATTACAGGCACAGCACTGTAAAACACATCAAAGAAAAAATTTCCTTTCAAAGCAAACATTTAATGTAGCAGCTATACAATTTTTTTCATTCTGAAAGGTTTTTATCATATTTATGTGTGACGTCTTCTGGTCTAAAAGGATAACAGCCTATATATAAAATGAAAGAAAATAGGGAGATTTTGAAGAGAGAATCATAGAACAAGTTATGGTGGAAGACCCTTATAAAAACCATCTAGTCCAAACCTTCTAAAATGAGTAGCAACATCTTCAACTAGATCAGTTTTCTCAGAGCTCCATCCAATCTGATCTTGCATGTTTCCAGAGATGGAACATCTACCACATCTCTGGGCAACCTGTGCAAGAGCTTTAGTAAATAACTTCTCATAGTAAAAAAATGTCTTTGTTATACATAGTCTCGTTTAGTTTAAAAATGCTACCCTTTGTCCAAAGGGTGAGAGAAAGGGTGCAGAGCAGCATAGTTAATTTCAAGTGTTATTTTGCTTAGACCAGTTTCATACTCCTTCATTTAGTGTGAGTAGAGAGTGAGTCCTGCCTGTCAACTTTACTGTAAGACAAATCAGAAACAAAATGTAACTTGCTCTGAAAACTTTCAATTGCAAGGTAATGGATTCTTCTGTTTTTCCTTTACTTGCCTTCAAACAAAATATCAAACAGGATTGTGGAAAAAAAAAAAACAACAAGCAAACAAGCAAACAGACAAACAAACAAACAAACAAATAACTTCACTAAGTTAGCACATGGAGTGCTGCAGCGGAGGATTGTTCTGGGATTCTGACTTTCTGGAAAACAGAAATAAAATGTTCCAAATTTATTTTCAGTGACCCTCCATTTTTAATAGACTGCTAATTTGTTTTGGAGTACTTAAGTATTCAGAAATAAAAATTCACTCTTTGATGCTTGTTTGGAACCTGATTACTTGATTCTATGTCAACCTATATGGCTGTTAATCTCTGTGGACTAAATTCAACATAGCATATGTAGGTCATCAGACAAAACCTCCACTGAAATCAATAGCAGAAATAAATTACTCTGGTATAGCATGTCAGTCTGCATTTGATTTGCAGATACATGATTACTCTGAACTGTTAGCTTCATTTACTTTTATTGATTTTTACTGTGAAATGCTTACTAATTGCACATCAGATTTTTAAAGGTGCTTAATTGCATACTTTAGACTAGTGTTAAATTCCATACATTGATTATCTGTGAATTATGTTCCAGGGAGTTCCATATCTATGCCATGCCTGTTTTCTGTAATATTATGGGCCATATCATTAGCTCAAAGTCGATTATAGAATTACAGTAGCAGAGATGGAGGAGAAGAGAAGCTAGCTCCATTTTCAGGGTTTGAATACTAAAGGCAAGATCAAAATTTTTTAAAAAATGAGTGATCCAGATCCAGTCTTTGAATAATACACAGTCTAAGCATTTTATGTCTCAGGTCCAAGTTAAGCAAAGATTTGCCACTCTGTCTGACACCTCAGTATTTAGCGTGTATCAGGGTGCTCAAGCCTCAGAGAAAAAGCAAAAATTCAGGCAGAACCCTTAGATAGCAGCCTGAGTTAGAATTCATTTTCCATACATGCCTTCTTCTGGGAAGTGGGCAATATCCACTCTTAGGCAACTCAGGGAGGAAAACTTCACTGATAGGGCTCTGGTTATATAAATACTCTATGACAATCAGATGCTGCCATCAACATTCAGTGGCAATAGATGGGAGATTCCAAATTCAGTGACAAGAAAAAAAAAATTGGATTTGCTCATACAATTAAGAAATTTATGTGTGACCCCATCTACCATCCACAGCCCAGTCAGGTCTAGGGGAAGGACTTGTCTGGTTAGGGTGAAATTGTCCAGACCTCTAGTTATAAACCAAAGTTTAGAACCAGGTATTGTACAGGTATTCTGTTTTCTTAATAGCAATTTATGTGCATTACAATTTGATTCTCTTTTAAGTTATCCAAATTTCTCCCTTGGTGTCCCTATTTGTGTTTGAACTTAGACAATCCATCATTTACAAATAGGAAAGAAATGTATAGAAAGGTTTAATGTCTATGCCCACCATATTTATAGATGTTCTCTTTGAAAAATATTTTGACTTCAAGTCACTCTGTACCCATTTTTTTTTTCAAACAATATTCCACTGAAGTGGAAGGAGCCCTGTGAGAGTTACAAGTATGAATAAAATGACAATGAGAAAAAGCCAATAAAATTACTGGAAATTTAACTAAACAGTTTCAAATCTGAAAACAAAATTTGATCTGAAAGCTGGTTCTTATTTTATTAAAGTCACTTTGTTAATGCCTATAAAAGTATAAATCATGCTTTGCTAATGTGCTCTATCTGGAGACTGTTAAATCATTCTGCAATAATATTGTCTTGGGTAACTTTGTGAACTTTGTGAAGAACATAAATGTTCTTTATAAGTTTTTAAGGGTCTGATGGTTAAGAACTATCTGAAACATGTCCAGTAGGCACAGAAATAAGATATAATTGAGGCAAACACTGGAGTCATGTGTTAAAGCTGCCAGGCTTCCTATTATACCACATAAAAATTCTCCCTTGTGGTAGGCTGCCATAAGAGTTCTCAAGTCTGAGAGAAAATAAAGCATCAAAATGCTCAATATTTTTTGAGACACAAGAAGATACAGAAAAAGCAATCACTGTTTTGTCTGCTTCTGCAAATTTAAAATAAGTGTTTAATTTATTAAAAATAACATTTTGGCAGTAAAAAGTCCTAGGCAACTGAATTTCTGGTCTTGTTGAGGCCTTTGAGGTATGACGTTAGATCAGCGGTGATGAGGAAAATCTGATATTTCAGTTCAGACCTATTAAATATTTGAGAGCACATGCTATTTGTTTATCATTGCATAACAAACCTTACTGCAGCTTTTAGTTTGCTGTCTGGGTTTCTTAATACTGGAAGCAGAAACATTTTAGGAAGAAGAGAAATCTTACAGCCATGAGGTCACTTGTTTGCTGTGTACTTTAGGTACTGCTAACCAGCGCCATGACCTCTCCTTGCTCTCCAAGCTGGAAACTGTGGGTTGTTCTGGTCCTCTGCCCAAGTCTTTAGGTGGAAAGTGGCCATGTCCTCTCATACCTCTCAAGTGTGCCAAACAGTGTAACAGGGTGCAAAACAATCCTTCTGGTCTGAGCAATACTGCTTTTAAATTCTTTAACTGCTCCTTGGGCTACACTGAGATGAGTAATGACACAATTGACTCCTGGGAAAGAACAGAGGGCTGTAGTATATTACACCTAGTGTTAAAAGAAAAAGTATAAACCACAAACCACAAATCATGCTCATGATTTGGAAACAGGTAAATATTTTTCTGCCAGATTCCCAGACAATCGTAAAAGAGGTAGGAGTACCCACGTGACAAGGTTCTCTATGCTCAGTCAAGAGTCATCCAGATTAAAAGCAGAAATATAAAGTAAACTTTTCTTCCCCCTCTTGAAACAGGAGACATACTTGGCAGCTTGCTTTGCCACTAACGTGGAACTGTGAACATTTGGCTCCAAGCCAGTTCTGGGAAGAAAATTGCTGAAAGACCATTTTCTCATATGGTATTTCTCTGACATGGGAAGAGGTAGAAAATGTTGTAAACTTTATGAGGAAAAATATTTTGTGGTTGTTCATACCCCAGACATGAAGGCCTGTGTATTGAAGACAGCCTTTAGGTATTTATTGACTGTATGAGAAGCTGGGGCTTGATTCCCAGCTGCCCTGATTTTGCATCTATCCTCTTGGACAAAGGTGAGAGATGATTGCCAAAATGGGAAGTGCACCAACAATCTTCACCACCTGCCACAACAAGATGTTGTTACTCTGAGTATATATAAGACTTCTCTAATTTATATTCACAGACAAATCAGTCTTTGCAATGTGGGGAATGGAGGAACCTACTTTTATCCAAGCAGAAGGGAGAGGATCATTTCCCCAATCTCTGAATTACTCACAGTTCACTTGTTTCTGTACAAATTTTATGCACCAGCTGATCAACTTCAATTAATTAATGGGAAATATTACTAATACTAAATACATTACTTTTATTTTCTTTGAAGTATTTCTGAGTCCTTGTGCTCAAAAACCCTCATTTTGGAATTATCAGGGTAAAGTACGGGGAAATTTATAAGAGCAGAACAAAAGCAGTCAGCAAAGGCTAAAGGATGGGAGATTTATGTTCATAACTGTGAGGAGGGAATCAGAGAATACCAGTGATTTACAAAACCTATTGAAGTATAAGAAGAAAAGGTTATAAAATATCCCTGCAAACATTTATGGGAGATATCAGAAAAACATTGTCAGAGAGATTTGGCTATGAGAGTCACCACACAGGAGAAGTAGGAGGAGGAATGTTAATCATTTTTATTCAAAAAACCCTCTGATATTTATGACTATTTTTTTAAAAATAAAAACATACTGGAGTAGAAAAAAAAAATTAAAGAACCCTCATTACTTAACTAAGATAGTAGAAAGTAGAAATTGCTCTCCTCTTCAAATGATGATTACCAGTAGGATCTTCTAGAAGTGAAATGACAAAAACCACTTTGGGCTCCTAAGCAAGACTGCCCTTCAGGGAAAGTTATGATGCCATAATTGCAGTAAGTTTTGAATGGCAGAATTTGGCAGCTTTGGGCCACTGGAAGCAATGGAGGAGGGGGGCTGCAGCCCAGGGCAGTGCAGGAGAGGCAGCCACTGCCTCTTCACGTCAGCACTGTGCTGCCTTCCAGGGCTCTGCTGATTCCCACTGCAGGCACGCAAAGGCGAGAACTCAAATCCAGGAGGGTCCCTCACTATCCAATCTGCTGACAGTCAGCACAGATTGCATGTACTGCAAAAACACCTTCTGCACTATTTGTACTTTCCAGAAGAGATCCAAGGCAGTGGTCTGAGCAGCATTCAGTGCAGCTAGCTATCAGGGATGTTAGAAATAAACAGTTGCAAACAGAGCTGGTTGAAAACTTTCAAATACATTTTTATGTAGATGTACATACTTTACACAACACTGAATATACTCACAACAAGCTGCTGGTTGTCATCCTTTTCTTCTTTTGTTTTCTTTTTCTATTCACCAATTCCTGCCCAAAAAAGGAAAAACAGAGAATAGAAAGGGTGACTGACAAAAATAAAGGTTAAATAAATAAAAATCATCAAATCAAAAAAGGAAATGTTTTCAAAATAGGAACAGATTAAGACAAATATCCACCAAAAAATAATGAAAGAATATTGATAACATTAAAAAAAATATTTATTAGAGTCTATGCCTTTATACAATTTTAGGAAAGTCTAAACAAAAAATTCTCCAAAAGCAAAGACAAAAACACCCTCCCCCAAAACTAGCAAAGCAAAAAACGAACCCCCCAAAAAAATCCCAAAAGAAAAGCCTGAAAAAATCCAACCCCTGAAAAACCCCAAGCAGAAAAAATGTTCATATTTTTGCTAAATCGTAATGCCTATATAAACTTCTAAAATACTTTAGGTACTGGGAAAATCAAGTATTAATTTCCCAGGTAAGGTTATTATGGTCTTTAAGAAGTGTATTTTATTCTGTCACAGAACAAATATACAGATTGCTTTGAAATCCAACCTAACAAGGAAGCTCAGTGATGAAATAAACACAGGCGACTTGGCTGCAAATAAAAATTTCCTAAGCCATGGCGCTATCTCATTTCAAAGTTTGAGTAGTAATTCCTTTTTTCTTGGTTTTTTTTTTTTTTTTGAATACAAACGTTTATGTATAGACCTATTGTTTTGTTTTCCATTTATGCCTTTTTTAATCAATTAGAGGACCAATCTATACTACATTCCTCTCTGTCCCTTCCCTCTCCCTAGTTCTTCATTCTTTTTCAATCAAAGGACAGAACCACTTTTTGATAAAGACAGAAATTGAGGCTTGCTTTTTACTTCTAAACATGCCTCATCTCCTTGGGAGCATATTTAATGTATTCCCTTGTTGAATTTAGAATAAAACCATGGAAACTTAGCAACTTACTTAAGCAATAAAGAGTTGTCATTTCACAGTTGCAAGACTCAGCCCCTATAAACCCACACTGCTCTGGAGTGGATAGTAGATCTTACAGCAGCTTGGTAAAAAAAAATTGTATGGAAAATATTTTTAATTTTTTAAAAATATGTATCAAATGCATATAATTGAATATAATATTGTTAATTGAATATAAATCACAGCATATTCTGTGATTTTGTGGATTAAAATAATAAATGACAATCATATTTCACTATTCATTCATCTACTTTCAGGTGAATCTCCATAACCTTGGAAATCTAGAAAGCTGAAAAGTTATGAGAAAGCTCCTTTAAATTATAAAAAGTATCTCTTGCCCTACACATCTGTAAAATCTAAAGTGAGTACAATTTGTATACTTAAAATAAAAAAAGTTAAAATTGAGTGAAATGTACCATGGTTTTAAATTGCTTTCAATTACCATTAAACCTTTTTGAGAGCAATTTGCATAATGTTTCATAAACATGTAGGCAGATTAACCTTTTTAGTTAATTTATTCATTAGCAGTAAAAATTCAAAGCATCTCTTATGAGAAAATAATGTCTTGCTGTTAAATTACATGGAAACGAAGCAATTGGGACCTAGTTGCCTCAGTTCTCCCTGTGTTAAAGCACAAAACAGAGGAGAGACTAAAACTTCACCTGTTAGCAGAGTGTTGATTAAATCACCTGTTTGTGAACAACTAACAGTATTACAAGAAGATTAGGTGAAGTATTAATTAGAGATAGGCTAGAAGAGTCCTGCCTGGAGCAGGTACCTGCAAATATGGGAGATGGAAGGACAAAAAAGTATGAGTAAAGACAAAGGGTTTGACTCTTTCCTGTCTTAAATTCCATAGTCTCATACATCCTGTCAATGCAAAGTGTGGTAGTTCAACACTGGTTTTCTGTCACTATGATTCCTCTACATGTCTGTACCTGGCTGCTTGAGATAGAAAGGAGTGGTCACATTCCTTTCTGCCCCAGTGTGGTCTCCATCCTTTATTTTGCCTCTGAATGAATTGAGGTTGCATATGTGAGAATCTAAAAAGTGGTTGAAGTTTAGATGCTTATGTGGTATTTTATTAGCCATGTTCTAAAGGCATTTTGAACAACAGGAGATTAAGTTTTTCTTATGAGCTGGAATTGAACCATTTCCAGATTGATCTTAGGGCATTGGCAGATCTATCACTTTGGGTAAGGCTATACAGTGTTGGATGATACAGGCCACAGTAGCTTGTACAGAGCAGCTGCTTAGCTGATGGAGATAGAGCCTGAATGAATAGTTTGATAGTTCACACTAGTTTCAGACCTATCCTTACATCTCTTCATTAGAGAAACAAAATTAAGCTCGGTCATTAGTCATAATGCTGTCCATTGTGTTTTGAGTGTATCTAAAACAAATATAATATTGCAAGGAGTGGCCCTGTCTTTAACCTCTTTACTCAGGTATAGGGGTGAATATTAATGTTATATAATATAACTCTATTAAATTTATAATTACTTCCAAATTTAAATGTCAGGACAATCAACTTGTTATTTTTACACTTTTCCAGATCTTTTTATGGGTTTACATCCGGAAGAGATATACTGATATACACCCTCTCTATGCCAAATTGATGTTTCACTGGAAGTTTCCACCACATAATAGATCTGTGTTCTTTTTATATCTGTATTAGACACATCATTCTCTACAAAGTGCCTGAAGCAGCTGAAGCAATCACCTCAAACATGATAATAAATTTCAGTAATACGAACTCTGAACATTTAAAGTTGGAATGCTTTTGTATAAAGTCTGTTTCAGGAACACTTTGCTTTGACTTTCATCAAGAAATCAGATTGTAAGATCATAAAATGTTGAAGACAACTTCAGATAGTGTTGTAATCTTCCTGACAGAATCCTAAATACAATTGTATTGTCAAAACCCCCTCAGGAGCAAAACCCCCCAAGGAGCAATTAATATTATGACTGTGGCACTTTGGGTTATTTTTGGGAAAGGAACTGGAGTCAAATGGAAAGCAAAGCTCACTCTTGTTAACAAAAAGGTTAAATGCCAAGTCAAATGGCAGAAAATTGGCTTAAAACATTGGGGATAAAAACAGAATTCTATTTTAATTTTGAAGTGCCTGCCCTGAACAATTGCATATTCACCTTGACAGGAAAAGCTTCTCTTAATGTCTCCTCTTGGAGTAGCTTCCATTATTCTCTGTAAATCATAGGAAATTAGATATATTTTAAGCTCATTTCCCTGTTACAACAAGTATAGTTTAAAGTGTTTAGATGTAATATAAATTAGTGTCTATTCAACCGAATTGTGATTTCTGATCATTGTACACATCTCTTTATTTTAATGCCCAATTCCATATGAAGACTCCTACTGTTTCAGAAGAAAATAGAAACTCAAATGAATGTTTGGGAAGGAAAAAAACAGTGTATGAAAAAAGAGCTCTTAAAAGAAAATCCTGAAAAAACATGATGAAAACACAGGGAAAGATATTTATCAGAGATGAAATGAGATATGTTCTAAGTCAACTTTATTTTGTCAGACATAATAACTTGCTGAGTTTCAGTAAATATGGCATATTTGGACTAAAAAAGAGGATTGTATTTTATGTGACACAGTTCAGTGGTACCTTAACTTGCAGGACATATGAAAGATTAGAATCCAGTCGCTTTACTGCCTAAATTAACTGAGAACCTGGGTAGGAATCTCTTCCTGACCTCCAAAGTGCTCTAACTCCTTAGCTGTTCTGGATTGGCATCATACCCATTGGAATTGCTCCATGAAATATAAATAGATATCCATGATTAAATATTCAGAAGGAAAAATAATTAAAATTGTCCTTCATATCTTTGATGAGCTTTCCTGTCACTGAATCACAAAGTAATTTTTAATCATGCTGTCCTACAAGACTTCCAGAAGAAGTGTGCAGATAGCCTGGGTTTTGTTGCAGTCTGGTGGTACAGAATGCTCCTAATTTATGCTGGTAAAATCTCAAATAAGCTCAAATAGGACTTTAGCCCAGACCTTCACTGAACTTGGTAACTATTACCTGAACAGACATTGCAGTTTTTATGTATCCAAGGGAAGGGCTGATGCAGGCACCTGTCTCACAGCAGTGAGTGCAGAGCTGAGGAAGGCACTCACCTCTGTTTCAGTAAAGTGGCAGAAACCCTTGTTTGTTCACCACTTTCATGAAGTCAGGCAAAGACAGGACTTTCTAGGTGCCCCATTCTCCTCATGGGCAAGACACAGACCTATTGCTACTTTAGAACCACAAAGACTACTGTATGAAACAGCTTCTTGCCTTGACATAATAAATCACTGACTAGCAATTAGTTTAGATTTTGTGGTTGTTTGTTTTATTCTGTTGATTATGTAGCTTTTGAATATCAAGATAAATATGAAAACTTAAAATTTCCTAAATGTCTAGCAGACACATTTCTTCTCTATGAAAATATATTAAGTAATATGCTGTTTATCTCCATCAATCTTTCTTATTTTGTATATATTATACTAAGAAATATAAGCATGCCATTCAGATGCTCATGGAGATGATCTTATAGTTGCTTGTTTATGGCACACAGAGCTATAGATTAACAGGACAATCTAATGGTCTACATAATCTCATTTCAGAATATTTATGAATAATCTTCATTTTGTCCTGCAAAGACTGGAAAAAGGAAGCAGAAGCAAAAATAAATTTGTAAATAACCTCCCCCTCGGAAATGCAAGGTGCTGAGCTTAGCATGCAGCAACACATGGCACATTCAGGGAGTCCACATATTTTAACCACAGCAGTACAGCTGAAAAGCTTGTCTCTCCTCTCCTTCCTATTTTCCTTCTTCTTATTCTTTTCCCATTCCTCACTTCCTTTCTGTCTCTCCCTCCCTCACATTCACCAGTCCATTCATCTCCCCATACCTCTCAATTGGCCAGATATCTAACCCTGAGGTTTTCTGTGTGAGATCTGGAAAAAAATGGAAGCCATTTACCTTAAAGGTTTCAAAAGGAGTGGAGGACACTGTATAACTAGAAATAGACAAATTGGAAGATTAAGACTTCAAACACTTTCAGGTTTTGGTCTTGATTTGTGAGAGTGTGAGAGTTGTGAGAGTTGTGTGTGTGTATGCATGCACATGTGTATGTGCATGTGTGTATTTTACTCCACCTCTGTAAAAGCTCTGAGTGAATTCACCTCTAGGGATTTCTAAAGTGATTTAACATTCTACTTCCTATAATAACAGCATATTTCAAAACATACACTTAATTATTTTAAAGGTTTATTTGATTTTATACTCTCTTATCTGTCATGAAGGTATTTTATTCTTCTTCCATTTATATGAGTTTAGATTGTGTTTGTTTTAAATTTATGTAAACACAAAACACAGAAAAACATAATATAGCCATTAACTTAGAGTACTACATAAATTTAAAACCTGATTCCAATGTTTCCATAAATGAAATAAATGGAATTCAGCACTAGGTGAAGGAGAAAAGACCAAATAGACCAAAGTCATTGGATGAAAACAGCTCAAGATTTCAAGGTACAAATACAAAATTAGGACTATTGAACTCTCTGAGGGAAATGAAAAGAGGCTAATGTTTTATTCTTCCATTACTGGGTGAACATTTACATTATTATTACTAGGCCAACTCAAGCAGTTTATTTTAAAATTTAATCCCTCAGGAAGAAAAAAATCACACATTCTGTAATGGGAGTAAAAATGAATAAAGGGGGAAAATGTAAGAACACAAGGATTTAATCCTAAATCATAAAAGTGTAATACTGAGGATAATAAAATTTTTTTCAGCTATGTATGAAGGTTCTTCAGCAGAGTTTGAGAATGGAGCCGTTTGTAACTATGAGCTCATAATTGTTAAGGGCTACAAGGCCCTGATTTTGCTTGAAATAATAAAAACTACTGCAAAACATACAATAAATAATCATAATATCTGTACTAAAGATCTATATTCTGGTGTTGAACTTGTGGCCTAGAAGACAGATGAACAGGAGCTAAACTCCATAGTTGCCTTATGCCATGCATATATTATTTGTCTTATTCAGCCCTCAGCAAAAGACCTTACACAAACTGCTTGTATTGACCTTCATTCATTATTATGTTGAGTTTTGGTTTTGTTTTTAAACTTCAAAAAGTCCTCCAAAATATCTATTTTTATATCTATGTAGGCATGGGTATTAACTGTAGTTTCTTGTGACAGGACAAGTAGTAAGGATACTTGAACTAAACAGGGATACTCTGAATTTGAGGCATGGTTCTGGTCTGCAAGTATCTGATATTTATTTTATGAATTTAAAGTAGTAGTCTCAGGTCCTTCTAAGTGTTGTGAACAGAGTAGACCAGGGGCCCAAACTCCAGGATTAATGTCAGTATGTAACAAAAGCCAAAATACTCACAAGTTGCTTTCCACCACAAAAATCTCAAACTGCGCACAACAGAGGCAAGCTTGGAGACATCTGTAACACACTGTGGAATATCAGCTACAGTTTGTAAGACTTGGTACACTCTACCAAAAATAGGAGGAACACTTGTAAAGCAAATACTGTATTTAAGGGGTTGAACTGTTTCCCAGCTCTGTAACATCTGAACACCTTTCTCTTAAGTGGTATATGAAGCAATTCATATACCCTTTGGCTCTTCTCTTTTGAGTTACAGAAACACTTCTTTGCCTGAAGTGTTTTGATAGTTCAGGCAGGAGCAAGGTTGGTTAATACGATGAATATACCTGTGTTTCAGGCAGAAGTCTTTTATCAAGGGCAAAATTTTGGCAGTACTCCCTAAATGTAATGAAACACCAGCACTGTTCTGGTACTTTGGAAATTTATTCCACAATCAGTTTTACAGAGATGTACTGTATTATCATGACTCAGTGCTACATACTGTCTATAAGTAAATTAAGTCTGTCTTACACATCCACAGTACTATAACATAAAGCCATGGTCCTGTCTGAAGAGGCAGGCCTCTCTTCCCTCTCATCCTTGTGCATTTCTTATTTCTTTGATTCTGTCAGCAAGGGCTTTCTTGCAGGTTCTTGCTCCCAGAATAGGATTCAGAAACTGCCACGACTAAAAAATAATCTCCAGATCTTTACTTTCCCCCCTTCCCCACACATCTTCCCACTTTGATCAGTTTATTTTCTCGCCAGCTCAGATGTGGACTTCTGAAATATGTGTGGGAAGACGCACAGACTGTTCATGTTCATGGAGATTTATGCAGTCTGAGTGGCCACAGCTTCAATTAGGTTAGTTTTCACCGAGTTCTGGCTGCAGTCAAGGGAGAAATGTAGCTCCTGTTGTGATTTACCACCTCTAACAGGTTAACTAACATAGGATCTGTGAACTGCCTTTGAACTTCAGCTCAGATGCTTAAAAGTAATAGTCCCCTAAGTGTCAATGCTCACTTTATTTTCATCTTTCCTTTCATCTTTCACATATTTTAGCTGAAGTTTTATGATTAGTCTGGTGTAAAGATATTAGAATCTGGCCCAGATTCCCTATGAACTCATGCTGGCAGATTGTAAAGGATGTAATCTGACATTTCCCCTTCTGCATTAGAGGATATACATATATGATCTTCAGATATTCAGAAACATCTTCAGATTCACTTTTCAGAATGCAAAGGACCCATAAATACTAATGCAATGACTACAACATCCATGAAAATATTCATACCACAGTAAAAAACCAAATGGGAAAAACATGCCATGAGCACTATTGTGCACTGTTACTGAAAGTACCCTATATAATGGCAAAGAACTTAATATGGTTGTTTTTCACCATCACTGTTAGCCACTAAAAGTTAATTTTATTGTATTTTTTTTTAATTCTCTCTGTGGGGTAAGAAGGTGTCATATTCCTTGTCTTGGAAATCACTTTTAGCATTTCTGTGTTGTCTCGGGCTGTGTGCAAACTGTGAGAACTAGGAGAGTTTCTCGGCTCCCAGTCATCCTGTAGCTTGACTCTCATATCAGGGTAAGGTTTGGACTTGTGCTATTTGCCTCATCCTGTGTACTCTGGATTTTGCATAAATGGAACCCAGGTGGGTGGACAGACAGGAGGTTACAAAATGCTTCATCCAGACCCTCAGCCTGGACTGGTATTTCAGCATGTGCTAAACATGCACTCTCAGGTCATATTAAAATATGGTCCCTGTATAATCAATGGTATTTTTTCAACAGATTCTCTGATTTTTTTTTTCTTTTACTAAAGCAAGACACAAGTTTGTATTAAATATGCTATTTTCTACCATCAGATTTCAACTATCAATACTGATCTTAAAAGGATAATCTTGTATTTTAACACATATTACTTACACTTTTAAAATTAAATTAATTTTGGCCTCAGTACAAGTTGGTTTGCTTCTATCAATTGCAAAAAACCACAGCACCGTATTAAAGGTGCTTAGAATTTATTTAATTCTTTACTTCCAGCTTTTTAAATCACACAAATGCACTATATCTGGGGTACTTCTGGTAGTCTGTTACTCTATGCTGGCTCTAAAGTATTGAGTTTATATATATATATATATATATATTATATAATAATGAATTGCACAGTGAAATTTGTCCCTTTCTCCTCACCCTGACTCGGACACCCAGAGTTATACCACCAACAATATCTCCAACTGCAGAAGTTAGACTTTTCCCTACTTGGATACTCTCTAGAGAAAAGGAAGTGTAGATGTGGAAATCCCTTCTCATCAGGCCCATGCAGAAGACAGAAGATTTTTTAGGAAGTTAGAGTTTCATGAATCTAAGGGATAGCACGCTTTGAATGTTAGGCATTTTCCAGGGGATATTGTGTTGGTTGGATGCCTGTTATCAAGGAATTGTACAGGATGTATATCCAAAAGTTTCCTGCTGGGAAAAGCAGAGTGATTTGGGTTGTCTGGGCAGATTTGAGTCATTTACCTGAAGTCAGGGTAGCATCTCAACCTTTATGAAAGAAAGACATGAAAAGTTAAATTTTAGATCCTGGGAGATAAAGGAAAATTTGGCTAAAAGACTAAATTCCAGCAGCTTTGATTGTCCTGTGAGCTGATAGAAAAGAAGACAAACCTCTTTTAGAGAGGGATGAGAGAAGAGTGGTGGGGATGGGGTGGGGGGGGTGGGGGATGGGGAGGGAAGACAAATGTATGAAAAGGAAAAATGTTCTGGCTGCCAGGAGAGTCAACCATGTCCTGGGGTGAATCAGGCACAGCATCACAGCCAGTGGAAGGAAAGGATTCTCCCTCTGTGCTCTGCACTGTTGTGGCTTCACCTTGAGTCCTGTGTGCAGTTTTGGGCACCATAGTATTAAAAAGACATTATGTTATTAGAGATTGTCCAAGGGATATTAGAGATTGTCCAGTGAGGATGGTGAAAGTTTTGGAGAAGAAGCTCTATGAGGAGCAACTGAGATCACTTGGGCTGTTCAGCCTGGAGGAGACTGAAATGAGTCCTTATTGCAGTTACAACCTCCTTGTAAGAGGAAGCAGAGGGGCAGGCACTGATCTCTTCAATCTCATTACCTGTGACAGCACCTAAGGAAATGGCCTGAAGTTGAATCAGGGAGGTTTAGGCTGGGTATCAGGAAAAGGTTCTTCACCCAGAGGGATGTTGGGCCCTGAAACAGATTCCCAGGGAAGCGGTCACAGCACCAAACCTGACACAGATCAAGAGGCATTTTGATAATATTCTTGGGCACATGTCAATTCTTGGGGTGTCCTGTGCAGAGCTGGTGGCTGGAATCGATCCTGATGGCTCCCTTCCAACGCAGCATATTCTGTTCCACGATTCTGTTTGATTCTGTTGTTCTGAGAGCACATATACCTAACAAACTTTAATATGGATGACAATGTAGAAATATATCAATTTTAAAAAGAAGCAAATTAATCTGATTAACATAATACCCTTCTTTTTGGCTAAATAAAGAAAAATCATTATCAATTTTTATATAATGACTGATACAACAGAAACTATTATTTAAATGAGAGAACATTGAGACAAAGACAAAGAAGACTTGAAGTATGTGGACTGGTGAGTTTTCCAGGGCTTAAAATGCAAAAGCAAGATGTATATTTACTTTATTGTGTGGCCATATGTTTCCATTAATGAAAAAAAGATGAAGCAGAGAAGGCTGCTGAAAGCCAAAGAGATAACAGGAGAAATGTTTTTAAGGTATCTTTGAGGGAAAATTAAAATAATATTTTTTGAGCATAGGGAGACTTAGAGAATGCAATATATATAATATATATCCTCAAACATTTTCACTGGAATATTACCAACCTCTTCTATTAGAGTCTGGATTTTGAAGTTGTTGTTTCTGCTGGATTTCAGACTCTCTCTGATACTAAAATCCTTTACTGAGAATGGAAAATTTAGTGGGAAACAGAAGTAGAAAGTTCAGATGTATTTCATGAAAAGAAAAAAACAAACCATTTTCATGGGAGTGGGTTTTTTTGTACAAATAAAGTGGAAGAGAAAAAAAATTAGAGTCAAGATATATGAGTATAATTTCCACTAAATAGTATAGCAGTCAATGTTTCTGTCAATAAACATTCCAAAATCAATGTTAGAATCTTAAAACTCTTTTCTATATGATCTAATAGACAAGAAAAAACTTGTAACAAGTCTGCTTCTGTCAAGAGAGACACTAATAATTCTGCCTATTCTGTTCATGAACTCAGCAATAGCCAAAAAAATGGAGCTGGTAATAAACCACTAGGTAATTGCAAATACGTAATTGGCACAAATATGTATCTAATTAAATAAATGCTATCATGTGATGGCAGATTCAACAGAGGACAATTAAATTCATGTTTGATGGCTCATAGGTCCTATGAGTTTCTCATCGTTTCATCTGTGGTGTGGTGTGCTGTGGTGCTGCTTTCCCAGGCTTGGAGAGAAAGGTGGCAGCACCAAATGAGTTTGTGGTTTGCTGTGCTCTCTG
Source organism: Vidua chalybeata (assembly GCF_026979565.1). NCBI lineage: Eukaryota > Metazoa > Chordata > Aves > Passeriformes > Viduidae > Vidua > Vidua chalybeata. The sequence continues at coordinate 18,571,312 of NC_071535.1, forward strand.
AGCCTCAGACAGCTCAACCAAAACCTTCTGTAAGGAGGAAAAATTTGGACTTTTCTGGGCAATAAGACTATGGAGGTGCAACCACCATTTAAATTCAGGTAAGCATGAGGAAAGCAGTAAGCTTGCAGCAGAAGTTCCAGCTGATATATATATATATATTCCTTATGTCTGGTTTTAGGCATCTGGAATGTGTATAGAGCCTTGTGAGCTCTGTACCGTCATGTCTCTTTAAAATAAAGCAAGTAAAACAGACACTCTTTAGAGAAGGTGTATTTTTCTAACAACATATAGATGAATCACATCTATAAGACCATGAATCACACTGTAAAACACTTAGGTGTCTCCACTGTAAAAAAGACAGCTGAAGGGGAGGTGGGTACTTAGATCTGGATGGATCAGCTCCAACCTGACAGGGTCTTTCTTACTCATAGCAACAAATAAATGTAACACCAATTCTCAGAAATGATGAAAAGCAGAATGCTTTTCTAGTGACCTAGATAGTGCTGTGAGGCTTGTGTAAGGCAGAAGTAAACACAATCAGCTGCAAAGTGGATGAAAAAAAGAGGATCCGTTTTGTGGGGACAAGGAAGGGAAGACTTATGTTCAGAACTTTATTTACTCTGGCTCACTGAACAGCTGAAGGTTTATGCTGCTTAAAGTGCTGCTTTCCTGTTCCCATATATATGCTCGTGACTTCCAAAATATACACCCTTATAAAATGCAGACTTTTGAAGCCTACTGGTGTCTATGCTTAAAAAAACAAAATATATTATGCAGAGTAGATTCGCATAACGTTTTTGATTACCTAGGATCTGGTCACACCAAATTACCTTCTACCCAGATGTGGCTCTAGGAAAGGTTCTTCCTGTGTAAGGGGAGCTTAATGAGCCTAAGCTACTGTAGAGATATATTTTCTGTATCAAACCTGACTCAAATAAGCTTTCATAAAGATAGAATAAGATCCAGAAAACATTTGTTCTATCTCTTTCTATCTGTTGTGGGTGATTCTTGTAAGAATTTCGGCAGTGAATACTAAGTGAGAATTTCACAAAAGGTTTTCAGACACCATGGTTATTATAGAAACTTAGAGATTCACAGCTGGCTCCTCATGATTCCAACATTTAGCCCTTCAAACTCTTAGGTATAATTACAATATTTCTACTTTCTGTCATTTCTACACAGATCAAAATTTGGGGGCACGAAAATATGCCCTATGAACTGCTAAATATTTCAACAACTAAAGTAAATAAATACTAATTACCTATACACAGAACATGGAGCTGTAAAGAAAAACTAACTTGTCTTTGTTAGCGAGCTTTTAGTTTCATTGTGTTTATGTAGGAAGATCTTGGTACCAGGGGAACTGGAAGGGTGCTCTCCTGGCTTCTGTGGAAACTAAATGTGCACATATATATAATTATAATTATTTTCTTTTTAAATATGTTTGGCTAGAAGGGAAATTGCTGTAATTTTTCTGCAGGGTTTATGGAATCTGAGAAGAGCAGAGGAAGGTAGGTAGCCCCTGTCCCACTCTTCTGCTCAAAACAGGTTACTCAGGACCAGATGCAGCCAGGTTTTGAGTATCTCTGAGGCAGACTACACAATTTCTATGGACAAGCTTTAAAAGAATTTATTTTTCTTCTGTTGAAATTTAATATCCTGTATTTCAATTAATGCCCATTGCCTCTTTTCCTACCACTTAACCTCAATGAGAAAACTCTGGCTCAGTCTCTACAGACTCCCATCAGATATTTAGAGACATTGATAAGATCCTCCCTAAGATTTCTATTTGTTTACATAAACATGATAGAAATTATTACAATTAAAATTTCCTTTCAGCACAAGCTATTCTTTTAAAAGATAACTTTATTTGCAGAGAATTTCAATAATTTTAATAATTAGTAATTTTTCTTAATATCTTCTTTATGAATTTAAAAGGAAATTATATAAGGAAATATATTATTATATAAGGAAATTTTTATTTCAAACTTTTTCCCAACATTCAAAATACCTTAAATTTTTTTTAATTACTTTTGGCCTTTATAAATTGTTTCTGCCAATCAAACCAGCTTTTCATGAATTATTAAGTTATATAGTTATATAGTTATCAAAAAGTTTCTAGTATAGCACATGAAATAATGCTTTGATTGATTTAAATATCCATTAATTATGTTTCCAGCTCTTAGATCAGAATCTGTAGTAGAAATTTATATTTACCTATACATGATTTTGGAGGCGATCTAAAGAACAGGTCTGCACTTCTCATGTCACACGCAATATGTTGTAGACATTTTCAAGAGGTTGCACTCATTAGATGTCTTGTCAGTTCCTTCTTCTTTTCAAGAGTTTTTGTAATATTCTTAATATGATACAAAATAAGACAACATCAGATTTAGAGTCAGTGCTTAAAATACTCCCTTAGCTGCTTTCAGGGTGCAGCTTTACTAGCTGTAGAGGAATATAAATTTTGGTTTCAGTCTTGTTTCAGTTTCTGACCAATTATGAGGCACAATAAAAATAAAATCACAGAAAACTGTAAGTTTGACATATTGCACCACATTTGCAAAGATCAGAATAAATCTATTAAAATGCATACAGCATATTTTATATCAAATTGTACTAAAACTTTTAAATTCATTACTTAGCTCACAGGGTGCCTGTAAAATATTTCATTTTTAAGTGTGGTCATTATAATTTCAAATAAAAGATAGTTTCGGAATTCAGACTCTGCACTCGGACATTAATTTATTAAGTATTTTGCCATTACAATTTAAATTGCAGTGAATAGTTCTGACTGCTTACCTATATAATTTTATTAATTCTAGCTCAAGTATAAGTTGATAAGCATGTTCATGCTATCCATTCTTTCAGAGTATAATTTGAAAGTTTATCTTAGGAAAACTAAGATAGTTAATCCTATATTTTCAATCAACTTCTTAGGATTATTTAGGATTTTAAAATTTGAATTAATGATTTTTCAGACAGAAAAGCTTCTCTTTATAATCTAAGTTATACTTTTTGACACTATTTTTTCAGGATTAATTTCTATGATGCTTTGAAATGTGAACATTTCTCAGGTGGAAATGAGTTGCTATTGGACAATGCCCACAATTTTATAAAAATGTACAGGCTTCAACAAAGCAATTCTGATTTATTGCCCAGAACCTACTGCCATTCTACCAAACAGTAGGGAAGTGGATTTTTTAATGCTGTTAGTGCTGAAGACTATATTTAGGAAGAATCAAGAGGATAAAGACTTACTTTACAAAATCTAAGCTTAGCAACACCTTGGTGGGCATATTCAGGTTTACACATGCATATATAAGATTTCCTGACAAGATTATTTTCAAGGGGCAGAATTAACATTTGCTTTCAGTCAGTTTCCGAAGCAGTCAGCCAGTTCCATACCAGCTAGTTAGATTTTCTTCATTATGGTTTTACCCTATAGCCCAGCTCTTCCAGGATGTCACTATGTTCACGGAGTTCTTTGCATTAGAAAATCACTTGTAATCAAGAGGAAATAAATTTAGCAAACAAGAAACTGAGGTTCCGAAAGAAAATGAATTTGTAGTAATTTAATAATCTTCCTGTATAGTGCTATTATTCTTAAAATGGAATAGATTAGAGGTGAACTAAAAAACTAGAAGTCTGACAGTCCAGCCTTCAGAAGTGTTAGACAGGCCAGGGCAGCAATGAGATCATGTAAATGATAAATTAATGACAATGAGGTAAAATCCATAAGTGTATGCATGTACAAGACATTTTCAGTATCATTACTTCTGTCCAAATACCTCCAAAACACTCTAAGAAACAATGAAGGAGGATAGATCTAGTATTGATTAATCAACAGTCAAATTAAATTAGTAACTTAAACCAGCAAAAGAGAAGGGAAAGCCAGTGGATGCATCCCTCTTAAAATGAGGCATTTCAACTTGAACATCAACTGAAATAGTTTATACTGAATATTTAAGGGTATTAATTTCTTCCATGTTTTCTCACAAGGCAAGAGAGAAAAATGGCATTTTTATTTTTTGCAATGGTCAAGCAATTCAGCAGGTTCCAATATAATTAAAATGATAGGAGGTATTTTCACTTAGTTCTAAATCATGGATCTGTTCTCATTCTGTTTCATAACAGTCAGTATAAAGGAAGAGGCAGAATAAAAAACAAAACCATTCTGACTTCTGCAACCCAGCCATTATCATTGTTGCTCTGTTTCTCATTTTAGGCTAGAAAGTCTCTTCCCTACTTCACCCCCTAAGAAAACAACAACACCACACCTAACCAAGAAAAGCCTGTGATATATTCCTGTGAATTATTGAAGGAATAAAAATGTATTACTGGGAAAAGCATACACACTTCAGAGTACCAATATTTTTCAATGGAACAATAGTATAGCATCAAAACCTGACTACATCTTGTAACTTTATAGTGTTCTCAAAGGATGCTTGTGCTCATCAGTCATTTCTGTATTCTAGTTGTAGATTGTGTAAATGTATTTAAATTTAGCCTTAAATTTGTCCTAAATTAACTAAAGTTTTCATTACAAAATAAAATCCCCATGTGTGAAGTGCAGAGCTGCAACAGGATTGCCTGCTTTCCAAAGTACATGGTCTGAAGCTTTGGTCTGGGCCAGGCCAGTGACCAGGGTCAGGGAGTGAGCTGCACTAAAACTTTAAACAGTCTCAAAATTCAACAGCTTGGCTCAACAATGCTTTTAGCTTAATATTAAAATATTTCCGTGTTGCATGATGTTTGGACCAAATACTAAGATTATTACTTTCTTTGGGATTTTGATTTGGGGTTTTCTTTGGGATTTTGATTTGGGATTTTCTTTCAGAATGTGGAAGATTTTTGTGGAGTAGTGAGGTAGGGCTACCTTTTTGAAGAGGCATCTTTGGAGGTTGCCTCTTATTATGGGTCATGTATCCTCTTTGGGAAAGGGAACAGCTGGGAAACATTGCAGAGAAAGAGTCAGTAGCCATATGAAGGTCTAGAGTACTTCCATTTGTTCCTCTCCAATGCCTGATAATTGCATGTCAATCATCTGCACATATGACCTCAGATTTTGAAAGGGCTATCCTTTGTGTACTTGTGCCATGATTATCTCAAAGCTACATGCCAATATGCACATTCAAGCAAACAAATCACAAATGTTATCCCACTATGTCACAAGCTGTACTTGTTAGGTGTTCCAAAGTACTTCACTCTATTGCAAATGCTCAGGCTGCCAATGCCCATAAATATGGTGTAATCTCATAAATTAGGAACAATTTGTGTCCAAAGTTTCTCTGTGTTAATTCCACTGTGAAGGATCTGAACCAATATTTTTGTTGAATGTGGTTCCTTTTCATATACTTTTCAGGTCTATGACATTTTTTGGCTGACTTAAATTAACCAACAATATTTCTGGTTTGAAGAAAAATGCCTATCTTTTTTTTTAATGAAAGAGAATTTCTAGCTGTAGTTTTTGCTTTTTTCACTGCCAACACCCAATCCAAAATCAACTGTGTGATTTATGAAGACAGCCTTGCCCTGGTTCTTTTTCAGGCCCACCCTTTACTGTCTGAATAGTAATGTCTAAAGCAGTGAAGCATTAGAAATAATTTATTTATTCTAACTTTTTTTTTTAATAAAAACATATTTATTCTAAAATCTTAACAAACAAAACATTTCTAAACTGAGTTTGTGCAAATAATAGATCTGCTTAGTTTATGCTAGAGTTGGCTGACTGTTAAAGTAGAAATGCTCTCCAGTTAAGGCTAGCCTGGAATGACTATTCTTTTAATTGGATCAATAAAGACCATGCACTAAATAATAGCTGCATTTTTTTTAAGAAGAGAACACATTTGCTATGGTTTATTAATTTATAGTCCTCTTTTGCATGGCCAGAAGTGAATCCATTAACATAATAGATCACTCTTTAAGTTAATAAATGCTTTCTTTAATGTACTTCACTGTGGTGTGTAACTGGGCATATGATTAAATACAGACATACCCGTGATGGTGGGACAATATCTTTCTGACCAAATGACCTCATGATCAATTGACAGGGAAGTCACAGTTAAGTCCTTTTTAAAGGGATACTGTAAAAACTGTAAAACAGAAGCATTAACCTGCAACAAGTGTACAAGAACAACTTGTCATTCACTTTTGAGAATCCGGGTTTGCATTTTTTGTCATCTTATCATTACAAATTGTTAGTTCTATTTTAAAGTACAGCATCACTCATTGTAAAATTCCCAGACACTGTTCTTAGGTTTTGTGGTTTGTTTTTTTTTTCCCCTGATGTTCTGTCTGCATCTGCTATTTTAGATTTTATCACCTATAAATAAGAACTGATTAAATTCCTACGAATACCGCAGGAAACGTATTGTTTGGAATCCAAAATTCTTGAGGAAGATAAAACCAATCAAACAGGCCTTATTGTCAAAGCATGGCTTTCCTAGTGTATTGTTCACTGCAGCAGTCACATTTCAGCCTACACTTAACTTGGAAATAACATGATATATCTGTTCAATCATGAGAGTGGTATGGATATATATTACCCTGAAATTTGGCCCAGAACTGTCTTACTGAAATCATACTTCATAACAATGTCTTCCTTCTTCCAGTCTCCTGGAGTATAATTATTTTTTGCACTTAAAACCGTTTGAGTATGGTGCTTTGTAGCACCATGACGTAGAGTAAAACATTTTTAGATTACAATGAGAAGAAATACCTTTTTGCAGAAAAAAAAAAAAATACAAAGTATTTTCCAAATGTATCTCTTCTTGACTCTGCTACAGAATTCCTCCTGGGCAAGAAATTTAATATTTCTTTGCCTCAGCTTTCTTTCTGAAAAATGGCAACAGCAGTATTTTCCAAATGCTTTCTATCAATCTTATCTGACTAAAATATGGGTTCTACCGTGCAGCAACAGGAAGTGCATTTTACTGCATAACTGTTTTCCAAACACAGTGAAAATTTTCATAGAAATTAGCCAAATAGAAGACTTTAGGCCAAATGAATAGCTTTTTCTTATTTTTGAGTCATTGATGAAAATAGTGTAGTGGGATTCAGTTCAGATTTTGAATTTTTTTCTGAAGATAATCAATGAACAATTTCAATCAGAAACCAGGAACGTTTATGAGATCTACAGAAGAGAATAGACAGAGAAAAATTTCTAATAGCCCCTTGACTCATTTGTGCAAAACAGTAAGGCACAGGTTTCTGTCCATTCACTTTGCTGATAAGTTAAATTCACTTCTTCTAACAAAGAGAGCGGTGAAGCAATAAATCTATGTCTGTTCTTTATGCATAGACAGAAACAGGGGAGAATATGTCGGAATGAGATGTTAACTTGAACATTAAGCTGTCATGTTAATGGATCTACTGCTTTCCCTACCAGAGAAGGCCATGCTTCAATATTCTCCCTTGACCAGATTTTTTTCATTAACTCTTCATGGTGCAGTATTTAAGGGGACTGTTGCAGTTGCTTCACATATCCGCATAAAATAGCTGTTTGTTCTTTACACTATTTCTCTCTCCATCTGATGTGTTGGGGTACATCAATCAATCAATCAATCAATCAATAAGATTAAATAATGTTGCTTTCACAGAATTCTGGATACTTTAATAAGAATCTACTGAGATTAACTTTTCAACTAGCTGTGTTTCACTGCATTTTTCTTTCTCTACAGATTATGTAGATTTCAGACCAATAGAGTTTTACTGACAGAAGTTATTTAATTGAGGCATTTCTTATTCCACCAGATGTCTGTTCATAAGTGAATTTATTCACTTTTCATTAATTATCCCTCAACTGCAAGAAAGAATACTGGAGACAAAATGTTAAATAAAAAACCAGACACACACTAATGTCCCTAGGTGGATAATCAAGACACACATGAATTGTCAACTAATATTCACGGGAGTCAAGGGCAGTCTGTTGAATTTGGACACAAATTCTATTTTCTGACCACTAGTCCTCCTGTGGGGTTTCATTCTCCAATTCACTGTAAGGCTATACATGCAAGCAAGGTCTTGGACATTGCAGAGTTGGATTTAGGGTAGTTGCTTCAGAATTCTATTTGAATTTTTAAAGCCATAGAACTGAAGAGCAATTCATCCATGAGACAGAATTTAAGTGGGTTCAGAAATCACCTCAGTTCACTCCACAGTCAAGCTCACTGTCCATAACATGTTAACCATTGCTGCATTTTTCAATATTTAAGTTAAAACTTGAGCTTTCAGTCAATATGATCCAACCAAGATAAGAAGTGGTATTTTTGATCTCTCCTTCTGAAATAAATGTCAAAATTAGAAATTTCATTCTATATTTTATAAATATTCCCAACATGGATGACTCTTGGAATTACCTCTTCCAATTACATGCTTAAACTGCAAGAATCTATAAATTCCAAGAATACATAATTAATAAATTATTAAATAGAAAGACCAAAATATGTAAAATATATTCACTACCTGTGACTACAATATATGTTATATTAATAAAGAATAATACAAGTGAGAATAGCTGCCTACAATTAGCCCTTTCTGGTGAAAATGCAGGCTACATGTAGCAGACCTGTACCCAAATGACTGCTGATTTACACATTGGCTAGACTGATGAATACAATTTTTTTTTTTAAATCCTCTCAAACAGTTCTGTTACATCATTACAAACTTGTCTTTTTTTTTTTTTTTCCTACTTTTTGCATGAACTTGTTAAGCTGTAGGAAAGATTTTGATTTGCATTCAAATTCTTGAGCCAAGTTTATAGTGGAATACAACATAATCCAGTTCATGGGAACATTCCCTTGTGTATCACTGAAGTACATTCTGGAGTCAAATTTGTCAGCTATTCCAATAGTAGACAGCAAAGATACATAGCAATTTAAAACAAGAAGTCAAGAGAAATGTCATGTGAGTGGTCTGAGGATTTACTTTGGAAAAAACTTTGTAACATGTAAAAGAGAGTAGGGAATTCTAATAAGTAGAATTTGTAAGAAGCAATCTAGCTGGAAAGTAAAAAAAAAAAAAAAAAACAACAAACCTTTGTGGTTTAGACCCATTGCTAAAAATAAAACCATAAAACACATTTTAACCTAATTATTAAGTAATTTTAAATTACAGAGTTAAAATACTATCAGTACATGAAAATTACTCCTTCCTCTATCTTGGATTTTCAGGCTGATAGTAACTGCTTCAAGAAACCTCGTAACTCAAGCTCTTTTTTTTTTCCTGAAAGTTGAAAAAAAAAATCTTGACATGACGCAGATGCAGATTAAAGGAGTGGTTTCTTTCAAGTGAGAAGGATTCATGTTTCTCAGTATACTGTGGCATGAAAACCTACACTCTGCAAAAGCTAACCTTCTTATCTTTCTGTAGGATACTGCTGTCTCACTGTAATGCAAAGCAGCTTCAGCATTGTGTTGAGAGTTGGCACACAGACAAGAGTTCATGAGTACAACATTGGGATCCAGATATATTTAAATTTATTAAAGCTTGACAAAGCATTGCTGCTATTTTCCAAGTCAATACATCATATCACCTGACAATGACTTCTTAGGTTACAAGTGAAAAATTAGATCTCTGAAATGTTTACTTCTAATAATAGATTAGTTATGATATGAAGTATCCCAAGAGTAGATTCTTAAGGTCTATCCATTGATAGAGAAGTCCATGGAGATTTGATTGAGGATAAAAAAAACAGTTTAGTATTCTCTTTTTACATGAGAAGGTAAGCCAACACACCAAATTGAGGACTATATGAAAACAAAACATGTATGAAGAAGGCCAATGAAAATATAATTACAATTGGAGTAGAAATATCAACACAATTTATGAAGAACAGAATGAGCAGTGTTGGCCAGGAAGAACGCAAACTCCCATTTCATATTCTGCTTGAGTGTGGGAATTAGATAGAAAATTTCCTCACATGGAGTCTCATTTCAATCAGCCAGAAGGATGAAGTGGAATTCGTGAATATCCCAAGAGTAACATACCACAGGGTGTTTGAAATTGCACAGATTTACTGATATCAAGAAAAAGAAAACAGAGTAAGAAAAACAAATTCTGTTCAGGAAAGCGTCCAGGTGCCTTCCCAAAGTCCATGTATTTACTGCAAGAATTTAAATTGAAATAGTTAAACATAAAAGGAAAATAATGAATAGTGGCACTCATGTTGAAAGTGAAGAAATACAGAAAATTTTTTTAAAAAATAGAACAGTCTATTCCGTTTTTTTCTCCTTCCCTACCATATGCAGTATGGTATCATAGTAAAGAGACACAAAAATTCCTGGAAAAGTAGATTTTGTATTACAGCAAAGTTTATCTATTGAAAATACAGGATGCTGTATTTCGAATTGCATGTAGTAACAAACTAGTGTCATTTCTTATGAGAAGTACTATGAAAAAGGATTATAGTAAAGTATGTTACAAAAGTATAAGCATTTGGAATTAAATGTTTGAAAGTTTCTAAGGATTGCTTAAGGATATTCATCCCTGGCACTCTGTAGCACAGAAAATCTTCAAGACTTAAGTTCTCTGCATTGAAATTAATCCTCAGCCTTTCAAACCTTGGTATAAGAAAAATGAAAATATAAATCTATAAGACTGTTTGAGATGCAGGTAGACCAAGAAGCTGTCTTTTTCTACTTATTGTGGAAACTAAATGGGCTAAAGTCTGGGGCTGTAATTCTCAGGGAACTCTTTGTCAGAGGTTGGGCCCTGCTTAACAAGTGAGCATGGTGCGGCATATGAAGCCTGAGGGTGGGAGGGCTGATGTGAAACACAGAGGCTTCTCTGCAAGATCTCATGAAACTCATAGTTTCCCATAAATTTTTCAGTTTTAATGAGTGCAAAAATTTCCATGAAAAGAAAATATTTCTAAGGAAACTAGGCAAAAATTTAAGATTCAGCTTTTAAGAGGTATTTACTAACATTCTGCCTCTAGGACGCCTACAGAAAAACATGAAAAATGTAATTATAAAATTGTCAGCTCAGATACTGGAGACTCTCTCCCTCTCTGCATTAGTACCAAACTTGCTCTATAAATTTAACTGCAAAGGGAGACTGTTACCTGAACTTTTTTTTTTTTTTTTAGTTTGATTACCTACATTGTATGGATGTTCTTCTATATCTTTGAAAAATGTTTAAAGACTCCATTTCAGGGTTTTTTTTTCATAGATAATTGATTTTGTCTTCTTTTTTTTTATCTGAGGAATTCTTAAACTTAATTTGATCATAATATGAATGTGAAGAAAGTTTGAGATAAGGGTTGTGAAATATAGTAATAAAAATGTGCTTTATTATTCTGATATTTATGTATTCTAAAATATTTTGTATGTAGGATATGTATCCTAATAATATTTTAAAAATTATCAGAAAGTGTTGATTTACAAATGGAATTGGAGGGAATAGTATATGATAAAAAATGGTCTGAGTTCAACTTCTATATAATTCCTTCTACTTCAGTGTTATTACATCAAGAATTTCTTTGACCCACTGTACTCAGAGCACAAAGAAGTTACAGCTACTTGATGTTTTTGAGGATATGCGGGCACAAAGCAGCCAGAAAAGGGCTTTACAGTCACCAGAGTAAAGTTTTGTAGATTCACAGTAAATCAAACATACCCACAGCTGAAGTAATCTGTGAGAATGTAACAATTTTTTCTTCCAAATGCTGCCATGTTAAAAAAAAAGTGTGAGTATTGTCTCCATTTTTTGTTTTAGTATTGTTCCTACTTGTTACTGCATTTTCCAAGCAATGTGAGGACTGCTCTTTGCTCACTGCACACTCTAAGCCAGAGCGTCTGCCTAAGTGCCTTTATAAATGGACAATAATACAAATGATAGAAGGAGGAAGAGGACACAAGGAAAGAAGAAACTTGCAATTACTAATCAAATTTAACTTCCAACTGTTTCAGGTCAGTGATACCTCTTATCTTAAGATATTTCATTTCAAAAGGGTCAAGATCTCCTCAATAAATTCAATTGTGAGAAATATTTAATGAAATATTATCGCAACATCATAAGTAATAGATGAAAGCTGAGAGAAATCCAACCGCTGTTTGCCAATCTGAATCAGAAAGTTGAAATTCAGGTATGATTCACCTTATTATGGGATCTAGAATAAAATGATTTGTTAGCAGTTACTTTTCTGTATGGGGAACATAATGTTTAACTCTCATTTTCTCTGAGAAACTTAAGACAATCAAAAATTTAATTCATCTAATCTAATTATATTAATCTATGAAATAGATTAATATTAATTAGTCTAATGACAATAGATCAGAATGCAGGAGGCTGATTTTTATCTCTTTGAAAAAAAAAATAATGTTTTGGGTAACAGAAATAGTTAAAATATCTCTTAAAACCTTTGCTCCTTTAACCTCTAGAAGGCAAGAGTTTGGCTCTTCTCATGGTCAGGCTCATCAAGTGCAGAAATCTTTTCATAGTGTGTTGATGACGTGGTCCATTATCAGAGCATTGACTGGCCAAATTCACAACACACTTACATTATTTCATAGCTGTGCTGAAGCATTGCATTGGCTTAAGAAGCAAAAGTTTTGAACCTTATCAGGTCTTTTGAGTAGTGGGCTTCAGCCACACATATCCCTCTTATAAGCATTAGCAAAAAGGCAAACATTGGAATTCTGTGGTGGGCACATAAGTAAAAATGTCTGTCAAACTGTGAAAGGAAAGTTTGGAAAATGGCCTACCCTCCTGCTCCAAACTTTGGCAGGGACAAATATTTTTCTTGCAGCTTCCCTGCTCTCAACACATTTTTATGTGTCCTTCTTTTCCTCTTTAAACTCCCAACACATTTTTTTTAAGTCCTATGATTACAGAAATCAGGGGGAATTAGTCTATATTAAACCTGCAAAAGTCTCAGCTTCCAGTGAAGCACTCACATGACAATTTACTTGTGACTATCCCTTGTCTCCAGTTCATTTTGCAGAAGCATAAATGCCATGAGAACTTGTATACTGTAAGGAAGTGTCAGGCTTTCAAGCAAGAGATAAAGAACTGGACAATCTATAATACTGCTACCCTGGTCTGAAAGTCACAAGTGAGAAGACAAGAAAGGGCTGAGGGCTGGGCAGAAATGAAAGAACCAATGAACATGCAGACAATTGTCTGTACATTGGCATGATTCTCTGACTACCGTACGAATATTATGGTTTTTAAATAATTTGTCACATAAAAATATTTATGTAATTTTCTTCAAGGATGTGTTTTGCTTCTTTCATCTTATCAGGAGGTAGTAACAGATTTTGGGAACTTAAGTGACCCATGGCAATAGAGAGACAACAAAAAGTAGCCGGTTAAAAAAAGCAAATGGTTAAAAAAATGCTTCTGTAATATTATTACTATAACCTTTTAGGCAATAGATGGCAATTTTAAGTAATTTTTTTGGTGATCATTAGTTATCTTAGTCACCTGCATTCTTCAGGCACAGGAAAAAACAGAAAGAACAATTCTTTCAAAGGAATGGATTAATGTCTGACCTTCCTAGAGAGGAAAAAAATTGGAAAGATGACCCACTATCTCAGAAAGGCACAGACACAAAAATGCAAATAAAATTAATAATAATAATAAATATGTTATACATTTTATTTCAAAATATCACAATTTTAATGATATTTAATGATTCCTGGGTTTCTGATTTTATAACAGTTTATGTAGGATATGTTACTTTTTGAGAAAATAGTAATAACATGGCTAATAATTAATTAAATTTCAAAATACATCAGCATTAAAGAATGTGACAATATATACATGGGATCTTCAAAGTCAATAACATTTCTTCAATATAATACATGTTTAAATGAAAGTACGAAAGCATTGTACAAAAGCATACTGTGATAATACTCATAATGTGACTTCCAAGATTCAAGTAAATGAGAAAAAACTTTAAGACATATTTCAGAGAAAACCTTTGAAACAAAAAACTGAGAAAATAAAATTTGGGGAAGTACCTCTGTTAACAAAACAGTGATTCAAAATCAGAAGATGTCATTGTGTATATGAGGACAGGGAATTTTATCTCCTAAAATGTAATATATTGCTGGATGAACTATGTGGTAAACTTAAACATGTTGTTGATATAAATGATATAATCTTTTATAAAAGCCAAAAGATGAGACTTTCCCTAAAGCACTCAAAGTATCCTTTGTCAGCACTATTTCTTTTGAAAGGAATTCAGTCTTCACACTGTAGTTAATCCTTGACCTGCCATCCACGCCTGCCAAGGAAACTGACACTTAATGTCAATTAGAGTGATCTCTGTTGTGACTTGGACACAGCTCCACTGGGACCTGGATTGCAATCAGCAACAAATTAAATGAAGGACTTTGAACAGGTCAGATCATATAGTCATGAAATTGAAGCCATCAGACATTACTTAGCCAAATTTGAACTAGAAATTGATAAGCTGGTGGCTCTATATTACCACTTCTGTTATTCTACTGACAATTTGCTGAGCCATCCAAAATATGTCTGGGGTCATATGTCTCCAAAGACATGTGCCAGGGTGTGCCAGATTGTGTCTATTGCATCGATGAGTATTTTCCATCCACTGCAGTCAATGTGCCTTTTGTTTATCAATCCAGATAACCTGAATATAGAATCAAAGCCAATCAGAAAAATGTCATAGTAAAGGACTACATATTTTAAAAGCGTTACATAATATTTATACCACCCTACCTACTAATATTTTGTATTAATTATTTTTTAGCTGCAGTTCAACATAAGAGCAGTAGGATCGTATGCACTGTTTTAGTCTTCCTTATATATTTATCACAGACCTTCGCATGAGTTAGCTAGAATTAGGCCTCAACTCCTATATATACAATCAGAAATTTTCTAGGCATTATCAGTAGGCATAAAGCATCTATCAGTTTAGTTCATGGTAATCTGGTATAACAAATGTTACTGTTAAATTGAAGAGAAAGATGTATATTTATAAACAAGATATCTCTGGACAAACGGGATCATTTTTACAAGAAAAGGAATTTGTTTTAAAGAGTTAGAAACAGAAGGAACCATCTGAGAAGAATTTGCCAATAGACCATTAAAACAACACTGTACAGTGCCAGAAAATCTGGAAAATCATTTGAGACTATAAGAAATATAGTAGAGTATTGTATATGAATAAGACAGGAGAAGCAGTTCCAGAAATAACTTCTGCTTACCTGTAGGAAAGAGCGGATTAAGCATAAGGCTACATAGATTCCCACTCCAGCTCTGAAGGTCATTACACTTACAAAAAATATACAATATAAAGTATGAAAAATAAAAATGTGTCCATAAATCTAAAATATAAATGTTTACACATTTTTACTTGGAATAAGGACTTGAACCCATACCTAATAAAAGTACAACTGTCCTTTTCAATATGCAGAAATATGTGAACTATGCTTAATTAATCTCGGGGACAGCAGATCTCCAACTTTACTTTGAAGGATTGAATGATTAATGGTTACTACTTCTTTTCAAGGTTTTTTCCTATAACAAGGGCTGCAAATAAGATGATGCCTGGGAAGCTGTGACCACTAGTAGACACCTTTCCATTACAGTGCACAACGTTCATCTTTGTGCCGGCAAGAGTGAGAAAATACCCAAAATTTCAGCATTTTAGGTCAGGAGAAAACCTAAGCTGGGCTGACTGCAGTCCACAAAGGTAAAAGGACTTTGTGGGTGGCATCATTACTGACCGGGGGACTCAGCTGGACGCACCCGAAAAAATCCACTAAATCTTTTCCTGAACAGAGAATAACAAGAATATTTCAAGACAAATCATACCATAAATATTTGTGGGAAACAGACATTTTTTTGTTTAATGAAACATGGAACTGAATGAATGATCTTTTCAGCGATCACATACTTTTAGCTCCAATTCAGAAGCTGATTACTTAAAGTATTGACACTCTTTTAATGTAATGCTTATTTTATATTGGTTAAAGTCCTCTGAAATCTGTAGAATTATTCTTAATTTATGTTGGCATAAACAACTAATAAACCAATAAAAATCTCAGATTCTCCTCAGGCTTTTTGGTTATGTTTCTTTGGTGTGTTTTTGTCTACTAGCTGACTTTCAGTTATGCAGTTATAACTTTGCATTTCATTTAAGGAGTTTTAAACTCGGTAAAAATGTACAAAAAGCTAACAACTACTGAATATTTGAGGCAAAAATGTCCCAGTATGTCTAGAAAATAAATTAAATCAGTCCTTACCAAAGATTCTGCATGTCTTCAGCCAAACAAAATATCGGCTCATAATTCTTTGAGACTCTTTTTCTAAAGGAAAATAAAAAAAAAAAAAAAAAAAATAGAATAGTTTTAAAATGGACATTTCCTGGGAAAGTCAGGCTATGTTTAGTAACTTCCATTATTTTCCACATATGATGACCAGAAGACTATTAAGGTTGTTGCTTTATCAACTTCCTAAATTGTTGTAGAAGGGAAACCAAATGCTATTGACAGCCTGCTGTCACTCTCTGAATCCCTTCTTGTTATTTTAAGAAAGCCTGACAATAAGCAGCAAGACATGGAAACTGAAGCTTAGCAGTACCATTGGTAAAGCAGGCAGAAGAGCTTTCAATCTGTGTATTGGACACTTCAATACTACACGTAAAATTGCTTGATTTTTTTCCCCCTAAGTGTTATGATAATAAATGGAAATCAAAAGGGGGCACCCACTCTGACCTTTTAGATTCTCAGATTGTTTTTGATGACTCAGGTGAGCTCAGTGATCATGGGGCATTCTCTGTTCCAGATGGAAAAAATTCAAAATCCTTCCTGTTGAGCTGTGGCATGGAATAGAAAAAGGCCTTTCTTGACGAGCGGTCTCTAGGACTACTTATTTTAAATGAGGTTAAAAATTCTTAATTCAATGAGTATTCCAACTCTCTTTTGTAAGGTTGATTTTTTTTGGGTGGGGAGGAGGTTTGAAAGTTGATTGAATCATTGCTAAATCTATTGTCCTTGGCCACAGCATCGTGGAATGAATTTCATTTGCGGACTGGTTAATTAATACAAATTTCTTTTGCTAAACTGAATAAAAGGTTATACTGAAGTCTATACTATGTTCTGCTTTGTAGCACATGAAACAGACATGTCTGAGAGGTGCAGTTTTAATGATACAGTACATTAGAATTCATTATTCTCTTAAAGATCTGTGTGCTCTGTTACACATACAGAGAAATGCATACATGGGTAGAGCAGATACTGTCAAATGAAAGAAAAATAAATTACATTGTTGTCAGTGCAAAATCCCCTACCCTTATCTCTATGCTTTGCATGGCAAACACAATGTTGAATTATTACCTCTTCTGTAGACATAAAAGGCTAGATCCACACAGAATACATGCTGATTATGAAAAATGGCAGCATTTCTCTGGACCTACTGCGTCCCAACTCCAAAGTATTATTAGATACAGTAAAGTCAACTCCACAGGACGCTCATTAACTTGACTTGTGGACTATAGGAAAGCTTAAAAGGTTGATCTCGAGAATCTTTGATCTAGAGAATCTGTCAGGTTTCAGTAGAATCAGTATCTACATGTTTTTTCATAGCAAGTGTAATTAGGGTTATGTGAACATTGAAATGGCCTTCCTCTTTTTGTTGCCAACAAGTTCAAATTAGTAACTATTAGCTGTAGTAAGCAACAATTTCCAGATATGAACCTATTTCTGTCTAAAAAAGCAAAAAATTAATTAAAAAAATTAAGAGTGTTAACTTACTAAATATAATTAGTTTATTTTACATTTTACAGCATCGGTAGATTAATGATATATGACAAACAAAAATGTTTCTTGGACTGGATGCACATGTGATATTTTTCCGTATTGAGAAATAGAACAGTGAATGCAAAGACAGCTCAGTGTAAAATGGTTGAAAACCCACAGGACTGCACTTACCAGTTAACCTACTCTTCTGCGTTAGCAGATTTAAATATTAACAGAACATACAATATCTTCTTAATGGGACATTATCAAGTGTTTGCATATAAGTGTATATATGTGTATTTTCCTTTAGTTTTAAAAGTCTCTTAGGCACTTTTTCTTTGTCAGAATGGATTCTCTTCATTGGGCAAATATACTTATTTCATTCTCAGCACAAGACAGTTTGACCAATTGAGAATAAAACTAGCTTTGCTGCTTTAATCCAAACCCACAGTCATTGAACAGTTGACACTATTATATTCTATAGGTCTGATTAAATCTGTCATATGCACCTATGTGGTAAGGGAGAAAATAATATATATTCAGCTAGCAATAAAGGTCCCCTAACATATAGAAAAACATATTAAAAAAAAAAAAAACAAACAAGGTTTTTATGGACCTTTAGGATTTATGTGTCTGTAACTTAGTCCTCAGTGGAGTTTCCCTCCAGGCTTCCCACATACAAGGTGGGATTCACAGCCAGCTCAAGGTGCTTTGGCTCAGTGGTGGAATCTGCAGGGTAGGATGTCTCTCTGAATCAAAACCTACTTCCTAATGGAGCAGCGGTCTCATGGAGGTCGGGTGGGAATGGTAACAAAAATAAAGAGTTTGGAGAAGGAGACACAAATTCTGTCTAAGTATAATAGTCCTGCATGGGTCCTGCAGATTGTTAGCCACCAGCTGAGTTTTCAGGTAGTCACTATCCAACATGTAAATCAGGAATCAGTAGCTTTGTCTTCTGCTGTCATTTGTCATGGGAAATGAAAGGTAAGCACTCAGTTATTTCTCTTCATCCATTCTGATTTGTCACATTTCGCTAGTTTCAATTTTTTTTGCACTGATTAACATTGCTTAAGGGAGAACAGAGAAGGGAGAACAATCTCAGAAATTATTAGGTAGTAGCATCTAATTTTGGTGCATACTGCTGCCCATCACTTTTTCTAGCAGCAGGACAAGGAAAATTCCAGAACTTAAAAAACACCCAAACATAAACAAACAAACAAAAAAAGGCATAGTTTTGTTGCAGTGACTACTATTGATCTGCAAGTTGCAGTTCAGCACACAGTGCTATGGTGTTGTGACAAAATATGTAAATTTCTACTATAATGCAAAAGCAGTTAATGTTGACCAATTCCATAATTGGCTCAATCATTTTCCATTTTTTTCACTGATATTCAATATACTCTTTTAGTTAAAGTGAAACTTAAAAATAACAGAAGTCTAATTATAGTCACATTTAAAGCTGTGATTTTTACACAGCATTAAAATTGCCTGTCATTTTCCAAGGTTGAAGGCTATATTGACTTTATCTAAATATTTTTTTTTTAAATAACATTCTCCAGTTTTAAATGGAAGTCATTGGTGAGCAGGGGGATAATGAAGTGTGGGAAAAAGATGTAGTCATGATTTAAATTGCTAAATTTTATGGAAAGACACAAAGAGAAAGAGCTCATTTGATGTCTTTGTGTGCATTTTTATTTCCCTATGCAAGTTAAGGCTGAGAAATGTTTTTCAAATGAGTTCTATTTTGTTAATGTAGAAAAATTGTATTTTAGGAACTAGAATATGAAGCATAACTGCTGCAAATATTTTTATTAATAGTGTTTCCTTTCATAAATATACACAATTTTCATATATAAGCATATCAATCTTCCTAAATGCGCGATCAGAATCAAATTATGTGGGATTGAGGATCTTTTCTGTTATGGAAAAACTCTATTATTGGCTACACACAATGGTCCACAAAAAGTAATTACAAACCAGTTAATGATTTTATTTATTTCTGAACTAGGTCTTGTTGCTTCTCATTACACCTGGAAAATATCTAGAAAAAGACAGATTTTGGCTAAGTTAAGTAACAGTTACTCTTTAGAATTTGCAGGGATTGTTTCCTTTCATGTTGTTTTTATATGAAAATTCTGTTGGAACTTATTTCTTGGGTAGTTGGCTTTTACTGAAGAGTTGTACTAAGACCTCATTCCTATAGATATGACAATTATGCAGTCTCTGTTCTACAGCATATTAAAAAGTTACATGCAACATTGACAAGTTTTCCCATTTGTGCTGCAAACAGAAATGAACTGATAACAATTATATAGTTGTCAGTAGGAGTAGGCAGGTCTGGGCTGCATCCTGGCTTTCAACTGACTAGGCTGGGCTCATCTGACTCCAAGACATGACTTATAAGATCACTATTAATGACACCTAAAAAATCAGGAATACTCTGGGGATAGACTAAAAACTGGACAGGGCAAATCTGAAACATATAAACCTGCATAGACTGTTTCAATTGTCTGTTACTACAGAGTTTTTGAGACAAAACTACTCTTTTCCTTGAAAACATCTATTTACATAAATATACTCAAATGCATAATATCCTGAAAGTTTAAATGACTTTTCTATACTCTGGATGGGGAATTAATCAGTCAATCATTAATGACAGTTAGCTATAAGCAGAAAGTCACAAAGCTGAGCTTTCCAAAGACAGGCATGCATATCTAAGAACCAAGACAGTAACTGATATCCTGTTTGTGACATTGCAAGGAGACTGCAAATCCTGTCATTTAGCTTGCAAAATTATTTTCACTTCCTTAGCCCTCTTCCTTTCGAGTACATAATATCCTCAGCTACAATAATTTTTTTTTTTTTTTGAAGACATGTACACACAATTCAGAGTGAGGTTGCAACTCTTAAGAGTAGCAAGACACAGGAGAAAAACAGATGTAAGATATCAGCAATTCAAACAGCATTGAGAATGCTCATGGGAAGATCCTATGTTTCTTACTGAAATAATTAATTGGATTTCTAAATATTTCTATGGAATATTTCTAAATATTATGGTTTCAGATAAAACTTTGGAAACCGCAAATCTAAAACAAGGTCCATTTTTTATATTATCTTGCTGTTCTCAAGTCAAATTGGTAATGGAGAGACACAGGATTGGTGCAAGTGTTGTTATGATCTGAGTCAATGAGAAATTAAAAACTAAAGACTAAAAGAGAGAGAGATTTCTTTCTCCTGGGAGCCTTTTACGTGTTTGTCTATTTTCACCTCTCTTTGGGCTGGTAAGAATGCTGCTTCTCAACAAGGTGACTGTAATGGTAGGATCTAGTACATTCCAACACCTGGATTCAGCTGACCTCTTTATCACTCCGTTCCCTCTGAAAATTAAGTTGGTACAAACTTAAGGAATTTTATTGCATGTTTGCAATGTTAAAAACCCCAAGAATTTAAAAATTAATTCAAATTTCAGAAACTTAAAGCAGATTTTTTCTATATTGAAAGAGAAAATTGTAACATTTAAATTATTACATATTTATCTACTTATTGACTGTCATGATTGAAAGCACAAAGATGACTTAGAAATTTGCTTGATATTTTATATTCAGACAATGAAATCTGTTATAATATAGCTGACATTATATTCAAATTTTAGCTTATAAGAAAATTCTAACCATCTTCATGCTTCTGTCTTGTGGGGGAGGTGCATGTGTGTGTTGCAAAGGTATAATTTTTATGTTTCTACTGGAGATTCATTTGTTTTGAGAAAAATTTAAACTGATGATCTTGGCTGTCATGCTATCTATGCTGTCAAATATCAATAAATAATCTCCTTGATGAAGGCTGCGTACTGTACTATCTACTTCATCTTTAAATACTTAGCTGAAGAAAGATTTGGGGGTGTTGGTCAATGACTCAACATGACCTAGCAACGTGTGCTTGCAGCCGAGAAAACCATCAAAATGCATCATAAGGAGTGTGACCAACAGGTGAAGGGAGGTGCTTCTCTCCCTCTACTCCACTCTTGTGAGACCCCAGCTGGAGTGATGCATCCTAGTCTGGGGCCCCCAACATAAGAAGCACTTAGACCTGTTGGAGTGAGTCCAGGAGAGGTCGTGAAAAGGATCAGAGATCCTACGAGGCTGGAGGCCTACCAGAAAGACAGAGAGGGACTATTTACAAGGGCATAGAGTGACAGGACAAGGGAGAAAGGCTTCAAAATGAGAGGCTAGGCTTAGATTGGACATTAAGAAGAAATTCTTTACTGTGAGGGTGGTGAGGCCGTGGCAGAGGTTTCCCAGAGAAGCCATGAATGCCCCATCCCTTGAGGTGGTCTGGGACAGGTTGGATGGGGCACTGAGCTACCTGATATAGTGGAAGGTGTCCCTGCCCATGGCACGGGGGTTGGAACCAGATCATCTTTTTGGCCCCTTCCAACCCAGGCCATTCTATGGTTCTATGATTATGATCCATGACTACCACAAGTTTCATTGAATGGTTGTGACAGGGGGGCTTATGATAGCTAAGGAAAACCTGTGTAGTTTTCCTTCTTGGTGTTTTTTTAATTTATTCTTTATGTTATTGATGAACCTCTTACACTTAACTGGAAATAGCATTCACTAAGTCCTTGCAAAGTATTTCAAATCTGCCTCAGCTGGTAATAATGCCTTGGCTCAGAATTGCACGACACTATTTGCATGAGTATTGCCACAGGGGCTTGAATGTTTCTTTTGTAATTTCTTTATTTTCTTCTGAAATGAAAATCACTGTCTAACTTGATATGTAGAGAATATTTTCCCACCTTTTGAATATATTTTTCCATTTCTTCTTCTACAGAGAAGTGTATTTTCTGGATATGTCACACTAGGGCAAATGAAGGACCATAATTCATGATGAGCCAGCTTAATCTCATGTATACAAAAGCTTCTCAGTACAGATGATATGTGAAGCATGCCAAGCCTCCAAGACAGAATTCAAATAACAGGCAAGTCAACAATAAATTCTTATAGTAAAATTAACAGTGCTTATATAGGAAACAAAAGCACCATGCAGTGTCTCTGCAAAGAGAAGCAATGTGCTTACACCCTTTGGTGCCACAAGTACAAAAAAGGATCAGAGATCCTACGAGGCTGGAGGCCTACCAGAAAGACAGAGAGGGACTATTTACAAGGGCTATACAACATTCAAAACTTTTTTGAACTGCAAGAATGACATCGAAGATTCACTCTTGCTGAGTCTTTGATGAATGTGGCAGCACTTTCTGAGAATGTACCTCTTTTCAGCTAGAATAACGTCAGTTATTTTATGTTTTAGATGTGGATACACAAACAAGTCACTGTGGGTCAGTCTGTTGTGTATAGATCTCCTCCTCTACAGTCCCCATGCACAATCAAACATCTATGACACAAATCCTTCTTCAAGAAAATAGTAAATGCAATGAAATATCCCTCTTTCATTGTGTGAAGGCCCTTTTTTTGTCAGCTATAGTATTTCATAGATTTAGTGGAATAAAGCAGCACTACTGTACAATAAATCAGGCTACTTTTGAATTATGCCTACCTGACTTTTGTTCATGTGTTGACAGGCTGATTCTGACAGCAGACATTGTGTTTTCTATGAATACTACATTTTGTTTATGCAGCACATCAGGCTTGTTGCCAGAGACTTTAGATGTAACCTCAAAACCAACATTATAATAACAAGGATATTTTACACCACATTGCACTTAGCCTTAGCAATCACCCAATTCCCTTTAATGGCAATTGCCAGTTACAAGACTGAGACAGAATGGAGTGAGCTCATGTTGGGAGATCATTAACACAGCTAGTTGCCAAAAAGTGCAGCTCTGTCAAGTATCAGGTTCTAGAGAAATCCTGCAAAATGGAATGCCTCTGCTTCTATCAACATCACCATGACCTGACTGCAATCTAAAATTTTATATAACAGGTAGCTGAACTTAAGGATTGTTCTTTTCTGTGGATTTTATTTATAATATCTTCCTCCTATATGAATTCTCTGTTATCTTACAATGGCATTAACTAGCAGAATGATCTCATCAGTGAGATAGGCAGTGTCTCCTTTTACGTGTTTGTCTATTTTCACCAAATGCGTAAAGATTTAATTTCCTTGTGAATTATCTATCACGTGTCAGTAAGATATAGTAAAGGACAGATAGGCAGAAAAATAGTATTACTAAGCAAAGTGCATTTTCTGGATTGCTAAAAATAACTCAAAATCTTTCAAAAAATGCTTACTAAAATACACAACCATAATTTCAACAAAAATCATTGTCAGGGTGCTAGAGCATCAGATAGAAGAATAGCAAATCTCCTGCCCTTACCTCTGACCAAAACTGGGTTTGGTTTTCAGCAAGCCTGAGGACCTCTTTAGCAACACATCCCTGCTGCTTCCATTGCAAGAGTGACTGTGGCACTTGCATTTCTCCTCATCAATCGGGTGCTCCATGCCCTGACTACAGCCGTGCTGCAGGGCCTTGCAATGCTGCGGGTTACCCAGGGCTCCACAGCTGACACTGCGGTCACCGGGAACGATCACAGCGGTGGGCGACGCCGTGGCCAAGCACCAAGGCCTCTTTCTCTTCTAGCAGAAATGAGAGTGAGCTCATGCAGTTACAGTGGGGAAAACCACAGCAAGAATGGTCTGGGGACATGAGTCAGTCTGCCACTCACAAAGTGGTATTCTTACCTTTTCTTATAGGATGAGGCAACCTCTTTTAAGAATTATACAATCCTTATGCTATGCTCCTAGTTTTTAACCTCCCTCTGCCCCTACCCAAAAATATTTCTATCATCTGTTGTGCAAAGATCCTAAGAATTTTGTTTTCCATTTGTTTTCCAGCTCTCTTAGACAATATTCATGTTGTAAGCCTGATAAAGAGTATTCAAAAAACCAACAACTTCCCTACCCTCACTGCCCAGACTGGATAGTGCCTTTGTTAGTGACTCTTTGGTGTCAGTAGAGGCTTCCCAAGGGACCAGCAGCTGAAACATTCAAGTGCTGAACATTTTCTGTTTGGAGAAGATAAGCTACTGTGAGGCAATCTGCAATATTTATGAGTCTCTTACCATATCAAGAGCTATATTTTTTAATTCTAGAAATAGATTTCTGGAATTATGTATGCAATTCTGAAAATATATGCACTGAAGGATTCAGACCTTTCATTAAAATATTTTCAGTAATGAGGTCTGTTGAAGTAGGTTCTACACCTTAATATCTTTTCTGTTGAAGATTATCACATCCTCTACATTTAAAGTCTTGTGGCTTACAAATAAATCCTTGTTCAAGAATACAGCTTTTCTGTTAAATTAGCTGTATTTATCAAATAGGTATAATTCCAATTATGAGATGGTTTAGGACAACAGTTGTTAAATAACTTCTGAACACAGGTTGTAACATGTGCCAAGACTCTACATATGGTGAAACTTTAAACAAATACTTAGTAGAATAATAACTCACAAGGGAGTTAATTGTCCTGTTTGTACATTTTTTTCCTTGCACAAACTGTTAAAGTTCTGGCCTTTTTTGTTTTCATATGAGCATGTCATTTTGCTAATGGATTTAACACCACCATTTGCCCCAATTTCCTCATGTCTACTTCAATCAGCACACCAATCACTACACAGAAAGAAATGCATATAGATTCATCTCCTTCATTTCAGAGCCCTCAAGGAGGAAATCTGTTATTCCTTTTCCTTTGAAAAACTGTATTTAGTGATGGGTTAGGAGATTGAGGTACAGCATGCAGTGAGACCTTCCCCAGAGCAGAACTGACTTCAGAACCATTGAGATAAATGCTGTTTCCATATATATTAAAGAAAAATACATTGATTTTTTTCCTTGGTTTTAGTTGTCATCACAGGTTTGTCTTTGTTGCTATTTACTTTCTTGTTTCTTTGAAATTTCTTTACCTCCTTTCCTTAGATCATAAATTTAATTCTCACTCTCACAGTTTTTTGATTATCTCCATTTGCCTTAATTGAGACCTGATTCTGGCAATTGCTCTTTTGAATGCAAGATGGATATTGGTTCTTGTTTGTTGTTTTTCTGTTTTTGTGGAGTCCTCTCAGAGCAGATTAGTGGGTAGTGTAATGCTCCATATAGCAAATCTGATTACAAAAACGTAATCAAAGTTGACTGCCTTTCAAGCCTCACCTTTTTTATTAAAAATTGTCTTTTTCATGCACAGCTCAAGGCTTTATCATTACAAAAGGTGCTAGCATGCCAGAAAAGTCTAATGGCCTACCTAGTCTTTTAATTATAATATCTGAAACTTAAAAGGTATTTTCTCCTGTTTTAGTGTAGTGCTACATTATTAGACACTATGGCATTAAAAAACAACCCAAACAAAAACAACCAAACAAAAATCCATTGTAAAATGATTAAATCATGAGTAATCATGTAAATCATAAGTAATCATGAAGGAAAATACTAAGAACTGAAGTTATTCAGAATAACATATTTTGCTGTCAGAAATTAGTGATTGCTCTTTTTGTTTCTCTTGAGATTTGTCTGTATATTATGAAGGGAAAATAATTGAACCTAAATGACATTATTCGTGATTTTAATTTCTTGATGGTGATGGAATATGTCAACATTTCCTTCTTTTCCTTTTCTAGATGACCGCTTTCAAAATCCAGAATTTCTAGAATCAGTAGAAATCTGATTTCTTGCAAAAATATATAGTAGAAGTCATTATTCACTTCTTTCTGAGACATTTCCTATGTGACTTCTACATAGTTAGGAGAGAGGTGTTAAAATTTTACTGCCTCCTGCTTTGCTCCATTAATATTGAAGGCAACAAGCACTTTCATGGCCTACACAATTCATTATTTGTATATAGTTTGTACTACTCAAAAGAGGTTTTAATGTAGTTTTCTCAATGATACTTTCACCCACTGGACTTGCAATTTCTACTGAATTTGAATTTTTCTGGATGTAATGCTTCTGGAAAGCAGCATCCAGATCCCTGTCTGTGACTAACTGCAGAAACCCAGTAGTGACACTAATGATGCTTTTTTATGTATCCACCCACAGAAGAGAAACAACACCATATGACTGCTCTGACCATTCTCAGATTTTTAAAGTCTGAATATTGACAAAATCTACAAACGTGTTGATTGGAAAACTGTATTCTTAGTTGACAGAATATTCAAAAAAGAATGACTAGGAAGAAATGGTTAACTTTTCATAAATAAGAGGAGGAAGACACTACTAATAGCATACTGCTATTTTAACATGTTTCACTGAATGAATGCTTATTTAGTATGTTAAAAACCATTTAAAAAAATGATTTTGTATTCAGCTTTATGTTATATGCTTTTTTAAATATGTATCACTCACTCATTGTTTGAAATGAAGGGACAAAGAGCTAAACATTATATCAATTTTTATACACTGATATCCAGCATGGTTTGTCCCAAGAACTGTTCTGCCAGACTAGGTCTGTGAAATGCACTCTTTCATAAACATTCAGTATTTGAACTGCAACTATTTTATATTCTTATGACAGACAGGGAAATTATCTGTGATACTTTTCATTGTTATTCCAAGCCTCTAACTTCTCATATCTCTTCACCTTGTTATGTATCAGTGAAAATAGAAGAAATATTTCCTAGATTAAAAAAAAAAAAAAAAAAAAAACATGAGTGTGACCTGTGGCAAAGAAGGTCTAAAGGGATGGTTTGTAGACTATTCACACATCATTTCTGTGTCAAGACAAACTTTGATGGGCAGCATTACTAACTTGAGGCTGTTGCATGGTCAATTTAAGCTGATTGATGACCCCGTTTCTATTCATTCTAAATGGCTTGGACATCACAAAAGTACTTTAGCATCCTTAGTAAAGGTTAGGAGTTTAACAAACTGTACTGTTATGCTACTTTGTCAGTGGTGGAGGTGACAAGACCTGGATTTATCAAGACAGTTAAGGGGGCATTAGCTTCCTATGCTGCAGTCTAATTATGGTGTGTACAGTCTCAATCATGTAACAGCAAAAGTGTATTTGGTATAATCATCCCATCCATGGTGGCCTCTGTTGAGCTATTCACCTAAGGGAGGCTAATAAATATTTGTTGCAATGTTTTCTCTTGAAATAGATTGCAGATACAAGACAGATTTCTTTCCACAAAAACGTTTCAAGGCACTTAGAAATTTTTTTTTTCCTAGTGAAATGGAGGGAAGAGTGCATCTTATTGGTCCCATGGGAAAGAACACAGCAGCCAAAGTTAGAAAGTGAAAAACTGAATAACACTGGCTCTTAATATATTTAGGCTGAAATCCAGTAAATTTTTAACTGCCTCTATTGTGAAGTTTTGTACAATTGTCTACTAGATAAATTATCTAAAAAAGTAAACTATATTCTAGATCAAATTTGATTCTTGTGAGAACTTGCAAGTGTTCTGAATTTATTGTCCTATATGTGATCCTAACTCGGTATCATTTGAGTAGAAGATTGGCAGTCAGGAACTTAAGTTGTCATCTAGTATTATATTTTACTCCTGTAGTCACTGTTGGTTTTTCCTTTCCCTAATCACAGACATAATTTTATAGCACTGGGATGGTCTTTATCTACTTTTGATCACAGTGAGTTCTTTCATTGTTTATAAATTTATGTCAAAATTCTATGAAAATAAATTTCAACTTCTGCTTGGTTCATGAATGATTTAAATATTGCTCAAGGTAACTCACTGTTTGAACAGAGAATTGTGTCACCCTAGTGATATGTTTTTGCTCTATGACTAGATGAAATCCAAGCAAAAAAAATCTATTTTATGTAGCAAATATTTCTGAAATTAACATTTCTGTAAATATTTTCCACATGAAAGTGAATAAATGTTTTCAAGTAGATGAAAGTTTTATTCAAGGTAACATTTGTGAAAAGTTTTTCATACTTGCTAAAATCTAGACTATAGCTGCTGTCAGATGATAGCATTTTGTACAGTTTTTGATCAATCTCCTGTAATCTAATTCAAGTTTTGTTTTTTAATTTTATTTTTGTTAGGGTTGTCTTTCCTTTACAATGAAATATAAGGATTGAAATATCCTTATTTCATGTTATACCAGACCTTTATTTTAATTAGACTTGAGAATTTCTTGTGATATGTGCAAAATTTGAAGCAGCAAGAAAAGTATGAGAGAAAAAAAATGAAATATCAATATCTCTGTGGACAAAGAAATCAGCAGACAAGTATCTTTCCATATACCTTAGTAGGAAAAATTTAAATTCGAAATGAAATGGGAGAATTATCTGCTTATTCATGTTTTACAGACAGGTAATGAACCCTTTGGAAGGAGGTGTTCCCTTCACTAGCCCTTTGGAAAGAGTTTAGACCACTTGCTTAAATTGACTTTTCCTCTGCTTCTAGACAGTTCAAATGCTGCAGGAGTCAGAGTAAAAATATACTGACATTTATGCCATTGAAATGGGTGATACCCTTTTTTATTGAAGGAAAATTTTAATATGTTTTCACATATATACATATACAATCAGTTAGGAGCTACAGCTGTCTGTTCTCTCTATTTTTAATTTGTACTAGTGTATCATTGCTTGCCCTCTGTCAAACTCAGACAAACTAATCTGCCTTTTTGCTTCAAGTATCATAAGAAATCTAAATCATAAAAAGCACATAAAGAATAAAATTGAAAGTCTTAATATTTGAACCTACAGCCTTGCTTTTTTGGAGAAGGTGTTTCTGTCTCCTAAGTTCACCACCCATAAGGAGGAAGAGAGGGTAAAGCCTGCTCTTGAGCCAGATAGGTCATTTGGAAATGTTCTGCAACCAGTGACTGCCTCTATGGAATTTATAGTTGGGATGCAAAATTCTCCTTGGACAACTAAAGGCCAGATTTTAGCAAATATTTTCATAGCTAGAACCCATGGATTTTTTTGACTGCTGTCCTATTCATTACCTTTCCCCAGGAGAAGAAAATTTGCTTTGTTGTAATAGCTGATTGGAAAGTCCACAGAACTGCCATGGCAGCGCATGGGGTGCAGAGATTCCTGCTAGCAGCAGATGTGGGATGTTAACATCTGTGTCACGGGAATTTAATTAGTATCTAGTTTGGTTTTCAGGTAAGGAATTCCTTTAAAATTTGATTGTGTATTTTACAACTATCTAAGAAAATAAACCCATCTAATTTTTAACTGAAAATGGATAAATAAATAATGTGCCTGAGGGACAGGAAGGCCTAAGAACATCACATTTCAGAATCCTTTGAATCAAATCCAAATTGGTAGGAAACAGAACACTGATGTCACTTAATGTTGTTTGTTAGAAGATGAGCTGCCAGTCTCTGTTCAAAATCAACAGCTGTCTAGACCTCCACATCCAGAGTTTCAAGTAGTATTATTCATGCAGAGGTAGGAAATATCACATTTATCATACATACAGAGTTCTAAAAGACATTATAACTATAGATGCTGAATTCCTGATTCAATTTTAGAGAAAAGTCCTTTTAAAATCTGGAAGAAAAGAGTATAGAAAATTTGTCCTGTCATTTCTCATGTTATTCATGGGTGAAAGGTGTTCAGTCTTCCTGAATAAGAACCTTTCTTTATAACTCTAGCTATCTAAAATTTCAATGTCTAGTCTAAGAAAATAAATTTTCCTTTGCTGTATTAAATACTGTTGAAAATTATGGATCCAAAGGGCAATTCATTTAATTTTATAAACAAGTGAGAATTAAGTGAGATGAGCTGCTCTTTGATGATCTTTTTTTCTGTTCCATTCTCTAATTAGGACACCTAGGCTCCTAGACTAGAAAAGGAAATAAAGTTGTACATAGAAAGAGTGAAGAGGGAGAAATAGTATTACAAGGCTGTTAAGCCTTTATCTTTTGACTGAAGCTTAATTTCAATTTTCTCTCCTTCTGTAATCTCCTTCATTTTCCTATTATTGTTGTGGAAATAAAATTTGGTTTGCAAAGAAAGTGTAGTTTATTAAAGTTAGCAAAAAGAAGAAAAATTCTATAAATTCATAAAAAAAACACCACCAAGATTGAGCTGAACAGTGTCAGTCTTCTTCTAGTGAGAGTTGTATACATGTACCTGTCTAAGTAATCTAATGTAAGGCCTCTATCTTCTTCACATCAGAGACTGAAGCAAAACGAGAAAGATTAATAGTGTAGACCAGCTGGTGTTTTAAGTCTCCATAATAACCTGTGTGTAATTTAAATCCTTGTTTCCTTCAGTAATTATAGCAATAAGGACAAAAATCAGAGCTTGGACTGAAATATGCGTTACCAAGTTGGTAATCTGCCATCCTCACATTCTCCTGTAAAAAATAAAGTTGTGAGTCAACAGAAACAGAAGACATCATCCCAGAATAACTATCTGGAGATGGACCAACTATTATCTCATCAGAAGTTAATGCAACTATATTTAAAATTAAAAGCCAGAAAAAACAACAGACGGAAGGAATGCAGTCAGCAGCAAAAAAGCATTGCTGTTTAACTGTAATTTTGATCCTGAACCTTTCCCCAGGGTCCTCTTCCATCTCACACGGTATCAACCAGTTGGCTCACGGAGTGCTCTGCACACGAGGAAGATAAACTGCACATGCTGCTGTGTGTGTTTGGCACACAGTGGGTCACACTGCATGGCTCTTTGGGGAGCTTGGCATTAGTCTAAGAACTTCGTATCTCCCCCACACCATTTTAAGTTTCCCTTGCCATGCCTTCAACACTCTTCATGCTGTTTAATTTCAAACAGAATATTTCCTTGAATATAGAAAGCAGAGAGTAATTTTGTTTGAGCAGTTTTCTAAATTTTTATAAAAGCACCAGTAATATGATTATTTAGTCCTTGCAATTTTGATTCATTAATTGGAAGGGAAAATGAGATGGTGGTTGTGCCATTGTTTTTTAGGGAGAGAAAAATATTAAAGAAATGGTAATACCTTTTATTAGACCACCTTGTAAGTGAAGGAAAAGCTGACTTTTGTACATGCAGATCTGTCCTCAAAGAAAAACAGAACAAACACTTTTATGTTTTCCAAAATTGCAGCATTACATAGTTGATGGTAAAGGAAGAGAGATTAAAAGGTTGGGGTATTTTTTCTAGAAAAACTGAAGCTGAAATATATTCAGTGGTATATGGAGAGAGATACAGATTCATTAAGGGTTTGGGGGGTTTTTTGTTTTGTTTGCATTGCTTTGTTCTTTGGGTTTTTTTTTAAAGCAAAACTTCATACTCAAACAAAACTCCTTTTAAACTTCTAAACCGTTTTGACAAAAACTAAAGTTGTAATATGTCTTGATTGCTTTGGGATTTTTTTTCATGTCTTTTCCAATATGAAGGCTTAAAGACCAGAAGTGTCTGAAATTTATCTAATTTAGGAGAATGCCCAGAATTTGGACTGTGGAACCTATATGAAAGCAAATAATCTCACAAAAATTCTTTCTCTTGTGAGCTAGGAAGCTACAAGAACAGCATATGAAATTTTGGTTTTGACATTCATCTTGTTCTCTGGCTTACTTCTTACTGACCCTTGATTTGGAATGACACTTCCTTGTTCCACTTATTCATAATTATTCATCTCTTATAGAAAACAAAGGAAAGAAAATAGTGATTACACTAAGAGATAAGGAAAAAATGTGTTCACTTATAACCCAAGAGATGCTACAATTAAATGAAGATTTTATATCTCATTGCTGTTTATCAGAGACATTCAGAAAGAATGACTGCTATTTGCTCTTGTGAGACCTTGGCAAGAAACACAAAAAGATGCAAGAAACTAATAGGTAAAAGTCTATTACCCACTGAGAAAAGAGAGGCTGACAAATGCACTATGAAGAATAAACCAAAATTTATTAAAAGGTGAAAAGACTACAAAAAAAAAAAAGATTATGCAGGAGTTATGATAATATGGAGGATAAGTTGGCAGGAGGGGATTCGATCTGCATTCTGAATCTGTACTACAGATGGGGAGAACTAAAGCCCCCATAAGTGTGGTCATCTTACATTCCTGCCCTTGGGTACTCTTCCTGCCCATGCATTTAATCCGTGGAGTAATCAGGGCTATGAGCAAGTAAAGGTGAGGAC
Source organism: Vidua chalybeata (assembly GCF_026979565.1). Taxonomy (NCBI): domain Eukaryota; kingdom Metazoa; phylum Chordata; class Aves; order Passeriformes; family Viduidae; genus Vidua; species Vidua chalybeata. Next base: position 18,604,087 of record NC_071535.1, read on the forward strand.
AAAGGAACTTTTAGAGTTAATGGCAACATTTTCAAATGTGTGTCTAAGATGTGTAGATCTCTATAGTAAAGACTATAGATCTCAAACAAAATATTATCTGAATTTGGAAATGTGGGTGAGAGGTTTAATAAAAAGATTAACCTCACCATTCAAAAATGAATAAATGATTAAAAAACTTAATGATGCGTTTTTTTCACCTGCCTTTTTCAAAATTCAAACTGTGTACATACTTAATTTGTAATGCATAAACTGGAACACACAGACACACACATATACTTAATAATAAGGAATGTTAAATTGCTGCAATATACAAGCTGGCACAGCCAACTGAAACCCCATTAGCAAAAATGTGCATTTAATTAACATAGTAAAAAGGATTGGCAAACTTCTTTCTACCCCACTACAAATAAAATTCAAAATTAAAACCATGCATGAATCTTAAAAGGAAATTTCCTGTTGTAGTCAGAGTGTAGCATTAGCAAGGTTTTTGTGTCTTTGTTCTTTTTTTTTTTTTTTACAGGGATCACTTTAAATGTGCAATTTGCTCTAATGTGTGTTTCTATACATTTGGCACAGATCTCAGATTGGTAATGGTGAATTTTCCTGGCAGATCATGGAAATAAACTCTTAAATGGTTTTATCAGATCATGGAAATAAACTCTTTTGGACTGAGGTCTGCATGGAATTGTACCAGTATGTGTGCACTGAACCCAAGTTGAAAACATGTTTCATTTAACAATTTTAATGGAAAAAGATAGTTTCTGTTGTTTCCAGAAGACTTTTTAAAAAATTATTATTTTTGTTTTGCCTTAAAAGAGCTCAAGGGACATCACAATACTTTTGCCAAAGGGAAAATCAACAGTGGGAAAGTGCAAGTACTCGTTTAGCTTATGTAACATTTTAACAGGATTAAATAAAAACGCAAGTGATGCAGAGGGTTTTACCCTGGTATCTTCCAGCACTAAGATTTCTTGACTTCAGATGGCAAAGCAAGTCACATGAAAAAATAATTCTGAAGATGCATAACAGAGAAAACCCACAAAACACAACTAGAAAAAAATAAACCCAAGAAAACTACAAAACCAGCCAAACCAAACCTGTGGAATTTTATTATATTTTGTAGCTGATATATTTTTTAACTTGTTGCATGCTGGAGATCTTGCTGTCTAATCTCAAATTTATAGAGATATGCAGGTGTACTAGGCTTTCATGACCTGGTTTGGTAAGCTTCTGTGAGAAGCTTCTAGAAGCTTGCCCTATGTCCAAAAAAGCCAATGCCAGCTGGATCCAAGACAGACATGCTGCTGGGTACAGCCAAGCCAGCAGGTGACAGTGCTAGCACCTCTGTATTTAAAAAGGGTAAAAATGCCCTGCACATCTTCAGTGGGAGAGGGAGTGGGTGTGTGTGAGAGAAACAACTCTGCAGATACCCAGGTCAATGAAGATGGAGGAGGAGCAGGTACTCCTTGTGCCAGGGCAAAGATTCCTCTGCAGCCTCTGGTGAACACCAAGGTAAGGCAGCTGTGTCCCTGCAACCATGGATGACCATGGGGGAGCAGAGGCCTCTTGCAGCACGTGGAGAACGCCACACTGGGTGGATGTGCCCAACAGAGGCTGAGCCCCTGTGGGAGGCCTGTGCTGGAGCAGGCTCCTGGCAGGACTGAGCAAAGAGGAGCTCACACTGGAATAGGGCTTTTGCTGGTAGGGCTTGTGGCCCATGGGGGACCCACACTGGAGCAGGCTGCTCCTGAAGGACCCTGGGCAAAGAACCCATGCTGGAAAGAGCTGCTCTGCAGAGTGTGGAAAGAGCTGCAGCCCATGGGAAGAACTGCAGCGTACTGGAAGGGCTCACATTGAGAATTTCATGGAGGACTATCTCTTGTGGGATGGACCTCCGGCTGGAGCAAGGGAAGAGTGTGAGGAGTCCACCCCCTGAGGATGAAAGAGTGAAAAATATAATGTGTGACAAACTGAAAGGTAGAGAATCAGGAGTGAAGTTGAGCCTGGGGGAGAGAGAGAGAGGTAGTGTGAAGATGTTTTTAAGACTTGGGTTTACTTCTCATTATTCCACTTTGATCAGATTAATAATAACTCAGATTATTTTCCTAAAGTTGAGGCTATTTTGCAAGTGATGGTAAGTGGCTATCTCCATCTCTATCTCAGTCTGTACCTATCTTGACCCTTGAACCTTTCCTTATATTTTCTTTCCCCTGTTCAGTAGTGAAGGGATTTGATAGAGTGGTTTGGTGGGCACCTGGTGTCCAGCCAGGGTCAACCCACCACACCAAGTGTGTTAAAAAATGTTGCATCAAATATATAAATATAGTATCCAGTGCAGAAACAGGAAGTATAGCTAGTATGTTTTTCACTGTAGCTAATATTACTCTGGATTTAGCAAATAAGAAATAGTGGCAGACAAAACAAAAAGTATGTTAATAAATAATTATTCAATTTCATATTTGCTATTTGCAGATGCAAAATGGTTTACCTACTGCTGTTTCTTCTGAGACATTTGTCTTTCAATTTCAGCTTTCAATATGAAGAACCTTTTCTTTTATTATGCAGAGTGCTGGCTAGACAAACTTTGTCTTCTCTGTTTTTGGAACAAGTCTTTACCTCCTGTACACTCAAAAGCTATGACCCATATTCTGCATATCTTTTCATATGGATAGCACTTCTAGCAGTACAAGCAATACCTTTCTGCCAGGCTGCTCTAGGGGGTGAACCTGCTGTGAGACTGAAGCAGAATCCCACTGGCAGCAGTTGCTGACCGACAGCAATTCTGCTTCTACCTAAATGAGGTCAGCTCACACCCTTGGTACTCTTAGACAAAGCAAATCTAATTTAATGGGAAACTGTGAGGTGAATTAACCAAAGAGCAAGTTAATTTTATTTCTAAAAGTTATGATAATTACTGAATTTTTATATGGGCAAATAGAGGTACCTTGTATAAGTGGATAATACAATTTCTTGTGTCTGTATGAGTTCTATGAAATTGTTTTCACAGAAATAATATTCATAAGGCTAGTTTTTGACAAATTTTCCTAGTTTCGACTAGTTTTGCTTTCTTAAATAGATTTATGATAAGGGTCCATCTGAAAGGAAAAGGTTATCCTTTTGAACAAGCAATAAAAAGGTCTTTCATGGCTTTTAGGTGACTGAGGAATGAGGGTTAGCAAAATAAAAACTAAAGTATGACACTACTGCATAGTTATATGTTTGTGGCATAATTAACAAATCTGAAAATGCATTTTTCACAATGGAAATGAGGTGCACAAATTTGTAGCCAGGAGATTGTTGTGATGCTGCCTATTATTTTCAGCTTGATGCGAGTCTGATATTTTTCTTAAATATTCTCTTTTGGATCCTGTAACACAATGCATTTCACGTTTCTTTTTACGTTCTATTGCAAAGAAATAAAAGCTAAAAACTAGGATTTGTAAAGGTTCAATATACCAGAAAGAAAAAAAAAGAAAAAGGCTACCATGAGCTAAAATTGTGGAAACTTAGTTTATTTCATGACCTTCTAAGAAATAATCCTGGTGTATCAGTCGTTCATGCTGGCAATATTTTTCTCTGCCAGAATTATTAGAAGCACATACTATAATAAAAACTCCGTTATTTCCCTCAGAAACAAGACAAGATATGTTTTTTATTTTCCTTAAATTTCAGAAAATTTTATTACATTAGCAAAGACTTAGTTCTATCACTGAAAATTCTTCTTACAATAAAAAAATGAAGTAAAATCAGATGTCCACCAAAGCATTAATAATTTTATAAAGTGTTATTTAATTTGGATTTTTTCCAGCTCTGTCTAATGATATTTGCTGCTTGTGTATTAACAGGTCGAGCAATTAGTCTACTCTTTAGTGTAATTATTCCTTCCTATCCATCTGCCCCAAATCATAAAAGTTCCTTAAAATCTGTTTCATTTCAGCAGATTTTTGTTTTCCCTCCTCTAAAGGCATGCTTTGAAGACTGCATTTGTGCTGCTTACTCACTCTGTTCTCCCTGTGTCTCTGGGGAAATAGGAGCACAGTGTGGGAGTAACTATGATCCTCATAGCTGCTAGCTGAGCTACCACTGGGAGGCCATCAGAGCATGTATCTGCTGAACATCCTTTCCTCAGTAACAGAAGAGCCTCCCTCCCCTGTCCTAGTTCAAAGCATGGTACTGTCACTGTTGCTTCTGCCCTGTCACCCAGTTTCACCAGTCATGGCTGTGGTTCTTCAGGACATTATCCGAATTTTCTGCCCAGCAAAAAATAAAGCAATTGTTGTAGTGTGACCAGAGAACCCGTCTCCTATGGGAGGTATCACAGCTCCCAGAGCCTCATGGGTTACACTGCAGTTATTGTGTGATACTCCTATCAGTGGCTGCAGACACTGGCCCTGAGGAGTTCTTTTTGCAAGGGATCCCTACTGAAATTATTCTCACCACGATGTCATTTGGCCTTGCAGATGCAGCCGGTTCACAGGTGGGGCCATGTAGCCCATTCTTCTTACTGATTTTGTGAACTCTAAAATATGGACAAAATTTTCATCCTGAACTTCACCATCAGTAGATTGTTGAAATTGCTGAATTTACATGGGGAATATTTGCTCCTTGAATAACAGTGGCATTGAGTCTATAATCATGGATAAAATGGAATTATGCCTCTAAGATCACCTATGGAGAGCCAGACTCACCTAAGGAGGCATCATCTGCTGACACCACCACAACAACACCAACAGGAGTTTGGGGCAGCCTGCCTCAGGGGTCCTGAATCATAATTGTCACATTTTAAAATGCAGATAGTCTGTCTGCATTCAAATTTATTTGCTTCATATAAGCTAGAAAAATTGATAAGTCATTGTTTAGGAAGTTTCATCTTTGAATTGTTTAAGACAACCTTCATGCTCTTGCAAACACAAAACTTCTTTAAGTCATCAAAAATTTAAATAAATTAATGATTTAGATTCCCAGTCCTAGTATATGAGAATCTCGAGGGACAATTTGAGAAAATTTAAATTATTTAAAATCTCATAACCAGTAGATAAGCTTGAGATAACTTTCCTTGCTACATTTTCAACACTCAGCTCAAAAAAGAAACACTTGGAGGCAGGTCTACATCAAGTGACAGGATATAGAATCACCATTCCATGTAAAATGGCATGTAACACACATTAAAAAAATAATATTTGAAAGTAGAGAAAAAATCATATGGGTAAGATGGGATTTTCAAAAGCATGAAGTGTAGGTCTCTGATTGCCCTGAAATCAGTACTGAGGCATTGAGTGACTTCTACGGGAGCAGATCAAGTACAATGCTGTTCAATTTTTAACTTCTACTCATAAGTAACTTTCATATATCTGAAAATAGAGAAACATACTCTGGTAATAAATATTCAGTTACTCCAGAATATTCTTAGCTTTCATTTGAAAAGTATTTCAGTACATATGGGTACAAAATGTGTGCTGCATCCAATCTATTTTCCTGGTGTTTGATAGCACCAGTCTGTAATTGAAGTGCTGGGCAAATTGGTAATTGAACCCGTTCAAATAGCTGAGGTGCTTTTTAATAGATTTCTCTTCTACTTGAAAAATACATTTTTAATAAAATGTTTCTAGCTTTAAAATCCTTCAAAATCTTTTAGGAGTAAATATTGTTGAATTACACAGTGAGTTTCTAGTGCAGAGAGGCAGGCAGATATGCCTACATATCCCTTCCTGACAAAACTGTAATGACTTTTCAAGTGCAAAAAACCCATTTAAAGTAGCAATTATAAAAGAACTGCCAGAAAATACATAATAAAAAACTACAGATGAGTCTGTGCAGATCTGTACATTTTCGGCTGCATCGCCTGAAGCATGGAAAACTGTCTGCAGGATGCTTATTGCATAGCTGTAGGTCAGCTTTAATAATAGTAATACACAATGTAATTGTTCAAAAGGTGTTAATTAAATGTATGGACATAAGTCAAGATAGAGCCCTTGAGAATTTAGCTTTAATTCTACTGAATGGCAATCTGAGATTTAACAGAGTAAAACAGGAGACTATGTAATCTGGATATGATGTAAGGAGACTGGGAAGTACCACCAGAAAAATGAGGATGCTTTTCAGGAAAAGAAGCGAATGATGTAGGTGATATCTTCTGTCTCCATGCAATAGAGATGATGTAAAAATATATTGCACATTCTATCCAAGATGCCTGTGTAATTAACTTGCAATATACCATGTTAATTAATCACATGTGAGAATAATTTATCTTATCATATGAAATACAGAAATAAATTAGCAGGAGTACAAACCATTGTGTTACCAGCTTATTACAGTGGAATATGGATCACAAAACCAATCACATCCTGGGCAGAGAAAATTATAATCATAAATAATAATCCATTCAATGCCCTTAGGTCAGGAAATACAAGTCTCAGAGAATGTCAATAAACTAATTGAGTTTGAACAAAAACAGGGTGAAATTTCAACAGAAAGCTGCAGTCAAAATTAGACAGGATCTAATTATATGGTTTTAATGGGAATATAAATCTGATTAACTACAGTGTAACAAATATTAAACACAAAGTATCAACTATAATTGCCCTCTGAAACTATTTTTCTGATTGGGAAGTTAGAGAGAAAACAAGGAGAAATGTAATAAAAAGAAAATAAGACTGACAGAAATCAAAATAGAATAAAAGAATCATTGCATTGGTCTAGATTGACACTGCACCTATATCACTATCCTGTCCCTAAAGAATGCATAGGGCAATCCTTTGTTCTTCTCAGATCTAATTTTGGTGTGCAGAAGACCAACACTACACAGAAAATGAGGGCTTTATAAATCAGTGAAAAGGTGCACAGACAAAGCATTAGGACAAGCTAGACATGCAGTTTGGTCAATACCCGACAAAGTAATCGGCTTTTACTTTTTTGCTCAGCCATACTTTTGTAATAAATAATAAGGACCATTAGAAAAACAATTTTAAGACCCTTATACTTTCCCTTAAAGGATTTTTCTAAACATGGTGGCACACTAAAAAAGGTTTACACTCCTATAAATCCACTAGAGCTATATAAAAAGCATAGCTTTTATTTTATTATTAAATATGATGCATAGACATTAAAAAGAAGACCAAAACAAAACAGATATAAACTCTCTCTCTGTAGGTTTAATTGATTTTAATCACATCAATATAAAATTTGCAATGTAATCAAATGAACTTACTGTACTATTTTCACAGAAAGGATCAATGTTCAACTGAAACCACATCAAATTATTTGATACTTAGTATCAAACTTTTATACCGATAGTGAACAAAGTGGTTTTGTACTGTACTCTATTTTTACTATGCTGTGTTGATAAGGCAAGAAAACATTTACTTCATGTGTTATTTTTACAAAATTAGGCAACATTTTAAAATAAAAATTTAAAAATAAAATCTGCTATTCACAGTAGTTGTTCTGGTTGTATCTTCCCCACATTTCAAATTTAATCTCAATCACATTCTTTATACAAGAAACTACTTTTTCAAGTCTTGTTTAATAATTACATAGAGTTGTTTACCATTGTATGGTTGTTGCGTTTCATTGATAGATGAGGATCTTCCTGTTTATCAACTTGGTATGTGTTTTGAGAAAAAGGGTGTTGAATAAAGATACTATTGATACACTTAGTTTTAAAGGCCAGGTAATGCAGCTTCATAAAGTCATATATATTTGTGGTGAATAACTATTAGGTCATCTGATTTAGTTCTGCCACAAATAACTCAAATTGGTTTTGCATTATTTGTATCAGGCCCCCTGGGAAATTTTTCCACAGACATAAATATCAATTATAGTAATTGTATCCTGATACTCAAACTAAATTTTGCTTCACTCAATTTCACCTCACTCTCCTCTCTCATGTTCTTGGAATCAACCAAGGCTGTTAATGTCCTTTTGTAAAATAGTAAACACTTAATTATCTTTTTCTTCTTTATTACCAAAAGACAAAGGTAAGACTGGAACCCTTCTTAGGATGAAAAATGAATAAAGAAAGGCATATAACCAATTCACCAAAGACCTCTGCAACTGTTTTGTAAAGAGGTGATAATCTTCATGAAACACTAAGCAGAGTGAATTTAGACAATATTAGAAGGAAGGATTAAGTTTTGTTGAGTCAGTGACAGCAATCTGAAGGGCAAATCTACTTAATTGTTCTTCATTTGCATGTCATAGATTACTAGACCTTGATCTGTATTTCCAGAAGCCAGTTATGAAGACATTAGAATATGAGGAATGAGAAGATATCCATATTTTTTGTATTCTCCAATCATTGTTTTTTTCTCCAATCAGGCCACTTGCAGCTAAAGCATCTTAGACAAACTGTCATGATTTTCTAACTTAAAGGTTTCTTAATTTGTTATTTAATTCAGTTAAGTAGTGCTTTGAAGTCAATGGTCATATTTTCAAAAAAAGCTCAGGTCTCATAGGCATCAACATGAATTCTCTAGATTTTTCAAAGTACTCAATGAGACATAGTTTGAAATGATCATCAGTGAATTTTAATAATCATGTCTTAACCACAGTTTTTAAAATCATGCTGTTTTTTACACTGATGATTTGGAATACTTTCTGTTTCCTATTCTGTTTTGTCTTGATATATATGTGCAACAACACAAAAGTTAGTCTTGAACCATGAGTTTTAGTCCCTTTTTCAAGTATGATATTACTGTACTAAACAAAATCTACTCTTAATTGAGTCACTAGTCTTTTTTCTTAACTTTATGTATTATTACTTTGTCTTTAATTTTGGTTATAGTGTTATGGCTTGTAATGGCTTGTTTTATCCAAGGCTAAAACAACTCTGTCTTGTTGACTGTAAGTCCTTTTTAACTTCAATGCATCTAATACCAACCACTATTGCAATTTACTATATATTCTTCTTTCCGTAATGCTCAGCATGTATTGAATTAGTATTTATAACAGTCACCCAAAGGAAGCATCTAGAGCTGGCAGAGACAAAAGTCCATGTCAGGATGCACCTGATCCTAGTTATGTTACTTTATATCAAATAAAGGAATTCAATAAGACTGGATCCAGGTCTTGGCATGGTTCATTTGTCTCCCATGATTATTTGCACAATATTTCTTTTTAAAAATCAGTTGTGGATAATTATCATTTAGGAAATAGAGGCAATGGCTTTTAGATTTAAAGAAATAAAGCACTTGGCTGATAAACTTCAGTATCTGCTCATCGTGAACTTTGTGCTGAACTGTCAATTTTTTATTCTACAGGCTTTTCTTTAAGCCAAGTGATTTTAGGTAATAAAGCAACAAAAGATTAAACAACCCTGATTAAGTTTGGGTACTGAAAGGGCTTGAATTCAGATAGTTTAGCTTCAGTGAAGCCAAAGATTTACTGTCATGTAACAGTGAAAAAAGTACAGCAACTTCATTACTTAAATGTCACTAAGTAGTTACAAAAAATGTCATTAAAATCAGAGTGCTCAGGAGTCTCACAGACAAAGAATTTGGGATTTGTTGTCTACTAAACCCCCTCTGCAGCACAGAGGTGAAAACAGGGGTTTGCTGGGGAACATGCCCACCAAAACATGGAAACTATGTTTACAGATCTAGATTTTTCAGAATTGTGTTTGTCCAGGAGAGATTCTCTAAGTAACAATAATTTGGAGAAGAAAGGAGGGGAAGAGGAAGGAGGAAGAAATTCAGTGTCATTTGTCATAGTTCACTGCTTAATTATTTTCAATTTCAAAATGATCAAAATGATTACCCTATCCTCTTGTATAACACTGTGACACACTATTTATCGAAGTGTAGAGCGGCTGTGCGTTACTTTTCCTGGCCCCAGTCAGTTCCCGAGTGCCCGGCTTGGGCGCCTCGGCTTCTCGTCGGAGTCGGTGCTTGCTGCTACTTCCAGGCACTTCTGCGGCTGCGCTCCAGGGTGGGCTGGCCGCGCGGTGCCGTCGGTGCGAGGGAAGAAACGAAGAGGCAGGAATTCGTCCAAATCCGTCCGTGTGGTGGCTGGATGCTTTATTGGCCGCGAGAACCGCGATGGAGAAGCCGCAGCCCACTCCCAACCTCGCTTGGACGAATCTGGCAGCGAGGCTGGGGAGCTGTGGAAGGATATAGGGGAGGGATAGGGGAAGACGGGAGCCCTCCGCCCAATGAACACAGATGCGGTGGTGGTGACGTGTGCCACAGCGACCAACAGGAACATGGCGGGGGCAGACATGGGGCCAGTGGGATCGTGGGAATGGGGTGACAAGCATGGAATTCTCAAGAGTTGTCAGGGAGTGGTTACAAGAGTGACAGGGGGAAACTCCAATGGCAGGCAGCTTGGAGCTAGCCACGGTGGGCGGGGGGGGAAACCCGGGGGATGCACGAGGGTACACAGAACCGGCAAACTTAACAAAGATCAGAAACCCTAATCTGAACCCAAACCCAGGATGTAACAGTGTAGTTCAGCTCAGGTGACTCAGATTCCCAGTTTACAACCTGACCATGGAAAGATCCTTTCACTTGAGTCTAAGCCTTGATCTTTGCCTGTACTACAAACTATGTCCAGTTTGTTTATCTACAAATAGATGTCATTTATTTGAGCTGTCATATTATTTGAGCTGAGACATCAAAGATGGTAAGAAAATGAAGAAAGCTACATTTTGTCTACTTTTTTGCAAAAGAGCCTAGGATGCTATATAGCTTTCTAAACACTGATGATGTAGACAGTATCTTCAAGGGACTGAAAAGATTCTGTTCTTTGGTATTATATGGTAATATAATACTATCTTGTAAACAAGTTAAATAACATTATCAGATTTTTTTTTTTGTCTGAGGGACATGAGAACTTGATAAGCAAGCAGATTATAGACTCATGTAAAAAATCACAGACTTCAAATTGCAGAGAAAGTGCATATTATGCCTACATTCCTATTTTTAGATGGCGAATATGTTCAAAATCACCATGAAAGTTACATTTTTTCAATCATTCACAGATTGTGCCTAGTTTGCTGAACATGAATCCAAACAAGGTCTCAAAATCAGAATCAAAGTGCACATGAGAAGCAGAAGATATCTGATCTACTGTGTATTTATTTGAACTTGGTAGTAACTCTGGCCATTAGAGTGACTTAAATTTCAAGGCAAAAGTAATATGTCTTGACTGGTTATGGATATGGATGTCTAAAGGGTTAACTTAGAAAAGTAGGAATTGTGCCAATCTTTCATTATGATGTTAAATAATACAGCAGAATAGAATCAATAAATATCAATATATTATAATGCGCTTTTATAGTGGAATCATTAATTTTTCTTCTAGCAGGGAGAATTACATTTTGGCAAGACAGTCAAGAATCTGCAGGAGAATATATGAAAAGGATAACCAGTCAAGGCAGTGACACTTTATTATTTTCCTCCCTCACCTAACTTAGTGTATCTGCATTTGTCAGTGTTTTTTGGCATTGCTCAAATCCCAGGATGTTGTGTGTAGTGACTTTGAGCAGATACCCTCTAGTGGTTACATTTTCATTACAAAATGGATATAATTTCCTCCTCAGAATAGAGTATTTAATTAAGAACTAAAAAGATTTAAAAAAACACTCTTTTAGTTTGCCCCTGTATCAGCAAAGGGAAATAACCTTGGGTTTCTCTGCTCTCTGATAAGTTAATTTCATTGCTTCTTTTATCAATTCAAGTAAAACACTAGGAGGCTTCATGGCCTCTTTTCCCTGTTTTGGACAGATATGAAAAAAAAATTCATCTCCTGAAATAGATGTGCAATCACCTTTTGGTCTATTTTCAGTTAAAAATACTTTTGTTTTAATTTCCTGCAATGTCAATGCAGAGTGGATTGAATAGCAATTATTGCAGAAATATTTTCTACCACTGGAGCAAAGAACATTTAACCAAGATTTTGCTCCCAGGTCTGTAACTGTAACTGAGCTTTACCTTCAACTAGGCAGTTGCACATTGCATGCCCCAGTATGAAACAGTTATAATAATGGTTGCTTCCCTTAAGCATTTAGCCAAGCATTAAATATGTATTTGCTAATGTTTTTGGGCAGCAAGGAGTAGATAGATCCATGTCACTCCCTACAGTACCCTTTCAGAAATGAGGCTTAATGATGAAATATAATCAGGGATATTTTCAGGATTTGACAGAAAAAGAAGTACCAAAAATATTCTGGTATTTCTATGGAGCAATATGCCCTCAATGGCTTTGGTTCCTGTAAGTATTTCTAAACTTTTACAAAAATCTGTAATTTAACAATTTTGAAATAAAAACTCTGACTGGGTTGATCAGTGTTGCTACTGCATGAAAAACATACCCATTCATTCTACTGCTGAGATGTGCCTTTAAAAAAAAAAAAAGATATAAAAATTTGATTAATTGCATACGTTAAAGGTCAGCATTAATAAAAATCAACATTAAAAATCAAAATGCATGATTAAGCCCAAAAAGAAAATAATTAGTAATACTTTCAAGTGTTGTTAAAGTCAAATAAAATCAAATGAATAAATATCACATTCTATGAGAAAGGCCATTCTTGTCCCTCATGACAGAAGAAAGACCTTCAGAACTTAATATGGCTACCTTGCAATTTGAATTATGAGGTGATAAAGAAAGATAAATTTCAGTCATTGCAGTTGTTGATCATGTGTCCTTCAATGCTTCATGAAAATCACACTTTTTTTCCAGGGATATTATGAAGTTTCTCTTATTCCCAGAAAGAGTTATGAGTTTAGGGAAAATTTTCGGTTCTTTCCATTGATCTTTTTTCCCACTTCTCCTCATGAAAGTGTTGACAGAAGACATTAATATGGCAGTAGTATGGGAAATGGCAGAAACATTGTCAATGCCTGTGTGTTAAGAAATTCAGAATTGCTGATTATTACCTTTATTAAAATTAATCTCCTCCTTTTAACTACCTTGAAAGTTTCAGGTCTATTTGCCGAATTTTTTGCCATTTATTTTAATGGAAATAAACTGTTAGCCATATATGGGTGATTTCACTTATTCTTGATTTGCAGTAAGAGTCTCATACACTTAATCTGTGAGTAGTCTTAGATGTCAAAATATGAGGTCTTTAGGTAAAGAAAAGATCTCCAAAGAAACATAATCCTCAAACACATTGGCCCTGATTCTTGTTTACATAAAGATCCCTTTAAAGATTCTGGCAGCACAGAGGAACCCTAAAGTGTATTTAAATAAAATTTATGCCCACGCTAAGATTTTTTTTATGCTACCAGAACTGTGTAAAAGAAAATCAGGTCCATTATATCTTTGATGATTATTTCTTTCAATTGTTGCACTGCATATGTGAAAAGGCATTTCTTTGTAACTTCTACAATGACAACACCACAAATTTAGAGCTAAAAAGGAAATGAATTTGTGCAGTTAAACAGGGAAGAAAAGTTAGGATTATTCTGTTTTAAAAATAATAAAAATAGGTTAATTTAATGAAAAGCAATCAGTTGAAAATTCCTTTCCTGACTTTTCTTTGATTATTCTGAGAAGCTGTGATGGGGCGTGCTAAACATCAGAAATGTTGGGTTTAGACCAGGTTTCAAAACAGATTGACTTGCATGAACTTGCATCAAGCTTGACTTGATGGCTTGCAGAAAATCAAGCCTATGACCCTTCTTAACCACAGAGCAGTCATAGTTGTTTCACAATGATAAAATAAAATCCAGAAAGAATTATGTGAAATGGCATGTATAGGATGGTTCTTCACTTATCTTGAAGAAAATGTGTTATGCAGGCAAATTTTTAAGAGCTCTTTTAGATTGACTATGAAAAGACACACTTGAAACTATGTTGAAGGGACACATCCAGTGAATTATTTTAAAACTGTAGTACCTCTGGCCTTACACGTTAATTGCAGACAAAAAATGACATTTCTGTTTGATTACAGCCCATTTCCTGGGCAAGTTGAATGCAGCTCAAGGTCAAGTATTTGTATTGTTTCCTTGAATGTCCTTTCTTTAGACCTCTTACCTGCAGTTCTGGCCTTGGCCTTGCTCCATTTTAAATTTGTTTTTCCTTACATTTATGCCAAGATTCCAATGGATTCCAGCCTTTCCCTGTGCAGTAAAACCCTCTTATTTTTGCTCTCAGTAGAATGTGAAAGCATAGAAAACAGAAGACAGCTTACACATTTAAAAAGATAATTTTTTTCTGCATTAATTTGTCACTAGATGCATTATGTTCCAAGTCCATATTGACCTGAAATTTCCCTGTTATTGTTTGAAGTCTATAGAAACTGAAGATCTTCAGTACTCCTTGGCAACATTCTCATACTTTATACATAATATAAGGGATTACTTCAGTGAGTTCCACAAGCATTGGCAGTAAAATGGGATCCTGTTGGTAACCATGATTTGTACACCTGTTGGAAAGGATTCAAAATCTTTACTCTGCCCTTTCTCCCTTTTTATCTGCTCTTCCTGTCTTAACTTTTGCTTTCCCCTGATCACTCATTACTCCTAAGAACCCATACATAGCTAACAGGCAGTCTGCTCTGGCAAAAATTGTTTTGGGACAACTAGTTCCTCATGAACCTCAGCCAAATTTGAATAAAAATCAATGTTTATTCCAGTCCCTGAAGTGGAAAACACAGTTTCCTCGATTCAGGTATAATAAAATAGAGCATCTGTGCTTTTTAACCTGTTGCTAGTTTGTGTTAATCTATTTCATTAATCAAGGTATAGTAAAATGTAGATTCTTGAACATATTGTCCTCATTGGATTTTCTTTTGATGTTATTATTAGAGGTCTCACAACACTGAGTGAAAAATAGGTGGTGCCTATTATCATGAAAAGAACATGGAAACTTTGACTCATAACACGAATTATTTTATCTTTGCACACTGAGAAAAAATGCTGAAATATCTTGAAGGAAAGCCAAATGGCAGTGTGAGGTGGAACAAATGATTATTAGTTAGATGAAGAGCAACATATTCAGGTACAGTTATAAAAATGAGGTAGTTTTATATTTGCATGTAAATCAAGTATCTAAAATATAGAATCTTCTTCCTCTATGAGTTTGTACTATGCTTTGTTTAATATGTCTACTTTTTTTCCTGTCTCCCTTTGATTACTTGTAGATCATATGTCTTTACTCAGCTTGACTTCTATATACTTCTCTAGTTGGACTTTATTCCATTTTAATTACCAATTTGATAATAACTTAAAAGACATATAGCATATAATTCACAAATGAGTGAATAGTTCTCAGATGCTGGTTAAAAGTTCACAAGCCACAGCCACTATTGCAATTATCCCATTATCTGACAGAACTGTTTCTTAACACTCACACAAGAAAACAGAAATAACTAACAGACCTACCAGAGTGATGTTTAGATGACTAAGAATTTCTTCTGTTTCAGTGATGTAATAGATGCCACAGCTGATACAGAATGAGATAGGGAAGTCTGAATATATCAGCAGAGTGAGAATCAGAGTACTGAAAACTGAATGTGAACCTAAAGCAGCCTGCTTATCTTCATACTTACTTATCATTAGTAATTTTGTAGGTAAATATTAAAAAATAGAACTAAAAGAAAGATATTTTGCACTATATCCATTGCAAAACCTCAGGGCTGCAAGACTATATAAAGCAAGCAAACAAAAAAACTACATCAAATTCACACAAAAACTTCAAAGACGCAGGGGTGAGTGGTGTAAGTTTCACCTTTCTTAGTACAATAGGTGAACTCAGCCAAAATCATACCATAGTTTTTTCAGGTTACCTTGCTGCAGTGTGTTTGTTTTGATGCTAAACCTGAATCATCATCACTTTAAAGAAATAGTTCATCTTCCTTGAAAATACACGTAGGGGAAAGTATAGCAAAATCTCTTCCATGCTTTTAAAGGACGATAAAGACTGTATGAAATTACTTAATGAAATTACACAAGGCTTGACTTGTAAACATAAAATAATAATGATTTTATCTGAATTAAACAGAACTGGATAGAGAGACCACATAGCAGTTTAGGCCCTAAGTCCCTCACTATATTTGCAACTACATCTGGCTAGCTCTTTTCATGCCCATCTTGCATATGTAGGTAGCAGTTCCAGAAGGGAGGGCTTGGGAATTCAAACAGACAGGAGATGGATGAGGAGACGTCTTCTGCATGTAGGATCAAGGTTGCTAATCTGGCTTGCTGTCCAAACTGCTGAAACTCTGATGGATTCAGAGCCCTTTCACCATGAGTTTGGAAACCTGAATGCTCATTAACTCCTACTACAAATGCACCATTTTATGGAGGCAAAGATCTTTTGTGATGTTGAGCAGAACCAGAAATCAGATCCTTATGACAATGTTTATATATTTCCTACAAGGCTTGTTTCCCCTTGTAAAATGTACATCTCATATGCCTTGATGTATGACATCACAGACCTCCATAAACATCTTTCTTTTACTATATTCCAGGTGTAGTCATTCACCTGAGTCAATATATTCAACACAATTAATTGAAATAAATCTATAAATCTTGAACAGCTGCAGCTTTTGGAGAAAAAAAAATGCTTTATGAACACAGATCTATTGTCACCCCCCGCACAGTCACATTTTCACCTGCACACATAAACACACTAACACTCATCATGTATGACTCTGCAGCCATTCTCAATAGCATTCATTCCACTTTAAACCACCTGTCAAAACAGCCATTTAATTAGGTTTAGCTGTCTGGCTTTGTGAAAAGG
This sequence comes from Vidua chalybeata, assembly GCF_026979565.1. Taxonomy (NCBI): domain Eukaryota; kingdom Metazoa; phylum Chordata; class Aves; order Passeriformes; family Viduidae; genus Vidua; species Vidua chalybeata. The sequence goes on from NC_071535.1 coordinate 18,620,776, forward strand.
TTTTACTGTACTCTGTCGTCTTTGCCATAAAATTAATAGTTTGACCAACTTCTGAGGGGACAGGTTTTTGCACTTGTGAAAGTCAAATTAAAGCCACCTTTGCCAAACAGAATAATAATAATATAAAAAATAAAATCTTGATGTCTGAAGCTTTGAAAGCAACACTTCATTTATAATCTTTTCCTAGTGTCAAAGTACAAATTATGTAACAAAATAGAACTGCAGCTGCAAAGAAACCAAGACTTTAACCTGGAGCATATGTTATCCTTGCAGTTCCTGGGTAAGCTGTGAGACAATGAAACTTGTACTTTACTCTGCACAACATATTTGCTGTCCAGTTCACTGAGGAAGAGGGAGTCTCTTGATTTTACTGTCATCTCTCTCACACCTATGTAAGCCTCATTCCTGTGACTATCAAGGTAACTTTGTGCTGGCCTTGTGAATCACAAGCTCCCTGAATACCAACTTAGCTGAGGATTGAAAATAGTCTGGTGATACTGATCTATCAGAATAATCTTTTTTGTCAAGGAACAACATTCAAAGTGGATGTCTAAGCAAAAAAGGAGCATTGTTAGGCATTGTTAGACATCTTGGTAATTGCTAAGGAATACAGCCTCCTGCTGCCAGAGGCTGATTTCAGTGGGAGTAAAAACATCCAAATTCTCATCATTGTTTCTACCTTGATGTGCCTGGGGTTTTTTCAGGATTGTGAGATTCTAAAATATAATTCAAGAGAAGCTTCCATTTTTATGGTAATTAATACTGGTGTCACTTGCTAATACAAGTGACAGTACTATGCTGAAGGTCTATTTAGTATGCAGGACATGTTCTTTAAATTTATAAAAATAATTAATATGATCCCCGAGGCTCATACAATCTAATTAAGATACAGTTATGAAGGAGATGAGCAATTAAAGTTTACCTGACAAGGCATATGCAGGTTTTAAAATTTTATTTTAATTTTGAGCTAACTGGTTACTTATATGCATTGACTACTAAGATTTTGGCCAATTTATTTATTTGTATTATAACTGCAGGTATGGAATTGGTTTTATCAGAATGACAGCACCTTCAGTACATTGAAAATCAAATAAAGGAAATAAGAAAGAATAAATATTAAGCAATTTTAATTAATAATTTACACTTTATCTTCTGCTAGTTATCCATGGTTGTTTTTTTTTTCCTTTTCCTTGGAAAAAAATCTTATTTTAACTGTTGCTTTGGTTTGCCTGCTCGCAGAAGAGTGGGCCACTTGGGATAAGATGAAATAACTAGGTTTTATCAATACAATTTTAAAAATACACTGCTCTCAATTACTCAAGTCTTCACACAGACTATCCAAAGGTGCACCTATCCTACAGTTACAACAAAACATAACTCAGGTGAGATTTTAAATATACCTAAAAAGCTTAATATATGAAAGCTTGAAGTGTAACTTCTATTTCAGTGTAAGTATTGCCCATTTCTGTACAGCTGTGAAATAAGCTACTTCTGTTCATACTTCTCCTTATTCTCTAGGTTCACTTTCACAGACTCACAGTATAAGATGAATTGGAAGGGACTCACAAGGACCATCCAGTCTAACTCCCAGCCCTGCACAGCACCATCCCCAGAAATCACAACATACGCCGAGACCATTGCCCAAATTCTTCTTGAAAACTGTCAGGCTGGTGCTATGACCAGTTCCCTCACTGCGACTCTGTATTTTTTTTTTTATAAGCCAGCCTCAATCAGCAGTTTGCAATCTACCTTCCAAAGTCAACAGAAACTGGTTTTAAACAAGCCAGTAAGCCACATATTTATTCTTTTTTTTTAAAAAAAAACAGCCTAACATGTAACATTTTTTTTTCTGCTAGCTTTTCATCCAAGCTTCCTTCTCTTTCTTTTTTTCTCTGCTCTTGCTGTTTTTTGTAAATCTGTATGAGATGAGTGAAGCAGGACTTTGTTTTCCAGGCTCATATTACACTTCCATGTGTGGTTTTCCTGAAGTCTTTCTGTTTCTCTGATGTTGCTGTAGCTGAGCAGAAGCTGTGGTTTACCAAGAATGTTCCCTGGAATGTGCAACTGGTGGCAACTACAGTTTCCATAAACCTAAGAGTTCTTTTTCCGGTAACTAGAAAATGTCATGCAAATAATTATATATATTTACGCATAATTCTACTTAGCCAATACCAATTTTCTGGATTCAAGTGGAACTTTTCTACACCAAGTAGATCACATTGCTTTTAGTTTGTTGTACAATAGCTGAACCATTTCTGCTTTACAAAGTGCTTATAGGAGACTGCTATAGTGAGGTTATTCTGTTTGTTTCTAAGATTTTAACCTTATGCAATTTGATACCATACCTAATAAGTGCTTTCAGGAAAAAAAAAATGTACACCTCCCTCTCATACTCCTAAGCATATACTACTGCAGTTTTCCCTTTTTCCAGGTCTGTTGATCATATAGCTACAAGGCACAATGGTTTGGTAAGCTGATTTGACAGAAAAAGAAGTACCAAAATGTTCTGGTACTTCTATGGGGCAACATGGCCTTAATGGCTTTTGTTCCTGTAAGTCTTTCTAAACTTTAACCAAAATCTGCATAGCTTTTGTGTCAAAGAGATTTCCTGCAGCATCATTTCCTGACAGCACAATGAAGGTGTCAGCTGTGCTTCTGCTGGTCCTGACTTGTCAGCATGATGTATATTGAAAATACTGGCCACAGTGGAGATGTCCTACAGCTGGTCACCTTTTCTGCCTTCTTCTTTATTATCACTGTGTGCGGCACCCAAGATTTCAGTCCAAGACCCTCAAACTGCTATATTTGCAAATATCTTATATTTGTTAATTAAAACCAGCTAAACTTCTATTTCCTTGCTATTTCCTTCCTGGTTTCAGTGGAAGCAGTGAATTTCTAACATTGTCTTACATAAGAGGTTTAATAAGTCCTCTTTGCATTTAGATAAATGTTGGCTTTTGGTTACACTACCCTCAGAAACTGAGAACAATGATGGAAAAACAAACAAGGCATGGATTTTTTTAGGATGCTTTTCTGGTATACTATGTTCTTAGCAGCTCAACATATCACAAAAAAGAATGTCCGAGAAGTTATGTCCTGGAGCATTTACTGTTCTGGGTTCTGATGGGGTCAATGCAATACTTACCTAACGGTGCATGAATCTAAGTTAGCAGTTAGATTTAATATAGCTGAATTTATGAGAGCAAGCAATTTAGTCTGTGCCTGAGCTATAGATTGAAGCTCATTTTCCTTGCATTCCCTCTTCGCTTGCACAAACAATCAGCCCAGTGGTTCATAACTTCTTTCATTTTGTAAAAATTCTATGCTGGGTGGTATGATAATATCTCATTCTCATGATTTTCTTATATCCTGGCAGCTGTGACGCTACTGCTGCTAAAGTTTTAATTTTGTACTGGATCGTGGTGTGATTGTTAATGCTTGTTCTTCATAAAAAGCAAAATGGATGGGAACAGTAATTGCATAGAGTTAAAAGAGGTTAATTGGGCACGCAATCTTCTCTGCAGGTTGTCTGCTTGGCTGTAAAATCCAGTGACACTGCAAAAAAACATCACCTCAGTACAAATATGATGTCTCTATATAACATTCAAAGCACACTGACAGAATTTTGACAGTGCACGATGCTAAGCCATTATTAGTGCTATGAATAAATTTATATAAATATTTATATAAATTCTGAATTCATTTTTTAGAGGTTCTATTACCACAATTTTAAAAAAAAGAGAAAAAAGTTTACTTTCAGAGCATATATGTAATTTATAATCCAGTAAATGCAATTAAAAAAAAAGTAACCTGCATGTCTCTAAGTTTGCATATGAGAAAAATGGGGGAAGAAGGACAGAGTTCTTATGAATTTGTTTGATTATCTGCAGATTCCTTTCTCCCTCACATTTCATTCATGCCATTTTCACTTTATATCTTTGCAGGAAAACAGTGATCAGTGTCTGAAAATCATAAGGCCCTGAGCAAGCACTAGGCACAATTCTGTATGCATTCATATATATCCAGGTAGCTGCTGCTGTTACTCCATTCAGCCTCTAAAGGCTCCATGTACTGATGATTCTAAAGTATTGTAACTGATGGCAGAGACAGATACCAACAGTTGTTATCTCAGTACAAAGATTTCATGCTGCAAAAGCAGCTGATATTAATGGACCTTCTGTGGCAGCCCATGAGTGAACAACTCTACAGTGAGAGTAGAAAAACTCAGATTCTGACTGAGGATATACACTAAAATAAAGTCCCATCCTCAGTGTCTCTCAGAAAAAAAAAAAAAAAGTAATGATGCTTAAGAGTTGGGGTGACTTTAAGGGATAAAAATACTTCTCCTTTTTAGTTGTACAAGAAGTATGTCTATTTTATTAAGGTTAGAAACAATGTGGTTCTTTGGGACAGGAGAGATGGGACTGATTTCTGTATGCATAAGTTTAACAAAGTTTTGTTGCTGCAAATTTCATTGCTATAAGCAAAGCCTTAGTAACAGGATATTTAGTTACGTCTAAGGAAAAAAATCAGTCAATGCACTTTTCAAAACACACTTTAAGATATTTTGAAATAAAAAAATGCTAAACACATTAATATTAAACACAATGCATATTGTTTTTTCTTGAGTAATTCATGAAATAAAGAATAAGCCTTGCTTGCTTCACTGTGTGCTAGATTTCATTCTAGCAAGATTTGGTATATGCATCAGCAGGGAGATAGAATTCATAATAGCAGCCAGGGTGACTTTTACACACTTCCTTTAAGGCAGTACTTTCTCAATATTTTAGAAATTACGATTAAAGCTCACATCCTCACTGGATTTATAATAAAGTATTGCCTATCGATCATAAAGATGAACAGATTTATGTTTTAGAAAAGTCCTCTCTCTCAAGCCCTGCTGTAAATGAGACATGCCAAGATAGCTTTGAAGAAATCTTTCGACAGTCCTACTGGGCATGGTGGCTATTGTATTAGAGATGCAACCAATGGCCAATAAAGCAGTTCATAAATCTGCAATCTATTATCTGGCCATAGAAATTATGCAGCTCCTTAAAAGTACATAGAATGGGGTTGTATTGAATGAAATTAAGGGGACATGGTCAACCTTGTATCTAACCAATTACTAAATATGAACTAAAAGTGCTTCTATAGACATTTTAAAAAAACAGGGGGATTATTTCTAGGTAAATCACATATTTCTGGCTGATTGCTGGCAGGTCATAATCCCAAATTTTTTCTACTCTGATTTCTTTGAGTTTCAAAGACCTTAGAAATGGAAGCTTTCCTTCCCTACAGAGAATAACCACTCCATACAGACTCACACAAGCTTTAACAGAGTAAAAAGATTCTTTGTGTGCTCCTCCCAAGCTGTAAACACACATAAAGGACTGCTACTATCTGTCTGCAGGTAAGTACTGTGCTTGGAAGATCAAGGAAAATATAAAAAGTGTTTAAAAGTGTTTTCTGTTCTGTTCACCTATCAGAAAAACGCTGCAGGGCTGGTCACCTGACAATACAAATCATAGACTCTTCATTAGTGGTGTTGTGCATAAATAGACACATTGTACCTGTCTGAATGGGGAAGATGAGCTTGTAGAGTGGGGGAAAAATTCCCAAATAATTTATGGGGTTTGGAGTGATACTGTAAGGAAAGCAAAAGATACTAAAAATCTTCCATGGAAGCTAGGATTACAAAGGCAATAATTATTTATCACAGTTTTTTAATGTTCAGGGTGTAGTGACACAGAGAAAAGGTACTTCTCACCAAAGTCTTCAATGCTGGATCTCCTCTGGCAACTTCAAATCTTTACAAATTTTTTCTATGTAACAACTGGGAAATGTCTAACAAAGATCATTATTCAATAAAAGACTCTTCAAGGTTAAAATGGAATTAAGATATTTGGGAGAGTAAATCTTCGAGTATATCTTTATTTTTCAGGTGTCAGGTAAAAATTCAGGAGATATTTTGAGACATGCTGAAAACCACAAAGAAAACTTCTTTCTTTCTGGACATATTCATCTTTAGGCAAGTGTGGGTAGAGTGACCGTGTCATGACAAGTTCAGAACAACCTCCAAAAGTGTCCAGAACAAAATAGCACAGAAAAGTCTGACATGTAGCAAATCTCACTCTCTCCTTTGTGAAGACTAATATGAGTAGGTATGAAGAGGGGAATATGAGTAGGTATGAAGAGGAGCTACTGTTCCATTAAATTCTCTGCATCATCCATATCTGATTTAGCTTTTTTAAACATGAACTCCCAGTGGATTTACATAGACCACTCTGACTGTTTATGTCCTACCCTGGAGAAGCGGAAAATGTGCATATTTGCAGAGATGTTGTTTAGGTAAAGATCAGGAAAAATCCTACTAGAAACCTTGATGATGCATTAAAGTAGTTCATTAAGAAAGTTGTTTACTGAGCATGACATTCTATGTGAAACTTCCACCACTTTTCATAAAACTCAGTGTTTCCATGAAATAAGCTTTCATCTGCAGCAATGCAGACTCCTCTAAGTGATTACTCCAACTCTAGAGGTGTCTTGAGCCAGTAACACCTTAATTATACAGGACAGAGGAGAGGATAGGGGAATATAGGATAGGCTTAAGTACAAGGTAATTTTCAGGTTTCATAGAATCAGAGAATATACTAGGTTGGAAGGAGTCCACCAGGATCTAAGTCCTGGCCCTGAGCATGAAACCCCAAGACACTAAATGCCTCCTCTGGATACTATCCAATAGCTTCATGTCTTTTTTATGATGTGGTACCCAAAACTGGACACCTTATTCAAGGTGAGGCCACATCAAAGCAGAGTAGAGCAGGACAGTCCCCTCCCTTGCCTGGCTTGTGATGCTGTGTCTGATGCCCCCCAGTACACACTTGGCCCTCCTGGCTGCCAGGATACATTGATGGCTCATGCTCCACTTGCCATCGGCCAGGACTCCCAGTTCCCTTTTCACAGCACTGCTCTCCAGCCTCTCATTCCCCAGTCTAGGCACACAACAAGAGTTGCCTGGTCTTAGGTGTAGAATCCGGCACTCGCCCATGTTGAACTCCATATTTTTGGTAATTGTCCATCTCTCTAATTTGTAAAGGCCTCTGCAAGACCTCTCTGCTGTCAAGAAAATCAACAAATCCTCCTAGTTTAATGTCCTGGGCTTTCTAAGTATTCTTTGGAGTCCTGCATCTGTGTTGCTTATGAAGAGGTTGAAGAGAACTGGACTGAGGATGGAGCCTTGCCCAATACCACCTGTGACTGGCTGCCAGCCTGATGCCACTCCCGGTCTTTGTGCCCAGCCTGTGAGCCAGTTGCTCACCCACTGCACAATACAGTTATCCAGCTGTGTGCTGGACATTTTGTCCAGAACAATACTGGGAGGGAAGGTATCAAGGTAGCAAAGGTCTAAAAAAGCAGAGGGTCAGAATAAAAGTAAAATTAAAGCTCTCATCACTTGCATATGAGAAGGATTACAAAACAATAATATGAAAAATCCTGGATTTATTCTGTGTTCAATATGCAGGAATAATTGAGCCTCAGCAGTCGAATGCTGTCACTAATGCATAAAGGTTCATGTCATGCTGTTCCTGAACCTCTGCCTATGGCATGCATCAGGTCACAACGCATCTGTCCACGTCCTCCTGTAATGGAGAAATCCTAGTATTATGTACTAATGGAGCATATAATAATATTTCTCATCTGGACTTAGAAGAGAGCATCTTGCTTTGTGTTTGTGTGAGCCTTATTTCCAGGCTCCAGTAGAGTTGCAAAGCCCTTCAAAGTCAGTGATAATGGCTCAGTGTGACATTTAAGCAAACTCTGTACCATGCTTACTTGTAGCCTGAATGGCCAGAGACTAGCCTTTATGCCATTTGCACATTCTATGTAACTTTTTTTCTGTCTTTGAAACCAGTATCCATAAAATGAAAGATTAATGAAATCATCTGCAGCCATCCCTCATACAAATAGCATTCATCCCCTCATCACTCTGCCTCTACAGAAATGACAGACCTGCTTCAAAAAATACTCTGATATCACAGGTTGTGCAGGGTCACTTCCCCAAACCTCTCTGTTCTAAAACTCATGTGTCTGCACAAATTAACATGTCCAGTAAGCTATTAAAACATATCTTTCAGTACAGCCACAACAGATCAACTAAATAATTGCTGCAAGCAAACCAGGTTTCCAAAATTATTTCCTTACTTCTTTTTTTTCTGAAAAATGATGCAAAAATTAATTTCTATATTTGGAATAAAACGAGATTTTGCAGAAAAAATAGAGGGGGGAAGGAAGGAAGGAAGGAAGGAAGGAAGGAAGGAAGGAAGGAAGGAAGGAAGGAAGGAAGGAAGGAAGGAAGGAAGGAAGGAAGGAAGGAAGGAAGGAAGGAAGGAAGGAAGGAAGGAAGGAAGGAAGGAAGGAAGGAAGGAAGGAAGGAAGGAAGGAAGGAAGGAAGGAAGGAAGGAAGGAAGGAAGGAAGGAAGGAAGGAAGGAAGGAAGGAAGGAAGGAAGGAAGGAAGGAAGGAAGGAAGGAAGGAAGGAAGGAAGGAAGGAAGGAAGGAAGGAAGGAAGGAAGGAAGGAAGGAAGGAAGGAAGGAAGGAAGGAAGGAAGGAAGGAAGGAAGGAAGGAAGGAAGGAAGGAAGGAAGGAAGGAAGGGAAGGAAGGAAGGAAGGAAGGAAGGAAGGAAGGAAGGAAGGAAGGAAGGAAGGAAGGAAGGAAGGAAGGAAGGAAGGAAGGAAGGAAGGAAGGAAGGAAGGAAGGAAGGAAGGAAGGAAGGAAGGAAGGAAGGAAGGAAGAGAGAGAAACTGATAGAAAAAAAGGAAGAGTGAATAGGAGCTGTCTAACATGCATCTGCACACAAAATATATTCTCTAAAGTGCAGGAAAATAAATACTACGTACCTAGTGAACTCATGTTTTAAGCAATTTTTGTTAAAGAAAAAGTTTTATCCCACTCTATATTGTCATAAACTGTTTTGGTTACAAAGGAAACTACAAATCTGCAACTGATTACTGATATTTCTCCTTCTTCCATAACCAACTATTTAACTAAAAACCATCTGTTAACCTTCCATATGCATTCAGCTCATTTTTCAGGTTTTCATTTAAAATTATTTCTTATGATATCCAAAAGACCCTTGCTATAGGGGGAAAGGAAATTAATCTATGTTCCATTGTTTCTTACTGCATAAAACTAAATCCTGTGCTTCTTCCTCCTTCCTTTGGGAATTCGTGTGGTGCAGTACAAAGCATACATTAAAGAAGAGATGTTTTAATGCATCATTAGTACTCTTAGTGGAGGCTTCAGCCAAAGAAGTATTTTGCTGTGCTCACTGATAAGTACAAAAGATATTAATGGATATGAGACACATACTTTTATATCCAAATTATTCTGTGCTTCTACAAAGTCCAAAGCAGAGAAGCTTGAAAGGGACTAGTATAAGGGGCCTGATATTTAGAGCTTTTGCTTTTGTCAAGGACAGCAGGAAGCTCAAGTTCCAGTATTAATTCAGGCCATAAAAGTGACTTTGGATCCTTTCTGATGACCAGGTGTTCTATAGTAACTGTTCTCTGGGTTTTTTTTTTTTTTTGTGGGTGATTGCCCTCTTTCTCCCTCCTCTTTAAAAACTGAGGAAATAAAAATTGTCCTCATGAATAATTTGCAATATTCCAAAACAGTTATTTTCATACAACAGTAAAGCTCTATCTCATCCACTGCTACCTATATGAACCTCATCATTAGTACCAACACACTGGATCACTCTCACCATTAAAGGTGAGAGAAAGGTAGAAAAACATAATATTTAGCATACCAGACACGAGGATAGCTGGTGTAACTTGACTTAAAGTATTTAGGAAGGAACAGGAGTCAAAAACATCTTGACTCAATGTCCAGAGAACTAATTATCAGGGATGTTCTTGACAAATTATAACTCTAGCTAAAATTAAGTAGAGGATTAAAATAATCCTATTTGTTTTTTCATTTGTTTCTAAAGACAATTTTTAGCTATTTTGTACACTGAGTGCAGGGAATGAACACTGCAGCTCTTGGCAAGTCTGCAGTGCTCTGTCTTCTTTCTTCCTCTCAGATGCTTCTCTGCCCTTTGTGAAGGAGTCACTTTGACAAGCTGAATCAAATAAAAGTCCATACATAGCCTTTCTAGGCAAAACAGACAAGAGAAGGTGGGAGGGGAGAAAATAATAAATAGAAAAACAACCTAAATCTGAGAGTATTTGAAACCTTATTTCTCTGTCTGAATGTATATGTGACAAGCAAAAAGCAAATATAAAGAAGGGGTGGTAGTGAGAAAATAGACTGCAAATTTGTGAGTAAGTAGACTGGATATTAGAGTAGAACAAAAATAATGATAAAGCTTTGGGTGAGGTGGTTGTACCATTAAAGACTTTTACCTCTTTCATCTCAGCTCTTACTATAAAATCCAGTGATATGGATTTTGGAAATTGTAAAGCTGATTGGTAAAGTTGAATTGGGTTTGGGAAGATGAATACCGTGGCTATTGCTACTGACTCTCACTCTCCCATATTCTGTCTTGCTCGTTCACTGAGTCTGTTTTTGGACAACAAGAAAAACATTTCTCAGCTAGCATGACATTATATTTTTTACCACTGTTTGACACTTTCATGGCCTGTGATCACAGTGGAATTTTCTCCATAAATTGATATCATCTCCACACGGCTAGACTAGAGTTGAAAATCAAGTTTAGGAAGAAAACAAGTTAAACATACCTGACCACAGCCTTGTAGCAGGAAGGAAGGTGACCTGAGACTGACAAGCAAGGGGAACAGGTGGAAAAGGTTCCCAATGGGAGTATAAATTACCTTGCTCATGCTCTTTTAAATAGTTTGTGTGACCTCTAGTGGCCTTTGCTGCCTGCTGTGTCCCTGTGACTTCAATTTGTGGAAGCCACCTGGGACGTACTGATGCAGCAGCATATTTACATGGATGTTAAATACTTCTAGATTTCTGCTGGAAGCACGAGTCAGACGGGGGTTAGGCATAGATATAACCACACTTTTTCCTTAAATAAACAAAGAGGAAAATATTTTTAATTGAAATAAACATGTGAACTTTGCCTTTCTCTCCAGAAACCTCTCCCAAGATAGAATACAGAATGGCTGAATTTGGCTTACTCCAAACTCCTGTTCAAAACAGAGTCACCTAGGACAGGTTGTTTAGGTCTGTGCCCTGTTGTATTTTAAGTTATCTAAAAGAATGGAGACTCCACAGCCTCTCTGGACAATCTCTTCCAGTGTTCTGCCACACTCATAGGAAAAGAAACAAACAAACACTCTCTTTTTTTTTAATGTTTAAAGGGAATTTTTTCTGTTTCAGTTTATGACAGTTGCTTTTTTTCTCTCACTGGATTCCAATGACAAGACCTAATGCATATTTTTGTTAAAGAATGTGAAAAACACATGATACTCACAGGAGAGATAGATTAAAATAAGAGATTTAAAAACTACACACACACACACACACACAAGCACACACATATATTTTTGCAGAGCTGATTTTTCTTCCTTTCTTTCTCTTACCTCAGAAATTTCCAAGGCCTCTGAACTGTAGCACACTACACACAGTTCTCACTCTGTGCTTTGTTTGACTTGGCTACATATTTGCTCCCTACTGCTCTCAGGAGCCTCCTCTTCTCTGTTCCTTCTGGATGTTCCCATATCACCCTTTCTATTCCATCCCTGCTGACCTGTCACGTTCTCTGTTGCATGTCTCACTCCTGTAGGCATTCCAGCTCATGAAAAGGCATAAATTCACTCTCAATCTCCAAAAGGGAGATAGAATTTTTCTGCAAAGAGAATTCAAACAGGTGATCTTCTTCTATGCTTTTCAGTCATATTGACTAATTGATCACAATATTAATAATGTACTGTAGAAGAAGAACAAATGAACCAGATACCTTCCCTCATTGCTGGATTTGCTGACTGTTACATATTGATGACAAACATTACTGGTATTTTTCCAATATACTGGTGTGCTTAGATTAAGACGGACATTTGCCCAAAACTCCCAGTGAAAAAGATGCATTAATCCAAAGTAAAACATTTTCTTTTACAGGGTTAGTATTGCATTATGCTGTGAGCTGCAGATGGTGGGAGTACTTGTATAGTAAGGTATACACAGACAGATGATGTAATGAAGGTATTCATTGCTTGAATCATTTTATGTTATAATTTAAATGGTAATAGATTTATCTTTGTAGATCTTTTTGCACTGCATATCACTGTCTTGTCCCTATGTTACAGAAAAGGAATTGAGTCAAAGACAATAATAAAGATCATTAAACATTATCACATCAATACATTATGAACACTAATGCTAGATTACATACTACAGCAATTATTTGAATCATTTGGCTAAACCAACACAGGAAATATGTAAGAGAAAAAGATGATGTTCCAGCATTTTAAACTTATTGCTCTTATATGTTATGGTTTTTTTAACCACAATGTCTCCCTCTTCTAATGAAAAAAAATTAGATATATAATCCACCAATGTATCACCATGTCACCAACCTTGATTAACTTTAAATAATGAGAATGATAATGAAAACAAACAAACAAACCCATAAAAACCCCAAAAACAAAACCAAACAACAAAAAACCCAAAGACTTTGATCTAGCCTGGACATTTTCAAACTCAAGGAATATTTTTTGACTTTTTTGCCCTTCTGACTTAAAAATTTACAGTAAAATTGAATTATATGGTATGTCCAGAGATATGGCAGGTGCTGAGCTGGTATTGTTCAGGCTGAGCAGATTCTGTTGTTCCAGGAAGAAGAAGCTGATGTTTCTTCCTAGGTATGTTTACACTGTGTTGCCATTAAGTAAACATGGCAAATATACAGACATCATTTTGTAGGTTTTAGTGATTATTTCTTCCTAAAGAAAAAGCTGACTCTTCACCTCTTTTTGAGAGATAGGATACAATGTACTGCTAACACTGAGTTTTTATTTCTTCTCAACTATAGTTTATAAAAGATGGTTTATTTCTGCCAAAAGGTAAGTGAAGATAATAGACCTGATTTGTACACAGCATATGGGCCTTTGTATCCAATTTATTTCCTACTTTATTTCTTGGATTTGCCTAAGGCCCATGTTCTGTTTGTATAGGATTTCATCCAAAAAATGAATCCTAAAAACATCTCTTCAAAACGTGCATTGCCTTTTTTATGAACAAACTGTAATTCAGACATCTGCTAAACTGTCCCCCAATATAACCATATAAAAGACAAAGCTAACACAGCTCTAGCAAATTATTGTGCTAATTCTACATTCTGGAAGTTTAGCATCTGCATTTAATGGAAATATGTTATTTATAAAAATACACAGTTTGAAAACAGCTTCTGAAATTTAATCACTTATCTAGAACAAAATTCTGTTACTTTATAAGCATTAAGCATGAGTTTTAGATCAAGCTGAGTGTTTTAAATAGTATTCTTTTAAGACAAAAGAATAAATTTTTAATTAGTATAGTTCAAAGAAAGTTAGGAAATAGCTTAGTGGGTCGACTTTCTGCCTAATGTCTGTGAGGCTTGCCAACATTCAAACCTTTGATTCCAAAACCTTCACCAAAATGTTTCTTGTCCTGGAAAAACCAAAACTCTCTCAGAAAGGAGTCTGTGGTTTTGGAAGTTAGAATACAATCTCCTATGAGACTGCTGTACCTTAAAGAACAGAATTAAATCTTAGTTTGTGTTTCAAAGAACTTTGGCATATGGATCAGAATTTTCAAATGCATTCATTTCTGTGTGGGGTTTAATTTAAGTCCTAACATGACCAACAAAAACTCAGATCTTTTCTTACTGTTTTTTACTGCTTGCTAATGCATCTACAACAACAATTTTAGATGTTGCAATCATGGCCCACATGTCTGTCTTATATTGTGTCTATAATGGAAGGTAAAATTGAGTGATGGTAAGAGATGATGTGTCCACTTGAATCCTCTCTTAGATTAAAAAAGAATGAGTTAGATTAAACTACTTTCAAGATTATTCTTTATTAAAGTAGCTTTGCCTTTGAAATGGACAAAACAAATTTATAGAATCTAGCAGAGAGTTCAGTTCCAGAATTTTGTTTTCTTTATGAAATCTTAGTTTTACTGAAGTCCGTTAGTACTTAACATAGCATTTCTTTGTAAGAAATCCTCATTAACTTCCATGGGGTGAGGATTTCACCTCAGCATTTTACAGTGTCAGAATTTACCAGACAAATAAAACCTATGATAGTTTCCTTTTTTTTTTTTTTTTTTCCACCATGAAATAAGCTAACTTCCTGCTTGCACACTTCCTATTTGTAACTTCTCCAGAAACCAGAGCCAGAATGCAGACTGTGATTGATAGTTCTTGCCACAAATAAGACAACATATCAACAAAATGATGCTTTTTCCTCATTTTGGTTAGGAGAGCTTGAATGGCAACCCCATCTACCAGGACTATAAAAATATTAGAAAGGCCTCTTATAAATAGAGGGTCTGTTTTTATACTCTGCCCAGGGGAAATTTTGCCCTTTTGTGTTTAGGTCCCAGGTGACTCAATGAAATTAAATCCAGAGCTGGGTTTAGAAGGAAAAATATTTTCTCAGAATCTTGAAAATTTTCATTGTATCGACTTCCACAAAGCCGTGAGTGAAAAACAGAATGTCATTTTCCATGCCCATTTCTAGTGAGTGCTCTAAAGAAGCTATATTGCATTAACTCATTAGAAGAATTAAAAAGAGTCAGCTGAAGGTGCAAAGGGTGCTTACATCCCATCTGGTCTTTGTCTCCAGAGACAGTACTGCCACTCTGGTACGCATTTCTTGCAGGTAGCTCAGAGAACAGGGCTATGAAGTTTTACTTAAGGCCCCCTCCATCCCAAACCATTCCATGATTCTGTGAACTTACAAAACACGAACAAGAGTGAAGTGGCAGAATGGGATATGTCCATATTCATATTCAGGGCACATTGACCAGAATACAGTTTAGAAGATTAAGAACATGTGAACTCAGAAACTTCTTAAATATGGCAGAAGATTTTTGCCCTGAGCATCAAACTGAGTTTTTAAAATAAACAGATAAAATTACCATTAGTAAATAGCCAAACCATGCAATATTATCTTTTGAGTCCTACAGAGGCTAAGAAATTAAATTTATGATGGGTAGTACACTTCACAGAAATAAATGCAAATAATTTAAGAAGTGCTTCTGGAGAACTACACAGCTAAGGACCAACATGTCTGACTTTCATGCTTGAAAACAAAGTATAAAAATAAATAGAATTAATTGAGAATATAATGTACATGGGAAGTTCAATATAAATAAATAAAATTTTGTGTCTCACAGAGTCACCAGAAGTCTTTCAACCACTTAACATATGGATAAAACATGAGGAGAGATTGCTATTGCAAGTAGAACAGGAATCAATTTTTCATTGCTGTGTTGTGAAAAAGATAATGCCAAACTTGAGCAACAGCTGTAAGAGCAAAATAACTCTGATTTCCTTAGTACTGGCTTCATCTCAATATTACATGTAGTTTTGTTGTAATGTACTCCAAAGGAAAAAATATCAAACAAGCTGCTGGGACAGATTCATCAGGAAAGAAAAGATCTTAGAGACATGAACAGCAATGACAGAAAAAATCTGACCTTGCTTAGTCAAGACATGACAGAGGTTAGAAAAACTAGTAGTTAGTACAGTCAAAGAGATCATGTAGAAACAAATGAAATTCTATTTAATTGTCCATGTCCAGGGCTCCTAGGATAAGTAATAATGTATTTAATTTTCAGCAAGGGCTAGACAAGGTAACTAAACTCCAAATGCAATTCCCCAGAACATGATATTTTTCACTAAATATAAAGTACTGGATGGATACCTATCTGGAATGTCATCACATAGAAGAGAGGGAAGGATTACAGGACTTAGAATACACTTCCCAGATTAATTTTCTATGATTCAATAATTATATCTGTGCATATATCCACACATTTCAAGTTCATTTCAGGAATTTTGATCTAAGCACTTAACCTCAATAATTGCAATGGTCTGGTTGTGACTTTAAATCTTATATTTCCAACAAAATTCCTCTGTTTTTTTCACCAAAAAGCACAGGTCCAGTGTTTCCCAAGCCATCATTATTTCAAAGTGTTGATTAATACCATGTCTGGTTTCAGTCAAGAGTTGGCAATGAATGACAGGCATTTTTTCCAACTGTAACCCTGAATTAGGTACGTTTTTCAAATTGCAGGTTGGTTTCAGAATTAAGGCTTTTTATGTGGAGATGTTTTACATTGGAATGTAGACATTTAGTAAGCAAATAGGGAAGAGAGTTTTACTTTACTACTAAAAGAATTCAAGATATGTAAATAGCCAATTGTAGAACAGGTGGCTTTTCATTTCCAAGTAATCTAAATAAAACCTGAGTACCTTTGTAATTTAACAGGAAAAATGTCAAAAATATCTCTGTGTACTTATAGGTGAACAAGCTTTGGGGAAAGGAAATTATTTTGGAAGGAAAGGCTTGGGGAATCCCAAACTATTATGTGCTTGAACAGTTCCTAAGAGAAGATTTACACTAACAAAACCAAAACAAACAAGCAAAGTTCAATGTGTCTTAGAAAGAACATAGTATTGTCCAGGAAGAAGCCTTCAAAAAGTAATTATGCTCTAAAATAGAGACCCATCTTAAGTGAGTCTTCAGCTAAATACTAGCAATAGAAAAATCTGATGTTAGCATAATTCAATAAAGTAGTGTTCATTTGTTACCCATCCTTTACAAGGTCCCATAACATGTTTGTATATTTAAAGGCATAAATAGTTTTTGTTTGTATTTTACCATAATCTAGTTCAGATGGTGGACATTAAAATACATAGTGTTAACAGCAAGCTATTTTAAATCAACAGATGTGGTGATCCTTGAAATTGAATTTTTATCAAGTTCATAGCTTCTCTAAATATTGATGCAAGAAATTAGAAAGGTTAGAAATCTATTCTTTAAGCTGCATGGATAAGAGGCTATACCAGGAGATTAAGAAAGAAAGAAGTATTTCTCAGTAGTAAGAGTGTGTCACTATAGTGAACAGGACAACTAAAACCTGACGGTCCCAAAAGAATTGTTCAAAAGTGCTGCAGCCAAGGTATTTTCTGTTCCAAACCACTTGAATCTTAGTTTATTAAATAAGCATGAATAAGAGTTTTGAAGACACTATCAAGGAGAGATTCTCACTTTAGTGAAAAAGAAAGACAAAAAGACAAATGTTCACCCAGTATGCTTGTGCAGGAAGCAGGGATAGAACAGGGAATTTGCAAAATAAAAAATCCTCTGCACGATTAAGGAATGCTCTACCCAAGAGAATGGTCACAGGTAGAGCTGTAGCTGCACAGAGAGAATAAACTGGCTGCTCTTGATGACAGTTAAACAAGACATAATGTGTCTATTGAGAACAAAGACATAGAAGATAGGACTGTGATGGAAAATAAAATGCTAGAATAGACAAAAGCCATTATGATCCAGGAATATATGATGAGGAATGGGGAGTGTTATTAAGACAATACAATTGGAGGAATTGGCTGGGGAAAAGCAAAACATTATCTTTGAGTGAGAATTGTGCAGGGACTCTTGCTAGTGGGAGTTACTACTTATTTGCAAGCACACTGACTGAAATTGTGACCTCTCTTCCATAATAAATGTTGAATGGCTAAAACCAGAGAAGCTGTGGATGACAGCACAGAAAGAGCTGCTACTGCCAGCAAGCCAAGAAAAGCTAAGGACTACAATCACTGACACAAATACTGGAAGGTCACAGTAGTTAAGGTGTGGAGATCGTGTCAGAAAAGAAATTATTGTCTTAATGTGCCATTGCAGGCATAAAATAGAAATGCCTCATGGAAAATGAGCAGACAGGTAGACAGAGAGGTACTACAAAGATGAGGGGTTTTGTCAGAGACAGATCTGTAGACTCTTAGACATATTATACTTTTACAGCTATCACACTATGATACTAATTTAAAAAGTTATTCTTTTTTATGCTTGCAGGCATGGTGAAGTAAGCACTGCTGCAGCTTCTGTAACTGGACTCAAAATCTGAAAAGAATATTTGCTTCCAGGAAAGTCCCACTAAGCTGCTCTCTCAAATGGTCCAGCAGGCATTTTGATAGTCTCCATCATCATTATGAGCGTCCTTATGGATCAGGCTAGATGGAGGAAAATACTCTGTCTCTAAACCTGGCAAGAAATTTTGCTGTCTAACATTTTAAAGCAAGTTCTTTGCCCTTTCAGATAACAACGGAAAAAACAATTTTTATGGTCTATTAAAGAATTATAAAATGATGACATTTATCTCCTATTTTATCCAGAAATAAATTATTTAATAGACATTTTTGCTAAAAGTGCTTAAGGCTAAATTGAAATATATGCAACCAAAAAGATTACAATGGTGACATAGTATTACCTGATTTGCTCCTGCTACTACAAGGTACTCTGTGGTTCATGAGTTTATACACCCACACAGAGAGATAAAACATAATTCTTCAGATCTCAATGGATATATTTAGTGAAGCAGAACTAGATTATATATTCGAGTGTTATGTAATGATTTAAAATGCACATTACATTTGACATAATAATATATGACTAAAGGCCAAAGGGCCTGGAAAATGTTGTACAACCAGAATTGTTTCAAGAATTCTTTTGAAGGGGAGGCCTTGGTGCTACACTCAATCCTTGAAAACTGCTTTAAGATGCAAACTTCTT